>NC_140953.1:82443149-83043149 GCF_014529385.1 Adiantum capillus-veneris | reverse complement strand
GGTTCAAAAGGAGGTAGTCTATCAAAGAGCAACGTGCATCTAATGGAGGTTAAAAGACCTTAGGGTTAGCTTCATTAAAGACCTCCAAAAGTTAGTGTTAAAAAGTCCTTTGACCTTACGCAAGCTAGGGCTAACCTCAGGTGGGAATCTTACCCAAGCATGAGGTGCTAAGATGCTTAAAGAGGTTGTGGAAACCTTCGCCAAAGCCTGAGCTAATTTTTGTGCTTAAAATGACTAAGGTTCTTCAAGTTATCAATTCAAGATAAACTCTCAAGAGGCATTGTTGACCGCTGGGTCAACAACACAACCTTATCTTTTGTGAGTTATGAAATGCTCCGGATTATGGCTATAAACGTCATTTGTAATGAGTAGTTATTCTAGTTTCAGAATCCGGGGTGCAATGGCACTTCCAGATTGTGAATACAACGCCATTTGACCCTTTCAACCCCATTTTTGGTTAAACCTAAGGTAGCCTTAGTATATAAGGTACCTAGGTCATTTTGTAAAAGGAGACTTTAATCATAATCAAAACGTTAGCGCTGCCGTCTACTGTGTGTGAGAGAGAAAGAGAGTGAGCGTGAGCTTTATCCTCTCGCTACACCCGGCTCGCTCAACACATTGGAGATCCGACTGCACCATTGTTGTAGGCTCGAGGAGAGCTACGCGACAACGCCAAGCATTCCACGCGAGACGAGGCGCACACGCCGACGCATCTACGAGCTATTTGTGGCCGTAAGTGTATCAAACGATGTCTGTTTTTTGCGTGCTAGTAGTCTATAGAATCGTGGCGACATAAGCTACGCATAGATACTCATAAATTTCAGTTTCGGCTACTTTAAAAATTCTGCTCTGTCATCCTACACGTTTTCTGCAGATGGGTTTAGAGTGATGGTTTTGAGTGTAGAAGCTTAGGGATAGGTGTATCCTAGTGAGGGGATGGTGTTCCTTAAGTTTCGTACGAATCTGGCATGATTAGGTGAGTTACCTTCCGTATGTGTGTATGTGGCTAGGTGGTGTAGTTGAGAGCAGTGAGGTTCTTGATTGTGGTATAGTTGGCCTTCCAGAGTGTTGTATGTGTAGGAATATCTCAGCCTGACAAGCTGTCGTGTGCCTATCGTGTCATCTGTGTCCTCGATTGACATTATGTTGATCTAGGTAGTGTTTGCATGCACTTCATGGGTGTGTGAGTCTCTCCCGCAACATTGGCGCCGCTCCCGGGGACATAAGGACCTAAGTAGGTTTCCTACTAACACTCGTGTGATGGTTGCTTCATTTAGTTTCGGCTAAAGAAAGCGTTTTTCTTAAGTGGATCCGGAAGAGGATATTCCGCGATCAAGTGGATAGCCAAGAAGCGTGTGTCTTGCCGAGGGTCTGCGACTAGATAGGTTTAGTTAGGATCTGTGGATTAGAGTAGTTATTGGTGGTCGAGTGATTTGTGAGGTGATAAAAGCGTTTACTAGTCCGTGTGTGGCAGTGAAGCGTTTTTCTACTCATAGATGCAAAACCCCATATGATTTGTAGGAGTAGCTTTAGGTAAGTGATCCGATTTTGATCTAGATCTATTCAACACTGAATTATTTGCTAAAGTGCTTGATTGCATTTGAAATCACGGAAAAGTGTGCTTTTGAGGGTAAAAATACATTAAAGAATCTTTTGTGAATATTTTTGTATGACTGACTGATGTTGTGCATATAAAAGAGCATTTGCAAGGGTTCTGTGAAGAAAACCTGCAATTCTGTAAACATAGACATCCTACACGTAGGATGTCTCAAGGGGGTTTTGGGGACCAAATTTGAAAATTATGATTGCACCAATGGGTTCAGAGGGTAGGTTTTACCCTAGTAACATATTGACTTGGGTGTTTTTCCCTATTTTTGTTGACCAAAAGCCAAAAGGCGGAGTCAAAAAACGTAAACTTTCAGAAAAGGCTTAAATTGAGTGATTTTTGCATGTTTTTGCAATTGTGAAGCATACTTGCACTTGTTGAGAGCATAAGGAAGCATCAGGGACACTTCAGTCTGAAAAAATAAGCAATAGACATCCTACGCGTAGGATGTCTACAGGGTGATTTGGGTTTTTTTTTTTTGAAAATTTGAGTTGACCAATGTGTTGAGAAGGTAGGTTTTACCCTATTTTCACCTAGAAAGTGGAAATTTGACCAAATTATGACAGATCAAAGCCAAAAGACGAGAATTGCTAGACATCCTACCCAAATTGTGTCCAAGGCCTAATTTTGAGACCAAACCATAGGATGACTCCATAGGCATGTTCTTAATGTTGTATTGAGTGCATGTGAGAGTTTTCAGTTCATTTGGGTGAGAAAATGGGTTTTAAGCAGACCTTAGTATTTTTGACTGAAAAAGGCAAGAATAGCTAGCTTTGGGGTCTTCACCATGATTTACACTCCAAATCAACCTCTGAGCATACCAGTGGGTTGCTGAAGACTAGGGGAATCTTTGGTCCAAGTTTGGGTTCATTTTGAGCAAAAAGACATACTACGCGTAGGATGTCTACTGCATGATTCTGAGACCAAAATTCTCCTGTGACCATACCATGCTGTCATATAGCCTTAGATAAACCTCCTAGGCAACTTTGGTCCAATTTGGAGTTGATTTGACTTCGGAATTAATCAGAACAGACATCAGGCTTTTGGAACAGATTCTTGATCATTTGACCAACCTATAGGTGTCAGAATCAAAAAGTAAAAATAGCTGTGAGTTTAGCACATCAAGGAGAACCTACAATGCAAGTTTGAGCTGAAATAGAGCAAAAAGAGATCCTACGCGTAGGATATCTCCAGGGTCATAAAGTGATCAGAATTCTACTTTGGTCATATAGGGAGGTTCTAAGTGTCTCAAGGATTCCAAAACTTTTTTCAAAAGTGAATTTGGACCTTGTTTGGCCTATTTACCAAGCAAAGACAAGAATTGTCAGACATCCTACTCTTGGAGTGCACTAGAAGCTCTTGCAGCCTAAATCTTGACCTATTGGCATCCAAATTCAAATTTGAGCATACCATTGGGTTGCTGAGCACTAGGAGAATCTTTGGATCAAGTTTGGACAAAATCTGAGCAGTTAGACATCCTACGCGTAGGATGTCTCTAGCTTGATTTAGGACTCCAAACCAACCTATGAGCACACCACTGTGATCAGCACATCAAGGTAGCTTTCCAACTATTTCGTTTTCTCTTGGTTTTCTGACTAGGTGCATATGTCTTTGGTCCATCATCTGTCTTTGGACTCATGTCACTTTCCGTGTTCTTTGTCTCTGGATTCTCATCATCTTTCTTTTGAGCTTGTGCTCTTGTAACCACTTGAACTTGTACAACATTTTCATTTTCTGAGCTACTAGGGAGTTGAACAATCCCTGATACATTTGTCGTGATTTTCCTGATTTGGTTTGGGTTTTTCGGGCAATCGGGGATCAAGTGAGTGATGCCACACTCAATAAAATAGGCATTTACTTCAGTGATCTCCGTATGAGGACATTGTTTGACCAAGTGGTTGTCACGACTTTTGTGACAATCTGTCTCTGTTTGAGGAGATTCTTTTAGCATTTCCTCTTGGCTATAAGCAAGCTTTGACCTAGATAAGCCGCTATTTGCAATGAATCGCAATGTCCTTTTGTCCATTTCATACCTTATTTCTTTCGACTAAAACCCAGGAGGTGGAGGTTGTACCGGCCTCACCACTCCATGTGTTTCTCTCACATTTTGTTGCTCCGAAGGGTAGTACTCACTTTGGTTGCTATACCACATCGTAGCTGGTACTGGCGTTGGTTTATTTGATGCTTCCATCAGTGGCATGTATCTCATGTCTACCTGCATTCTAGCACCTGACAGCGGAGGTTGTTGTCCTAAGACAAGCTGTGGCCTTAAAACTCCTATTGGTCTTGGCTCATTCCCCGTAATGTATCTAGGTGGAGTAGGTGCCTCTGGAACAGGTTGTACATACCTCTCCTTAGAATTTTCCATGCTATAATAGCACTCTTCCTCCGTATGGTTCGTCCATTTTCTCTCAATTTCACACCACTTCGGCTCTCCCGAATCAGACCTTACAAGAGGAATCAACCTCTTGACCAAGTCGTCGATAAGCTTTTCATGATCAATAGGTGCCGTTGGCTTGGCAATGGTCTCACTTATCTGTGAAACACTGTGCTGAGAGGATGTGTCATCTCCTTGACTCTTTAAGTCCTTTTCTCTCTCAACAAGATGGATCTTTATCAATTGCAAGTTTGGAAGATCCATTGTGGGAGGATATTCCTCTATCGTCGGGATCTCCAAGCTTGTGTAAGCTGCGTTTGAATCTAGGGTAGACATGATTTCTGGGCTTAAGAGATTTTGCTTGGTTCAAGTAGACTTAGTACACTGTGTTCAAGTTCTTTGGTTAGGGAAAAGTCGAAACTATGTCCAAAACGGCAACCATTTTCTCACAATTCTCGCAAATTGTCGCTTTTAGACACCCCTGACTTTCGGATGCATTTTGAGGCCTTAAACAACGTTTTTTTTCCGAAATTGAACTAAATGGTTTCCGAAGGCATACATTTAGTTCAAGTTTTCCTCTAAGATCTGTAGAGTCGCTCTTAGGCTACGTTTTGATATGTAAACTTTTCCAATCCGATACCATTTGTGAAAGTTATGGCCAAAATAGTGAAATGCAGTTTAGACTGGTCAAAATGAGTCCAAATTCAATTTTGAAAAAAGATTTGGAATCTCTGTGACACTATGAACACTCCAATATGGTCAAAAGTACAGTTGGACCCTAAAACTAGTCAAGAGACATCTGACGCGTAGGATGTCTATATGCTCAGAATTTAACAAAATTTGGTCTAGAGACTCCCCTTGAGTCTAGCAACACAATGGTATGCTCAGAATTTCATTTGAACCTAAAAATGGCCTTGAGACATCCTACGTGTAGGATGTCTTTTTGCTCAGAATGACTTGAAATTTTTACCCCAGCTTCTCCTTGATGTGCTGATCACAGTGGTGTGCTCATAGGTTGGTTTGGAGTCCTAAATCAAGCTGGAGACATCCTACGCGTAGGATGTCTAACTGCTCAGATTTTGTCCAAACTTGATCCCAAGATTCTCCTAGTGCTCAGCAACCCAATGGTATACTCAAAATTGAATTTGGATGCCAATAGGTCAAGATTTGGGCTGCAAGAGCTTCTAGTGCACTCCAAGAGTAGGATGTCTGACAATTCTTGTCTTTGCTTGGTAAATAGGCCAAACAAGGTCCAAATTCACTTTTGAAAAAACTTCTGGAATCCTTGAGACACTTAGAACCTCCCTATATGGCCAAAGTAGAATTTTGACCACTTTATGACCCTGGAGACATCCTACGCGTAGGATGTCTTTTTGCTCTGTTTCAGCTCAAACTTGCACTATAGCTTCCCCTTGTTGTGCTAAACTCACAACTATTTTTACTTTTTGATTCTGACACCTATAGGTTGGTCAAATGATCAAGAATCTATTCCAAAAGCCTGATGTCTGTTCTGATCAATTCCTAATTCAAATCAACTCCAAATTGGACCAAATTTGACTAGGAGGCTTGCCTAGGGCTATACAACACCCTGCTATGTCCACAGTCTGAATTTGGCCTCTAAATCGTGCCTTAGAAATCCTACGCGTAGGATGTCTAACTGCTCAGAATTGCCCCAAATTTGAACCACAGACTCTCCTTAAGGTGCTGATCACTGTGGTATGCTCAGAGGTTGATTTGGAGTGCTAAATCATGGTGAAGACATCCTACACGTAGGATGTCTAAGTGCTTAGAATTGCCTTAAACTTGAGCCATAGATTCCCCTTGATGTCAGCAACCCAATGCTATGCTTAGATTTTAATTTGGATGTCAAAAGACCCCAAAACTAGCTATTCTTTCCTTTTTCAGTCAAAAATGCTAAAGTCTGTTCAATCTTCCTTCCACTGACCCAAATGAGATGAAATTTATCACATGCACTCAAAACATTATGTATAACATGCACATGAAGTCACCCTATGGTTTGGTCTTAAAAATTATGCCTTGGGCACAATTTGGGTAAGATGTCTGACAATTTTCGTCTTTTGGTCTTATCCTGTCAAGATATGGTCAAGTTCCCCTTTCTAAATGAAAATAGGGTAAAACCTACCTTCTGAACACACTCGTCAACTCAGAATTTCAAAATTTCCTCCAGATCACCCTGTAGACATCCTACGTGTAGGATGTCTACTACTTATTTTTTGAGACTGAAGTGTCCCTGATGCTTCCTTATGCTCTTAGCAAGTGCAAGTATGCTTCACAATTGCAAAAACATGCAAAAATCACTCAATTTAAGCTTTTTCTGAAATTTTACGTTTTCTGAGTCCGCCTTTTGGCTTTTGGTCAACAAAAATAGGGAAAAACACTCAAGTCAATATGTTACTAGGGTAAAACCTACCCTCTGACCCACTGGTGCAGTCAGAATTTTCAAATTTGGTCTCCAAAACCCCCTTGAGACATCCTACGCGTAGGATTTCTATGTTTACAGAATTGCAGGTTTTCTTCACAGAACCCTTGCAAATGCTCTTTTATATGCACAACATCAGTCAGTCATACAAAAATATCCACAAAAGCTTGTTTAATGCATTTTTACCCTCAAAAGCACACTTCTCCGTGATTTCAAATGCAATCAAGCACTTTAGCAAATAATTCAATGTTGAATAGCTAGATCATAATCGGATCACTTACCTAAAGCTACTCCTACAAATCATATGGGGTTTTGCATCTATGAGTAGAAAAACGCTTCACTCCCGCACACGGACTAGTAAACGCTTTTATCACCTCACAAATCACTCGACCACCAACAACTACTCTAATCCACAGATCCTAACTAAACCTATCTAGTCGCAGACCCTCGGCAAGACACACGCTTCTTGGCTATCCACTTGATCGCGGAATATCCTCTTCCGGATCCACTTAAGAAAAACTCTTTCTTTAGCCGAAACTAAATCAAGCAACCATCACACGAGTGTTAGTAGGAAACCTACTTAGGTCCTTGTGTCCCCAGCAACGGCGCCAATGTTGGACGGGTGACTCACACACCCTAGATCAACATAATGTCAATCGAGGACACAGATGACACGATAGGCACACGGAGGAAATCTCTTTAGCTTGTGAGGCTGAGACCATCCTACACATACAACACTCTGGAAGGCCAACTAAACCACAATCAAGGACCTCACTCCTCTCAACTACACCACCTAGCCACATACACACATACGGAAGGTAACTCACCTAATCATGCCAGATTCGTACGAAACTTAAGGAACACCATCCCCTCACTAGGATACACCTGTCCCTAAGCTTCTACACTCAAAACCCTCACTCTAAACCCATCTGCGAAAAACGCGTAGGATGACAGAGCAAAATTTTTAAAGTGCCCGAAACTGAAATTTATGAGTACCTATGTGTAGCTTATGTCGCCACGATTCTATAGACTACTAGTACGCAGAAAACTGACATCGTTTGATACACTTACGGCCACAAATAGCTCATAGATGCGTCGACGTGTGCGCTTCGTCTCGCGTGGAATTCTTGGCGTTGTCGCGTAGCTCTCCTCGAGCCTAAAGCAATGGTGCAGTTGAATCTCCAATGTGTTGAGCGAGCCGGGCGTAGCGACAGGATGAAGCTACGCTCACTCTCTTTCTCTCTCACACACAATAGACGGCAGCGCTAAAGTTTTGATTATGATTAAAAGTCTTCTTACAAAATGACCTAAGTACCTTATATACTAAGGCTACCTAAGGTTTAACCAAAAATGGGGTTGAAAGGGTCAAATGGCTTTGTATTTACAATCTGGAAGTGCCATTGCACCCCGGCTTTTGAAACTAGAATAACTACTCATTACAAATGACGTTTATAGCCATAATTCGCACCATTTCATAACTCGCAAAAGATAAGACTTTGGTACGAAACTTGAGTTATGTTGTGTTGTTGACCCAGTGGTCAACAACTCCTAACATAATTTGCCCATCCCCTAGCCTGCTAGATCATTCATGATCAGCAGTAACAAAAAGAGATATGAGACTCGCCGCATCACAGGTCTCCTCATCCCTCACATACATTACTTGTTGTGCAGATAGCTCATCTTTATCCACCATCATTAATCTAGCATGATATAATTTAAGATGCAATCCATTTACCCTTGACTTATGTAGAATCCCATACAGGTTAGCCAGATGATATGTACCATTCGGAAAACACTCCACTACCTTGAAAGGGCCTTCCCACTTAATTTGAAACTTCTTTTGGAATGTCTCGTCTAGCTTACTGTTGTAGCACAAAACCAAGTCATGTTTCTTGATACCCTTAATTTTGACCTTTTCATTTATCTTTGTTGAAGCCTTATCTTGCATCTGCCCATAATGTTCCAATGCGCTCATCCTATCCATCTAAACCTCTTGTAATTGTAAGAGCCTCTCTTTGAATGCATCACTGGACTGCCCAAGCAACTTTTCTAACATCTTGATCGTAGGCAACTCTACTTCCACAAGCAATAGTGCTTCCTTTCCATACCAAATGAAATGGAGTAAACCCTGTACCTGTCTTCAGCGAAGTACGGTAAGCCCATAATGCACTAGGAAATTCCAAATTCCAATTCTTTCCTTGGTGCTCTGTCACTTACGAAAGGAATTGTACCAACTCACCATTGAATCTTTCATTTAAGCCATTACATTGTGGGTAATAAGGAGTGGTATGCTGGTGCCTAATCTTCATCTTCGCGCATAAAAAGTCTAGAAATTTAGCTCTAAATCCTTGCCCCTTATCCGAAAGTAGCTCCAATGGCACCCCAAACTTGCAACATATTTCATCGTTCACAAATTTTTCCACATCCTTTGCAGTGATTTGTTTTACTGCTATAGCCTGTGCCCATCTAGAGAGATAGTCCACTGCAATCAAAATATATCTTTTGCCCCTGCTTGTGATAGGTAATGGGCCTATTGCATCAATCCCCCACTTTTCAAACACATCAAACTCCATAATGGTTTTTCGTAGCTCTCCCTCCAACACTCTCTTCCCAAATGCTTGACACGTATTGCAAGACCTACACCAATGGTGAACATCCTTGTGCAAACTAGGCCATACATACGCCTCTTGCAAGATCTTATGCAAGGTGATCTTTAGAGCAAAATGTTAGCCACATGCACCTTCATGATTCTCTTCCAACACTCTATAAAGCTCCTCCCGCCAAGGTACACGTTTAAACACGAGATCAGCCCCTTTCATGTACAAGACATCACCAATCACTTTGTACCTGGATGCTCTACGCACAAAACCATACTTCGTAGACTTCTGAATGTCCTTCGAATGATTCCTCTTAGCAAAAACCCCTCTTCTTGAGCCAAACTTTCCCGGCCATGATAAAGAGGTAAATTTGTCCTCAACACAAATAGATCCCCAATCATGCTTTGAGCTGATTCATGTGCCTCTCCATTTAGAGCACGTTCAATGTGTCTGATGCTCCATGCTTTGAACTTTTTTAGCAAGCCTTTAATTCTGAAACACATTTCCTTCAATGAGGTGTTCTTGCTTTTCTCCACACCCAACACTTGCTTCACAACTAACAAGGCATCACCTTTTATGCTCAAACTTCTAATCCCATGCTTCAAAAAAACGTGTAATCCGGATTCCAAAGTAGCATATTCAGCCTCATTGTTACTATGTGCATCCAATTTGAACCCTCTCTTGCATACTAGCTTCCCCTCTAGATTGTAAAGTGTTATACCCCCTAAAGCCGCATCATGGCTCTTTCTGTATAAGCCATCAAAGAAAAACACATGTGCATTGCTGATCTTTGGCACTTCTTCAACTACCCTTCTCACCACCTCTTCCTTAACAAGAAGGGGATTCTCCTTGTAAGTCAACAAATCAGCTAGGGTAGCTCTGGTACTGTCTTCCACTAAAAAAGAGAACTCAAACTCTTGCAGCTCCATTACCCATTTCTTGACCACATTTGGCATGTTAGTGCCATTAATTAACTGTGGCAAAAAGGCGTAACTCGTCAAGAAAACAAAAGGTCGTGGTAGCAACTATTGACAAAATCGTCGGACAAGCAAATATTACACTGGCCATCACTAGCTCTACTTCCAACAATTTTCTTTCTGCTACCAACTTCACTCGGCTTTCCCAATACACTGGCCTCATATAATGGTTGCCCTTCCCCTTTTGCAATAGCATGGCTCCAATGGAATCATCCCCTACTGATGGATTTACATAAAACACTTGGCCCCAATTAGGGTGCCTGCATGGCTGTTAGCCCCCTTAACACCTCTTTCACCTCTTGAGACACTTCTTCATACTTGTCAACCCATTGCAATGGATCTTGCTTTGCCACTTGTTGTAATGGATAAAGGAGCTGTGAAGACTATGGAATAAACCGCTCCATGTACTTCACTTTGTGTATAAAGGTTTCCAATTGCTTTGTACTCGTAGGTGATGGAAGAAGGATATTAGACTTAACCTTGTCTAGATCAGTCTCAATGCCATTTTCTGACACCATATGGCCCAATAACTTCACCCTTGGCCGTGCTAGATGACAATTATTTGGATTTAGTTGTCCTCCACATTCATCATATTGAGCCAATACCATCTGCAACTTCTCATGGTGTTTAGCCGTAATGCTGTAGACACAGAAGTCGTCCATAAAAGCTTTAACACAACTACCAATGAATGGTTCCAATACCCAATTTTCTCTCTCTTGATAGAAAGATGGTCCATTTGACAATCCAAATTGCAATACCGTGTAGCAATCACAGCCCCATGGCATAATGAAAGTTGTCTTTGTTCGGTCTTTAAGAGCAATCTTCAACTGAAAATAGCCTAAAAAACCATCACACACACTACGTCTCATAACCTGCCACCGAATCCAAGATTTGAATGGGAGAGGATAAGGGTTCTTCTTAGTGGTCACATTTATGGGTTTAAAATCTACACAAATCCTCCACTTTCCATCCTTCTTTGGGCTGACTACTACTGGACTTACCCATTCTGTGGTTTCCACTGGGACTATGAACCCTGCCTTCAATAACTTGTCCACCTCTTCCCGCAAGGCTTCCATTTGCTCTTGACCCATCCTTCTTAGCCTTTATCGCACTGGCTTAGCACCTTCCTTCAGCTCTATATGCATCTCTTTTCCTTTCAACCCTCTAATATCTTCATATGAAGTAATGAACAAATCAGGAAAACTAGCCAGCTTGTGCAAATATATCTCCTTCTCCATAGTTGAGAGGTCTCCACTGATCATTTGTGTCATCAATTCCTGCTTCTTTGACAATTCAACCTTGGTTTGCATCAGCCCTTCAATCACTTCATAAGGCCCTTCACTTTTCTCTTCAATCTCATTTGCAAAAGCAACTAAACCAGACTCTTGGATTTCTTTGTCCATCGGAAGAAATGCAACATCAACATCCTCATCACTGCTGGTAGTACTATCACTGTCCTCATCAGTCACTATGGAATAGTCTTCATCACTAGACTCATCCTCATCTTCATAAAGCTCCTCCAATACTTCCTTGTGTCCATATTATGTAGCTTCTTACTACCTGTCTCTCCATAGAAGCTAATTGTACCACGTCTCCAATCTTGAACAACTCCCACTGCACGTAACCATGGTCTACCCAGTATAATACGATATGCTCCCAACCCCGCTGGCATCACATGAAAATCAACCACCATCTTTGCATCATACGCCTCCACTTCTAAGCTCTTCACAACACCCAAATATTTTACTTTTTGATGGTTTTCCAATCTGATCCAAAAGACTGACACCCCAATCATTGTAAGACCCTTCTTCTCCACGCATGAGTGTGTTATGACACATATTTGGGCTCCACCATCAACATAACCTTGTCCTAGATTTTTTCTTTTGTGCCACACATCTACTGTTGGGCAAATGTCTGGTAGCTCATCCATTGCCAATACCTTCACTGAACCTCTCTCTGGTTCTTTCTCCATTGGGTTAACCATCCTCTTCCACTATCATTTTAGCTTAGGCACCATCTCTATAAGCTGCCCAAAAAGTAGCATCTGCTTTCCTGCTTGTCAAATCCTCCTTCAAGTCATAGATTAATTGCCCACACCCTAGTGGAAAATTTGAAACATGAAACTTTCTATGAGCCCTTCTTTTCCTCTTGGCCTTGACATCCTCATCTTCATGGCTCCTTCCCTTCTTCTTACTAGGACCTAGGGAATTTCTTCCTTCCTTATCTGTGTGGTCCTCTTACCAATAGGCATCACTAATGTATCCTCCAGCTTTGTTGCCTTCTCCAAGGTGACCACACTTATCACTTTTGTCTTTCTCTTTTCCTCATGGGTTAATCCACTGGTTCCTTCTTCTCCCTTAATTTCAATGCCATAATCATTTGACCTAGTTAGCACCTGCCTTGGCAATGGATACATGTCTCCCCCATCCTTCGTGGCTTATCACATTACAAGCTGATGTGGGCCAACTCTCCACAATTATAACACGTGGGCATCTGCCTCCAAAACCTACCATTGCTTTGTCCAACACCATTCATGGGTTTTTCTTCACCTCCTGGCTGATTTGCAAACGTCCCCCGACCTCGATTATTTCCCACATTACCTAGCATGTTTAGGCTGAGAATCTTCATTAAATCTACCACTTGCCTCATGTCTTGCCTTAGCCCATCATCTTGCACTGCTGTAGTGACCACTGCTAGCATAACGTGAGGAGTAACAGAAACCACTGGATCATGATGAACCCCTGGCATGCGGCCTTGCAAAGAATCCATAGACTGAAATTCAGATCTCCTGGGCAAACACTCTACTCCTATCTGACTCATTCTTCTCAGCTTCCACTCTTTGTTCCTCGCCACATCTATTGCATCTTCATATGTTCTAAGCTTCTTTAGCTCCACTTTCCAACGTATATTCTCCCTAAGACCAGCCAAGAACCTGTCCTTCTTCATCATATCAGGTGGAGGTACCTGTGGTGCTAAGGCCTTGCACATCCGCTCCCATGCCCTTGAAAACTTACGTATATATGCATTTACTGGCTCACCTTCCCTTTGCACCAAACCCTATACTTCTTACCACACTTTGTCAGGATCTTCAGTCTTCACAAACTCCACTTTCAATCCATGCCTTAGTTTGTCCCAACTTAATCTCACAGGTGGATCCGCTGCATGCAACTCCTCTTCAAATGCTTTGAACCAAACTCATGCATCACTCTTCAAAAAAAATTGGAGAAGATGTAACATCTATGCAGGATCATGAATCTGATTGCTAATGCAGGCAAGCTCCATCTTTTCCAAAAATTCCTCCACATCTTCATCACTTCTTCCATGAAATTCCGGATAAGAGAAAGCCATGGCTACCCAAGTTCAATGCTTTGAGAACCCCTTCTAACACACATACAAGAACCCAAACTTTTTACTGACTCGATCCTAGAACCTTCAATGGAGCTCGTCTTTAGATAAGGACAAAAACATGCACATCAAATAAGTTTTCATAGTTAATCATTGAAATTATAACAAGCAAAGGGGATTCCAGTATCTCTCTTAATCTTCTTGGCCTGAACATAAAGACTATGCGCTGGAAAAAAATCTTCCTGGACACATGGACATTTATTTGGATTCTTTGTGTTAAATGAAAAGGAGTGAATTGAGGTCTGTTTTGATCATGCATTAAAGCCAACCATGCGCTCTCAAGAAGGCACACCTGACTTATCCTCTAATTTTACCAGAATTTCAGCAGCATAACATCATAAATTGTTTAAAAGACCAAAAAACCAGCCATCACAACTTGGAAACATTTTGGCAGAGTTTCCCCAGAAGTAAAGCAGTAAGAACCCAAAATATAGATTGTATATGTATGCATAGCCTGTCAAGAATAGAACCCGAGCATCAAGTAGGAATCACTAGTACATTTGCTATGGCGAGGTCACAAAAAGGGTGCTCCAGCCACATGTATCACCGAAAGGATCTCAGATTTGAGAATCCCCCAGCTCAATAAAACCTCACGCTATCGACCATCTCACGAAAGCTTATTTCATATAGTCAAGTCTCAGAAATGACTATCTTCCAGGCCAAGTCTCAGACAATGTTGGGACTGCCAAGTAAAACCAAGTATGGCTCCACAAAGGCGTACAATGGCAGTATCCACAAGTAACATACAATACCAGACAATGCGCTCAAACAAGCGCCAAATGATGCATACCCATGGCAACTGCAAGTGACTTCCACTTGCCATTGTATCACTCTACTCTAGCTATCTACACCTGTGTGAATCACCTGTAACCTGCAACCTGTAATCCTGAAGCTGAAGGTACTCAAAAAAGATCCTCTGTGGGGGCGCCAGAAAAATGTGAGCGGGATGGAAACACACACAATGCCTCTATAATCACCCGACACACACTCTTGGGATGATACACACACACTATCTGTTACCATATACTTGTGGTAGTGATGTGTGTGAACACACTAGGGTCATTGGGGCAATTTTTCCCTCTTTAGGAGGTTTTTTTCCCTGTGCATTGTATATATGCCCATCACTCTAGGGCTATCTATCTTTCCATTGCACACTAAGTAACACACTCTCTATTGTGTGCCTTGATCTTCCTTTGTCTTCTCCAAGCTATATGTGTTTCTCTACAACCCTAATTCCAACAATTGGTATCCTCCCGGGCTTAGTCGCCAGCTGCTCCAGCACATGCATGCTCACTTTCTCTGATTACAGTGAGGTTTGGCAAGTGTTCGCAGGTCGACAAATATTTCAGATGAGCTCGTAGAGCTCAATCTGCTCAGATTTCTGATTCAGGCTCATTTCGGCCTCCGTTCCACTACAAGCAGGTCTGCACAGGTAATTTCGTCATTTTGTGCAAAATTTCTGTCAGTGCCTTACAGTCTTCTACGGTTTGTGCTATATAGCACGTCTTGTTCTCGCTTTGTTTCTCCTATCTTCGGGTAGTTTTCACATCAGGTGCAGTATTTACCATGGCTGACAACAAGACAGATGTCTTCAAGATGTTTGTTGCTGATGAGGACACGTTGTATGGGGACAATTACCCTATGTGGGCTTATATATGCAACATTTTCTTGTGTTAAAGGGCTTCTAGAATATTGTGCAGGGCATTGATGTACGTCCTGGTTCTGAGGATGTAGGCGATGTTGAGGATGTTGTAGGTCTTGTTGCAAGGATTGCTGCTATTAGAGTTGTTTGGCCTACGGCAGAACAAGCTTGTTGGGATGTAAAGTATGCGAAGGCTCATGCATTGATTGCATTGTCTGTGAAGCGCACCATTGTTCCTCACATCCATTTAGCAAAATCTGCAAAACAAGCTTGGGATATTCTAGCAGGTCTTTATGCAAGCCGCAATGAGGCTAAAATTGCTTTGCTGCGTAAAGAGCTGGAGTTGAAGATTATGCATGAGGAAGATGATATGGACACTTTTCTTGCTGGTGTCAAGGATATCAATGAGAAACTTATTTTTGCAGGTGATATCATTTCAGATAGTTCCCTTGTGCAGACTATTCTTGATGCCTTACCAGACTTTTGCTAGTACTTGGAGACTTATGACCCAAGGAAATCTAAAAGTTGTCAAGTTTGATGCATTATGCACATTGCTGTTGCAAGAGTCACTTTCTAAAAAAAGCAGGACTAGACAGCGTGTAGTTGAACAGGTTTTTATTGCTTCTCAAAGAAAGGGTGGTAACAATAATGCAGCCACTTCTTATGGTTCTGTTGCAAGTGGAAAAACTTCTGTTCCTAATGCTTCTGTTGGCATCAATTCGTCTGGAAATTCTGATCATAATGAAAAAAAGAAGATGCGTTGCCATTATTGAAAAGCTAATGATCACTTGATCAAGCAGTGTCCTAAGTTGAAGGCCAAAGAGGCTAAAAAGAAAGAGGGTGGTTCCACTGCAAATGTTGGTTCCACTACAAATGTAGCCATTGTTGAGTCTTCTGTAAAAGGAGACTGTGTTGCTGATGTTGATGCAAAATGGGGTTTTAGTGCAGAGTGCACTTACAATCCTATTGTCCATGATGCATGCTTGTCAGTTGATGCAGATTCACATGTGTGCTATTTCAACAGTGGTGCTACAAAGCACATTACCTCACATCGTGAATTGTTCACCTCTCTTGAGTCTGTCCCTCATGGAAATTTGGTCCCTTGTGCCAACAATGCCTCTTATCCGGTTTAGGGAGTTGGAAAGATTGTGATTACGGAAAGATTGTGCTTACTGCTGCTATTGGTAGTTCTTTTACACTTGTTGATGCATTTTATGACCTGGGATCAAGAAGAATATTTTGTCTATATCTGCACTTGCTAGACTTGGACTTGTAGTCAAATTTATGGATGACAGATGTACAGTTCATGATCTCAGTTTTGGTGATAAAATCGTTGCATCTGGGCTTTTGTGCCATGGGCTGTATAAGGTCGCTTTGTATGACAAGTGTGGACAAAATTTTGCAAATGCAGTTGCAGATTCAAGGGCTATTTCAAATGCAAAACTTTGGCATGCACGTTTTTGTCATTTTGAATTTTGCCAGTTTGTTGCATTTGCAGAAATTTGATATGGTTGCTTCTTTGCCACCTCTTGAAGCACCTGTCAAACATGTTTGTGAAGGCTGTATTTTGGGTAAGATGCAGCGTTCTAAGTTTCCAAAGGATGGTTCAATTCGGGCCACATGTAGGTT
Organism: Adiantum capillus-veneris; assembly: GCF_014529385.1. Taxonomy (NCBI): domain Eukaryota; kingdom Viridiplantae; phylum Streptophyta; class Polypodiopsida; order Polypodiales; family Pteridaceae; genus Adiantum; species Adiantum capillus-veneris. The sequence goes on along the minus strand of NC_140953.1, from coordinate 83,026,476 downwards.
GCAGCTTGTGCATTGTATGTTTGGGTCCCATGCAAACTCCGTCCTTGGGCAATTACCTTTACTTCGTGACTTTCATTGATGATTACTCCAGGCATGCATGGGCATTTCCACTTAAAGCAAAGTCCGAAGTTTTTATGTGCTTCAAACAATTTATGGCTATGACTGAAAATGTTTCGAAATGTACTATGAGCACCATCCATTCCGATCTGGGGGGGAGTATATGTCTCATGAGTTCAATGCATTTCTGGCTAGTCGTGGGATAAAACACCAATCTACAGTGCCTTATACACCTCAACAAAATGGTGTTGCTAAGAGGAAAAACATGTCGCTTACGAAAATGGCACGATGTATGGTCAAAAGTCAAGCTTTGCCGCATTCTTTTTGGCTTGAGGCCATCATGTGTGCCACTTATGTACTAAACAGGTGTCCTACGAAAGCTTTGCAGTCTATTACTCCATATGAAGCATGGCATGATAGAAAGCATTCTATTGAGCACATGTGTGTTTTTGGTTGTTTGGCATATACTTTGGTGCCACAAACACAGCACAAAAAATAAAATTGGATGGTAAGGTTTTCAAATGTATTTTTGTTGGTTATAGTGCTGAAAGCAAAGGTTATAGGTTGTATCATCCGCAAACAAAACGTATTCTGGTTTCACAGGATGTAGTATTTGTGGAATATTTTGTTCAACCCTTGCTGTCATGTACTAGAGACAGTAATGTAATCTCACTGGACATTTATGACACTTTGTTGCCTCTTTTTAGTGGTGGAAATACGAATGTAAGTTCCAATGAGGCAAATGTACAGCCTATGGGGGTTTCTGAAAATGTTATAGATCAACTATTTACTGATACAGATGTACATGATGTACTTGATGAGGAAAGGGCTGAAAATGAGCAGGCTAGAGGTATGCCAAAATGGCTGGTGCACACTTTGCGTGACAGTAAATTGGATGCACCTTTGTCTAGTCATACTCGTTCAGGATCTCGCCATGCATCTCATGCATCAGATTGTTATGCTTTGGCTCTATCTAGTTTACATGATGTTGAGGAACCTCTGTCTTTGATGAAGTACGCAGTTCAAAAAATTGGATGGCTGCCATGCAATTAGAATATGATTCACTTATAGAAAATGACACATGGACTTTATGTGATTTGCCTTCTGGCAAAAAGGCCATTGGTACAAAGTGGGTTTACAAGTTGAAACGCAAGCCGGATGGTGAGATCGATCGATATAAGGCTCGACTTGTTGCAAAAGGTTATGCACAGCAATAAGGCATAGATTATGAAGAGACCTTTTCTCCCACTTGTCGTATGACTAGTGTGCGTTTTCTATGTGCATTGGCAGCTCATTTTGGTTGGGATGTACATCAATCAGACATTGTTACTGCTTTCTTGAATGGTGACATATTTGAGGAAGTTTATGTAATGCAGCTTCGCGGTTTTGTCAAGAAAGGACAACAGGACAAAGTGTGCAAATGTAACAAGGCTTTGTATGGGTTGAAGCAATCTCCTCGTGCTTGGTATGAGAAAGCTAACACTCATTTGGTCAAACAAGGCTTTCGTAACATTCCAATAGAAAGTACATTGTATGTAAAGCGTCAGGGTGATGTATTTCTCATTGTGGTTCTTTATGTAGACGATTTGCTGATCACTGGACTAAATGAGAGACATTTTGCTGAATTTAAGACTAATTTGAATGCTACTTTCAAGATGAAAGATTTGGGGTTATTGCATCATTATTTGGGCATACAGTTTAAGCAGTGTGATGGTGGTATTGCCTTGTGTCAAAAAAGTTACATAGAGACATTGCTATGTAAGTTTGGACTTGAGGATTGCAAACCTATTGCCACTCCCATGGAAACAGGTTTGAAGTTGAGTCTACATGATGCTGGCGATCCTGCTGATGTCACTCTTTACCAAACTGTTGTTGGCTGTCTCATTTATGTATGCAACACGAGGCCAAATATTTAGTTTGCATTCTCACAGGTTAGCAGATTTATGCATAGCCCAGGGTCTAAGAATTGACAGGCTGTCAAGAGGATTTTTCGCTACCTTAGTGGCACTTTACATCTTGGCTTGTTTTATCCCAAGGGAGGATCATTGCCTCCAAATTTACATGCTTTTTTGGACTCAAATTAGGCTGGTTGTTTTGACACGCGAGTGTCCACAAGTGGTTTTTGTTTCATGCTTGGCAGTTCATGTATATCATGGTTGAGCAAGAAGCAACCTACTATGGCCACTTCGAGTTGTGAGGCTGAGTACAGGGCATTCTTCACAGCTACGGTTGAGTGTGTATGGCTCAGGCGCCTTATGGCTGATTTGGGTGTTAGACAGGACACTGCAAACACTATCTACATTGACAGTTAGAGTGCATTGGCAGTTGCAAGGAACCCAGTTTTTCATGCTTGCACAAAGCACATTAAGGACAGGACACTGCAAACACTATCTACATTGACAGTCAGAGTGCATTGGCAGTTGCAAGGAACCCAGTTTTTCATGCTTGCACAAAGCACATTGAGGTGCATTACCACTACGTTAGGGAGAGGCTCTCAGCAGGAGAGATCAGCTTGGCTTATGTGCCAACACAGGATAACCTTGCAGATATTTTCACAAAGACATTGTCTCGTGAGAAGTGAGAAGCTTTCCGCAAAGCTTTGGGCTTACTCCCCTTTGTGGATTGATCATGTCCTCAGGGCATGGCACTTCCCTTTACTCATGTGCTAGCTCTCGTTCACCGCATCACTCCATGTGGGATTTGTTACCATATACATGTGGTAGTGATGTGTGTGAACACACTAGGACCGCCGAGGCATTTTTTCCCTCTTAGGAGGTTTTTTCCCCGTGCATTGTATATACGCCCATCACTCTAGGGATATCTATCTTTCCATTGCACACTAAGTAACACACTCTCTATTGTGTGCCTTGAGCTTCCTTTGTCTTCTCCAAGCTGTGTGTGTTTCTCTGCAACCCTAATTCCAATACTATGGGGCACCACTCCGCTTACTCAACCCACCTGCCCGAGACAGGGAACACACTGATGGAGTGAGAGGAGAGAAACTATTCATTTGTCCACTCAACACAGAGTCACACACACAGACACACACGCGTGCAAAAAACTCATCTTAAAAGAGGAAGATTTTTTATGATTAGATACAATTGAGCTTGGGCCAACACCAATGGGGCAAAGAGCTCACACAATATGGATGAAATATGCCAGATACAATCACAAATTGGAGCAAAGACTTCGCTCACAGGAGAAACTTACACAGCCAAAATAGCAAGAAAAAGTGAGAAATTTGGCAAAATGGATAGTTCCATTGCGTCCAAAGTGGCCAAAAACCCCAGTCTACAATATCAAAGTGCTCAAATCCGACCTTGGATGAGCAGTTTATGGCTAAAACATGCTCCAAAGATAGCAAAAACTCAGTTGCGACTGTTGCTCCTCTTCTCTCCCTATTTTTTCTGGTCTTCTCTCAGGTTTTTTAGTGTCCACACTTCACATTATAACTTGGACAACTTTGGCCTTTTGATTGACCTCAAACGGACCCCGTACAGGCCAAAAAATGGCCACGCATTGCATTTTTGTCACTCTTCTACATCCATCCGCACACCTAGCACTCAACTTTTTCCAATAATGCATCCCACAATCATGTGAAGTGGCCCCCAAATACAGTTCTCATGATGACCTTTCTGCATAATCATCACAAGCAAACATTCCCATTATGTCCTCGCTTACCACGTGCAAGTATTGACCCCATTCGACCTCCCGACGACACTAGATGCCATCTAATGCAGTTGCTTACCTCATGGTGTGTGCCCTGCTGATAGCTTCCTCAAGAATTTTTACGCTCCACCAACTCCTCATTATTACAGAAAAAACACAATGGTACTGGAGATAATGAAAATTGGTGTACTATGTACACGCTGTCCTAACTATACACATGTGGGCCCCATGTAACTACCTGGCTCTGGAAAATGGGCAATCCTTTATTTGATGCACCATGCATGGGTATGTACATATGCGCAATCACTTCATCCAAAAACATTTCAACAACGTCTCCCAAACACCAAGTAGAACTTGTCACTCTACTTTGGAAGTATGATATGGACTAAAGAGCAGACATGCTTGCGGCGGCAGCTAAGTTTTTCAAGCACCAAATGGATTAGTCATCCATTCTAGAATGATGTCGTAGGGTAAAAATGGATCCTCTATCTGCTAAGAAAGATGGACTAATGACTAGGCTTTATCTTCTCTACCTCATAGTTGAGGACGACTATGATTTCAAGAAAGAGGTAATGTCATAAAATATAATATCTAACTTTACAAAATGATTTTCTCATATTAAATTTCTTATTTAATATGGGAAGATAAAAAGGGAAACAAGAGTTAGTATATAGATATGTGCTTCTAGACCTATCTCAACAGGGGACCAAAGGAAGAAATGGTTGCATCTCAATAGGGGTCCAAAAGGAGACGGTTTACCAAAGAGCAATGTGTAATAATTGCTTCTAAATTTACCTCAAAAATGGACCAAGGGGAGAGATGATTACATCTCAATAGGGGTCCAAAAGGAGGTAGTTTATCAAAGAGAAACGTGCATCTAATGGAGCTTCAAAGACCTTAGGGTAGCTTCATTAAAGACCTCCAAAAGTTAGTGTTAAAAAGTCCTTTGACCTTATGCAAGCTCGGGTTAACCTCGAGGTGGGAATCCTACCCAAGCATGAGGTGCTAAGATGCTTAAAGTGGTTGTGGGAACCTTGCGCAAAGCATAAGGTGATTTTAATGCTTAAAATGACTAAGGTTCTTGAAGTTTTCAACTCAAAGATAAACTCTCAAGAGGAATCAACATTTCCATGCTTTATTGACTAAGTGCTTGAAGTATTCGATTCAAACCAAATGACTTAAGAAGCATAAAAGACACATGTTCAAAAAATTCTCCACATGTGGCCCTCATGATGTGCTTGAATCCTATTGGATAGGCTTTAAAGGGGTCCAATGAGAATTTAGATGCATAAAAATAAATAATTAAGTTCATTCTCTCAAAGAGGAAAAAGAGGATACATGTCCCAAATGATATAATTAAATATTACTAGAGAGAGAGAGAGAGAGAGATTGATTAGATAGATAGATTGAATTATAATCCACGGAGGTTAGATATGACCCATGGGACCAAAAACAAAACATTACAATCACTTCTTCTAAGTGAGGGCAATCAATACATGTTAGTTAGGAACTGAGGGTCCATCAAAAGAAAAAGAAAAGCCTAAGGGGGGTCCTATGGGGCAGGGGCTGGTTTAGGAGTTTGAAACTCCTGGATGATGGCCTTCCCACCTCTGTATACTGCCCACTTGCCTTTGGCTCGCACTTCACGGACCTTTTTTAGCTCTTCACCTTTGTGCTTGACTTGTGTTGGGTTGAGTTCTTCGGTAATCCAAAACCCAGTGTCTCTAAGGAGACGTGATTGTTGTAGTAATCGAAGCCGTTCCTCCTTATCTTTGAGCTCAAAAATGGCATGTCCACTAGGTGTGCACTTTGTGTTGAACTTGTTGACGATACATTCTACCGCATCGTAGTCGACATGGACCAGTTCAAGAGTTCCGTTGAGGAGGTCATTAATTTGCAGAAGTCTTGTTTGCACTCATCCCATGCTTGAAGCAGCCCTCCAATGCGCAGCTTGAGGGAATTCTCTTCTTGAAGTTGACGTTGTCAGGAGTTTTTTGGAGCAAGGGATTGCGCATATGTACATATACATGCATGGTGCATCAAATAAAGAATTGCCCATTTTTCAGAGCCAGGTGGTTATGTGGGGCCCACATGTGTACAGGTAGGACAGGGTGTACATAGTGCATCGATTTTCACTATTACCAGTACTACTGTGTTTTTCTACAATAATGAGGAGTTTATAGCGTGTAAAACTTCTCGAGGAATCTATCCGCGGGCCGACGACGTGAGGTCAGCAGGTGCGTCAGATGGCATCTAGTGGCGTCAGGAGGGCGAACGAGGTCAATATTTGCACGCGGATGAGGACGGACACAACGTGGGTGTTTTCTTGTGAGAGTTATGCAGAAAGGTCATCATTAGGACCACTTTTTGGGGCCACTTCACGTGGTGGCGAGATGCATTATTGGAAAAAAGCTGAGTGCCAGGTGTGCAAATGATGCAAAAAGGTGACAACTATGCACTGCGAGGTCAGTTTTTGGCCTGTTCGGGGTCCGTTTGAGGTCATCTAAAAGGCCAAGGGTGCCCAACTAATAAAGCTAAGTGTGGGAACTGAAAAAACTGAGAGAGAAGACCAGAAAAAACGTGGAGAAGAGAGGAGGAACAGCCGCAGGTGTGTTTTTGCTCATTTTGGAGCCTGTTTTGGCCGTAAACTGCTCATCCGAGGTCGGATTTGAGCACTTTGACATTGTAGACTGGGGTTTTGGGCCGTTCCGGACGCGATGGCGCTGTCCATTTTGCCAAATTCCTCACTCTTTTTCTGCTGTTTTTCTGTGTAATCTTCTCCGGTGAGTGAAGCTTCTTCTCCAATTTGTGATTGTATCTGGTATCTTTTACCCATATTGTGTGAGCTGTTTGTCCCATTGGTGTTGGCCCAATATCATTTGTATCTAAACATCAGAAATTCTCCTCTTTTGAGCTGAGTTTTTTGGGTGGGTGTGTGTGTGTGTGTGTGTGTGTGGAGTGGACAAGTGGATAGTTTCTCTCCTCTCACTCCAGAGGTGTGTTCCCTGTCTCGGCCAGGTGTGTTGTCTAAGCCGAGTGGTGCCCCATAGTGTGTGTGTGTATCTTCCCAAGAGTGTGTGTCGGGTCGTTATAGAGGCGCTGTGTGTGTTTTCATCCCGCTCACATTCTTTTGGTGCCCCCACGGAGGATCTTCTTCGAGTACCTTCTGCTTCGAGCTTCAAGCTTCAAGATTCGGGATTACAGGTTGCAGATTACAGGTTACAGGTTACAGGGACAGGTACAGGTACAGGTACAGGTACAGGTACAGGTGATTCACGCAGGTACAGGTAGCTGGAGTACAGTGATATACTAGTAGTGATGTCACTTGCAGTTGTTGTGGGAATGCATCACTTGGCGCCTATTTGAGCGCATTGTCTGCTAGATTGTACGTTACTTGTGGAAACTGCCATTGTACGCATTTGTGGAGCCATACTTGGTTGTATTTGGCAGTCCCAGCCATTTCTGAGACTTGGTCTGGAAGATAGTCATTTCTGAGACTTGACTATATGCGATTTGCATTAGCCTTCGTGTGAGGGTCGATAGCGTGAGGTTTTTATTGAGCTGGGGGATTCTCAAATGTGGAGATCCTTTCGGTGATACAGGTAGCTGGAGCACCCTTTTTGTGACCTCGCCATAGGCTATGTACTAGTGATTCCTAATTGATGCTCGGGTTCTATTGTTGACAGTTTATGCATACTGATACAGTCTATATTTTGGGTTCCTACTGCTCTACTTCTGGGGAAACTCTGTCGAAATTTTCCCAAGTTATGATGGCTGGTTTTTTGGTATTTTGAGCCATTTATGCTGTTATGCTGCTGAAATTCTGGCAAAATCAGAGGTTGAGTCAGGTGTGCCTTCTTGGGAGCTTCATGGTTGGCTTTAATGGATGATCAAAATGGCCCTCACTTCACTCCTTTTCATTTAACTCAAAGAATTCAGATTAATGTTCATGTGTCCAGGAAGATCTTTTTCCAGCAGCGCATAGTCTTTATGTTTGGGCCAAGAAGATTGAGAGAGATCCTGGAATGTCCTTTGCCTGTTGTAATTCCAATGATCAACTATGAAAACTCATTTGATGTGCATGTGTTTGTTCTCATCTAAAGCTGAGCTCCATTGAAGTTTCTGGGGATTGGGTAGTGAAAAGTTTTGGGTTCTTGCACGTGTGTTTGAAGGGGTTCTCTAACCATGGCTTTCTCTTATCCGGAGTTTCATGGAAGAATTGATGAAGATGTGGAGGACTTTCTGGAAAAGATGGAGGTTGCCTGCATTAGCAACCAGATTCATGACCCTACGCAAATGTTACGCCTTCTCCAAATTTGTTTGAAGAGTGATGCACGAGTTTGGTCTAAAGCATTTGAAGAGGAGTTGCATGTGGCTGATCCACCTGTAAGGTTGAGTTGGGACAATCTACGACATGGGTTGGAAGTGGAGTTTGTGAAAATAGAAGATCCTGACAAGGTGTGGCAAGAAGTACAGGCTTTGGTGCAAAAGGAAGGTGAGCCAGTAGATGCGTACATACGTAAGTTTTCATTGGCATGGGAGCGAATGTGCAAGGCTTTAGCACCACAGGTACCCCCGCCTGACATGATGAAGAAGGACAGGTTCTTGGCTGGTCTTTGGGAGAATATACGTTGGAGAGTGGAGCTAAAGAAGCCTAGGACATATGAAGATGCACTAGAGGTAGCAAGGAACAAAGAGTGGAAGCTGAGGAAAATGAGCCAGTTAGGGGTGGAGTCTTTGCCAATGAGGTCTGAATTTCAGCCTATAGAGTCTTTACAAGGGCGCATGTCAGGGGTTCATCATGAACCAGTGGTTCCTGTTACTACTCATGTTATGCCAGCAGTGGTCACTACAGCAGTGCAAGATGATGGCCTAAGGCAAGACATGAGGCAAGTGGTTGATCTGATGAAGAATCTCAGCCTAAACATGCTAGGTCAAGTGGGAAATAATCGAGGTCGAGGGCGGTTTGCAAATCAGCCAGGAGGTGAAGAAAGACCTAGAAATGGTGCTGGACAAAGTAATAGTAGGTTTTGGAGGCAGACGCCCACATGTTATAATTGTGGAGAGTTGGGTCACATCAGCCCGCAATGTGATAAGCCACCAAGGATGGGGGGAGACATGTATCCATTGCCAAGACAGGTGCTAACTAGGTCAAATGATTATGGCATCGAAATTAAGGGAGACGAAGGAACCAGTGGACTGACCCAGGAGGAAAAGGGAAAGACAAAAGTGCTAAGTGTAGTCACCTTGGAGAAGGCATCAAAGCTAGAGGATACATTAGTGATGCCTATTGGCAAGAGGAACATGGAGGATAAGGAAGGAAGAAGTGCCCCAGGTCCTAGTAAGAAGAAAGGAAAGAGCCATGAAGGCGAAGATGTCAAGGCCAAGAGGAAAAGGAGAGCTCGTCGAAAGTTTCATGTTTCAGATTTTCCACTAGGGGATGGGCAATTAAGCTATGACTTGAAGGAGGATCTGACGAGCAGGAAGGCAGATGTTACTTTTGGGCAGCTTATAGAGATGGTGCCTAAGCTAAAGCGACAGTGGAAGAGGATGGTTAACCCAATGGAGAAAGAGCCAGAGAGAGGTTCAGTGAAGGTGTTGGCAATGGACGAGCTACCAGACATTTGTCCAATAGTAGATGTGTGGCATAAAAGGAAAAATTTGGGACAAGGTTATGTGGATGGCGGAGCCCAAATATGCGTCATAACACACTCATGCGTTGAGAAGATGGGTCTCACAGTGGCTGGGGTGTCAGGTTTTCGGATCAGATTGGCAAACCATCAAAAAGTAAAATGCTTGGGTGTTGTAAAGAGCTTAGAAGTGGAGGCATATGATGCAAAGGCAGTGGTTGATTTTCATGTGATGCCAGCAGGATTGGGAGCATATCCTATTATACTGGGCAGACCATGGTTACGTGCAGTGGGAGCTGTTCAAGATTGGCGACATGGTACGATTAGCCTCTATGGAAAGACAGGTACCAAGAAGCTTTATAATATGGACACAAGGAAACGATTAGAGGAGCTTTATGAAGATAAGGATGAGTCTAGTGATGAAGACTCTTCCACGGTGACAGATGAGGACAGTGATAGCACTACCAGCAGTGATGAGGATGCTGATGTTGCATTTCTTTTGATGGATAAAGAAATCCAGGAGTGTGGTTTAGTCGCATTTGCGAAGGAAGTTGAAGATGAAAGTGAAGGGCCTTATGAAGTGATTGAAGGGCTGATGCAAACCAAAGTTGAGTTGTCAAAGAAGCAGGAATTAATGACGCAAATGATTAGTGGAGACCTCTCAGCTATGGAGAAGGATATATATTTGCATATGCTGGCTAGTTTTCCTGATTTGTTCATTACTTCATATGAAGAGATCAGAGGGTTCAAGGGTGAAGAGATGCATATAGAGCTGAAAGAAGGTGCTAAGCCAGTGCGGCAAAGGCTAAGAAGGATGGGTCAAGAGCAAATGGAAGCCTTGCGGGTAGAGGTGGACAAGTTATTGAAGGCAGGGTTCATAGTTCCAGTGGAGACCATAGAATGGGTGAGTCCAGTAGTAGTCAGTCCAAAGAAGGATGGGAAGTGGAGAATTTGTGTAGATTTTAAACCCTTAAACGCAGCCACTAAGAAGAACCCATATCCTCTTCCATTCATCGATCAGATCTTGGATTCAGTGGCAGGTTATGAGAGGTACAGTGTGTGTGATGGTTTTTCAGGCTATTTTCAATTGAAGATTGCTCTTAAAGACCGCACAAAGACAACATTTATTACGCCATGGGGCTGCTATTGCTACACAGTGTTGCCGTTTGGGTTGTCAAATGGACCATCTTTCTATCAAGAAAGAGCAAATTGGGTGCTGGAACCATTCATTGGTAGTTGTGTTAAGGCTTTTATGGATGACTTCTGTGTTTATAGCAGTAGGGCTGAACACCATGAGAAGCTGCAGATGGTATTGGCTCGATATGATGAATGTGGAGGACAACTAAATCCAAAGAAATGTCATCTAGCACAGCCAAGGGTGAAGTTATTGGGCCATATGGTGTCAGAAAATGGCATTGAGGCTGATCCAGATAAGGTGAAGTCTATTATTCTTCTTCCATCACCTATGAGTACGAAGCAATTGGCAACCTTTATACACAAAGTGAAGTACATGGCACGGTTTATTCCATTGTCTTCGCAGCTTCTTTATCCATTACAGCAAGGGGCAAAGCATGATCCATTGCAATGGGATGACAAGTGTGAAGAAGTGTTTCAAGAGGTGAAAGAGGTGTTAGGGGGGTTGTCAGCCATGCAGGCTCCTGATTGGGAGAAAGTTTTTTATGTAAATCCATCTGTAGGGGATGATGCCATTGGAGCCATGCTATTGCAAAAGGGGAAGGGCAGCCATTATATGAGGCCAGTGTATTGTGCAAGCCGAGTGAAGTTGGTAGCGGAGAGAAAGTTATCGGAAGTAGAGCTAGTGATGGCCAGTGTAATATTTGCTTGTCGACGATTTCGTCATTACTTGCTACCACGGCCTTTTGTTTTCTTGACGAGTTATGCCTTTTGCCACAGTTAATTAATGGTATTAACATGTCAAATGTGGTGAAGAAATGGGTAATTGAGCTGCAAGAGTTTGAGTTCTCTTTTCTAGTGGAAGATAGTACAAGGGCTACCCTAGCTGATTTGTTGACCTACAAGGAGAATCCCCTTATTGTTAAGGAAGAGGTGGTGAGAAAGGTAGTTGAAGAAGTGCCACAGATCAGCAATGCACATGTGTTGTTCTTTGATGGTTCATACAGAAAGAGCCACGATGCAGCTTCAGGGGGTATAGCACTTTATGATCCAGAGGGGAAGCTAGTATGCAAGAGAGGGTTCAAATTGGATGCGCATAGTAACAATGAGGCTGAATATGCTACATTGGAAGCCAGATTACACATTTGTTTGAAGCATGGGGTTCGAAGGTTGAGCATAAAAGGTGATGCCTTGTTAGTTGTGAAGCAAGTGCTGGGTGTGTGGAAGAGCAAGAACACCGCATTGAAGGAAATGTGTTTCAGAATTAAAGGTCTGTTGAAAAAGTTTGAAGCATGGAGCATCAGACATATTGAACGTGCTCTAAATGGAGAGGCACATGAAGCAGCTCAAGGCATGATTGGGGAGCTATTCGTGTTGAGGACCAATTTACCTCTTTATCATGGTCGGGAAAGTTTGGCTCAAGAAGAGGAGTTTTTGCTAACAGGAATCATTCCAAAGGAGATTCAGAAGTCTAAGAAGTATGGCTTTGTGCGTAGAGCATACAGGTACAAATTGATTGGTGATGTCTTATACATGAAAGGGGCTGATCTCGTGTTGAGACGTGTACCTTGGCGGGAGGAGCTTTACAGAGTGTTGGAAGAGAATCACGAAGGCGCATGTGGTGGTCATTTTGCTCTAAAGATCACCTTGCATAAGATTTTGCAAGAGGGGTATGTATGGCCTAGTTTGCACAAGGATGTTCACCATTGGTGTAGGTCTTGCAATAGGTGTCAAGCATTTGGGAAGAGAGTGTTGAAGCCAGAGCTACGAAAAACCATTATGGCGTTTGATGTGTTTGAAAAGTGGGGGATTGATGCAATAGGCCCGTTACCTATCACAAGCAGGGGCAAAAGCTATATTTTGACGGCAGTGGACTATCTCTCTAGATGGGCAGAGGCTATAGCAGTAAAACAGATCACTGCAAAGGATGTGGCAAAATTTGTGTATGATGAAATATGTTGCAAGTTTGGGGTGCCACTGGAGTTACTTTCAGATAAGGGGCCTGGCTTTAGAGCTAAACTGCTAGATTTTTTATGTGCAAAGATGAAGATTAGGCACCAGCATACCACTCCTTATTACCCGCAGTGTAATGGCTTGAATGAAAGATTCAATGGTGAGTTGGTACAGATTCTTTCGAAAGTGACAGAGCACCAAGGAAAGAATTGGGATTTGGAATTGCCTAGTGCATTATGGGCTTACCGTACTTCGGTGAAGACAGGTACAGGGTTTACTCCATTTCATTTGGTGTATGGAAAGGAAGCACTATTGCCTGTGGAGGTAGAGTTGCCTACGGTCAAGATGTTAGAGAAGTTGCTTGGGCCGCCTAGTGATGCATTCAAAGAGAGGCTCTTGCAGTTACAAGAGGTCCAGTTGGATAGGATGAGCGCTTTGAAGCACTATGGGCAGATGCAGGATAAGGCTTTGACAAAGATAAATGAAAAGGTCAAAAGTACGGGTATCAAGAAACATGACTTGGTTTTGCGCTACAACAGTAAGCTGGACAACACCTTCCAAAAGAAGTTTCAAATTAAGTGGGAAGGCCCTTTCAAGGTAGTAGAGTGTTTTCCAAATGGCACATATCAGCTGGCTAACCTGGATGGTGTTCTACATAAGTCAAGGGTAAATGGATTGCGTCTTAAATTGTATCATGCTAGATTGATGATGGTGGAGCAAGATGAACTGTCTGTGGAGCAAGCAATGTTGGTGAAGGATGAGGAGACATGTGATGCGGCGAGTCTCATATCGCTCTTTGCTGCTGCTGATCATGAATGATCTAGCAGGCTAGGGGATGGGCAAATTATGTCAGGAGTTTTTTGGAGCAAGGGATTGCGCATATGTACATATACATGCATGGTGCATCAAATAAAGAATTGCCCATTTTTCAGAGCCAGGTGGTTATGTGGGGCCCACATGTGTACAGGTAGGACAGGGTGTACATAGTGCATCGATTTTCACTATTACCAGTACTACTGTGTTTTTCTACAATAATGAGGAGTTTATAGCGTGTAAAACTTCTCGAGGAAGCTATCCGCGGGCCGACGACGTGAGGTCAGCAGGTGCGTCAGATGGCATCTAGTGGCGTCAGGAGGGCGAACGAGGTCAATATTTGCACGCGGATGAGGACGGACACAACGTGGGTGTTTTCTTGTGAGAGTTATGCATAAAGGTCATCATTAGGACCACTTTTTGGGGCCACTTCACGTGGTGGCGAGATGCATTATTGGAAAAAGCTGAGTGCCAGGTGTGCAAATGATGCAAAAAGGTGACAACTATGCACTGAAGGTCAGTTGTTGGCCTGTTCGGGGTCCGTTTGAGGTCATCTAAAAGGCCAAGGGTGCCCAACTAATAAAGCTAAGTGTGGGAACTGAAAAAACTGAGAGAGAAGACCAGAAAAAACGTGGAGAAGAGAGGAGGAACAGCCGCAGGTGTGTTTTTGCTCATTTTGGAGCCTGTTTTGGCCGTAAACTGCTCATCCGAGGTCGGATTTGAGCACTTTGACATTGTAGACTGGAGTTTTGGGCCGTTCCGGACGCGATGGCGCTGTCCATTTTGCCAAATTCCTCACTCTTTTTTTGCTGTTTTTCTGTGTAATCTTCTCCGGTGAGTGAAGCTTCTTCTCCAATTTGTGATTGTATCTGGTATCTTTTACCCATATTGTGTGAGCTGTTTGTCCCATTGGTGTTGGACCAATATCATTTGTATCTAAACATCAGAAATTCTCCTCTTTTGAGCTGAGTTTTTTGGGTGTGTGTGTGTGTGTGTGTGTGTGTGTGTGTGTGTGTGTGGAGTGGACAAGTGAATAGTTTCTCTCCTCTCACTCCAGAGGTGTGTTCCCTGTCTCGGCCAGGTGTGTTGTTTAAGCCGAGTGGTGCCCCATAGTGTGTGTGTGTATCTTCCCAAGAGTGTGTGTCGGGTCGTTATAGAGGCGCTGTGTGTGTTTTCATCCCGCTCACAACGTTCTCGCAGTTCTGTCTTCATGCAAGTTTCCACTTTGGCGAGTGCGATTGTGTGAGCTTGAGTGACTTTTTCTTTGACTTCTTCACCTTGTCTGTTGTGATTACGGCCATGGAATCAAATCGTGCCTCGAGCATGCTAAGGTGCACTTTGAGGTCGTGGTTTTCTTCCATGACTATGTCAAGGGCAGCTTGCAATTGTCCGATGCAATCTGTTTTGCTCGGAGCTTCTAGAACAGCGGCAAAGCTAGCCCGTGCTCTCCCTGGTGTTTTTGGGCTATTGGTCGTCATCTTCTCACTTGTTGAAGGTGGCTTTGGTGCGAACATGCTCTCCAAATGTCTCAAATCTTCACACAGACTATCGACTTCTCAACTGTCTCGCAGGCCAAATAGACTCTAGTGCACTTGCCCAAAACAGCAAATGCTGTCAACTACTCTCTCAGGCCGAACATATTTGTAGGGCCAAACAGATTTGAGGACCTTCTATTTGACTATCACAGCAAATGCTCAAATCAAATCAAGATTTGACACGGCTGCTTCTACTTCTTGATCTTTGACTTCTTGGCTGTCGGCAACAAATGCTCATCAAATGCTCATGTGAGGGTCGCAGGAAATGTTGATTGATACTTGACTGTCGCAGGCCGACGAGGGTCAAACTTCTTGATTGTCAGGGAACTGTGACTTCGTGACTGTCACATGCCAACCAGGGTGTACAGAGAATTCTTGACTCTCACAGACCGGCTTGGGCTGTTGGGCGAGTGATGATGGGTGTACAGAAAATCTCGCAGCATTGTGGGGTTAGTTTAGTATGTTGGGGGGGGGCGGGGGGGGGGGGGGGGGGGGGGGGGGGGGGGTCTAATCTGAGTCTTAACGCCTCCCGAAGGGCAGCCCCTTGCTCAGGGGGGGGCTGGGGAGGATGTTGGGGGGAGCTTTGCCTGCGTAGAAAGCTAGGGTTGAGAGAGAGAGAGAGAGAGAGAGAGAGAGAGAGAGAGAGAGGTGTAGACCAAGCACGAGAGGGGGGGTATACTCTCCCACACACACACACACATTCTCTCATTGTGTAGAGTGCAAAGTGCAAGAGCTCCATCTTCTTCTCCAAGCTTGTGGAGAAGTTGAGAGCCTACACCAACACTCTTGGCTATGGAATGCAAATCAACCAAGAGCCATGCTTCAATGCTTAAGCTTTCCATCTTCTTCATCTTCATTACTATTCTATTATGTTATGCTAAGCAAGAAGAGTGATGATAAGTGAGGAACTATTTCTTTCTCGTATGGATGATTCTTCTTCCTCTTCCATACCCTCATTGTCCGCTAGCTCTCTCCACCTTCAAAGGTGTTTGAGGCCTTGGGATAGTTAATTCTTTTTGCAAAGTTTATGTTATGCTCATGATGCATCAAGCTTTCCATCTTCATAGCATCACCGAGGTCACAAGGAACAGAAAGATTGTATTGTCCCAAGTCTCTCTTGATGGGAGAATCTATAATACAAATGCCTTTTGGAGGGGGGACTAGCTCCAAGTAGATCCGGTCCTCAACTATTGTCATGTTCTCTAATATACTCTCTCTTGCAAAAGTATTGTTCATGCCAAGTTAACTAAGTACTATGTTCATGTTGCTACTATCAATTAAGTTCACCCTATATGTTCTCAAAGTAATCCTACAAAAATGCTCACTCTAATTCTCTTCATTCTGCTATTCTCAAAGTTCATAGGCCATTTCCATTACAAGAATATGTTTCAAATTTACAAGGTGCGTGAATGCATCGACATTGTTCTTGATCAAACAAGAAGCAAAGTAAATCTAATAACTTTAGAAGATGGATAAGAAAACCATTTTTGTGTGATGGACATGATTAAAAATATGCCTTCTCAAAGCAGCTTGTATATAGCTCTTCAACAAGCAACAAAGATCCTAAAAGTTGTGGATATTCCAACACACTACAATGGCTATATTGCATTTGAACTACCACCTTCATATCACTCAAAGAGGATGACTGGAATGGATCAGAGATATGAAAATCATGTGTGGACTGAGTATGTTACATGCAGTAGTGATTATTTTCAGGGGTTTGTCAGGTTTAGCAGATGTTTAAGCCATCTTCACTGCATCAATGTTGACTATTCTTTTTTCTTACAAACCAATACTCATAATGAGACCCAATGGAATGGTCAACTTTCAAAGTGTTTTCCAAAAGGATTCATTGTACCAGACTACAATCTGTTGTCGTGTGTGCATTGCTATCAGATGACTATCTGTGTGGCTTCATGCCCTACTATTACCTACTACTTACCTAGAGAAAAGTATAAGTGCACAAGGTGTGCAATACATTTGGGTGCACACAAGCATTTATGTGTAGGTGGAAAAAGTAGACGAGCAGAGGAACGAGTAGATGCTGCTCTACAAAATAGGTCTTCTTTTGATCGATTCACCACATCAAAACAACTTGAGTGAATGATAGATCATGACTTCATTATGAAATAGCTCATGGCAAAAGAAAACAATGAAGCAAACATGATTAATGACAAATAAATTGCAGAGTTCTTGGAGACATTAACTGCTCTATCAAATAAACGAAGGACTGAAAGGATCCTAGAGCTTGCTAAAAAATCTAAGAACATGACCTCTAAAGGTTTGGAGGATGTTCTAGATCTTATAATGAAATCTAGATATCAATTTATTCACAACATGTTATTTCCAGGTCACTTAGGGAGTCAACAACACCCACACATATTTAAAATGTCAATTATAGGTCTAGGTAGTGGAGTTGACTTGGTGAGAAGAATTTGTCTAGGTGGAAATCTAAAAGATTTGTGGATTCACTTCAATCACATACATAGAGTTCAAGGCTGGCCTACAATGTCAATGCATGTGTATTATCCCTTTTTGAAAGAACTCATGACAATAGAAACTTTTGAGTTTACAATAGAAAACAAACATGCACAGATTGAATTTTGGGAAATGTTGAATGCAATGGTGAAGAGTCAAGGATTTGGCAAGCCTAAGTTCAAGGGATTCATGGCAGATGAGTCCAATGGTATTTGGCTAGCCATTAGAATGGTTTACTTTGCAGGTGCTAAAAAGATGATGAAAGACAAAGAGAGATCTTGTGGCTTTCACTGGGAGCAGTCAATGATCCGGCATACGATTAAATGCATTTGTCCCTTGTCTTGAGAAGAGTATAAAATAATTTTTAGGACGTGGAGGGATGCACCAACAGAGAATGATTCCATTATTTGCAAAGGAGAGCTACATTGATTTTGGACAGCTATCCATGCTATAGAAGGAGAGATTTCTTGCTTGGAAACATGGTTGGCATGGTGGGAAATAAGAGTCTTACATTGGTGAGGAAGATTTGTGACACTGGATGAGATGGGGATGTTTATTCTACCACAAATCTCTTAGAGATGAAGCATGCTAGCATGCATGCATCAAAAGACCATATCAATTTGTATGAAGTAGCTGGCGTAGACATGACAATGGCTATTCGACAAAGTGTGAGATACATGCTTATTTGAAAGGTGTGCATACATCACATGTCCCGAGACTAAAAGATTTAGCAGACACGTTTCTCAGTCAATGATCAACTGCTCCTGCTTCAAAAAATTTGCTTGACTCTACTAAATCTTCAATGCATGAAATGGGATTAAACAGCCTGGAGATACACAAAGAAACTCTAAGAGAGAAAAGTGTTTAAAAAAAGTGTCCATTGCTTGTTGTTGTTGATGTCGTACTTTTGATGATGACAATCATATACTTGAAATTGTTACTATCATTGAACCTATTGTTGTAAATAGCTTACTAGCATCCTCAACTCTACAAGGTGGAAAGATATGGCCAGAGTCTCACAGTCCAAAAACTAAGTGGGCAATACGAAGGACTACAACACAACAAAAAGTTACATGTTTTGGGTAGGTTGGAAGTGAGGGCAGAGGTGTGGTAGGTATTTCAATGATGGGCTTGTTAAAAACTAGAATAGGAGTCCCATCTCCATGCTTTTGGGGTCGCCAAAAGTATCCATCATCCAATAATAACCTTGATGGACTTACAAAAGGATTTTTGTGGTTTTGTAACACAAGCACGTTGCACAAATGGAGAATCCACGGCATGATTTTTTATCCTCCTAGTCTGGCGCATGGGGTGTGGGTAGTGGATGAAGGCACACAACTTGTTGGAGCATGAAGCTAAATAGCTGCAAGACAATGGATATGTTTTTGAAGACAAAGGACGTGCTACACAAGGTACAGATGGGTCGCATATTTCACACAGTGTTCCAAGTGCATTTTGTCCAAAATATAGATATGGTAAGGTTGTGAAGTGGAGAGGAAAATTGACTAAATATTTTCAAAGCTGAATGGACTTGAGCAGAATCATGGCAACATAATTGGTTAAAGAATTGGTTGTGATGTGCAATGGACACATGTTATTTATGTCAGCACGGAGGGTTCAACTTTGAAAGGGTTCACATACTCTGCGACAATTTCAGATTTCTCAAGATGTACATGTAAGGACTTCCAGAAGAGAGAGGCAAAAAGCTTACTTATACTCCTTGTAAGCATGTGTACTTCATCTTCTTGTAGGTTCTGGGTTTTGATTTCCATGCACATGAGTTCATACACCAAGTTGCTCTCACAAAGGTGGAATTATTTCAGGATTTGGGTGGTGTGAGGCAAGTTGCAGCTGTATAGTTTAAGAAGTACCCCTTCATGCACTTCAAGAGCCTCTATTGACTTCAGATTTTTGTTCATCTTCTTAGACTTCTCTTGATTTAAAATTAGAGAGATTTATGTCTAGACTTAAATGAATTCTTGATGGCGTTGTTATTGTGTGTTCTCTAGTTTTGTTTTAGTTAAGAAGCCTCTACAATCTTGAGAAGTAATATTAGTATCATAATGTTAATGTGACACACTTGCCAGTGCTTATTGTGTTTTGTTAGTTCCTTCATTCATTTGAAAGTAATTCAAGTCTTTTTGTTGTCTCTTCAATTAATTTGAAATTTGACATTGAGTAGGTAGCAGTTCCTGTTTGCAAAGATGTGGGGATCTATTACTAATTGATACTCAACAATGATATTGTTGTGTTTTTTCTAACTCCTCACTTGTCTTGATTCATTTGAACATGATTTAGGTCTTCTCTATGTTGTTTTAATGTCATTGTGAACATAAAAAGTCTCTATCTACAAAGATGTAGGACTTTCAACCAATTGATTCTTGACAGTGCTATTATCATTACCTTTTTGCTTCGTAGGTCGATAAATCTTGAAAATATTGTAAGCTTTTCTAGAGTGAGCATGGAAATCTTTTGAGTTGTTTCTGAGTTTGACTCTTAGCTTTCTTGATTCATTAGAACACAGATCAATTCTTCTATGATTTGTGGTTACCTTACTTGCTCTTTTTTTTATTGTCAGTAAATGTTCATTGGTTCTTGATAGTGCTATTGTCATTACCTTTTTGCTTTGTAGGTCAATAAATCTTGAAAATATTGTAAGGCTTTCTAGAGTGAGCATGGAACTCGTCTGAGTTGCTTTCTGAGTTTGACTCTTAGCTTTCTTGATTCATTAGAACAAAAACAGTGCACATGAAGCTTCTCACATAGATAATCCACTAGCTCTCCCCTAAAACCTAGAACCTTTTCAGATAGTAGCTCCACTGGCATGCCAAATTTTTGCAAATATCTTCATATGCAAATTGGAAAACATCTTTACTTGTGATTTGCTTAACAGCTTTGGCTTCGGCCCACTTGGATAGATAGTCAACAACGGTAAGTATGTAGCATTTGCCTCTAGTTTTCATAAGTGGAGGACATATTTCATCAATACCCCACTTTTCAAACACATCATATGCCATAATGGTGCATCTAACTTCTGATTTGAGAATCCTAGCTGCCATGCTTTGGTCACATATATCCATCTTGCACAATTTTATGCAAAGTGATCTTTGAAGCATAATGACCACCACAAGAACCCTCATGATTCTCCTCTAAAATACTATAAATTTTTTATTTCCATGGCACCCTTCTCATCACAAGATCAACCCCTTTCATATACAAGGCATCACCAAGCAGCACATACCTTTTGGGAGGAATCCCAAATTTCGAGAAACATTTCTTGAGCAATTAAAAAACCACAAATCATAGAAGAATTGTTTAGTACTCTCTATTATCCCCAATTTCATGGAATGAATGAGAGGTTTAATGGAGAGCTCATAAAGATGCCGAAAAAACATAATGTGAAGACTTGGGATTTAGAGCTACCTTGTCCTCTATGGGCTTACAGGAGTACCATCAAATCAGGTAGTGGTTTTTCTCCCTTCCAGACCTAGTTTTTGGCAAAGAGGCTTTGCTTCCTATTGAGGTGGAGATACCAGCTTTGAGGCTGATGTTAAAGCGTGAAGATGTGCCTCATGATGCACTCAAAGAGAGCCTTTTTTATTTTCATGTGCACAATTGGACAGTTTGCTTGCTTTTGAGCATTATGAATAGGTGCAACCAAATTAGGAAAATGAGAAGGTGAAAGACAAAGACATCCAAAAGGGTGACATGGTTCTTCGTTACAATAGCAAGCTTGATAATTAAACAGGTTTCCAAATGGAACATATAAGCTTGCTAACTTGGATGGTACCCTACACAAAGCACGTGTGAATGGCTACAGGTTGAAGAAGTATGTAGCAAAATTGATGATTTTGGTTGAGGATGAGTCTTCATTTGAAGATTTTTTGATTGTGTGGCTGATTACAAAGATGAAATGAAAGCTTCATCATCTGGTTTATAGGTTCTCTTTTTTACTGATGATCATGAATGAACTAGCAGGTTGGGATGTGGTAAATTATGTTGCACGCATTTTGGACACCCCATCTTTTGTAAATTTTTACATATGGACATGACGTGTGCAATGTCAAAAGGGTGCATGGGGATTTCTTTTTTGTGTGATTTTTAGCTTGATTTAGCAAGCACATGTGCATGCAATGCAAGTCGCTAGTGTAGTGCCAACTATTGGGTTGCCTTGAGTGCATGTAAGGGCTTAACCTCATGTACAAACATAAAAAAGTTAATCCAAATATTAAAAAATTGTAGATTTTTTCTCGTTGTGCCTTCTTCATGCTTTTTAATGCAGTTTTTTTTTCCCTCGACTAGCCCTTTCTATGTCTAGTCAAGCCATGACAACTTGCTGTTCGTGCCAATTTTACACAAAGAGGTGCATATATTTGAAACTTGTGGTCTTCAAAACTTTTGTTCTAGAAAAGAGAACTTTTGAGGCTTGAAATCATTCCTTTGGAGTTGTGGTTTAGGATAGTCTATTTCCCAAAGGGTATAGGATATGGCCGCCCACGGGCAGTTTAGTGTACGCTTGTTTTGTGGCATGTATACACTTCAAAATTGTGTTTTTGAGGATTCATTTGGTGAAGTGTGGAAGATTTTTTCCTCAAATGCATTGGTTGATGTGTGCTATAAGGCCATGCTAGGACAAGTGCTTCCTACTTTTGATGGTCGCCTTCTAGGTGCGAGTGTGCTTGTAAATTCCCAAGCGATCACTTACCTTTATGTTGTGATGTTGTGAAAGTTCCTTTGGTACATTTTGTAGTGCTGAATTTTTGTCTTGAGCGCTATGGGGAGACATTGTTATAGAGGTCCCCTTTGTTCTTGTTTTCCCAACAACATCTTTGACTAAACAAGGACATGGGCAACCTCAAACAAGTAGATAGACACGGGTATTTAAGGCTAGCCTAGACGCATGAGAAACAAGAAAGTGAACATGTATTTGACCAAACAAGGATGGCCTAAATGGTGTAGGGAAACAAGTAGACATGGGTGATAATTGTCGTGAACAAGTAGACATGGGCAACTGCAAACAAGTAGACAAACACAACTTTTCAGATCACGTTGATTTCTATCTGTTGTTTTCTTATGCTTTTCTTGAGATCTAAAGATAGTGTGCTTCTTGACAACTTTACTGATAAATAATCTCAAATGATTTATTTTTATAGCTTTGTCTTCCAAGTTTTCCGAATTGAGTGCTCCCATTGCTGTTGGAGGTCTCTACTTTCGAATTTCACACAAGTTCTATTACGTATTTGAATTTTTTTAACCATCACTCATTATTTAAGATATTCGAGTTCAAATTATGAATCGTAGGTTGAGAAAACCTAGAAATTAAAATTTACGCTACAAAATTATGGCTATATGAATCAATAACTAACTTATTGCAAGACTTATTTACTGATTGTAGAATTTTCTTTTACTACCATATAGTTAATATAAGACTGTAAATTTTAACTTAAAAATGTAAAGTAAATTATCATTCAGGAAATAAATAAAATAATTATAAAGACAAAAGAATACACAGGGATGACAAAAGAAGGCACGTGGACTCACCTGGACTCACATAGGAGGGGACAAAGTGGGACACACTGTCACATGAAAAGGAGAGGCTCGTCTTGACTAATCTTAATGAGGGGGGGCTGTGTGGCCTTATCTTTTGATGATAATGACAAAGTGGTCAAGCTGATGGGTACCACAAGGGTACCAAAAACGCGGGTATGATTTTTGGGAAAAAATATTTTTTTTTTATTTTTTTATTTTTGAAAAAAAAGGTGGACGTTTTCTTTTCTGCTATAAATAGAGCATCCATGCTCACACTTTAGACATAGAGATTGCCTCTATAGCGCTCACGAAGTGCTGCCACTTCTCTTGGAGAGAAGGCGTCCACAAACCACTAAGAGAGAAAAACATCTAGTGGACTAATAAGTGTAGTACAAAAAAATGGCTCCAAAGCGTGCTCGAACACAAGGCGCTAATGATCATGAAGCCGGTACAAGCAACGGGAGAACTCTTGCAGAACATGCTATGTCTCCACCAATCGGACCAATCGGAGCATATGCGAGACCATAGGAATATATTATTTAACTTATGAAAAGAAAACACGGTCCGAAACCACAGGGCTTAACCCCAAGAAACTCGGCATATATTTGACAAGTAGGAACGATTGTTTGGTTAAATTGGTTGCTATAGGAAAGAATGTTTGTCCAAAACCTTCGGTAGGGTTTCTCTCAGGTCTCTCTACTTATTAGCGTTGGTATTATGTGGTAGTTGCCAAGGCGTGAGATGACGCCCAGGATGGCACCGCTGATGCTGTGGTGGGAGTACACCCAGATTAGCCTAGCTGGATACTACTGTTTTGTTTTGCCATGGCGTGAGGATGACGCCCAGATTGGCATCGTTGTTGTTGTGACGGGAGTACGTCCAGATTAGCACAACGAGTACTTGTCGAGCGGTATGGGACGCTCATGAGGACAAGGGTTTTTATAAATAATGTATATACCGATCGGACATAATAGCGCCATTAGAGATTCTTGAGTGAACCTAATCCAAGGGTTGTTGGTTTAAAATTGGAAGACTTCTTGTTTGACTATTGTTTGTAATACTGTTTGAAGGGCTATTTTAACAAACTAGTATCATAAATAAAGTAAAGGAACATGTATGTTTAAACAGTGTGGTAGTAATTAGATAACAAAAGAAGGGTGAGTGTGGTGTGGAAAGTGGGAGAATGATACCCCGACGGTATCATTCTATGGACGGGTGGACCCGATGATTCGGGTAACTTTCCAACGCTAGAAATTGTTTTTTTTTAAAGTCATAAATCTTAAAAAGACAAACCTTGGCGGCTGTGCTTCTGAAACATGGAGAAAAAAGCGCACAGGTTGGTCACTCTAAGATTTATACTTTTAGGTATAATTGATTATAGATAGTTTTTAGAAAGGGTTATGGTGGTCACGCTCCGCCATAGCGAGATAGGACCAATCCTTCACTAACGGTTCATGCCCGTGGCTACATAGTAGCTAAGGCAATGTCCGTTGGTTTTTCTTTTTCAGGATTGGAGACCTATCAAAGGTACTCCGCTCCTCTCAAAAAGGGGCAGGGACCTCACACTGGTATCAAAGCCTAGGTTAAAGCTTGGGGAGATTTTTAGATTGATGTTTGGAGATTGAAGGATGCGAATGTTTGAAATAATAGAAGAACCTAGAAAAAAAAATTTGAGTTTTTATATGGTATTGAAGACTGAACTTTCCTGGTACAGGAAAATGTTCATTCAGCCTACCAGAAATTCCAGGTGTTCACCATCATGTTTGAAAATGCATGCCAATCACCAAATTATCAGTTTCAAAAAATGGTGATGATGATTTTGGATAGGGTATTTGCACCACCTATCCCAAGGGTGCATAGAGGATGGGACATCAACTGGAGTCCATCTGGAGGAATCTATACCATTGATGCTGACAAGATATGGTGCATGGATACCAACCTCAAGAAACTTCGATGGGCAGAGGAGTTAAAAGTCATCGAAGTTTATCTTTTCATTGGTACTAAGAATCCGGATGCTACCATTACCTTGGGAGGAGGAAAGATATCTCAGACTCAATGGGTCTATAAACAAGTTACAAAAGTTATCCATGGTGGTAGGATTCGATCCATATGTGTATCTCGTAGCTTTCAAGGGTCAAAGGAAACTTATTATTTTGATCCTTTAGCCTATCCTTTTGTAGTCACTAAACTCAAAATATAGAGACATTACAATCCTTGTACCTAAAGACTACCAACCTTGGTAGCAAATAATGTGTATATAAATAAATTTTGGATTGATATTATCTTTTGTTTGTATTATTGTCTGATCATGTCTTGCCTTAAAGTGGATTAAAGTTAGAGTAGCCAATAAAGTTTCACTTAATCTATATTGCACAAAGTGCGGTGTACACATCTCTTCAAGAGAAAAAGCTACTTCTCAAGAAAGCTAAACTTCCCTCTTTCAAAGGGGAAGGAGCCCTAGTTGAGCGCGATCCAGAAGTGTGGCTCGAAGAGATGGAGGATTATTTTTTTGCTGCTGGTACTACTCCCGATAACCAAGCAATGTTGGCTATGTTTCGTCTCACGGGGGATGCCAAGCTTTGGTGGAAACAACACTGCAAAGATAATCAAGTAGCTCAAAACACTCAAACTTGGGAAGACATTAAGTATGATGTCAAAGGACGTTATCTTCCACCTGCACACGAATCCCCTAAGATGAATGAATTCTTCAACTTACGTCAGCTTCATCTTACAGTGGAAGAATACTACTCCAAATTTGTAACTCTTAGGCGCTCTGCTCCGCCAATGACCGCGATCAACAAGTAGCCCGTTTCTGCCAAGGGCTAAATGGTCCTTTAAATACACGTCTAGAAGCCATGAGGCCTGTAAATTTGCAAGATGCTCTTTTAAGATCTAAACCCTTAGCTAAAGAGATGTCAAACTCTCAAAGGGTACGAAATGGAAATTTAAGGAATGCTAGAAGGAGAGGACGTTCTATGATGTGGAACCAAAGGCAAGTTCACCCAGTTCACCAAACTCATCCAATAGTTGCAGCTTCAGCAAATGGAGCTCAAAATGCAGATCTTAGATGCTATGAATGCAACGAGCTAGGACATTTCAGGAATGTATGTCCTAGGCAAGTCTCCGCAACAAATACACCTAATCGAGCTAGAGGACGAGGCCAAATAATAAATCGTGGAGAAAGAAATGGAGGACGAGGTCGAGGGCGCGGAATGGCTGCCAGAGTCAATGCTATCATAGGAGAACCAACATTGGGAGAAGAACAAGAGGAAAGAGCAACTCTACATGCTGCAATTGATAACCCAAGAGCAAGACAACAATATGCTGTCATTCAAACACTTGCAAATCACCAAGGTGAAAAATTTGAGCTTCTTATTGATTGTGGCAGTACTCATTCTTTCTTGTCACCTAAATGTTTAAGGAGGTTAGGACTTAATCAACACCGTACAAGAAAGATGAGAGTTGAATTAGCCAATGGAAAGGAGGTGTTATCTCAGTACACTGTGGGAAAAATAGATTTCAAGTTGAAAGAATAATCTACTTCTGCTACTTTTCGAACCTTACCCATAGGAATCTATGACGGAATTCTTGGAATGGATTGGTTAGCCAGTCATAATGTCAATATCCATCGTGCCCAAGGAAGTGTTACTTTTGTGGACAACCAAGGTCAAGAAGTCATTATTCAAGGCCAGAATGGACGACCAAAAGCTTACTTGGTCAAAGCTAATCGTCTTTTGAAAGGGTTACGCAAGGGTCAACAAATTTTTGTAGTCAAGCTAAACAAAGTAGAAAAATCTTCTTCCAACCTTGAACCAATGTGGCTAGAAGAATTTTCGGATGTTTTCCCCGCTGAACTTTCTGAACTACCACCACCTAGGGAGGTAGACCATGAAATCAAAATTTTTCCAGGTAGTGAACCAGTCTCAAGAGCGCCATACAAGATGTCACTTCCAGAGGCTATAGAACTCAAGGAGCAGCTCAAGCAGTTGATTGAGCAAGGGTTTATCCGACCTAGTACATCTCCATGGGGTGCACCTGTTCTCTTCCAAAAGAAAAAGGATGGCTCTCTTCGACTTTGCATAGATTATAGGGGCTTAAATCAGGTTACCATCAAGAATAAATATCCAATTCCTCGTATTCATGAGATGCTGGACAGATTACATGGAGCCAAAATATTCACAAAGATCGATCTTCGATCTGGCACTCATCAAATTCGAATCCAGGAGGCTGATATCTCCAAAACAGCTTTCAACACTCATTATGGTCATTACGAATTTACAGTGATGGCTTTCGGACTTACGAATGCTCCTGCAAATTTCAATCGTCTGATGCATGATATCTTTAGAGAATTCTTGGACGATTTTGTCCTAGTATTCTTTGAAGATATCTTAATTTATTCCAAATCAGAAGAAGAGCATGAAGGACATGTTAGGAAAGTGTTAGAGCTTTTACGCCGAAATAAGCTGTATGCAAAGAAAAGAAAATGTACATTCTTTACCCCTAAGGTCTGTTACTTAGGGTTTATCATTTCACCTGAAGGAGTCTCTGTTGACCCTGACAAAGTCAAAGATATTGTGGAATGGCCTCAACCCACTTCACAAACCGAAGTCAGAGGGTTCTTAGGTGGTACAGGATCTTTGTAAAGGACTATGCTCTTAAAGCTGCACCACTAACCAACTTGCTAAAGAAAGGAGCTACAATACTTTGGGAAGAAAAACATGAATCTTGTTTCAAACAGCTTAAGGAGTATCTTGCTTCAGAACCTCTCTTAAAACTTCCAGACTTCACCCGAGAATTCGAGGTGATCACAGATGCTAGTAACCTTGCATTAGGAGGAGTCCTTACTCAAGAAGGAAGTCCTGTAGCTTATACTTCTCGGAAGCTTAGGATTCATGAAGTGAATTATGCTACACATGATTTAGAATTGCTAGCAGTTATTCACGCTCTCAAGGTATGGAGACATTATCTATTGGGACGCAAATTCCAATTGGTAACAGATCACAAGAGTCTTAAGTGGATTTTTACCCAACCTAACCATAACATGAGACAGAGGAGATGGATAGAGCTCATGCACGAATATGATTTTGATATTAAATTTAGACCAGGTAAGGATAATGTTGTGGCAGATGCCCTAAGCCGTAAAGCTTTTCTGGGGGCAATTTCCATGGCTAACAACCCTATTCTAGACAAGGTCTCGGATGTTGTTGTCAGAGATGCAGATTACGAGATGCTTGCTAGTATCCTACGTGAAGAGAGGGTATCATGAAATCAGCCTAAACCTCTACATTACTCCTAATAAGATGGGAAAATTTACTATAGGAATCGACTATGCATACCTAAGGATTCTACCCTAAGGAATGCTATCCTATATGAAGCACATGATGGACCAACTTCAGGACATCCAGGTTATGCCAAAACCATCAATGCAATTCGTAGAAGTTACTATTGGCAAGGTATGAAGGGTGATGTCCTTCGCTATGTCAAGCAATGTTTGTCTTCTCAAAGGATTAAGGCAGAGAGACTAAAGATGCCAGGTAAATTACATCCTTTAGATATTCCCCAAATGAAATGGGAATGTATTAGCATGGACTTTATCACCGGGTTTCCTTCTATTCAAGCTATCTATGATTCAATCATGCTCATAGTCGACTTGCTTACTAAAGTGGCTCACTTAATCCCAGTCAAGACAACCTTTACAGCTTCAGATATTGCTCGTCTGTTTGTGAAGGAGGTTTTCAGAATTCATGGTTTACCCAAGAGGATTGTCAGTGATCGTGATGCCAAGTTTACTTCAAAGTTTTGGGTATCATTGTTTCAAGCTATTGGAACCCAATTATGTTTTAGTACTGCTTATCATTCTCAAACTGATGGCCAAACTGAAAGAGTTAATCAAGTAATTGAAGACATCCTCAGAGCCTACTGCAATAGAGAACCTCGCAAGTGGATTCAATACCTACCCTTGGTACAGTATGCATACAATTCCTCTACTCATAGAAGTATTGGAATGACACCTTTTAATGCTCTTTATGGTCAAGAATGTTTATCACCTCTTAACTTTTCTGACCCCACTATAAGGGTAGAAGCCTCAAAGAAAATTCTTGAAGAAATGGAAGCTCAAACCAAAGCTATTCAAAGGGATATTCAAGCGGCTCAAGATCGACAAAAGAAGTACGCCGACTTAAAAAGATCTGATCGGATTTTCAAAGAAGGTGACAAAGTTTTCTTACGAGTAAAGCCCAAAAATATCTCTCGGAAGGTATAAGAAGCTTAGCTACCGATATTGTGGACCTTACGAAATAATCAAGGTTGTAAGTGATCAAGCTTATAGACTAAAACTCCCTTCTCATCTCAAAGTGCATGATGTATTTCATGTAAGTCTATTAAAACCTTATGTATATAACCCTGACCATGTCCTTGATGATGAGCAAATCATTTTACCTGCTCAAGATGTTCTACAACTCCAACCTGATACTATCCTAGAAACTCGGGAGAGAAAGCTTAGGAATAGATCCATCAAAGAAAATCATATCTTATGGAAGGATTTCCCTATAGAAGATGCTACTTGGGAAGATGAGACATCCCTTCTTAAGGATTACCCTTCACTATTCTTGAGATGAGGGCATCTCAAATTCTAAGTTGGGGAGATTGTAAGGTCTCTACTTTCGAATTTCACACGAGTTCTATTACGCATCTGAATTTTTTTAACCGTCACTCATTATTTAAGATATTCGAGTTCAAATTATGAATCATAGGTTGAGAAAACCTAGAATTTAAAATTTACGCTACAAAATTCTGACATGTTTAGCTATATGAATCAATAACTAACTTATTGCAAGACTTATTTACTGATTGTAGAATTTTCTTTTACTACCATAAAGTTAATATAAGACTGCAAAGTTTAAATTAAAAAATGTAAAGTAAATTATCATTAAGGAAATAAATAAAATAATTATAAAGACAAAAGAATACACAGGGATGACAAATGAAGGCACATGGACTCACCTGCACTCACATAGGAGGGGACAAAGTGGGACACACTGTCACATGAAAAGGAGAGGTAGTCTTGACTAATCTTAATGAGGGGGGGCTGTGTGGGCTTATCTTTTGATGATAATGACAAAGTGGTCAAGCTGACGGGTACCACAAGGGTACCAAAAACGCGGGTATGATTTTTGGGGGGGGGAAAAAATTTTGGAAAAAAAGTTGGACGTTTTCTTTTCTGCTATAAATAGAGTATCCATGCTCACACTTTAGACATAGAGATTGCCTCTATAGCGCTCACGATGTGTTGCCACTTCTCTTAGAGAGAAGGCATCCACAAACCACTAAGAGAGCAAAAACTCTAGTGGACTAATAAGTGTAGTACAAAAAAATGGCTCCAAAGCGTGCTTGAACACAAGGCGCTAATGATCATGAAGCCGGTACAAGCAACGAGGGAACTCCTGCAGAACATGCTATGTCTTCACCAATCGGACCAATTGGAGCTATGGTACAGGTTAGTATTGCAGTTTCAAGTTATGCATTATTGCATATGCGAGACCATAGGAATATATTATTTACCTTATGAAAAGAAAACACGGACCGAAACCACGGGGCTTAACCCCAAGAAACTCGGCATATGTTTGACAAGTAGGAAAGATTGTTTGGTTAAACTGGTTGCTATAGGAAAGAATGTTTGTCCAAAACCTTTGGTAGGGTTTCTCTCAAGTCTCTCTACTTATTAGCGCTGGTATTATGTGGCAGTTGCCGAGGCGTGAGATGACGCCGAGGATGGCACCGCTGATACTGTGGTGGGAGATTAGCCCAGTTGGATACTGCAGTTTTGTTTTGCCGTGGCGTGAGGATGACGCCCAGATTGGCACCATTGTTGCTGCGACGGGAGTACGTCCAAATTAGCACAACGAGTACTTGTCGAGCGGTATGGGACGCTCATGAGGACAAGGGTTTTTATAAATAATGTATATACCGATCGGACATAATAGCGCCACTAGAGATTCTTGAGTGAACCTAATCCAAGGGTTGTTGGTTTAAAATTGGAAGACTTCTTGTTTGACTATTGTTTGTAATACTGTTTGAAGGGCTGTTTTAACGAACCAGTATCATAGATAAAGTAAAGGAACATGTATGTTTAAACAGTGTGGTAGTAATTAGATAACAAAAGAAGGGTGAGTGTGGTGTGGAAAGTGGGAGAATGATACCCCGACGGTATCATTCTATGGACGGGTGGACCCGATGAGTCGGGTAACTTTCCAACGCTAGAAATTGTTTTTTTTTAAATCATAAATCTTAAAAGAGACAAACCTTAGCTGCTGTGCTTCTGAAACATGGGGAAAAAAGCGCATAGGTTGGTCACTCTAAGATTTATACTTTTAGGTATAATTGATTATAGATAGTTTTTAGATAGGGTTATGGTGGTCACGCTCCGCCATAGCGAGATAGGACCAATCCTTCACTAACGGTTCATGCTCGTGGCTACGTAGTAGCTAAGGCAATGTCCGTTGGTTTTTCTTTTTCAGGATTGGAGACCTATCAAAGGTACTCCACTCCTCTCAAAAAGGGGCAAGGACCTCACAGCTGTCCATCATTGGCTCCATCATCATCGTCATTTGCAGCTCCAATTTATGCAACAGATTGGGTGAGTGCAAATCTGCCCCAAATCTACCCCTTGGAGACCCCTTGGTGGCCATCAGTAGCCCAGATCCAAAGGTGCATCACGTCAGCCCCGAAGGTGCTTCATTTTGAAGAGTTACCATGGCAAAATTCCCCATTTAAATTAGTGAGCTTGCATTGAGGTATTGCATGTGTTTACATTCCATCTATGCAATCAAAAACCACAGTTGTAATCTTATGTGTTGTTCTATATGCCCAAAGTGTTTTCTAAAGCTTCTCAGCCCAGTTGTGTGGTTCCTTCTATATGATCTTAGTCAAAATAGACTTGATAGTTTTGTTGCTACTCTCAGCCTGTCCATTGTATACTGGAGAGTAAGGTGTGGATTTTCGATGCTTGATGAAAAATATTTCAATTGAAATTTGAATTGTTTCATTTTATGAAATGAGTTCCTTGATCTAAAACTATCTCTATTGGGTACAGCCATATCGACATATGTGTGAGGTCCCTGCCCCTTGTCGAGAGGAGCGAAGTACCTTTGATAGGTCTCCAATCCTGATAAGGAAAAACCAACGGACATTGCCTTAGCTACTACGTAGCCACGGGCATGAACCGTTAGTGAAGGATTGGTCCTATCTCGCTATGGCAGAGTGTGACCACCATAACCCTATCTAAAAAGTATCTATAATCAATTATACCTAAAAGTATAAATCTTAGAGTGACCAACTTGTGCGCCTTTTTCTCCATGTTTCAGAAGCACAGCTGCCAAGGTTTGTCTCTTTTAAGATTTATGACTAAAAAAAAATTCTAGCGTTGGAAAGTTACCCGACTCATCGGGTCCACCCGTCCATAGAATAATACCGTCGGGGTATCATTCTCCAACTTTCCACACCACACTCACCCTTCTTTTGTTATCTAATTACTACCACACTGTTTAAACATACATGTTCCTTTACTTTATTTATGATACTGGTTCGTTAAAACAGCCCTTCAAACAGTATTACAAACAATTGTCAAACAAGAAGTCGTCCAATTTTAAACCAACAACCCTTGGATTCAGTTCACTCAAGAATCTCTACTGGCGCTATTATGTCCGATCGGTATATACATTATTTATAAAAACCCTTGTCCTCATGAGCGTCCCATACCGCTCGACAAGTACTCGCTGTGCTAATCTGGACGTACTCCCGCCACAGCAACAACGGTGCCAATCTGGGCGTCATCCTCACGCCACGGCAAAACAAAACTGCAGTATCCAGCTGGGCTAATCTGGGTGTACTCCCACCACAGCATCAGCGGTGCCATCCTGGGCGTCATCTCATGCCTCGACAACTGCCACATAATGCCAGCGCTAATAAGTAGAGAGATTTGAGAGAAACCATACCAAAGGTTTTGGACAAACATTCTTTCCTATAGCAACCAGTTTAACCAGACAATCTTTCCTACTTGTCAAACATATGACGAGTTTCTTGGGGTTAAGCCCCGTGGTTTCGGTCCGTGTTTTCTTTTCATAAGGTAAATAATATATTCCTATGGTCTCGCATATACAATGATGCATAACTTGAAACTGCAATACTAACTTGTAGCATAGCTCCGATAGGTCCGATTGGTGGAGACATAGCATTTTTCCCAGGGATTCCATCGATACTTGTAGCAGCTTCATGATCATTAGCGCCTTGGGTTCGAGCACGCTTTGGAGCCATTTTTTTGTACTACATTTATGTTATACACTTAGAACTTTAAATTGGTCAATTTCCCTAGTAATCTCCTTGTTTTCAAAGAGAGTCTGTAATTTGAACCCTCGCCAACTCGGATTCACACTTAGTGTTGTTGTTCTACATCTAATTTCTATACATCAAATATTTGCTAATCTTAATTAATCAAAAATTAAGTGTGTAAATTACGAGTGAAAGTTTAGGAATGCATTACTTTTATGCATGACATTTCTAATCCAATTCTAACTTCAATTCTATACAATAACATTGGTGAATGAGAATTTCATCATGTATAATAAGGATATGATGAGTTCTCTTATGTATTAACTTTCAATTAACAATATATAAGTTAATAGTGAAGATGTACTAACTAGAGAGAGTAGGTATACTTAGAGAGATTAGAGTAAGAGAAAACATACACGCACATCTTTTCTAAAGTTAATTGAATCTTACTATCCATTAGAAAGATTAGAGTAAAAGAGAATACACACACATACTTTTCTAAAGCTAATTGAATCTCACCAATCTATTAGAGAGATTAGAGTAAAAGATAACACACACACACAAACACATATCCTTCTTAAAGCTAATTGAAACTTACTAATCTATTAGAAGATTAGAGTAATAGATAGCACACACGCACACATAACTAATTGAATCTTACTAATCTATTAGAGAGATTAGAGTAAGAGATAGCACACATACACACATATCCTTCTTAAAACTAATTGAATCTTACTAATCTATTAGAGAGATTAGAGTAAGAGATAGCACACATACACACATATCCTTCTTAAAACTAATTGAATCTTACTAATCTATTAGAGAGATTAGAGTAAGAGATAGCACACACACACACACATAACCTTCTTAAAGCTAATTGAATCTTACTAATCCATTAAAGATTAGAGTAATAGATAGCACACACACACACACACATAACTAATTGAATCTTACTAATCTATTAGAGAGATTAGAGTAGGAGATAGCACACATGCACACATATCCTTCTTAAAACTAATTGAATGCTCAATTAATACACACTTTATTAGTCCACTAGAGTTTTTGCTCTCTTAGTGGTTTGTGGACGCCTTCTCTCTAAGGGAAGTGGCAGCACTTCGTGAGCGCTATAGAGACAATCTCTATGTTTAAAGTGTGAGCATGGATGCTCTATTTATAGCAGAAAAGAAAACGTCCAACTTTTTTTTCCCAAAAAAATAATAATTTATTATTTTTTTTTTTTTAAATAAACTTTTTTTTTCCCCCAAAAAAAATCATACCCGCGTTTTTGGTACCCTTGTGGTACCCATGAGCTTGACCACTTTGTCATTATCATCAAAAGATAAGGCCACACAAGCCCCCCCTCATTAAGATTAGTCAATAGTAGCCTCTCCTTTTCATGTGACAGTGTGTCCCACTTTGTCCCCTCCTATGTGAGTCCATGTGCCTTCATTTGTCATCCCTGTGTATTCTTTTGTCTTTATAATTATTTTATTTATTTCCTTAATGATAATTTACTTTACATTTTTAAGTTAAACTTTACAGTTTTATATTAACTTTACAGTAGTAAAAGAAAATTCTACAATCAGTAAATAAATCTTGCAATAAGTTAGTTAGTGATTCATATAGCTAAACATCTTAGAATTTTGTAGCGTAAATTTTAATTTCTAGGTTTTCTCAACCTACGATTCATAATTTGAACTCGAATATCTTAAATAAGGAGTGATGGTTCAAAAAAATACAAATGCGTAATAGAACTTGTGTGCAATTTGAAAGTAGAGACCTTACAATATGATATGTTCATACAAGAACTAGGCTATGGACTTAGCTATGTTGTTGGGAAGTGCCTTAGCCTCCACCATTTGTTGGCATAACATGTAGTCATGACTATATACTTGTTCTTCCTGGGGGTGACTTTCTTGAAGGGTCTCATGAAATCATAAGGCCATTTCATGAATATTCCCAAAGATGGAATTATGGTCAGAGGTGTCGTATCTACTGCATTTGGTTTGCCCATTCTTTGGTAAATATCACATCTTGCAAAAAGATCTAACATTTGACATCATACTCTGCCACCATAGTTTTTCTTGCAACTTCTTATAAGTGATGTCAATAGAAAAATGTCCTCCAAGACTATTAGTGTGTGCCTCAGTGATGGCTTGCATCCTTGCTTGCATAGATACACATCTTCTCAACAGTTCATCAATGCCCAGTTTGTGTATGGATCTAGCTATGATAGTAAACTTCAGATTTTTGATAGTTAGAGCCTTCTTATTGGACTCAGAATGGTCTTATAATAATCCACCATACTGCAAGAAATCATACACGTCTTGCCAGTCTGGATCTCGTTCCTCAATTATCATCATTTGAAATAAGTTAACATCTATCGGTTCATCCCTTAAGAATGTCAATGAGATGCCTTTTGTACTTTTGGACAGAAAATATGTGTTGTAGTGAGGCTTACGAAAGATCTTAAAATAAAATTCCAAAAGAAACATTGTCCATTTGATTCACCTTTCTCAGATGACCACTTTATTAATTACATATATAAAAGGCTAACGATCAACATAAAAATAAAATAGCCTCACAAACAAATATTGTCTAAATTTTGTGTCAATAAACATGCTTCCTGGTCTTCTCTTCATGTTGTCGAATTTCCCCTCTATCGTATTGAATCTACAACTGGCAAAGAATACTAGAAAATCAAATTTCCCATCATGTTGGGCTAAAATAGCTCCCACTGCCATACTAGAGATATCTACATGGACGTGAAAAATGACCTCTCAGTTTGGTTGGTGAAGAATTGATTTTATGATAATGGCTTCATTGAGAGACCACAAATTGTTATCATATATGTGGTAGTGATGTGTGTGAACACACTTAGGACCGTAGGCACACTTTTTTCCTCACTAGGTTGTTTTTTCGCCTATGCATTAGATATACACCCATCACTCTAGGGCTAACTTATCTTTTTATTTGCACACTAAACACTACACTCTCTATTGTGTGCCTTGAGCTTCTTCATCCTCGCCAAGTTGTGTGTGCATCCTTGCAACCTAATTCCACAATTCGTATTAGAGCATGTGTTTGCTTGCAAGCATAGTCGCCAATGTCACCAGCACCTCTTGCTCACTTTCTTTGAATTGGATGAGCTTTGGTGAATGTTAGTATGCCAAATGATACTTTAGCAAAGCTTATAGCACTTGGTCCACTCAAAATTTTGATTCGGCTCCATTTGCACTAC
Organism: Adiantum capillus-veneris; assembly: GCF_014529385.1. Lineage (NCBI taxonomy): Eukaryota > Viridiplantae > Streptophyta > Polypodiopsida > Polypodiales > Pteridaceae > Adiantum > Adiantum capillus-veneris. The sequence goes on along the minus strand of NC_140953.1, from coordinate 82,990,111 downwards.
AAGCGATACTATGCAGGAAATTTTGTTTGTTTTTGCAAAATTTTTGTCTCATCAATTTTCAACAAAGAACAAGTCTCTCACAGTCAGGCCTCTTTGGGTTGTGTTACATGTTACCGTATATTTATGGTAATGATGTGTGTGAGCACACTTAGGACTCAGGGAATTTTTTCCAACACTAGGAGGTTTTCCCCCCGTGCATTGTATATATGTCCATCACTCTAGGGCTAGCTTATCATTCCACTCTACACTAAGCAATACACTCTCTATTGTGTGCCTTGAGATTAATCATCTTCTCCAAGCTGTGTGTGTTGCCCTGTAACCCTATTTCTAGCAATTGGTATAAGAGCAGGTTGCATCCACTCAGACATAGTCGTCAGTGTTGCCAGCACCCACCTGCTCACTTTCTCCAATTTGGGTGAGCTTTGGTGAGCATCAATAGTTTGACAAATCCTTTGAATAAGCTTGTTGAGCTTAATCTCTCAAAATTTTAATTTGGGCTCATTTAAGCATCCGTTTCCCAGTACTGTACGAGCAATTTTGTCCTTTGGTGCAAAATTTTTGTCATTGCAATTTTTTATAGAACAGGTCCTTACAGTCTTCTTTGTGTTGTGCTATATAGCATGTGCTATTCCTACTTTGTTTTTCCTCTTTTGTGTAGTTTTCACATCAGGTGCAATCACTCGCCATGGTTGGCAACAACACAGACGTTTCCAAAATGTTTAATGATGAGCATAAATTGGATGGAGATAACTAACCAATGTGGGCTTACATGATGCAACATGTTCTTGTGTCAAAAGGACATTTGGAATTTGATGTAGGGCATTGATGTACATCCGCCTTCTATGGTTACATGTTTTGTTGAGGATGTTGCTGGTTTTGGTGGCAGGATTGTTGTTGCTAGAGATGTTTTGCCTACGGTTGAGCAGTCTCACTGGGATGTTAGAGATGTACAAGCTCATGCATTAATTTCATTATGTATGAAGCGCACTATTACTCCTTAGATTCACTCAGCTAAATCAACAAACAAGCTTGGGATATTCTAGCTTGTCTTTATGCAAGTCACAATGAGGCTAAAATTGCACTATTGCGTAAAGAGTTGGAATCAAAGATTATGAATGAGAAAGATGACATGGAAACTTTCCTTGCTGGTATCAAGGATATTAATGAGCAACTAATTTTTGCAGAAGAAGTCATTTCTAACAGTTCACTTATGCAGACTATTCTTGATGCATTGCCAGATTCTTACCAAACTTTTGCTAGTACTTGGAGACTTATGACCCATGGAAATCTTGATGTTGTCAAGTTTGATGCATTATGCACATTGCTATTCCAAGAGTCACATTCAAGAAAGAACAGGGCTAAACAATGTGTAGTTGAATAGGCCTTTGTTGTTGCTCAAAGAAAAGGACCACAACAATGTAGCCACTTCTCATGGTTCTTTGGCGAGTGGTAAATCACCTGTTCCTAATGCTTCTATTGGTTGCAACTTTTCTGGGAATTCTGGTGAAAAAGGCAAGAAGAAGATGCATTGCCATTATTGCAAGGCTAATGATCACTTGATTAAGAAGTGTCCTATTTTGAAAGAAAAAGAGGCCAAGAAGAAAGAGGTTAGTTCCACTACAAATGTAGCTATTGTAGAATCTTCTATGAAAGGAGATTTTAATGCTGATGTAGATGGAGAGTGGGAATTTAGTATAGAGTGCACTTATGATCCTTCTGTCCATGATGCATGTATGTCAGTAATTGCAGATTCACATGTGTGGTACTTTGATAGTGGTGCTACAAAACACATTACTTCACATTGTGACTTGTTTACCTCTCTTGAGTCCGTCCCTCATGGGAATTCAATCACTTGTGCCAACAATACCTCTTATCCGGTCAAGGGAGTTGGAAAGATTGTGCTGACTGATGTGAATGGTAGTTCTTCCACACTTGTTGATGCACTTTATGTACGTATGATAAAAAAGAACCTTTCGTTTGTATATGTACTTGCTAGGCTTGGTCTTGTGGATGACAGATATACAGTTCATCATCTTAGTTTTGGTTATGAAATTTTTGTATCTAGAATTTTATGTCATGGGCTATATAAGCTCACTTTGTATGAAAATTGTGGGAAAAAAAATTGCAAATGAATTTGTGGATTCAAAGGCTATTTCAAATGCAAAGCTTTGGCATGCACACTTCGGCCATCTAAATTTTGCCAGTTTCTTGTGTTTGTCAAAACCTGATATGGTTGCTTCTTTGCCGCCTCTTAAAGCACCTTTGAAGCATGTTTGTGAAGGCTGTATTTTGGGAAAGATGTAACATTTGAAGTTTCCAAAGGATGGTTCAGTAAGGGCTACAAGCAGATTGCAACTTATGCATAGTGATATTTTTTAGCCTATGCAAACTCCGTCCTTAGGAAACTACCTATACTTTGTGACTTTCATTGATGATTACTCCAGGCATGCATGGGTGTTTCTGCTTAAAGCTACGTCCAAAGTGTTCATACACTTCAAGCAATTTTTGGCTATGGTTGAAAATGTCTCTAAATGTACTATGGGCACCCTTCGTTCGGATTGGGGGGGGGGGGGGGGGGGGGGATATGTCTCATGAATTTAATGCATTTTTTGCTAATCGTGTGATAAAACACCAATGTACAGTGTCGTATATACCTCAACAAATGGTGTTGTTGAACGAGAAAACGCATCACTTACGAAGATGGCATGATGTATGTTCAGGAGTCAAGCTTTGCCACATTTGTTTTAGCTTGAGGCTATCATGTGTGCTACTTATGTACTTAACAGGTGTCCTATGAAAGCTTTGTAGTCTATGACTCCTTATGAAGCATGGCACAATAAAAATCCATCTATTGATCACATGCGTGTTTTTGGTTGTTTAGATTATGCTTTGGTGCCACAAACACAACGCAAAAAATTGGATGATAAGACTATTAAGTGCATTTTTTTTGTGGTTACAATACTGAAAGCAAAGGTTACATGTTATATCATCTATCGTATTTTGGTTTCACGAGATGTTGTGTTTGTGAAAGATTTTTTTCAGCCTCTGTTATCATATACCAAAGATAGTAATGAAAGCTCATTAGAAATTTATGACACCTTGTTGCCTCTTTTTAATGGTGGAAACTTGAATGTAAATTCCAATGAGACAAATGTACAACCTGTGGGGTTTTCACAAAATGCTACGGATTAGCCTATTACTACTGATGTAGATATACATGATGTACTTGATGTGGAAAAAGTTGAGAATGAGGAGGCTAGAGGTATAGCCCTTGTTCACTGTATCACTCCCACGGGGATTTGTTACCATATATTTTTGGTAGTGATGATGTGTGTGGACACACTTAGGACCGTCGGGTCATTTTTTCCCTCACTAGGAGGTTTTACCCCCGTGCATTGTATATACGCCTATCAATCTAGGGCTAACTTATCTTTCTATTGTATAGTAAGCAATGGATCTAATGAGGATGTTGCAGGTTCTAGCAGGTTAGTTGCTGCTTGTTTTGTTTTGCCTACAATTGAGCAATCTTGTTGGGATGTTAGAGATACGTAGGATCATGCATTAATTGCATTATCTATGAAGTGTACTATTACTCCTCACAGTCGCTCAACAAAATCAGCAAAATAGGCTTGGCATACTTTGACAAGTCTTTATGCAAGTCACAATGAGGCAAAAATTGCATTGTTGTGTAAAGAGTTGGATTCAAAGCTTATGCAAGAGGAAGATGAAATAGGCACTTTTCTTGCTAGTATCAAGGATATTGATGAGAAACTCATTTCTATAGGGAAAGTTATTTCTATCGGTTAAACAAAAAAACACTACTATATGTGCAAAGTATTATTCCTTATATAGGTAACTCCTATTTAGGTGGGTTCCCCAGCACCCTTGATTAACATTTGATGCATAGCGGGCACCAACTCCCTTTTAAAGTATAGCTTGAGACGCACACCATTCACCCTATGTTTGAGAATTTGACCATTCATCCTCATCATCTGGTAGGTATCGTTGCCAAGAAAGACTTGGTGTGCCTTATACGGTCCAATCCTTTTTTCCTTGAATTTTTTCTAGAATGTAAAGTCAAGGTAGCTCTCATATTGCATCACCAGACCACCCTTCTCTATCTGCTGCTCTGGCAAACACTAAATGAATTTTGCAACTCTTTTCCCACTACTTCACATAGAAATCCATCACTACTTCTCTATCCATCTTTAAAGCTTCAAGATTAGTGATCCTATCGTGCAAAACACCTTGATGAGCCCTATCAATCTGCCACGTACCTTTTAATGCACCCAACTGGACATGTATGGGCAACATCACCTCTTTGACATAGACCAACTCGTAGATCATCCTCCTTGTTAGGAGGACAAACCGTCAACAAACTGACAAAGAATCTCCTTTACTTTGTCAAAGGCCACCTGTGCACCTTTAGTCCATTGGAAACCATGAACCTATTGGCTGAACTTTTGGAGAGGGTATACAAACTGTGAAAGCATCCAAAAGAACCTGGACAAAAATAATTGAGCTTGTGCACAAATAAAGCCAAACCTGCCGCATTGGTTGGCCGGTTCCATCAAAACCAAAGCCTTCACCTTTTTTTAATCAGATTCTATCCCATTCTGTGAGACCAAATTAACCCAATAAATGAGCCGCGCTTGATCCAACTTTCACTTCCTGGGATTTAGTTTTGTCGACCCTCTTCATCCAACCTTTGAAAGCACAACTTTAACTTCCACAAATGCTCAACCCTAGAACTATAACAACCAATATCATCCATAAAAACTCTAATGAAATTACCCAAGTATGGTCCAAACACCATGTTCATCCAATCTTGCAACATCACATAAGCATTAACCAAACCAAAAGGCATCCTGCAATAGGGAAAGCACCCCCATGGCAAAATGAAGGTGGTGCTCAACTGGTCCTCCAAAGCAATGCCAATCTAGGAATAACCTGAAAAGCCATCCATAATTGAATATCTCTCATGCCCTGCCACCTGGTTCAAGATCTCATCCTAGAAGGGCAAGGGGTATAGTGATTCCTCTTTGTAGCAGCATTCAATGGCTTGTAATCTACACACACTCTTCACTTCCCATTCTTTTTTGGCGTAATGACAACAAGTGATACTCACTCAAACTCTTTCACTGGATAAATAATACACTCCTCGAGAAGGTTGTTGATCTTTTTCCACAAGGCCTCCTTTTGAATCTCTCCCAATCTCTGCAACTTTTGTGCCATTGGCTTGTACCCTTCTTTGAGTAGAATCCAATGATCCACCCCTTTAGCTCCTTGCAAGTCTTTGTACTCCATTGCAAACACATTGGGATATGATGCACACAACTCCACATAACCCTTCCTCTCCTACTAGGTCAAACCTTCACCCAACATGCCCTCTATTTCTACCACATCTAAACCACAAACAGGAGCTTTCATACCTTCATTAGAACTGGGAGAATCCATAGTGACTCCAAAAAAATATATGTACAAATTCAACAGATCCTCCTCACCCTCTTACTCCTCCCCAATGCTCATAGAGCCTTTGTCATAGAATGAATCCGTCTCGTACTCATAGTTGGTGCTTGAATCCCCTTTATCACCTTCTGCCATAGGATGAAAATGGCCTCCCTGGTTTCAAATCAAGCACCCTTGCCCACCATTCTCTTGATCCGGCAACGTGAAAAACCCCTTCACCAATCCTACTTAGCTCCAATTGCAAGCAACCATGGCCTCCCTGGTTTCAAATCAAGCACCCTTGCCCACCATTCTCTTGATCCGGCAACGTGAAAAAACCCTTCACCCAATCCTGCTTAGCTCCAATTGCAAGCAACCATGGCCTCCCCAAAATGACAAGGTGTAAGCATTCTCACCTACTTTCATCACAAAGACATCACTAGGGTATTCAATTACCATAACCTTTACCTTCACATCTTGAGCCACTCCCAAACATCTCACTCTAGCATGGTTGGCCATCCTCATTTTCACATTGAATTTGAACACAGCTTTGATACCTATGTCCTCATAGTAGCCTCTCTTAGCACACAAACCTATGCACCACCATTAATGTATGTCTGTACCTGCTTCTTCTTTTCAATCACAACATTCACAATTGGAAGCACATCAGTCAGACTACTAACCTTAGAGCCATATTTTGTACCACGTGCACATCACTTCTAGCCCGTGGAAGCCTTGTGCTAACACTAGTAGACCACTGCCTCCTCAACTAGGGATTCAATGCAAGAAATTGACCAAATTAATGTTAGTTTTTTTATTTTGTACATCACTCACCAAGTCATATTCCGAATGGCCCGAACCCAGTTGGAAATTCGATTGCTTAATCTTTTGACAACACCTTCTTCTACTTGTCTCTTGCTGCTCTTTGCCTTTGCTCGCCTTTTCCTTGCCCTTAGGAGCCCTGGTTTCTTGTTCAGTTTTTGTCTCCCTTTTGCCTTGTGCTCTTTTAAATGCCAAAATATCCACATCTTGCTGATCCACACTAATGATATTAACTCTAGGAACTTCATCATTACTTGGTGGAGCTGGAAATATTGGATTTTCAACTGCCTACTGCTCCCTTTGACCATTGAACCGTGCTTTCCCTCTACCTCTTCCAAATAATGAGTACATACATCCTCTTTCCCGGTGGATGCAGGCAACCTAGAGTGTAGTGGCCCTCTTCTCCACAATTGTAGCATCTGCCAGAGGCTAGGCAGCAGCCTAGCCTTGCCTCTTCCAGCCCTTGGTTTCCCTCTGTCCATGACACTTAAACAAAACTCTTGCATCTGCTTAGTCAAATCTTGAACAGTACATACCCAGTGTTGAGGGGTAGTTGCAACTCCCCAATTTTCTTGATTCTCCACTTGGACTTCTTCCTTCAAACTCTGGAGCGGGATGGGAGCCATTGCTTCATATCCCAATGCACCTTACTGAATCTTCTTCTTAATTTTCCTACTCTTTGCTCGTGCAATCACAATCACACCATTGTCATTCTTTGATCTCTTGATGTCTACCTTCTCTCAAACTTTGGATGCAAACATGCCATAAATTTCTCCAATTTGAAGTACTCCCCATTGGCCAACTGCATAGTGGCTGTAAACTTTGCCCAACACTCTTCAAAATGGTCAAGGACACCCAATTCTTCATTTCATTCACATCTTGACTTACAATTTTCAACCTTGCATCCAAATCAATAGGGGAAACCTCCTTACAAAAATCCTGCAGAAAGCGGGCCGCAGGGTCAGCCATATCAACCTGGGTTCTCCTTCTAAAGCATCAAGCCATCCCTTCACTTTGCTCTACATCAATAGTGAAAGCTTCTCCATATTTCTATCTTCATTTAGCATATGCAACAACATGTACATCTCAAAATTGGCCATCCATTGCTCCAGATTCTCCTTGCCACGATGAAGACCAGCTCGTAACTTTGCAGTACCATTACTTCTTTGTTGAAGAAACCACCCTTCTTGATCAAACTAATGAGCAATCAGATGCTCCTCAGTGGGAGCACCAAAAGATAGAGATAGAAAAGAAAACACAGCCAGAAACACCCACAGATTGCCTCTTTGTAGCCTAGGATACTCACAACAAATCACTCCTCTCAAGAAACACCTCTGGAATGACACAAATTCTACAACATACACATTTTGCTCCACAAAAACAAGCATATACACACCTCAACCAATAAATGCCTACATAATACTCACAATATTTCAATCAGACACACTACCAACACACAACACACTTCTCTCCCTCTTTGCACCAGCAAACATGGCCCAAAAATATCACACACCGGCACCAACACCAAAGAGTAGAAACAATGGAGAAGAGAAAAGGGGGTGGATAGATTCACAATAAGAAGCAATTGATACTTGATCAAGAGCAAGAAGACGTGTACAAGGCTTCCTCTATTCTCTCTTTAAACATATGCAGTTGCTGTCCCAAAACAGCAAAGGGGGGGGGGGGGGGGGGGGCATTATTAGGGCGGATTTTTCCTTTTTTAGAAAACTTGTTCTCCTCCAAAGACCCATCTAGTTTCCTACATGCTTGCACATGACTTGTCACTTTTAGACGGCCCTCTTGGACTCAAAAAAATCCACTACTAAACTTCAACAAAAAAACATTCTTCTGCCCAACTTTGGCAATTCCCTGTGCCTACTCAGTTGTCAGATGGCCACTCTCATATCATCATACTACTCAAACGCTTGTATATTAACATTTGGATCACTTTTTTGCTACCTTTGAAGGTGGAAAACGTAATTTTCATATCATTGAATGTTCACCATATATGGATTTATGATGGTCTGATTCCTTTTCTCAACATCTAGATTTATCCTTGTGATTTGGTTTCCTCTCTCGACGTCTTTGCTTACTATGATGATATGTGTTTGCTTCCTATCTCTCATTGTAACTATCATCAATCTCTATAACTGTGTCGGGTTCATTCCATCGACTAATTTTTGTGTGTGATCCTGCTCATTTACTATGCTTTTGAGCATCACTGCCATTAGTATGAACTTTCTCTTTGCCTTTCCCATTTGAATGACTAGATTTCAATGAATGAGAGCATCTCTTAGCTCTCTCTGAATGTCTTCTTGAATGTGATGAGTGTTGAGAGGCTCGATGCTCCTTGCCCCCTCTTCTCCTTGGATTGGCCTCAGTTTCCTCATTCTAAGAGCATGGTTCTCCTTCAAAGCCTTGTTCTGATTCCTCAACTACTGTGTTGATATGGTTCTAATCTTCAATAAACATTGTAATAGGTCTCCTTCCTTGCGTTGGATGATGTGGCGACATTGTGAATAGTTGATTAATTCTCAATTCTACCTAGGAGACTGGTTCTGATCAAGAGCTTTAGCTCATCACCGTGATCATCAAAATGGAATGAATTGATCACTTGATAGTTATTCCAAGGTTAGAGTTTCACAGTCAGATGTAAGATCGGAAGAATAAAACTTCAGAAGATCATATGGAAAAGTTAAACATACAATTGAAGTGAAATGAAGGACTTTAGATGACATGAGCCAAGACAACTTGAATTAGAATTCTACCTAGGAGACTGGTTCCGATCAAGAGCTTTAGCTCATCACTGTGATCACCAAAATGGAATGAATTGATCACTTCACAGTTATCCAGGGTTAGAGTTCCACAGTCAGATGTTAGATCGGAAGAATCAAACTTCAGACGATTAGATGGAAATGTCCAAGCAACAATTGAAGTGAAATGACGGACTTCAGATGACATGAGCCGAGACAACTAGTATTAGATATTCAGATTCATAACTAGTTCAAAAGCACAAATTTGAGAATACAATTGATTCAGCATTGGATGCTCATAAGTTCTATAATGTCAATAGCAATTAGCTACATATGATACAAGAGTTCCAACCTGTTGATAGACCTAGACTTCTAACAACCCTCGAGAGACCTAAAATGAAAGTAATGGGTCCTATTTATAGGTGCCTCTTTTGGGTTGTGACTGGCAGTACAGTCATACAGAATTTGGTAATACTAGTAAATCTTTCAAGTAACTCGTAGAACCAGCTTCCATGTAGATTATCTCCAAGGCCAAGGTTCCCACCATCTACACACTTCCATCATGAGAGTCGTAGAAACCACCTTGAACTTCAAAATGGCTTGAACTATTTGATGATGTCTCACCATAAGGCAAAAATGTGTTTCGAGAGCCAAATGCAAGGATTTACACAGCGTCACAATTTTAGACACATTCATTGATTAACAAGATGGACAGAGACCATCTAGACGGAGAATATTTGCTGCTTATTCTCTATGATCATCAATAAGAAATTCCCTATCATATGGACCATAGGTATCATTTCCTTATGCTAAACAAGTTTACTAAAGTCAAACGTTAAGTCTTACATCATGTCACACTACCCATAGCATACAAGCTCTTATCGTATTTTGGCTTTGTGTGATGAAAAACGCCAAACATTTAATAAGATCCAAGAGTGCGGCCAACAAAGAGAAGCAAGTGCACCTCAATGATGATTGAGCCGCATATGACCTAAGGTTGGGGGCTTAATTGGGAAAAGTTCCCGTGATTGAAACTCAATTTTAATAAAATCCATTAGACTAGCACTTGCTAGATAGTCTATATAGTTTTGAAAAGAAATAGGGTTTGCCCAATCAAACTCTACTGAACAAGAAATACGATCTTAAACTTTGTTTATATATTCAGATGGATGTTAAGAAAAATCAAGCCCTTTGTCAAAGACGACAATGCGGAAGCATAGAGCCGAGAGAGAGAGAGAGAGAGAGAGAGAGAGAGAGAGAGAGAGAGAGAGAGAGAGAGAGAGAGAGAGAGAGAGAGAGAGAGAGAGAGAGAGAATGAAACAAAATGAAATGTTATATTAACACCTTCGAAAGGCCAAAATGACCTATGAGACCAAAAATTTACCCCGCAGTAAATCTAATACAATGTCTGAGTACCAAAAAGTACCAAAAATAAAAGGTACTGAGAAAAGGGGTACCTAAACTACTAGATGCGAACTAAGCAGCTATTGTGTAGGATATGAGGAGGGGGGTGAGAGTAGTGAATGAGGGAATGAGGGCTAATACAACACAATGTGGGTGTATCCTCAAAAAGAGCTAAATCACAAGAGATCCAACATCGGTCACTTGCGAATCTCATCAATCTCCTCCATGGTCAATAGTTGGATCGGGCGCCATGCATGTCAGGCCAAAGTGATCCGAATCATCTAATGCAGCCTCCATCAATGATGTGTACTTCTTCGCAGTCGTGTGCATCTGGATCTCCCTAGCTCAATCACTCGATTGATCGATGTGCCTCTGGTTTGAGGAATGTGAGCTCTGATGTGGTGGCTGCTCCTCCGACTATCGTGTCTTCTCTAAAGAAGTCTGTGATTCGTCTCTGAGATTGGCTAGCCTCTCCTCTCATCAGGCTCTCTCTGTGTCTGCGCAGCTTGAGCAAAAACAATCCCAAACATCCCTGGTCCTCATACCTCGTGACTCTAGAGAGTGGTCTAAAAACCTCTCTGAATAGGCAGTGAAAGAGACCTCGTATCTCATAGTAAATTGGGTAGTGGAATGTGTAGTGAAACTCTCTCTCAAGCTCCATGTGACATAGGGGACATGTATTGGCCTCTACTGGTACTCCATTGTATCTACCAGTCTCAACCCAAAGCTGGTGTGAAAATGTGCATATCTAGCCAATAGCACATTGTATCCCATGAGATAAGTGGGTGTCCATGTATCTGGGCCTCGTCAAAAAACCATCCTCAATAAGATGGAGAAGATGCTCTCTATAGAAAGCCATCTTCAAGCCCAGCTCATGTGCCGGGTGTATCCAGGTCCTCTTGGTATATAGCTAAGTCAAGTCCTGCGGATGAGCCTAGTGATCTAAGACTGTGTAAGATTCAAAGAGGGTGCATTCAATGAGTATTGGAAGGGGGGCAATATGTCAACGATGAACCCATGTACCTGAAACCATGATGTCATCTCCCCATACCAGCATGTTGTATCTCCCTGCATAACTAACTGTTGAGAGGACTCAAGTGCTAGGCAGGCATATCTATCTCTAGAGAGGTCCCATAAGAGGTGTATAAAGGAGATTGATATGGTGCGTGCCTCAACCACTAGTGGGGGGCATCTAGCTCTGCTCGAATAATGTCATGTGGTATTGAAGCCTTGTCTCTAAAAAGCCGCGAGATCATAGAGACCAGAGGCTCTCTCCATCCATCAATGCAACCAGACTTCCCATGATGGTCCATTGAAGTCCCCCATATCTAAACTCCATAGAGCAATGCGGAAGCAGGCTCCTGAAAGTGAATCTGTGAACACATCCGCTCCAATCCACCTATGTTGCATAGGCTTTGGTTAGTCCAGTCTTTTCTACTTTCCTCAATAGAAATGTTGATCCATTAAAGCCCACCCATATCTGAACTCCATAGAGCAATGCGGAAGCAGGCTCCTAAAAGTGAATCTGTGAACACATCCGTTCCAATCCACCTATGTTGCATAGGCTTTGATGAGTCTAGTCTTTGCTACTCTCCTCAATGGAAATGTTGGTCCATTAAAGCCCACCCCAAGGTAGGTGTAAGCATATGTGTACTCCATTGTCTCATGGACATATGTGAATGCGGATATTGATCTCCTCATCCACTATGGGGTGGTGTTAAACACCATAACCTTGGTTTTACCAAAGTTGATAGACAAATCACTATCATGGGCAAACCTATGCTAAGCATCCAAGTGACGATGCATCCCCTCTGGAGAGTCAAAGATCAACAAAACATCATCAGCATATAACAATGGTGGAATCCATGTCCCTGCCATCTGTGCATCTCTATCACCATCTCTCTCAATATAGTCAGAAACCTCATCCACATACATACCAAATAGAGTAGGAGAGAGCGGGCAGCCCTGCTTCACCCCGATAGTGGAGTGAGCTAATGTAGATAGCCACTCTGGAGTGCGTACATGCCCCAAAACTGACCTGTGTAATACCATGACCCCCCAATCAGTTCTATGGGTACTCCTATCTCCTGTAGTCTGCGCATCAATGTAGCTCTAGGTACTATGTCAAATGCTTTGTGGAAGTCCACAAAGCTACAATAGATCCATCTCCCATGTGATCCGTCCTCCTCAATAATGAGTGTCAAAATGTGGTCAAGAGTAGAAAAACCTCTCCTGAACCCTGTTTGCCGGACTACGCGTAAACTACTCTCAGTCTCTGCCCATCTGCTCAGCTACTGCTCAAGATAGGCCCATCTCTACAACATCTAGCTCCCTCACTGTCTCCTCTTAACTATCATAGAATAATGTCTGGTGATGGGCAGTCCTAGCCTTGAAATCCCCTAGGATGATGATGTCACCATCCCTAGATAACTCCCATATGTCATCATCCAAAATAGAAAAGTGGGAATGTCCTCTAGGTGGTGCATATACTGACATACTCGGAGGAAAGTAGTAATAGCAATGTAGAGATATTTGCATGTCTCTGCCCTCAATTTCACCCACATGTACCTAATCTGATTATCCTTGCAAGCTATATGTATCAATGGTTGCAATTCCTCCCTGAATAAAAATGCCACTCCTCCCAAACCCCGTCCTCTATGCTCTGATCGTGTCTCCTATCTGCAAGCTATTTCCCATCTGTATCCGCCGCTGACATGTGGCCTAGATTGCCCAGGGGTATGATGTGTCTCAGAGTAGAAGATGATGTCCCTCCCAGTGAAACTATCCTCAAAAGCACGCACATCAAGGCGTAGAGATCCATTACAATTTCAAGTAGCATTTCTGAGTGTGGTCCCATAGGTCTTGCACCGTCATGCGGAGAGTCGCTCCAATATCACCACTCTTCCATCTCGGTGTTAACCACTAGCGTCCACTTCTAGTAATCATGGGTTGGGCTTGTCGGTCCAATAGGAAAAGGGTAAGAGTGATCGCCGATGAGAGGCGCACTCTAATAGGAACATTCAAGGGTTAGTTGGCTAAGTATGGGCACCCAAGTGTGAATGGGGCGAGCTCATATAAAAGTCACCTAAACCTAAAAATCATTCATTCTTTCATTTGTGCAATTGAAGAGTGCTCTTACTCCATCTCCATCTTCTTCTTCTTCATCTCCTTGTGTGTGTGTGTATGCGTGAGAGAGAGAGAGTGTGTGTGTGTATGTGTGTGATCGAGCATTGCGACGACGGCACGGCAGCGGTAAAGCGGTTGAGCGCGGAGCAGCGACGGCTCCTTCTTCTTCACGGCGAGGAATCCTCCACGAAGGCGAGCATAGGGCGGTGAGTGACACACCCTTGCTCTCTTGAATTTGCTAGATTAGTCTAGTTGTGTGCTTGGAGCGATTTGTGGCTCACACATAGTGTATCGGCAAGTCCCTTGCATTGACACGTGCGATAGACGCTCACATTTTTGGTGTCGTTGCCAAGTAATGCCCTGCATTAAGCTCGAGTAGCACTCTATGCTACTTTGTGATGCATTTTGAAATGTAGGAAAGGTAGAGAAGGAAGGTGTGTTTGTTGAGAAGGAGTTTGTTTTGCTGTTGTGTATTGTTTTTGTTAATAAGGTGTTGAAAGGTACTTTGTTTTGTGTTTTCTCTGTGATAAGGTGTTAGAATTAAGGTAGTTCTGTTAGTTCTGTGCAAAGTACAGTAAGTAGATTTGTTAGCTAATGAGTTGTTGTGTGTAATAGTAGCTGTATTAGTTGTAAGTAGGTAGGTTAGATGTGTGTGTGCTCACGTGCACAGCACGGCCGCGGCAACCTTATCCCAAAAAAAAAAGGTAGGACCAAGATCAGGAATATCCCCCAGACCCAAGCCCACACCCAAGCCCAAGCCCACGCTCAGGCTCAGGCTTCAGCCCCCCTTTAAAATTGTGTATATTAGCCTCACGCGTAGGTAAAAATCGACCTTTTTGAGGACCAACTGAGCTTCAGGTAACCGAACGCTGTGCTGTAAAGCACACCATGACCCCCTGAGCATGCTCGTTTTGAGATATCACATGCTCTAACCCAAAACCAATCATTAAAAAACATTAAAAAATGAGTGAAAACGAACTCCTTAAAAAGTAAGAGGTTAACCCTCAAGGTTATTTACCGACGCTTGTAGGGTGCCAAAGGCACATGCATCTGCACTCTGGTCGTGTACTAGAGGTTGAGCAACTAGAGAACATTTCAATTTATGCGAGTTCTCAATATCGACCTACCTTAGGTTCCGGGCCCTCGGCGGGGACCCAAGGTAGAACAAAGCAAGACCCAAACGTAGCGGCTAGTGGCTCTTCCTCTGACTATGACGTCATGGAGGGTTTCCCAATGCCTAATCCTGATAGCTCAAGCCAATACATGCATGCCATGGGTCCATGCGGTCTGGGCCCAACATGCTTAGCCGCTTGAAGGAAACCTTTATTAGAGACACTCGCGCTGAACATGGAGCTAACGATGTAAATGAGGGGGGTGGGGAAGTAAATTTTTCATTCATGACCAACGTAGACCCTATGCTCTTGGAGAGTGCGCACGTGAATACTCCATTCACTGCACCCCCTAACTCTTCAGAGCTATGCCCCTCCGAGGTTATATTACCTGATGGTAGAAGCCTTGCCAAAGTACAAGAAGTTGAGCGATATATCATCGTGGCTAGGAAAAAGGAAATTGAGAGCTTACGCAAGGCAAAGCAATGAAGAGAGTTAAAAGCGAAAGCCCCTATGTCAATATCTTTTCTAGGAGAGCAATCAAGTGCTACTGACTTAGCAACCACTAAGGGCTAACCCATAGAGAGCAACATTGCATCTAGCTCAAAGGACACCCCTAGCACTTGAATCCTAGATGGAGCATTCTTAAATGAGAACTGGGAGTACGAACTACAAACAAAAACTCTAACCGACCTATACACAGGTCACACCTATCACGTGGGTTGGTTAGATGTCCTACAATCCACAACGGGTGCTACTAGTGTGGAGGATCAACAACAAAGAGTTTGTGAGGTCATCCATAGGGTTATTGAGCTAGAGACAGAACAACGGGATCCACATGCCTTCAATGGGTCTCATGAGATTCTTGGATACAGGGAAGGCTAAACAACCAACCTTATCGCAAATGGAGACTCCCTCGGTAAGTCTGATGGATCCCTCATATGTTGTTTCGCAAGGGGTCTCAATGCAATTTGAGCCCACCAGTGACAGCTTTACTTTTCCAAGTCTAGCTCATCTTTCCCTTGATGATGCCACGGCTACCATGCCTACCCCAATGATGGGCATCCCAAGAAACACGCCATGGACCTCATTTGTTAGTAAAGCACCACTACATGGTAGCTCAATGCCTGCAACAGTACCTACAAGTGTATACCAATCGTATATACCTATAGGTCCTCGTACTCATGTAGCCCCTACCTCTCCCATTGTTTCAACAACCTATGCTCCACAACCACAACACCCAAGCTCTTATTTCCATGGGACCATATTGGCTAGCATTACCATGTCACATTCGACGTATGTTATGCCTAGGGCCACACATATGAACTTTGGGCCGCCACATGGCGCAACACCGTACCAAACGTGGAGCCCAAGGGCTTCCTATGCACCAAGACCACTGCTAATACCTACTCCACATGTAGTCTCTGGAGCACCTCCACCCACGGTTCCTGCTCACTTAGGTGACTTGGCAACATTACGTCCACGGAAAAGCAGCCACTCAATGGCTTTAGTACTTCAAAACAAGAAGTAGTTTACAAAGGGATTATACCCTTAATGGAGCTCCCGCCTTGCTTCACTCTCACCACCGCACACTTACCTTGTTGCATCAACTTCACACTATGAAATGTGTGTAGAAATGGCCTCCTTTTATAGGCCAAAAGGGATGCCCTCTCTTATGAGAGGCAGCCATGTATAGCCGCCCTTGTGTGAATGAGTCCAAATCGGACCCTCCAATCCGCCCATGTGTGGCCGCCCTTGTGTAGACAAATCTGCTTTTGAATTCGGCCACCGGCCATTGACTACCAGCCCACCGGCCAACCGGCCAACCAATAGGTCATTTTTCGACCACTTTCCGGCCGCCGTCGAGCCATAATATTCCGCGAAAAGGAAAAGTCTCGGGGGCTTCCGCCCCCGAGGCCCCTAAAGTTATCCCTGATTCTTGGCCGTGAAAATTTTGGTTTTCGGTGAGTGATTTTCCTTCACGCACGATGGCTTGTCCTCATAATGGGGGCCTTACAAATGTGCGCTTTTACCATAGAAAATTACAAGGGATAAATCAGGCTCCATACTTAACAAGCTCCCACTTGGAGATTGATCTCCAAACCAAACCTGTGACTGCTTTCCATCCTGGCTTCTTATCCTTGAATGCCGATTGAAGATGAGCAAAAGCTCAACTTCTCCTTGTTGACCACCTTTGTAAACATGTCTGCAGGATTCTCACTTGTATGCACCTTTCCTAGCTTTAGTTGTCCCTCTTCCAAAAGAGTACGTATGAAGTGATATCTCACCTCAATGGTTTTGTCCTTGAATGAAAGGCTGAGTTCTTTGCAAGATGGATAGCGCTTTGGCTATCACTGTACAAAACACGATTGTCTTGTTTGAATCCAAGCTCTTCTAAGAATCTGTGAAGCCACAGAATTTCTTTGCTTGCCTCCGTCATTGCTACATACTCTGCTTCCGTGGTATAAAGTGAGACCACTTTCTACAGCTTTGAATCCCAGCTTACTGTTGTGCCTCCAACCGTGAACACATAGCCACTAGTGCTCCTTCGAGTATCTTTGTCACCTGCCATATCTGCATCAGCATACCCTTCTAGAAAAATATTAGTTCCTCCAAAATACAAATCATTTGTTGTTGTGCCTTTTAGATACCTAAGTATCCACTTCACAGCTTGCCAATGCTCTTTACCTGGGTTGTCCATGAACCTACTCACAACTCCCACTACATGTGCAATATCTGGCCTTGTCCAGACCATAGCATACATTAGAGAACCTACCGCTGCAGCATATGGAACTTTAGACATATAGGCTATCTCTTTTTATGTCTTTGGACACATATCCTTCGTTAATTTAAAGTGACCAGCCAAAGGTGTAGAACTTGGTTTTGCATTTTGCATTGCAAACCTTTCTAGTACCTTCTTGATGTAATCCTCTTGAGATAGCTTTATTGTCTTCTTCATCATGTCCCTTGATATTTTCATACCAAGTATCCTCTTTGCAGCACCTAAATCTTTCATTGAAAAAAATTTAGACAGCTTCCCTTTTAGGTCTCTAATGTCCTGCATGTTAGCACTTGCAATCAACATGTCATCAACATACAACATTAGGATGATGAATTTTCCATCTCCCAAATTCTTCGTGTAGACGCACTGATCCGAGTTGCATCTTGCGAATCCATGATCCAACATCCATCGATCAAACTTCAAGTACCATTGTCTTGATGCTTGCTTTAAACCATACAAGCTCTTCTTTAATCTGCAAACCATTTTCTCCTTACCTTTTACTTCATACCCCTTTGGTTGAAGCATGTAGATTTCCTCCTCTAATTCACCATTAGGGAATGTCGTATTTACATCCATTTGCTCGAGATTTAGATCATGAGCAGTGACAAGGCTTAAGACAAGCGTAATTGAGTTTATTTTTACAACAGGAGAAAATATTTCATTGAAGTCAATACCTTTCTTTTTAGAAAACCCTTTTACCACAAGCCTAAACTTGTACCTTTTCTTCCCACCTTCTTCTTCCTTTAGCCTGTACACCCATTTGTTTTGAAGTTCCCGCTTACCTTTAGGCAACTCAACCAACTCCCATGTTTGGTTGTGATGTAGTGAGCCCATCTCCACTTGCATGCTCTTCGTCTATTCTTATTTGGATTCATGTTGTATAGCTTCTTCGTATGATTCCGGCTCTCCAGAATCTGAGATTAAGAGATGGTTGAAAGAAGGAACGAACCTTTCTGGAGGTCTACTTGCTCTAGTAGATCTTCGGGGAATAGGTTGAGGCTCTTCATTTGGTTGACGTTGTTGCACATTGTCACCGTTTGCAGTCCTTGAGTCTTCACCATCCTCAAGCTCCATGTACTCATTACCTGTTTCTTTTGTTTGTTTTCTTTCCAAGTAATCTTTGTACATATTTTGTTCATTAAAAATTACATCCCTACTCCTTAACATTTTACCATCTTCAGGATTCCATAGGCGATACCCAAAGTCACCTTCTCCATAGCCAATGAAGAAACACTTTTTGGACTTTGCATCTAGCTTTGATCTTACGCTTCTATCTATGTGCATGAAAGCCTCACACCCAAACACTTTGAGAAATGCATAATTCACTGATTTACCTGTCCATGCCTCTTCTGGAACTCCCCCATCCAATGCCGTTGAGGGTGACCAGTTGATTAAGTACACAGACGTACTTACAGGTTCCGCCCAAAGCTCAAGCGGTACACCTGCATGTAGCCGCATGCTTCGTGCTCGCTCCATGATTGTTCTGTTCATCCTTTCTGAAATCCCATTTTTTTGAGATGTCCTTGGGGTTGTCCTTTGTCTCCGAATGCCATTGCTAGCACAAAAGCTTTCAAAAGCTTGGCTGCAATATTCGCCTCCATTGTCGGACCTGAGGCATTTAACCTTGGTACCTGTTTCATTCTCCACAAAGGCTTTCCACCTTTGAAATATGAAAAATACATCGGATTTATTCTTGACATAAACCCATGTTTTTCTAGTCGCATTTTCTATGAGTGTTACATAGTACAATGAGCCACCAAGTGATGGTGTACTTGCAGGAGCCCAAACATCACAATGAACCAACTCAAGTTTTTAATTTTTTCTTTCATTTCTTGATTTTTGAAATTTTACCCTCTTTTGTTTACCATAAACACAATCTTCACAGAACTCTAAGTCCACTTCTTTCAAACCTGGTAGAAGCTTCTTTGTTTGAAGGATTTGCATTCCTTTGGCACTCATATGCCCAAGTCAGTAGTGCCACACCGCACTGTCAACTTCTGTAGTTGCTGCACAAGCTGAAGGTTGCGTGCTAACAGTACACAAGTAAAGTGTACCGACTTTTTCTCCCTTGGAAACCACCAAAGATCCCTTTGAGATCTTCCACCGTTTGTTTCTGAATGCAATGTTGTGACCTTCATCGTCCAATTGTCCTGTAGAGATCAAATTTTTGCGAAGAGAAGGAACATGCCTAACATCTTTAAGCTTCCATTCATTTCCATTAGCAGTTTTGACAGAAACTGTACCTTTGCCGACAATCTCACAAGATTCATCATCTCCCAAGTATACATACCCAAAATTACCTTTGGTGTAGTCTTGGAAATGTTGCTGGTGTGGTGTCGCATGGAATGAAGCCCCGGAATCTACTATCCAAGAATTAGACACATTGTCTAATGAGAGAATTAGAGCATCTTGCTCTACTTTACCTGCCACATTTTCCGATGTTGGCTTGTTTTCTTGTGACTCTGTCTCCTTCTTCTTCTTGGACCAGCAATCCTTCTTGACGTGGCCCTTCTTGCCGCAATTCCAACATTGAAGAACTGACTTTGTGCGTGACTTGCTCCGCCTTGAGCGATCATCACCCTTTTGGTTTTTGAACCTTTCCTTAGGCCTTCCTCTTGTTTCCACTGATAGTGCAGCACTTGATGATTCTCCTGTACTTCTCCTTCGCATTTCCTCACTCAGGAGAACACCCACAACATCATCAAACTTAAGAGTATTTGTGCCAGAAATAGAATTACTTACAGCCATCACAAGGCTGTCCCAACTATCCGGTAGAGATGATAGTATAAGAAGAGCTCGCACTTCATCATCGAAATTGATTTTCACCGATCGAAGTTGACTTATGTTTGTGTTAAAGTCATTTTGGTGTTCTGCAACGGAAACATTCTCTGCCATCTTTAGATTGAACAAGCGCTTCATAAGAAATATCTTATTGGATGCCAATGGTTTCTCGTAGAAGTCGTCAAGTGACTTCATCAAGTCCTCCGTGGTCTTCATCTCCGAAACATTGAAGGCCACCGTTGACGCCAAGCTTAACCGGATTGTTCCCAATGCCTTTCAATCAAGGACAATCCATGCTTCATCTGCCATCGTTGCGGGCTTCTTTGCAAGACTGCCTAGTGGCAAATAGAGGTCCTTCTGGCAGAGATAGTCTTCAATCTGCATCTTCCAATGTTGGTAGTTTTTGTCGTTGAACTTCTCAATCTTGAGCTTCCCTTCCTCCGCCATAACTCCCACTCAATTCAAGGAATCCTTTCCTTAGGATAATTTAGCTACGAGCAAACCTTGCTCTAATACCAGTTGTTAGGAAATAAGACGTAGCTAAATAGCTAATTGAGTAGATTACTTAATGGAGAGAGACAGATTTACATACACGAGATTATAGAGTAGAGAGAGAGAGAGAGAGAGAGAGAGAGAGAGAGAGTACACACGATATACATGGTTCACCCAATGTGGGCTACGTCCACGGGAAAGCAGCCACTCAATGGCTTTAGTACTTCAAAACAAGAAGTAGTTTACAAAGAGATTATACCCTTAATGGAGAGCTCCCGCCTTGCTTCACTCTCACCACCACACACTCACCTTGTTGCATCAACTTCACACTATGAAATGTGTGTAGAAATGGCCTCCTTTTATAGGCCAAAAGGGCTGCCCTCTCTTATGAGAGGCAGCCATGTGTAGCCGCCCTTGTGTGAATGAGTCCAAATCGGACCCTCCAATCCGCCCATGTACAAATTTTGCCACTGCCATTCAATCTAACTAACAAGATCCTTGCCATAACAATGTACAATGTCTCAACTAGTGTGCTGGGAGAAATTTCAAATCACTAGAAGGAAAATAGTGTTGCTTATGTATGAAGCTTGTTAATACAAAGTGGAGATGATAATGAGAGTTGTTAAATTTAGTCATCACATAAGTTGGCCATCTCATATTACATAGAAAGAGCTTACTAACCAGGGGTAATTGAAATGATTTTGCTAGAGGGATATTATCATAATACATTAAGAAATGGCATACCTTAAGATTCATTGAGATGATAGCGTTGTACTCAACTTTACCTGTAAAAGTAGTTCTCAAAGACAAAGAACTAAAAACGATTTCATGTTAAACTCATCAACAATTGAATCATACACTAAATACATTAATATTTGAAAAGTAATTAATGGTAAAATTGATGCAAAGTTTGGGTTGAAAATTCCATAAGTTTATTAGTGTCACGAGTTGTAAGGTATACGGATGTATTTATAATAATATCAATTTATGAAGGCGTCATATAAAATCCATGTTGAGTAGCTCACAAAAAACAAGTGTATTACAGGAGGATCCTAAGATCTTGGTAGAATGTTTTGAATCTTGGTAGAACTTTTGACTTGACTCTAATATATTTTAGATGGAGTGGGACATCAAAGTCATGTGACAAAAGTTCTGTAGCTTGTCTTTGGTGTATATATATTAGCCAATTTCTATATGAAGCAGCAAATCTCATGAATAGAATAGTGTACAATGTGATCTTGTGGCACATCAAGCATCCAAACCGACAATTGGATCAACCGCCAGGTATGTCATCAGCAAGGGGCCCGTTAGCACTTGATGTTGTTGCACCTTCATTGCAGGCATCGTTGATGTCAAAGTCCCGACAAGATAGCAATGAGGCCCTCATTTCCCCATCTTCACAATGTGATATGCTTGAACTGTTTCAATGCACAAGAAAAGATGAGATGAATGTGGCAACTCAACCAAGCCGGCCTCGCACCTTGACGAGGTCTATGTTGCAGCTGCGCCAGAGCCATGCAAAGGCAGCATGGCTTGAAAGTGAGAATTTTCAGTAGATACACGAGCCAATGACAAGCAGTATGACAAATTTGATCTCTCTTGTAAAGCCATCAGTGGAGGATGGTGCTCCATCACTTTCAACATTGGCATTGCTCATTGCAAATAATACTCTTTCCCTTGAGAGCATCAACAACTCGGAAAGTAAACTTGATACTATGAAGCAAAGATTAAGAAATCTTCAATCAGGCTTGCACAAAGCATCCAGGGAAAGGGATTTCCTAAAAGGCGAGTTGGAGGAGGAACCCAAACGGCAGTCTCTCATTGAGGATGATCTAAAGAAGAGACTAAAAGGACTGGTCTTGAAGGCTACATGACTTGAAGCTTCAAATGTGTATTGTAGGCATGCCAGAAGTAGGATTTCATATGGTAATCATGTTCCAAAATTGGGCTCTTGGATAGGAATTTCATCAAGAACGCTCTGGCCAGGCATGGCACAACAACCAGAGTACGACCGAACCATGGCAAGCAATGCCCGGGGAGAGGAGGATACGTTGTATGACGATGTGTATGATTATGGCCGCGCTGGTGAACATCGTAAGCAAATGGGCCATTGGATGGTCCAATAGGACTTTTGAGTAATATGCATGAGTGTTGAATGTATAAACATGCTATGCTTGTTGTGTGCAATCCACGCACAACCATCAATGCATAGAGCTCAAGAGGGAGAGTGTAGCAATGCTCTACTTGTGCACGCGACTTGCCATTGCCGGCAAGCTCTCGTTGCCCCTACTCATAATAATGGAGTGATAATTACTATATTCAAAAGATCTGCCGCTACTGCAACCACGCTAGTGGAAAATCCTCGAGCTCAAAGGACTGTGTTGACGGGGGCATTGACGAACTGATCTGTAGATATGGCTCTATAGCCTGGAGATGGTGGAGTGAGCGGTGATCGTGAGTGGACAGGCTGTGCGAAGCGAAGCGGAAAAGGTAGCGGTGGTCGACAAAAGGACGATAGCTCCAGCATCAAATAACGGCGCTGCCATGCATCAGATAATGATGTCTGCTTTTTTTTTTTTAAATGCCATGCATCAAACGATGTTAGGGGAGTAGCTGCACGGCGGGGAGGATGGAGAGAGAGAGAGAGAGAGAGAGAGAGAGAGAGAGAGAGAGACACACACAGAGTGATTTGCCGCTACAGGGAGAGGAGGTGCTAGCCGATGACAACTTGATTGTATGTGTGGGTTGGTAGACCACAGCCGCAAGGGAGTGGGAAGAGAGAGAGAGAGAGAGAGAGAGAGAGAGAGAGATGCAGTTCCAGGAGTTGCATGCCTGTTGTACTGTTCATCACTTGAGAGCCACTGCATGGCAGTCTGGGGGTGAAATCTGTACTGCAAAAAGGGGGTGGTGGGTAGTTGGACTGTGTGATTTGGAGCTTATGACTGATCTTCATGGCCGAGGGGGTTGATGGTCGATGAGGGTTGGGGGTTGTGGACCACACAAGATATCGTCTAGTTGTGGTCTACTCGCCCAAATGTGCATGTGCTCATTGGAGTGCTTAGTTAAGTGCAGAGTTTGTCGACGTCACTGAGGCGTTCGATTGGGTGGCGAAGGATACCGCCATTTTCTAGGGTGATGCTAGCGACACCATGGCACGGTGACTAGAGGAGGAAACTAATGAGTGAGCTCTATCGTAGATCCCCCAAATGTTTTCTTTTCTTTTATATCTATATTTTTTTAGAGGGCTTTCCCACTACAAGCGCGGGATCTTTGGAAAACTGAGGGGATCGCTTTGAAACTGAGCCATAAGTTGTCGCCCTCAACAATTTTATCACGTGTTTTTTTTTTTTTGCTCTAGGGTTTCTTTGCTTCATCCCAAGAAGAAATGAGAAATAGATATGTATGCATGTTTATATACGATCATAAAACATCAAATTCTTCTTCTTCTTGTTCTTTTGCTTCTTCTTCTTCTTCTTCATTGTCGTCCAGTAAACACATCCCCGATCAAATTAAGAATTTCTCTTTATCGACTATGCACACTAGCTATGTCGATATCATTAGTAGTATTATTAACAGTGCCAAACACTATGTTAGCAATGTTCAAGCTTTTTGTAGTATATAAGATTTCATTTTTTGTTAAACCTCTCTCATCTGATCTCTTATACTAATCACAAATTAATGAAAAATTAATGTATGATTCAGGTCTTCACAGATTTTTCCACAGCAAAGAGAGACAAAACGATAAAATTAAATGAAGTAGAAAAGAATTGTGTAGTTGTACTTATCTCTAGTGCAAGGTCAAAAAGATCTAATTTTGCTCGGATGTAAAGTTGTAGATCTCTCTAATTGTTTGTTACCAAGAGCGTAGCCTTGCTCTAGGCTCTGATACCATTGTTGCAAATGGATGCACTGCAAAATACCGATATAACATGATGCAAGCCATAAACAAACAAATCTATGTACTTGACGACTCGCACAAATCCATAGACGAGCTAAGCCCGATCAGAGAGAGATAGAGAAGAAGAGCACGTACAGATGCGCCTCCTAGAGCGGAGTGCCACACCGGGATGGCAAGAGAGAAGAGAGGAGAGGAGAGACACACGAGCAGTGGGTGCAATCTTCCCCTGTTCAAGAGTGAGCATTTCCCTCTTGCACATATTTTATTTTATAGATTCTTCAATGCTCAAAAATGAATACACATTGGCCGGCCGGCACAAATGACCATAGCTCATAATGAGAACTTGAGTAATAAAGGTACAAATTCCTCATACATAACAAGGAGATCGCTATATGTGAAGTAGTGTATGCACGATGGATGTTCTTTTTAGAGAGGTTTTTAAAGACTCTCAAAGATTTTATGCAACTAAGGTCCCAGCCAGAGGCATGTATGGCCGAAGGGTGGATCGTTCAAGAGGCATTTATTTACATTTTAGAGTATTTGGCACAAGTTGATCCCTCAATGCCTTGCATGTGATCAGACAAGGAGGATGCAAGGATGACTTCACACTTACCAAGTGAAAATGGAAAATTAGTTATGGATATGGATCTATCCCAAGTGTTCAATAACTTTTGTATCCTCAATGGAAAGGTTATCACCAAGTGGGTGGACTTATAGAAAATGGCAGCATGGAAGCAAGCACATGGAGGCAGGAAGGCACCCCCAGTGCCTAGACACCTTGCATGTCTCCCAATTCTCATTAGTGTCGAGTGGATTCATTAGAGAATGATCGAAGCAAAAGCACGCGGAGAAGACATCACCGACAAAGAATGGGAATATGCACGAGGTTGGGTACCAAAGGTAGAGTACTCATATCCTTAAATCATAAGTGGTTTGAAAATGTGTCTAGATGGCATGAGAATGGGCTCTACATGGTGGACTGTCTTCCTCCACTTTCTTTGGCCTTCACGTATATTGGAGATGTTGAATGCCTCTGATCGTTTCAATTTTTTTGTTGTAAATTTGTGATTGATTGTGATATTCTCAGAGAGGCTAATACTTGATGTTGTTGCATGCGATGAAAATTTCTACAATAGAATCATTGAAATAGCTCTTTTAAACTCTTTGCCTTGTCTCGAGAGCCATCATGCTGTGTGTTTTTGAAGTGGACATACATCACCATGTAATGAGACTTTTCCAATCCTTGGGTATTCTATATGCTTGGGTTTCCATACTTTTGAATAAAGTATGCTAAATGGTTGAAAATGGTGTGCTAAAAATCAAGCAAGTTTTCAAGTAAAGAAAACACATAGTCCTTTCTAATCACAAGAGTGCTTGAAGTATACCATTTAATGAGTAATATGAGGGTCAGTCCATGCTATCTTGAATCATTTTTTTAGTAGTTTAAGGTTCTCCTTAAACTTGTTAAGATTGTCTTGTGACCAATCATCTTTGTCACATGTCAAAAAAAAAAAAAGCACGTCTATGGAACACCACAAATCAACCTTGGTGTTGCGAGTAGCTAGCTTCTGGTCCTTCACTACCATATGTAGTTTTTTTCATTGTAGATACTCAACTTTGCTAACATATGTGTAGTGATATATCCTCCCACATTTTGTCAGCTTCACATTTTTTATGCCTCATGTTTTAGATAAAAACCTGTCATATGTATGCTGACCCTCCCAATGGATGGTTTGGAAGGCACGTCCTTGTCATTGGTTGATCTTCTTTTGTCCCGTTGGATTTTGACATTGCCCTCATGAAAACCCATATCTAGCAATACTAGTTCAAGGGTGACTTCTTGATTTTCCAAGCAAACCCAATGTAGAGGTTCACTAACTTCTCCACAATTCTACAAAGAGCATGCATTGTACAAATGTGGACATTAACAAGTAAAATATCCAGAACTAGGCAAAAATTAGGGTTTGCATTGTGATAAGTAGGAGCCTTTCTCCACCACTTTGGGTCCATCACTTTTGTAGACTCCATGCAGAACAAACATGGAGACCTTTCTATGACACCCTTGCCACAATTATACATACACTTCAGTGTTTTGAGGTCACCTGCAAGGTGCCATTGGACTTGAAAACCTCCACTCCCATCCATAGCTAGCACCTCTCCTCGATTCATTTGTTTGTCAATTATATTAGGAATAGGTATTTGATGGAAGACTCAAACTAAAATGTTATGGTCCTCTTTCTTTAGCTACAAGATTAATCCTTATGTGATGTGAAATGAAATGTAGAATTTTCTACAAAAGTTGAAAGAAAATGATTTACCTACAAATGATCAAGCCAGCATATGTTTGTTTTTTATTAAACATTGAAGTATAAAGTATAATCAATGGGACATTTTGAAAGTTCCCTATTCATGACTCCCTCTAGCTTCTTCTCTTTAAGCATCTCATGTTCATCTAGCTTCAAGACAAAATGTAGAACCCCGTCAACATCTTCAAATGTGACATTTTAGAACTCTACCATTATAGTTTGCAACATAATAAGGTCTATGAAGATATTGTTGAACTCATCATAAGTTACAATTGCTCCTTGGGCTTTGTAAGTACCTTAATATGAAAGGGACATCCGAGGAAGTCGGTTTGTGCATGGTTGAGTTGAAATCTTTCTTTCTAGACACTTGTTGTTGTTCGTAATAGCTTAGACTTTATCCCCTTCTTCACAAATATAGAGGAGATAGATTGTCGAATAGTTGAATACACTTTCTTGCTCACACCAAGAGAGTCAAGTGTGCCATGTATTTCATTGGCAAGCACTGCATTCTGTAAAATAAAATGTTCCACGACATCTTGCTACAAAACCTTAAACTTTTTGTCATGAAGTATATTATTTGTGAGACTACTACTTATCAAGGGCTTCAATTACTTTTATGCATTGGCTTTGGGATCAATGCTTTCTTTGTCTAGATAGATAGCATGTCTACAAAGGAAAAATACACACATAAGAAACCAACTAGTTTATTTGAAATAGTTTAGAATGTTTAGAATCTCACCTCAATGCTTGGATTATTTTCTTAAAACCACCAAATCCAACCTTTAAGGTTTTAAGACTCCATAGTTTCTTCTTTAGCACACGAGCACCTTAACTTGTATCTTTCTTTCCTAAAGTCCGTACCTTTTTTTGCAAGACATGTAATTCCTGTGTGTGCTATAGTATGGTTTTTTTTATCGTAGAATCTCCTTTTCTTGAGCATGAACCATGTATTTATGAATTTCACTTTGGTCAATTAGTGATTTGCAATAGCCAAGCAAGCCACTCTCTCCATCACTAGCAAATGTCAATAAACCAATCGGATTTGCAAATGCAGGAGAGTCATTAGTCATAGGATTCAAAGAATAGAACAAACCATGTGTCTAAATGTCTACATGTTTTGTTCTCTCTGCTCTAAGTCTTTCTTTCTCTGCTAGTGTCACTTGTGTATTATTTTTCCTTCGCTAATATAACGGCTTCATATTGAGGATCCAAGTCAATGTGTAGATTATATTTAGAACGTTTGGCAAGGATGTTTGTGGGTGTGGACGAGAAAGCCATTATTCCTCATTGCAAGAAAAATAAGAGAAGAACAATGTGGAGATGTTGTAAAGAGAAGAAAGTTGAATCCTTGAATTTCCCTCCAAGACAATGAGGTGCATTCAATGTAATTGAAAAGAGACATTCCTCAATTATCATCGCCATTTGACGTTGTGGAAAGAATCTACTTGTAAGTACACTTTTTGAATGG
Organism: Adiantum capillus-veneris; assembly: GCF_014529385.1. NCBI lineage: Eukaryota > Viridiplantae > Streptophyta > Polypodiopsida > Polypodiales > Pteridaceae > Adiantum > Adiantum capillus-veneris. Next base: position 82,961,722 of record NC_140953.1, on the reverse strand, counting down.
TTGTACTAAGGACACCTTTTCTTTTATCTCACCTATTTTCTAGAGAAAGAACGCCAAAAATTTTATTTTCTTAGAAGGCCCTACAAATCACCTCCTAAGTTTCATAATGTTCCTATCCTATCCATAAGTTCTTTGACTTCTTCCTCAACATTTTCATGATTTTTTAGACCAGACTCTGTTACATGCAAGGATCTTGTCCCTCGATGTTGCTCTTCTTCTAAAGAGGTGTCAATTATTGACATCGTTGACGATTGTACAAGCTCCCATTTACCTATTTTAGCTTATTAAATCCAATGGTTTGCTTCCTTTACCTACTTTTGGGTTTTTTTCAATATTTCCACCCATGATGTTTTCTCTACAATCTTCTCCTCCTCCTTTGGTTGCAAGTGTTGCTTATCCTCCTTGATTATGGAGACCTCTTCTACCACATTAGTTTTAATTTCCGCTTCCTCCAAACTTGAACTTATGCACATGTCATTGATATGTTTCTTCAGCAAATTGATCTCCTCCTCTTGTTTCTTGACTCTTGCTTTCAATGCAACACATTCCTCCTCTAGCTATTTTATTTGGTCACATTGTTGCATGTTAGCTGACTTCTTCTCAATGATTGCATGTATTTTTTCGTCAATATTTGTATCAAGCAAACATTTCTATGGGTCATGGATAGTCACATCATGGGGTTTGCATATCTCTTTAACTGTCAATAGGCTTTTTTTAGTATGTATTATGCAAATTTCTCCACATGGCTCCATGCATTGCCAGATATGATGATCTTACCACGACATGTATACGATCGTGGCATATATGTTGCTTACCTCAATTCTAATGTATATATGTTCCTCAATAAGCATACATTGCGAACCAAGAGAGGAGGAAAGTGAAAATAAACCTCTTTTGATTAAGCAACCAAACCCCTTGCCTATTCTAAACTTAGCCACTGCTTAGAGAGAAGCAAGCACCCCCTATGCTTAAGTAGCCCCTCTACTTGGTTAAAAATTATGCGCCTAAGGTTGAGGTTTGTTGTACGCTTAAGCAAATAGCAAACGTTGGCATGTGATTCAACGTGTGCAAACAAGTGAGCACTTCAAAGGTTGGGCAACACATATCCTTCTTATGACTCATAGGTCAATCAATCCCCCCTCCTTAGGGAAGAGAGCAAAAAAGTGTTCTCATCAAGTTAACTCAAAGGAAAGATGAATGGATGGTCTACATGCTTCTAATAAGATGCCTTCTTAAAATCATGACTAGGAGAAGCCTTGAGAGTGGGTAACTATTGAAATAGTAAACTAAGAGTGTCACAATGCTTTTTTTAAGTGTATCATTCGATTGAAATTGAGTGTTGTATAGCTGCATCTTAAGAAAAAAAAATTGGAGCTATTGATGTTACGCCCAAAGGTGGTTTTTAAAGATCGTCATGAATCTTTGGTCATTTTGTAGAAGGTTGTATGTTAAGCCAAAGCATACGAGTACAAGAACAAGCTCTAGCTCATCATGAAAGCACAAAAAGTTCTTGGCGAGCTTTTCTCACATCATTTGCTCATCTCAAAAGCTCTAGAGATTTTGTAGAACACACACATGTTCCCCAAGAACCAAAATCTTTACTTATCTTGGTAGCCTTCTTGGAAATAGGGTTATTGAATTCAATATTACCTCTCCTTTGCCACACATAACTTGAAATAATTCCTCATGTGAAATACTTTTCTAATTGCAAATATCAATATTTGAAACATGCTATCTCATATAGACCCATGTTTCCTCCATACTCATTTCACTTCGTCACTACTCCAAACAATGCCACCAAAATGCATCTAAATCAATTATTTGGACACTAGGAAACCCTCAAGTAAATGGTATAGAGATTAAATATACACCTGTACTGGAATCAATAATCTAGAGGAATTCTCTTCACATAAAATGTGTCCTTGCTTGTGGGATTAAGCACTCAAATTTGCAAGTATTGAAGTAATGCTTAGTATATGTGTGATTTGACTAGTCTACTTCACACAGTTAACAATGTTCTCTATTGCCAACCTTTTCGAAAACAAAATCTAGTCTAAATTATTAGAATATAATGAAAGTGCAGATAGAATATTCTATGATTCAAAAGCCGTAAAGCTTGGATTTGCCAACGTAAAGATAAGAGTTGAATTTTATCAAGAGAAACTACTTTATTTTTTCCCAAAAACTCTTAGTAGTGGTAGGGTAAGTAGAAACCTGACAGACTTAACACAAATTTGATTTTGTAGCACCATAGCAAATTGGTTCCAACTTCCTTCCAAAATTGTTCCCCACTTCTCACTAAATATTAAAATTGGCATGCATTTTCAAGTAATTCCTACAGTTCCATTTAAATCTCAAAAGGCGATGTGAATGCATAAAACTCAAGTAAAATCTTGATTGCAAACTCAAGGAAAATTTCAGTTTTGAGCTTGAATAAAGGTCCATATTTCAAACAAAAACTCCCAGTACTATGATGAAAAATTTCGGGTCCTTGTGCATGCTTGTAAGAGACCTACAGACATCCCAATTTCTAGTGTCCCACATGTTGACAAATTGGCTTGACAATATCACACAAAGCACTTGTAAAATTCCATTTGGTAAAGTCGATTGCAGAACTTCTCCTTCAAGCGAAAAATTAGCTCAACTTGTTGGGTTGCCTTGAGTGGTTCAGTTGACATGAGACAGTTTAACTAATGAAGCATACATACAATGCAAATTACAGACATGTCACCTAGTGTTGAAGAAACTTTGCAAGTCATAGAACTTTTAATAGATTCGGCCAGACTACAAATCCAAGTAAGAGTAATGAAACCAATTTTGGAGGTCCAAAAATTTTAGAACCTCTAGGCTAGAATAGTCAAGGACCTAAAATAGGCCTACAAGACACATCGATGTGCATGGGTGTGTCCTCTGCCTATCTTCAAAAAAGGACAGAAGGTACAATATATGGAGTGCTACAAGATGATCCAAAAGGTGGTTATAGTACATGAATGATAGTTGCAGAATGGGCAGATAGGGATCAGAGTCCAAGGGTAAGAATTTTTAGGCCAATGTTGTAGGAGCAATACCAACAACCTGATAGATCTATTCGACGAGTCTTGAACTCGAGACTTGGAAGGGAAGGGGGGGGGGGGGGGGGGAACGTTCGGATCGGAGACATCTAATAAAATTGAGAAAGAGAGAAGTTTTTTTAACAACATAGGAATGATCCCAAGAGACCTCAAAGATATATCCAACTAGTGTTGACTCAAGACCTGTTATTCAAGAAGGAATTGGGTAACCAATCTACCAGACTTGGGTGATAGGAAGGTTATTTCAACTTCCTCTTCTTATTCAGAGACACATCCACCCACAAGTGCACACACCAGAGAGTCAAAGCTAAGTGGGACCAAGAGGCTCAATCACTCCCACTATGCCCTTGGCCATGACAGCAGCAAGCACAAGGGAGAAAATGCAGCCCCTAATGACACAAAAGACAAGCCACATAACTGGAAAGGAAAAGCCATAGTATGAAGAAGCAGTTAAGTAACCAACACAAAAGCTGGGTAGAAAGGCCCAGTAAATGATTCCTGCGCCAACCTTCCAATAGGGAAAAGAGAGATACAGAGCTATGCACGCTTTGGGTTTGTGCATGAACCAACGGCGTATAATAGAAAGGGTTGGAGAGAGATCCTATAACCTCAATAAAATGCTCAACCTTCACCATCTTGCAACAATCTGCTCAAATCCCCAGCTGTACCTTCAACAATATGGTGACCCACCCACACACAAAGAAGCCCTCTAACACACCAACAATCTTTACACATTCGTGAAGTAATACAAGGGAAACTTACATCAATAAACTTGACAGGCATGCAAGATTTCACATCATGCAAGGAAAATGCCCATATCGACGATGACAAAAACATTCCTGCTAGAAGAAGTTCCTGGCCCCTGATGATGTTGCTAAAAAGCATTGGCAATCACTCTCGTATCTTTTGAACTCCTACCCACCGGGCATAGTCGACCCACCTGAACACATGAAACAATCTAATAAGCAGTACATCGGCGCCTTTCTTTCTAGCTGATTGTAACCACACTTAAGCCCACAATCCACATAAGCAAAGGTTGGGGAATGTCTTAAGCCATAGAATGAATTTTATGGTCCCAAGACATTATGATACTTACATTACAGAACCCAGAAATGTATTTCCTGTTCTCACTGCAAAGCAGATGATACTCAGAGCTAGTTTCTGCTTATGTAGCCAAGGTTCCAGAATTCTCTGCTCAATAACACCAGCAAGAACCTGGTATCTGCAGCAAACAAAATTAAACATGTCAATTCAACTGCTCAGTACTTAAAATCTATGTTCCTGGATCCCAATTCAGATATACTGAATGACAATGAGCCCTAATAACAATTCATTGACATTTAGTAATGTACTCGTTCATGCTTGCTAAAATGCACATTTCAGCTCAGCAGAGCAGTTCAGAGAGCATTACTAGCTCCTAAACATAACTCAATCATAAATATCACTGTGTTTGTACCCTGCAGCGGTCTCTGCAGATGCATACAACGACGTCTATACATAACTAGGACAAGCTCAACTTCATCTATATAGAAAAGTACAATTTATAGACTAATAGTGATAAAGCCATGACTCCCTTGTACATAGTATTGACAACAATACTACGATCGGTGTTTGAGGAAAATCATTTTTGCAACCATACACGTTTCCTTTCTATGGATTTTCCAAGAGGAAATTTTGAAAGTTTGAGCTAATTTGTACTGATTTTACACTATTTTCCTCGAAATCTAGGCGGGATTTTTCCTTTTCCTCTTCCTCTCAACCGGCAGTTTTGGAGTCCAAAGCAGCACAATTGTAAGCTGAGACACACTTTTCCAGACCATTGACTACGATATCTCTAAGGCACTGTCACAATACCCAATGGTGGATGTGGAACTGGTCCCAATATATTCTCTGCATACACACCCTACACATATACACACATGCACATACAGCAATGCAAATGCCTCCATACTTAGTTTATCCAATGGCTCTGTAGATCCAAAGCAACGTATCAGTGGACACAGCAACAACCCTATCACTACACACAAGCATTCCACCAGACATGCAACCAGATATACACCCCAGCATGTACACGACCAGAAGGTCATTGGTATATGATGCCTGCAAACTTACCTCAAGTTACTCGACACAGCCATGTAGACACCATATGCTAAACTCGTCGACACAATTGGCACATCCTCGGCATGCCCTGCGAAGTCTTTGTCAAGAATCTTTCTCACGTTGATGAGGGCGTTGGTAGCTCCCGTTCCAACCTCCAGAAGAAAGAATTAGAGCACATTGTGGGTCAGGACCAGAAAACATTAAAAGCCAAAAGGAGGATGGGAGTTGAAATTACCAAAGATGCCGATGTTCCAACCACCAGCAATTTTGCACCATTGCGCTGAATAAACAAGCCAATAAACAATGACTAACTATCCTTCACCATAGAAAACTTGCAAAGATAATGTAAACAAAAATATTCTAATTACCACAATGGCTCCAATTCTCTGAAGAACTGTGTAAGATGTCCCTCGCAGAGCAACCTACTCAACATGGTTAAATGTCACCTTCCATAAAAGGGATTCTGAGGAATGCTAGATATTTATACCTGAAAGGCATTGTCCGGGCATCCATGGAAAAACTTTGCGATGGTACCAGCTTGTTTAGAGATTGGACGTAAGGACACAGTTGGTGCAGGCAGCCATACTAACATGAAGTCAGCAATCAAAGCCATCACCTGACCATAAAACAATGCAGCTTCTCTCTCTCTCTCTCTCTCTCTCTCTCTCTCTCTCTCAGGATGGTGACATTATCATACCAGGGGATTTCAATGCTAGGACTGCCCACCACCAGACAAAATTTTATGATACTTCCGAGGAGATGCTTAGGGAGTTGGACGTCACAGAGATGGGTCTATCCAAACTATCACAAGATGAGGAATACACTGAATATGGCAGATACTTGATAGATATGAGAACCGCACATAGATTGGCCATTGTGAATGGCCTACAAAGATTTTCGACAAATGGAGGTTTTACATGCTTTCCACACCGACATGGTGCATCCACAGTGGATTATGTTATGGCCCAGCCATGTCTCATTCCATTCTTTCAGGATTTCATGGTGGGTACTAGGCCAGTTGGAGTAGCAGTTAATCATGCTATCTTGTCTTTCACTCTGACCTTTCATGTTAGGTGCAACGGAATGATTATTTGCACTTTGCTCAAGACGAGTGCTCCGAACTGTGCTCAAGGTTCCTTTAGTTCTTATGGAAGGGAGAGCCTTCCGTTCTTAATGAGAGAATGCTATGATCACAAACAAAGTGAATGGACACTGTGCGTGCAGGTATATGAGACTGAGAGATAGAGAGAGAAGAGAGTTACGACACCAGAGACGTTGTAAAACCCTCCTCCGAAGGCTCCACTCTCGTCGACGAAAGTAGCCTACTTATGATTGCACTATCTGGTACAAACTGAATGCATGTGATTGATACAAGTCTAGGCTATGTCGGCGATGACGACGGTGATGACGAGACCGACACTAGGGCTGAAATCTGCAATCTTTCTACTGCTGTCCAAAAACGCTATGGGCTGAAATCTGCTACAATCCAAAAACGTTGATTTGGGGGGCTGTTTCTGTGGGTCTTTGTCACTGAAAATCTGCAGGTTTAGGGCTGAAAACTGAGGTTTCTTTAGGCTGAAAACTGACGGTCTTTCTAGGCTGAATCTGCTACTCTTTAGGGCTGACTTTTGCAGGTTCTTCACGGCTGAAAAACGTTGCACTGATGTGGCTGAAAACGCTGCTGAAAACTATCAAAAACGCTAGGTTGATGTAGCTTTTCAAAAACGCTGGTTGATGGTATATGTGGCGATGATGCTGATGCAGAACGCTAGGGCAATGGGGTATTGTGGCGATGTTGCTGATGCAGAACGCTAGGGCAATGGGGTATTGTGGCGATGTTGCTGATGCAAAACGCCAAGCTGATGCTCCTTCAAAAACGCTAGGCTTAGGCTGTTGAAGAAAACGCTAGGGGATGAAGTTCTTGCTTGGAGGGGGAAACCGCCAAGGTCTTAATGAGAAGTGGCTTGCTCAGCTTGGCTCCTATTGCCTCTTCTGCCATTTAGTGCTAGATTTGGTTAGCTTATATATGTTCTTACCCAAATTGCCCTACCTACTTTTGTTGGAAAGTCAATTAAATTAATAAGTGAAAAATGTCAAAAATAGGTAAAATAGGCTAAATGCACTGGAAAATTCCCCTAATGGAATCTGATGGATTCTGGAGGGAATACTGATAATCATGTTGTGTGCAACCAAAGGATATGCATCTGCACTAAGTGACTGGGCATGTACGGTCTGCGAACAGACTCACAAAAGTGCCAGAAGACTTCTAAATCTAGACTGACTGGACTGATTGAACCCTTGTCGTGTAGCTTGTCCACGGACACATAGGGTTGGATGTGTCACGTGACATCCCCTCCTTTTCAAAGTGAGGTACTGGTACCGAACTGTATGGCGTTGAGGGAGATCGCCAATAGCATCCGGAATCCTGGAAAGGACTCTTCGCCGGCCCACTCAGATGTGTGGGTCGTGCGGTACTTGAACTTCATAAAGGTCTGCAAAGTTTGCTTCTTTGGGCCGCGCCAAAAGCGACACAAAGTCTTTTGTGGCTCCTTCAATGCTTCAACTTCGTCGAGTGTCGTGCTTCTTTCTTCTTCAAGAATCTCCATGGCTGAAAATTCCTGAAACCATTTCCAACACAAAAACATAAGCATACCCATTCCATGTAAAGTGAGTGGAAAAAATGTTGTCTTCCTCAAAGACTGTGCATGCAATTTAGATGAACAAAGAGACGGAGTGCCAAACCGTTCACCACACACACGCAAACAATGAAATCGAATCTTTCTTTTGTGATCTAGAGCAATCAACTGTGGCAATTCACAACGGAAATGCCCATGCTTGGTGCTCATACTTTCATGTGCTCTTTCTACGAATGTGTCATGCCAAGGAAGAGACATCGAATGTGACTTCCTTGAATGCATACTTTTCAACTTTTCACGAATGAACACTCAAACAATACGTGCGTACTAATCATGCGAACACATAATACTTCCTCTGAGGGTTCCTTGGACTGAGGCTCGAGAGCCAAGATCGGTTCTTCGTGACTGATCGAATCTGCAATGAGGTTAGCTTCATTAGAGAAAGTATCCACTAACACATCATCCTTGTGAACAATCACATCATCTTCATGAAAATCCTCATGCTTGTGAGAAATCACATCTTGATCATGCAAATCACCACGCTTGTTAGTGTCATCCAAATTATCATGCTTATCATTATCATCCAATTCATCATGCTTATCATTGTCATTCAAATCATCATGCTTATCATCATGCAAATCATTATCATTCAAATCATGTGTCATGCTTGGGAGAAGAAGAGATTGAGACAGTCTCCTTTTCCCAAATCGCTTGCATCTGTGCCTGGACTTGAGAAAAGAGTCGCCAAAACTCTTTGTTTTGTCGGTCGCTCTATTCTTGTTTTGCTTTGGCTTCCTTTCTTGCTGCTTCTCTTTCTGCTCTTCTTTCTGCGTGTCTGCGTTCCATTTCTGTCATTCTTTCTGCATATCTTGCTTCGCGTTCTAACTTCCTTTTCATAAACATCTGATCCAACTTCCCCATAGGAATTAGTGCAATCGTTGACGTAGATGGGGAAGGGGGAGGGTCGGAAAAATCTCTTGGTGGGGAGAACTCTTCGTCGCCTCTCTCATGCTCACCACATGTATGCGAAGTATCCATTCCACTTCGGGTGGTGACCATGCACTAGGGTCTCGGGTTCTTGGGTTCTTGAGGTTCTTAGGGTTTTCTTTCGCTTGCAAACCGTGTTTGAGAAGGATCTTCTCTTCACCCAAGTTCTACTCCTTTCTGCGGGCGCACCCCTTGGCGGCCTTGCGCTCATACCAAGGTTGCTTTTTCCCACCTCACGTCGATTGGCCGGCCGCTAAGTGCACGGTCCGCTCTCAATGAGTGAAAAGAGGCAAAAGGGGAGACTGGACAAGCCCTTCTTTCTTGGGATTCTTGTCACTCTTCAAAAACACGATTAGAAATCGACACGCCCAAGTGAACTTGGGTTCGTGCGACCGCAACAAGCAAAAAAGATAAATGTGGTTCTTGAGGTTCTTTCCTTGAGTGATACAGAACACTGCCAAAGCTCTTATACCAATGTTAGGTGCAGCTTAATCATTGTTTGCGCTTTGCTCAAGATGAGTGCTCCGAACTGTGCTCAAGGTTCCTTTAGTTCTTATGGAAGGGAGAGCCTTCCGTTCTTAATGAGAGAATGCTATGATCACAAACAAAGTGAATGGACACTGTGCGTGCAGGTGTATGAGATTAAGAGATAGAGAGAGAAGAGAGATACGACACCAAAGACGTTGTAAAACCCTCCTCCGAAGGCCCCACTCTCGTCGGCCAGAGTGGTCTACTTATGATTGCACAATCTGGTACAAACTGAATCCATGTGACTGATGCAAGTCTAGGCTATGTCGGCGATGACGACGGTGACGACGAGACCGACACTAGGGCTGAAATCTGCAATCTTTCTACTGCTGTCCAAAAACGCTATGGGCTGAAATCTGCTACAATCCAAAAACGTTGATTTGGGGGGCTGTTTCTGTGGGTCTTTGTCACTGAAAATCTGCAGGTTTAGGGCTGAAAACTGAGGTTTCTTTAGGCTGAAAACTGACGGTCTTTCTAGGCTGAATCTGCTACTCTTTAGGGCTGACTTTTGCAGGTTCTTCACGGCTGAAAAACGTTGCACTGATGTGGCTGAAAACGCTGCTGAAAACTATCAAAAACGCTAGGTTGATGTAGCTTTTCAAAAACGCTGGCTGATGGTATGTGTGGCGATGATGCTGATGCAGAACGCTAGGGCAATGGGGTACTGTGGCGATGTTGCTGATGCAAAACGCCAAGCTGATGCTCCTTCAAAAATGCTAGGCTTAGGCTGTTGAAGAAAACGCTAGGGGATGAAGTTCTTGCTTGGAGGGGGAAACCGCCAAGGTCTTAATGAGAAGTGGCTTGCTCAGCTTGGCTCCTATTGCCTCTTCTGCCATTTAGTGCTAGCTTTGGTTAGCTTATATATGTTCTTACCCAAATTGCCCTACCTATGCGGCTTTTTCATATGGGATGAGCTTAGGTTTAGCAAGTGTGCTAGCTTTACCCTTAGATTCATTTGGAGAGTTCTTTTCCAAAAGACTAGTGGAAGATTGGTTAGAAGAGAAGATTGGGTAGAAGCATTCCTGTTCTTACTATTCTTACCATTCTTACCGTTTTGAGGGTTCTGAGAAGTCTGAGAGGTACTTTGAGAAGACTTGTTTTCCTTAGGCTTTCCCTTATTGTGCTTCATCTCCTGTGTGACAGCAATCGCTATCGCCTTGTTGAGATCGATTGGATCGAGTATCTCTACATTATACTTGATATACTCGTCCAATCCATAAAGAAATGCCTCCTTGCGCTCATCATCTGATTTGCGTAATTGGGTGCCAAGCTGCAAAACACAATTAGAGAAAGACATAACTAGCATATCATCTTGCTTGAGACTGCGCAAATCGTCTTTCAACCATGCTAGGTACTGTGGTGGCATAACCACGCCTTGAGCTTGTCTTGGAGGTGGGCCCAATTGAAGGAAAGGGACGCGCCTTCTTCGGCTTCCTCTAGGTGCGCTTTTTGCATCTATTTCATGGCTGACTTGAGAGGTGAGTGAACGGAAGCCTGCCATCGCGAATGAATCTTGTCAAGCGGGTGATTCTTCAAAAACTTTGCATATTGTGGATCTTTGGAGTACTTGAGCATCTCATTAGTGCAAGTGTCAACTTGCAATTCACGCTGAAACTCCATCCTGTCGAGGTCAGTTGTTGAAATTGGGCCATACTCTGCTCCCAATTTCTTGGAAAGAGACCAACTCCTGCTAGAACCTCCGTTAGTCTCTTCACTCATGTGAGAAGGTGGAACTGTTTCCTCCCTTCCAGGTTCTCTACCAATCCATGTGTGCTGCGGAAAAAGGGATCAAATCCTTTGTACAAGAAGAATCTTCTGAGCTCTAATACCATTGTAATAGACTTGGACACTCCAAGTCAAAGATCTACTGCAAGATGCATGAGAAATCTGCAAACAACTGAACTGAACTTGAAAAGAGAGAGAGAGAGAGAGAGAGAGAGAGAGAAAAAAAAGGAGATCTAACATAGAATGGTAGAGCTGTAACAGACTTGGACACTCCAAGTCAAGAATCAATCACGACAACACCAAATAACCACTTCAAAACAATTCACAGATCACAACAGATTTGCATTGGCCCGGCGAAGTTCCATGCCTAGAGATATTGGCCCCAAAGACTGGCACCCCTTTCGGTATTTCTTTATGTATTCAATCAATGTCAAAGTACAAAGAGCCGTTAGGGTTTCACTCTCAGACTCTGCGTCCAGATGCTCTGCAGAGTGAGCCCTAAACCGTGTATATAAAGATTACAAGGGATGCCCAAAAGCAGAGCCCCAAAAGCTTGAAAGCAAAAGCAGATTCTCTCTCTCTCTCAATGAGAGTAAAAATAAAGCATATTCTCTCTTTATCTCTCTTCCAATTTCCTTGCAAAGCCAAAAAGCAAGGATTTGCATCGCTAAAAAAAAAAACCAAAAAAAAACCACCTCTGCGATTTCCGGAATTTAGGGTTTTTGGTGGAAATTAGGGTTTGCAGGAATTTTAGGGTTTCTGGCAAAAATTAGGGTTTCTACTGTCGATAGCCACGTCATCACTTTGTGACATACCCCCCTCTTGAAAGCATTGTAATCGACCGCGATTACGCCTGCAAAACCGACAAAAGCAATAAACCGTCTTAGCAGACATTGATTGTTAGTACCTATGTACTAGGGACACACATCTAGCACATGTACCAAATTGACAGTCACATCACACGACATCACTAGATATCACACGACATCACATGACATTCAACATTCATTTAGATCTTAGACCATGATTTATCGGCAATGTAGCTAGCAATCACATCTAGGTCCAATCGGGACCTCATCGATGTCAGATTGACTAACCCCTTTTGCAACCATGTCTATTCGAGATCAATGAGACCAAAATGCTGCAATCATTTCGTCTATCAGTTCCTGCACTCAAAAGAAGTCAAGAACAAATCAGTATCATTATCAGGAATTCCATTTCATAAAGTCATCCAGCAAAATACTGTCAGCTCTCAGTATCCCTGAAGCTCAAAGAGACATCAGTGACTTTAGTATCAAAATCAAGGCATCTGTTGACAAAGGAGTGGAGTAACTCCCTCTTGTGCATCCCACTCCACCAGATCTCCGGCCAAGCTGAATTCTGGGTTCCGTTTGAAGTAGACTATGCTATTGGAGTAGACTATGCTAAACCAAAGCATCGAGGTAAAGTTTCACAATCCGAGGAGTATCTGCTAGGTCCTCCTCCATCCACTTCGCATCAAATGCAAGATAGTTCTTGAACTTAACCAAGAAACGCCTTCGGACTTTACCAAATCTGTTCAAGGACAAGGATCTTGTCGTTTTCTTCCACTCCGGGTTGCTCATCAAGCACATCACCCCTAAAAAGGTTTCAAGAGACTCACATGCAATGCATTGTGAATCCTCCAAGTATCTGGCAGTTTCGATCGAAAGGAGACATCATTTATCTTTTCAATAATCTGGAAAGGTCCGTAGTATCGCATACTAAGCTTTGGAAAGAGCCTCTCCTTTCCCTTTGTCTTTCTTAGGCGTGCCTTCTCAAAACGTAAGAGCACCCAATCATCCTCCTTCAATTTCAAGTCGCGACGATGGCGATCCGCTGCCTTTTCTCTGTCCTTCTTGAGACTTCTGCAAAGTCTTGCGAACCTTGGCAAAAGCCGTATCCAAATCTCGCGAATATTCATCCGCTTCAAATATCTAATCTTTCGTGCTCAGGAAGGACGGAACCTTCGCAGCACTTTCAACAATCTCAAATGGCGTCTTCCCCGTCAAAGAGTGTATCTTGTTATTGTAGGCAAATCCCACCAAAGGTAAGTTCTTTTCCCATTGACTCTTCTGATCCGAGATACAAAACTTCAATAAATCTAAAACCACTGAATTGGCAATCTCAAATTGTCCGTCAGTCTGCAAGTGGAACGATGACAAGAATTGCAACTACGTGCCAATGTTCTCCCAAATTGCCCTCCAAAACAAACTCATAAATCTAGGGTCTTTGTCAGAGACAATCGTCTCAGACATGCCATGTTATCGGAAAATCATCGTGACCATTCTGTGTTCTCGGGAGATCAAAAATGAAATCCATTGCAATACTTTCCCAGAGGCGGGCGGATATGGGTAAAGGCTATAACAATCCCTGTGTCTTATGCCTGTCAAACTTGACCTTCTGGCATACTGCGCACAAATTCTTCCACATCCTTTTTGAGTCTCGGCCAAAAAAAGTATCTCTCTACCCAATTCATGGTGGTAGCAATGCCGCGGTGATCCGTAAAAGGTGGACATTGGCATTCAGTCATAACCTTTTCCCTCAACGGCTGTGTAACGCACAACATAGTCTTTCTCATCAAGTAGCCTTCCCGAAGGGAGTATCGAGCTACTCTCTCCCCATCCCGTATCCGTGTGAAAAATATCTGCAAAACCTGTATCTGTGGCATACCGATCGACCATATCCTCGAAGCTCCTATGATGTATCGCGGAAATAGCCAGAATCAACGGCTTCCGAGACAAAGATTCTGCCACCACATTGTTCTGTCGCTGCACATGGACAATCTGGAAGTGAAACTGTGACAAGATGTTCGCCCACCGCATCTGCTTTTCCGAAAGCTGCTTTTGTGACAAGAAGTAGCGCAAATTCTGATGGTCTGTAAAGACAGTAAAATCCGCTCCGAGTAGGTAATGCCGCCACTGAGTAAGAGCATGGATAACCGCCAAAAAAGCTCTTTCTCATATATCTGTGTTGTCATCTCCGGCCTAGAGAACAATTGGCTCTCGTAAGCAATGACATGGCCTTCTTGCATCAAGACCGCACCCAGACTACGACCACAAGCATCACAAAATACTTCAAATGACTTCTGCAAGTCCGGCAAAGCCAAATATGGTCTTGTAGTCAATTTCTCTTTCAATGTCTGAAAGGCAGTCACCTCTGTGGATCCCCACGAGAAAGGGACTCCTTTTCGTATCAAGAATATGCAAAGGGGAAGCAACCTCTGCAAACTTTCGAATGAACGTCTGTAGTACGAACACAGTTCCAAGAAGCTTTCAACTTCATGGACATTCTTCAAATCGGGCCAATCACGGATAGTGTCTATCTTGGCCGGAAGCATTTGCACTCCTGCTGCTCAGACAAAGTATCCCAAAAAGTTTATCTCTGAAGCAAATGATCTCTGTTTCTTCAAATCCAACAGTGGAGAGCAGTATGGTGAAGTACTAGGCTGGACAAGACCCTTTTCCAAGAGGTCTTTCACTTGGTTCATAATCTTTTCAGTCTGTACTCAGCTCACACGGTAAGGTGGCCGGTTCGGTGACGTGCTTCCAGGTATCAAGTCAATGGTCTAATCTTCAGGCCCTCTAAAAGGTCCTCTAAAAAACAATTGAGTGTGGAGAAAAATCTTAGCGTTCTTTTGATTAAGTCAAAACATATTCAAGCTTTATCCATCGTTCAGTTCTCTCCCAAAAGAATGAGTAAAGAAACTCAAGTTCATCAAGTACAATTCTCTGAGCCCTTCATTTATCAAAGTCGCTTTCTCGGCCCGGTAGTCAACCACGGCGTAGTTCTTGTGGTACCAAGGGATCCTGAGTAGAACGTCACTCGCGTACCCTGAACACCCCTATCATTGCAAACGATGTTTGCCAATGCTCGGTGTAATGGCAACATCCCATCCGGGTGCCAATCGAACTACCTCAGCCTGTGGCGTAAGTCTGTCGAACATAATTCCAAATCGAGCCGCCAATTCCAAGTGAAAAGAAGTTGGCCTTGGCTCCTTCAAAAGAGCTTCCTGATCCTTCACTTTGCCCCAAAAGCGGCAAAGTTTGTACTTTCATTCATTAGATTCGGTGCAGGTCACACGCCATGTGGTACCAGTTCTGCTTTTCTCTCTGCCTTTTCTGCCACGTTCCTCAGCTGCTCTCGAACTCTCAGGCTTGTCGTCCTCTTTATCATTTTGTTCTTTCTGTGCCTTTTTAGGGCACTTCGCGGAGATATGTCCATGTTCCCCGTATCACTTCCCCTCTCTGATGAAGCGAGCTCTCTCCTAAAGAGTAAGCTTGGGTCGTGCATCCTTTTTCTCTGGGTTGCTCTTTTTCTTTCTACTTTCATTCCCAGAAGTCTGTTCGGCTCGTTGTGTCATAGTCTTATCTGTGGGGTAGTTCAGACTGCCAGAGTGAATGGCAAAGCCCCGCTTGGCACGGCTCATCAACTCCTGAATAGAAGTTGACTTCTGTTCCAAGCAGTGATCTCGGATCTCTGTAGGTAGACCCAAGGTAAACCACTCAATCTGTTCTCTGAACGAGATCTTCTTGAATGAAGAGGCGGGTAGAAAAGAGCTCCAGAATCTTTCACAGTAAGCATTGATTATATCTTTCTTGGTCATCCGAAGATGGTTCCAGGCAGCTCGTATATCTCGTTCATATTCTTGCGTCAACCAAGAAGAAATAAAAAGCTTTTTAAATTTCAGTCATTTAACTGGCGCAGTCTTGTTTAAAAGAAGCGTGGACCACCAAGTACAAGCATTCCCCTTGAGATAAGAGGCAGCTCTCCGAATCTTGGAGTGCTCTAAATAGCGTCCTCCCGCGAAAGCGATGTCAAACTGCTGTATAAAAGACAAAGCCTTCAAAGCATCTGAGTATCTTGAAAAAGTATCAAACTTGATCGAGTGGCCACCTTCCTTAAACTCTCGGACTTTTTTGCTTTTATCTTCGAGAAAGTCATACTGGTTGGCTTTGTAAAAATTCTTCTTGTTCGCATAAAAGTTTCCGTCATCCGAATCTGAGTTGTCGGTAGACGAGTCCTTAGTAGAACTGTCTGTCTCTGGGCGAGATTTAGCCTTCTTTGTCTTTTTCTTGCCCTTTCCGAAGCTTTGTTTCTTGCTTCGCTTTTTACCTTTTCTGTCTTCTTTACTCAAATCTGAAGAGCTAGAAGGACTGTCAAAAAAAGAAGAAAAAGAAGAAGAACTGGGTACTCCTTCAAATCGAACACGCTTCTTCTGTTTCTTTGCCTTGTCAAAAGTCGACTGACGACCCAAATATCCCGGGAAGTCAGTGCTTCTCTTCTGCTTTTTGGCTTTCTTTTGCGCGCCAAAAAGCTGAGCAATCCGTGCATCAATCGCCTGTTGTAATTCCTTCTCGGAGTATTGTTTGTGATCAGAAGGTTTCTTGAGAGCGGGTTTCAAGGGTGGTGTAGTGGTTTTTTGCCAATACGCATACACTTCCTGAAAAGAAGTCTCACTCATATATTTTGCCAATTTCGGATCCTTCGCAAAACTGAGCATCATCTTTGTTGCATCGCCGATCAATTGACGACGCTTCATCTCTCTTTGCTCTGCCTAAGTAGGCCGAGGCGGGCCATACTCTCTGTCTAAATCTTCCTTGTGATCCCTGCCCGCATCTCCAGATGCAAAGGGAGTCGACTGATCCTTGCGTGAAGCCATAGGTGCCGCGGAAAAAAAATTTGGGGATCGGATTTCCCATAGAAGAGAAATCGGCCGTGCTCTGATACCACTGTAACAGACTTAGACACTCCAAGTCAAGAATCAATCGCAACAGCACCAAATAACCACTTCAAAACAATTCACAGATCACAATAGATTTGCACTGGCCCGGCGGAGTTCCGTGCCTAGAGATATTGGCCCCAAAGACTGACGCCCCTTTCGGTATTTCTTTATGTATTAATCAATGTCAAAGTACAGAGAGCGATTAGGGTTTCATTCTCAGACTCTACGTACAGATGCTAGGCAGAGTGAGCCCTAAACCGTGTACATAAAGCTTACAAGGGATACCCAAAAGCAGAGCCCCAAAAGCTTGAAAGCAAATGCAGATTCTCTCTCTCTCTCTCTCTCAATGAGAGTAAAAATAAAGCATATTCTCTCTTTATCTCTCTTCCAATTTCCTTGCAAAGCCAAAAAGCAGGGATTTGCGTCGCAAAAAAAAAAACCAAAAAAAAAAAAATCCACCTCCGTGATTTCCGGAATTTAGGGTTTTTGGCAGAAATTAGGGTTTGCAAGCATTTTAGGGTTTTTGGCAGAAATTAGGGTTTCTGTTGTCGGTAGCCACGTGATCACTTTGTGACAAGAGCTCCATCCCCAGATGCACTGGCCCCAAGACCGCCGGCCCTTCTTGGTATTTCTTTATTATTATGCTTCACAAGGTACAATGTCTGAGGGTCCTCTCTCTAACGATGCTAAGTGAGGCCCTCGGCACACTTATAAAGGCCCCTGGCCTATCCAAAAGCATTTAGATGAAAAGCAATGAGTCCCAAAAGTAGTAGACCCCAAAATCTGGTACTCACTAGGCTCAGCGGAAAGTTTGGAATTACAACACTCAGAGGATGCAAACAAATCTATGGAGCCCAAAGACTTCAAGAATCGTGAAAACAGTCCAGCCAGACACATGTACTCGAACAAGAACAGACAAACTAAAAATATTTTCTAAGTTGTGACCTAGGGAAATTTTAAGGAGGTGCCCCAGATTTATCGCTTGGCATACATTAGCCTATTCACCTTACAACTTGTAAAACTCACAGATCAAACTGATATACCAGTAACCATTTGTGCCACAAGGAGACCAAATACATGAAAAGCCTTTCCAAGAAAAAACATGTATTTGCAAGCTTTATGAAGAGCAAAACTTTACCACATCCGCAAACACAAAGTCCAATTCCTTACTAAAATTTTCTCTACGGCGCTCTAATTCAGCTGCAGTCTACAAAAAAGAGCAAAAATATATAAGCAAAGCAACAAAACTAGGTAAAGGCGTACAACCACATAAAATAAACATGATTTCACCTTGGTAAAAATTCCAACCCCACACTCGATTGCAACTTTCGTAAGGAAAAGATCATCTGCTAGCAGCCTTTCTTTGAAGCCTCCAAACTGGAGAAGCCAACGTAAGAAAGGGTTAGTTTGAAGCTCAAAGAAACGGGTAACAATTGCACCTGGAATCCTGCCATCTTGAATTGCAGACGCTAAGTCTGCAGGGACATTTGAAAGATCTTTTCCGAGGCTTGCCAGCACTAGTATAGCCTCTATGCGGTTCTTTTCAGAATCGTTGCCACCTGCACCTTCACCATCATCACCACCGGAACCATCATTACCGCCATTATCATTACCATTTGCATCATCACCACCTCCCTCACCTCCACTGGCCAGCTCCGCTGGATACAAAGTGGAGGAAGCACTTTGACTGACCCTGAACCTTTGAGAGTGAGATGACTCTTCAACAATTCTTGTGCTTTTGCTGAAGGTTGCGAGATGCACTAGTGAAATGGAGTAAGGTTCAAACGGGTAATATAGTGAGGCCCTTATGCTTGGTTTGTAGTTAGGCTGACATCCATTAAGGGCAGAGGCAAGAATTGATAGCTTCTGAGGAGCAGATACGCTTGGAGAAGAGGGTGAGTGTAATGTCGTCAGATTTAGAGCCATCCTGAGGTTCAAAGGATGGCTTGCTATTTGGAAAATACCACAATGGATGACAGAACAAATCCTCTTTCACTCCCTATAACATAAATACTTATATTTAGACACACAAGCCAAAAAAAAAACTCTTTGAGAACACATGAACCTTGATAATTCTAAGTGAGTGAATTGATACATGAGAAGCAAGCAAATAACAAAAAACATGGACCAGAGGATAAAATAAAGCAAAAACATTTACATCCCAACATATAGAGCAGAATCAAACTTGGCTTTTAAACCCTCGCTCTTACGGTGCCATTTCAAGGACGCGACAAAGCCAAGACACAAGATAGTCCCTCAAGGCTCAAATGTAGCAAAACACTACTAAGTTAAACAAAGTCTTCAAAACTGGACATGTGAAACCTTGAGTTCCCTTTTTGTCCAAACAGGGATGGAAAGACCATCACTTAAGTGATTCTTTCACTTGACTTAAAAGAACCTGATGGACTTTGACTTGTTACATTCTAACACAAAATCAAAGGGCTAGGTGTAAGTTTGAGAGAAGGTGGATACTTTTAGAGGACATAAGAGTGCAAATGTGTGTGTGTTTTTTCTTTTGGTTGTGTGTGTGTGTGCGTGTGTGTGTGTGTGTGTGTGTGTGTGTGTGAGAGAGAGAGAGAGAGAGAGAGAGAGAGAGAGAGAGAGAGAGAGAGAGAAAGAGAGACACAAAAGGATAGTAAATCACATGACATAAAGAGAAATCGCAAGAGCGAATGGTGGAAAAGGTAAAATGCATGAAAAGTTGTTTAATTGAGGCAGTGCCCTTTGAATTTCCAAAGAATCGCTCATTAGAATTTTTAGCAACCCATGAATTTATACAAACTTTCACATTCTCTATTAACTAAAAATAAATTCGAACTTTCACATTCTCTGTTAACTAAAAATACACAAAGCGAAAATTATCTTTATATAAATCAACCTTTCCATAGTTAAATTTAAGCATGACTAGAACAAATTTCACCTTGAAATTTTGATTTCTTCTACTACTTCTACATGTCCCATACTCTGGATCCCTCAAAATTCATAACCAACTTCATCCAACAGTAGAACTCAATGCACCAACACAAGCCATCAAGGTTTGCTTGCTTCTTAAACCTTAGGATGCTTGCTACATTCAAACCTCGTACACCATTTTCACTCAAGAGGCAGTTTAAAAATGAACATAAATACAAGTTTAGTACAGTTGAATACAAGAGAGTACTTTGTAAGGTTAAAACCTGGATGGAAAAATATCCTTTGATTAAAACAAACCCTTCAGATAATCACATGCACAAGATGTACCCCCAAGTCTTGAAACACAGCGTCAGCAATAACATGCTTCTTGAGCAATCCCAAAAGCCATGTCTAAGTAACATTAATCTTACCGAAACAACCCTACGCATTCAGCCTCTGCATTTAGGTAAGTCACAACAGACCAATGCATCTAACTTAATCCACCTTCGTCTTATCAAACTTTTACCTATGTAAACCTTTTCCTACATCTTGAACCTGCAAAACCAAGGGGCTAGCTCTGCATACTCTCTGTTGAGAAAAAGGCAAACTCCGGGCATTTTGAACGCTAGCCAGCTCTAAACTTCTTATAAAGAGTTTGCTAATACAGTCGACTGTGGAAAATTGCACGCCAAATCATCCGCAGCGCTCAAACTAATCACAAGACGAATCAGAAGACCCGCCAACATCAGACACTTGAGATCCGCACCATCCTGAGGGAGGGGGGAGGATCATCACAATAGTGCAAGAAATGGCCTTGTAGTCGTCTACTCGCAGGTAGGGAGAAAGCAAGATCAACCTTCTTGTCCATGATAGCGCATAGAAGAGTAACTAGAAACGAACCTGAGAGATGCTGACGCGCAAGTTTCCTCTGTGGGGCTCCAAGATCGCCTTCGCCCAGCTACTTGCGGCTCGTGTGACACGGCGAACACATGCAAGGAAATGTGGGTTTAACAATTTGTCGCTATCACTGTCTGGTGAGTGGGTGGGTGGGTGACAGTGTGTGTGTGTGTGTGTGTGTGTGTGTGTGTGTGTGAGAGAGAGAGAGAGAGAGAGAGAGAGAGACGAGGAGGAGGAGAAGGAAAACCAGCTGTGTGTGCAGAGCTATCTTTTGTGTGCGCGCGCGAGTGTGTGAAGGAGAGTGCAATCGTGTAAGAACGGCTGCCACCAATGACCATTCCGAATCATCCGTGGACTCACAAGTGGTTCCTACAAGGTTGGGGAAGTGGACCTCTTTATTGGCACTGCCTTTTGGCAGAAAGGGAATTTCAGCTCTTCTACAACCGAGCGAGCGGCGAGCACCCTACAAATTTTATTTTATTTTTTATAAAGTAGAAATTGAATTATATACATGGACCGAGAGGAGGGGGGTCACCCCATGAAAGGAGGATTACAACATGAAGAGCATGTCTTAGAGCCTAAGGGCACAGTAATACAATGGAATATTTTTCCTCCATTGAGTCCATTTTAGGAGCTTCTACAGGCTAGTGAGAGATGACTTTCATGAACAATAGTATAATTTTGAAGGTATGATTTATTCTTTTTCTTTTTAATCTATATATTCTTTTTTTCTTCTTCTTCTTTTTCCTCTGTGTGTGTGTGTGTGTGTGTGTGTGTGTGAATAGCGCACTAACCATGCAATCCTCGCTTTGAAGACCAAGGCTGACCGAATCAAACTTTTTGAGCAATCAAAGCTTCTCAAGGACACAAAAATTTGGTTTGCAGATGACCTTACACCCGCCCAACTCAAGGAGAAGAAGGCAGAGCTACACAACATGTAAGAAGTGTGCACGATAGAAAAAATGGGCAGTTTATCGAGGAGGTAAAGCCATTGTCCAGGAGTTTCGAACTCCCAAACCGGCTCCCCGCTCACCTACCCACCCTTAAGTTTTGTTCATCTTATCTTCTCTTTTTTTTTAACCCCTCATTGGACCCTCGGTCCTTAATTGAGATGAATCTGACAACCCTTTCACTTAGAACGAATCCTTTGTGTTGTTTTGTTTTTCGGTCCCAAATGTCATATTTGACCTCCGTGGACGATAATTCAATCTATCTATCTATCTCTCTTCAATCAAAGTGAAATGCAGTGCCAACGTCTATATCCAGACGCCTTGTTGTTTATGGCCACATCAATGTTTCTCTGGTGGTTGAAGAGCCACTCACCATCCTTTGCCAAAAACCGACTCCTCACATAGTTTTACTCCATTAGATTGTTATAACCTAGCTAGATGTTGTGTTTTCCTTGAAGAAAGCACGTTGAATTTTACAAGCCAAAGTACAAAAACCGAAAAATCCTTCAAAATTGATCAAAAAATTGGGACGATTTCAAGAGCCAAACCCCCTACACCCCTAAAGAATTAGTGGTACGAGGAAGTGAAATGTTTTTATTGTGGTCACATACCGAAAGAGAATGATTACTAATTTTACAATAAGATGATCGTGTAGCTAGAAATATGGAGAGAATAATTTAAACTAGTATATGACCCACTCATGGCTACGACCAAAGAAAAATGGTCTCTATTCTCATAGGACTATCTTCTCTTCCAAGTGGAACACTGTCAATACTCTCATCTCTCGTCCTACATGTATAGTCTATTGCATTTCTAAAAGTGATGCATGACAAGACTTCTTGATAGATTCTAACAAACATGAATATATGTAACAGGCTGCAAATCATTCTTTGATACCAAGCTTGGGAGCTTCTCATAGACATTATTTCTCGTGAGCTATTAGCCCTTGTTCAACAAACTTAGAATTCTATTGGGGGGGGGGGGGAGAGAGAGAGAGAGAGAGAGAGAGAGAGAGAGAGAAAGAGAGAGCTCCCTTTGGTCTAGCAATGCTACCAAGCTTGATTATACAGACCAGACAAAGTTAACATAGTGTGAAGAAATGAAAGCTAAGAAAAGTCAATGTAATTGTCATAAAAATTTATTTCAAACCTTTCAAAGTATTCTCCATCTTAATTTGGCCAATTAAGTCTAGAAAAAAATAAAAGAGAACAAGTGAAGTTGACTTAAGTGTTTATAGACTAGCTCGGAGTCTATAAAAGAGCATGATAATCTCCCTTTAGTGGTATTGGTCAAGGGTATAGATCAGAGAAGATAAATCTATCTTGAGTATCTTTGATCCAAGGTACAAGACAATGGAGATTACCGAAATCGGTCAAGGGTATAGATCAGAGAAGAATACATCTATCATGAGTAGCCTTGATCCAAGGCACAAGACAAAGGAGAAGCATAAATCTATCTTGAGTAGCCTAGGCGCAATTTTGGGGCGAGCAATTTCTAGTGAGTGCTTTTTAAGAATCAGGGGAGCGGATTCCCAATAAATTCTTTATCTACCTCTCTCTCTTTCTATCTCTCTCGGCTATTCAAGAGTCCTAAACCATTAGCTGCATGCCTCTCACTCCCTTTTCAACTAAGAAAGATTGCACGTTAAGGGCCAACTTACATTCAATTCAAAACATGATTTATCACCATGGTTGCATTCAATACACTATTGGTAAGACAAAGAGAAGTGCCTTACACACAATTATGGTATATTTGATATAGCAAACCCCAAAGCCATGTGTTCCATTGCATCAAAAGTAAATACATATGGGGGGATACATCATGGGTGAGGTGGATGAAAGAAGGGTGGTGGAGAGCCATATGCTCCTGGAGGAAACAAAGGTCGTGCCAACGGGGGCGGTGCACCAAATGATGGGGGAACTCCTCCAAATGGCAGAGGGTGCGAACCATATGTGGAGAGGCATGTAGGTAGTGTGCAAGGCAATGGATTAACTCCGGGCGGGGCCTCATATGTGGAGGCACTGAATGCACTGGGGGATCGTCCATTGCAGGCCATGCCAAGACTGGGGCCGTGAAAGTCGTATGTGGAGCTGCTATTGCCCCCCGCTGACTGCTGAGTGGTGTCAGCAAAGTGGCTCCAATGGACGAATCTGCTTTGTCACCTGCTCTGGATGCTCAGTTACATGAGCTCTATCTTTCCTACGAAACATCAATGTCCAGCCTAAATCGGAAGGTAGGCGCGAATCCGACCCTAGACAAGCACCGAATACTGACCAATCCTTCTCACAATTGATGCAATGCCTGCGTAGCAATAAACATTGTGCTACCAATGTCCCCACTCCTGCAAAACAGTCAAACACAGCATCTCCCATGTTTGTGAAGTTACCTAGTAGCCACCTACGAAGGAACAAAAATCCTTACAATTTTTATACCTCCAATTTTTTTGGAACATGAAGTCAAAACATCCAATAAGATTCTAGCACCTAGCAAACGTTGGACTCCTCTCAACATCTCTACGATAAGGCATGCCCATATGATCAAGCGTCCACTGTGTGGGATCCATACCTGGTAGCTTCTCCCACAACATGTCATCATCTGCAGAGAAGCCAAGTACATTTGCCGCAATCTTTCCATCCGCTCAATCATACCTTGGAAGCCGACACCCGCCCTCTCTAGCGGGTGAAAAAATGACTAGCAACAAAGTACCAACCTACGAATAACATTAACAATAAGAAATTTTGAAATGTGAACACCACATATACTCATCAACATTAAAACAAAAATCAACATACCCCCTCTACATAGTCCTGAACAGTCGTATAGCTAGACTCCGGAAGGCGTATGTACAATATCCTCAACAAGTAGAAATGAGCTCTCTCTGCCTTCGAAGTGACAACGGACATATATTATGCACGACATGTCACCACAACCATGCCATCAACCCAAAGAAACTCGGTTGCGAGAAGGAATGCAGCATCCAGAAGCTCGCTATCCCACTGGTTCCATAAAGGAACTCCACCCGTGCTAGCTGCATGTGGCCTAGTGTGTATAGGAAAGACCATGTATATCATGTTACCATATACATATGGTAGTGATGTGTGTGAACACACTAGGACCGCCGGGGCATTTTTTCCCTCTTTTGGAGGTTTTTTCCCCCGTGCATTGTATATACGCCCATCACTCTAGGGCTATCTATCTTTCCATTGCACACTAAGTAACACACTCTCTATTGTGTGCCTTGAGCTTCCTTCGTCTTCTCCAAGCTGTGTGTGTTTCTCTGCAACCCTAATTCCAACAATTGGTATCAAAGCAGGTCACGTCCTCCCGGGCTAGTTGCCAGCTGCTCCAGCACACGCCTGCTCACTTTCTCCAATTTCAGTGAGCTTTGGCGAGCGTTCGCAGGTCGACAAAAATTTTGGGAGAGCTCAATGAGCTTGGTCTGCTCAGAATTTTGATTTGGGCTCATTTCGGCCTCTGTTTCCACTACAGGCAGTACTGCACAGGCTATTTCGTCATTTTGTGCAAAAATTCTGTTAGTGTCGTTTTCTGCATAACAGGTGCCTTATAGTCTTCTACGGTTTGTGCTATATAGCACGGGTTGTTCCCGCTCCATTTCTCCTATTTTCGAGCAGTTTTCACATCAGGTACAACATTTACCATAGCTGACAACAACAACACAGATGTGTTCAAGATGTTTGCTGCTGAGGACAGGTTGGATGGGGACAACTACCCTATGTGGTCTTATATGATGCAACATGTTCTTGTGTCAAAGGGTGTCTGGAACATTGTGCAGGGCATTGATGTACGTCCTGGTTCTGAGGATGTAGGCGATGTTGAGGATGTTGTAGGTCTTGCTGCAAGGATTGCAGCTGTTAGAGTTGTTTTGCCTACGGCAGAACAAGCTCGTTGGGATGTTAAGGATGCATAGGCTCATGCATTGATTGCGTTGTCTGTGAAGCGCACCATTGTTCCTCACATCCGTTCAGCAAAATCTGCAAAACAGGCTTGGGATATTTCAGCAGGTCTTTATGCAAGCCGCAATGAGGCTAAAATTGCTTTGCTGCGTAAAGAGCTGGAGTCGAAGATTATGCATGAGGAAGATGATATGGACACTTTCCTTGCTAGTGTCAAGGATATCAATGAGCAGCTTATTTCTGCAGGTGAAGTCATTTCAGACAGTTCCCTTGTGCAGACTGTTCTTGATGCCTTACCAGATTCCTACCAGACTTTTGCTAGTACTTGGAGACTGATGACCCAAGGAAATCCTGAAGTTGTCAAGTTTGATGCATTATGCACATTGCTATTGCAAGAGTCACTTTTTAGAAAAAACAAGACTAGGCAGCGTGCAGTTGCACATGCTTTTATTGCTTCTCAAAGAAAGGGTGGTAACAGTAATGCAACCACTTCTTTTGGTTCTGCTGCGAGTGGCAAAAATTCTGTTCCTTATGCTTCTGATGGTAGTACTTCGTCTGGCAATTCTGGTGATAAGGGCAAAAATAAGATGCGTTGCCATTATTGTAAAGCCAATGATCACTTGATCAAGTCGTGTCCTAAGTTGAAGGCCAAAGAGGCAAAGAAGAAAGAGGGTGGTTCCACTGCAAATGCTGGTTCCACTACGAATGCAACCATTGTTGAGTCTTCTGTGAAAGGAGACTGTGTTGCTGATGTTGATGCAAAATGGGCATTTAGCGCAGAGTGCACTTACAATCCTGCTATCCATGATGCATGCTTGTCAGTTGTTGCTGCAGATTCACATGTGTGGTATTTTGACAGTGGTGCTACAAAGCACATTACCTCACATCGTGAATTGTTTACCTCTCTCGAGTCAGTCCCTCATGGGAATTCAGTCACTTGTGCCAATAACGCCTCTTATCCAGTTCAGGGAGTTGGAAAGATTGTGCTCACTGCTGCTAATGGCAGCTCCTTTACACTTGTTGATGCACTTTATGTACCTGGGATCAAGAAGAATCTATTGTCTGTATCCGCACTTGCTAGACTTGGACTTGTAGTCAAATTTGTGGATGACAGATGTACAGTTCATGATCTCAGTTTTGGTGATGAAATTGTTGCATCTGGGCTTTTGTGCCGTGGGCTGTATAAGCTCACTTTGTATGACAAGTGTGGACAAAATTTTGCAAATGCTGTTGCAGATTCAAGGGCTATTTCAGATGCAAAACTTTGGTATGCACGTTTTGGTCATCTGAATTTTGCCAGTTTGCTGCATTTGCAGAAATCTGATATGGTTGCTTCTTTGCCGTGTCTTGAAGCACCTGTCAAACATGTTTGTGAAGGCTGTTTTTTGGGTAAGATGTAGCGTTCTAAATTTCCAAAGGATGGTTCAGTTCGGGCCACATGCAGGTTGCAGCTTGTGCATAGTGATGTTTGTGGGCCCATGCAAACTCCGTCCTTGGGCAATTACCTGTACTTCGTGACTTTCATTGATGATTACTCCAGGCATGCATGGGTATTTCCGTTCAAAGCGAAGTCCAAAGTTTTTATGTGCTTCAAACAATTTCTGGCTATGGCTGAAAATGTCTCGAAATGTACTATGGGCACCCTTCGTTCCGATCGAGGGGGGGAGTATATGCCTCATGAATTTAATGCATTTCTGGCTAGTCGTGGGATAAAACACCAATGTACAGTGCCTTATACGTCTCAGCAAAATGGTGTTGCTGAGAGGAAAAACAGGTCACTGACGGAAATGGCACGATGTATGGTCAAAAGTCAAGCTTTACCGCATTCTTTTTGGCTTGAGGCCATCATGTGTGCCACTTATGTACTTAACAGGTGTCCTATGAAATCTTTGCAGTCTATTACTCCATATGAAGCATGGCATGATAGAAAGCCTTCTATTGAGCACATGCGTGTTTTTGGCTGTTTGGCATATGCTTTGGTGCCACAAGTGCAGCGCAGAAAATTGGATGATAAGGCTGTCAAATGTATTTTTGTTGGTTATAGTGGTGAAAGCAAAGGTTATAAGTTGTATCATCCGCAAACAAAACGTATTCTGGTTTCTCGGGATGTAGTGTTTGTGGAAGATTCTGTTCAGCCCTTGCTGTCATGTACTAGAGACAGTAATGTAAGCTCACAGGACATTTATGACACTTTGTTGCCTCTTTTCAGTGGTGGAAATACGAATGTAAGTTCCAATGAGGCAAATATACAGCCTATGGGGGTTTCTGAAAATGTTATAGATCAGCCTATTACTGATGTAGATGTACATGATGTACTTGATGAGGAAAGGGCTGAAAATGAGCAGGCTAGAGGTATGCCAAAATGGCTGGTGCACAGTTTGCGTGACAGTAAATTGGATGCACCTTTGTCTAGTCGTACTCGTTTAGGCTGTCGCCATGCATCTTATGCATCAGATTGTTATGCTTTGGCTGTGTCTAGCTTACATGATGTTGAGGAGCCTCTGACTTTTGATGAAGCACAAAATTCAGAAAATTGGATGGCTGCCATGCAATCAGAATATGATGCACTTATAGAAAATGACACATGGACTTTATGTGATTTGCCTCCTGGCAAAAAGGCCATTGGTACGAAGTGGGTTTACAAGTTGAAACGCAAGCCGGATGGTGAGATCGATCGCCATAAGGCTCGACTTGTTGCAAAGGGTTATGCACAGCAAAAAGGCATAGATTATGAAGAGACTTTTGCTCCCACTTGTCGTATGACTACTGTGCGTTTTCTATGTGCATTGGCAGCTCATTTTGGTTGGGATGTACATCAATCAGACATTGTTACTGCTTTCTTGAATGGTGACATATTTGAGGAAGTTTATGTAACGCAGCCTCGCGGTTTTGTCATAAAAGGACAAGAGGACAAAGTGCAAATGTAACAAGGCTTTGTATGGGTTGAAGCAATCTCCTCATGCTTGGTATGAGAAAGCTGACACTCATTTGGTCAAACAAGGCTTTCGTAACAGTCCAACAGAAAGCACATTGTATGTAAAGCATGAGGGTGATGTATTTCTCATCGCGGTTCTTTATGTTGATGATTTGCTGATCACTGGACCAAATGAGAGACATATTGCTGAATTTAAGGCTGATTTGAATGCTACTTTCAAGATGAAAGATTTGGGGCTGTTGCATCATTATTTGGGTATACAGTTTAAGCAGTGTGATGGTGGTATTGCCTTGTGTCAGAAAAGTTACATAGAGACATTGCTATGTAAGTTTGGACTTGAGGATTGCAAACCTATTGCCACTCCCATGGAAACAGGTTTGAAGTTGAGTCTACATGATGCTGGTGATCCTGCTGATGTCACTCTTTACCAAACTGTTGTTGGCTGCCTCATTTATGTATGCAACACGAGGCCGGATATTCAGTTTGCAGTCTCACAGGTCAACAGATTTATGCATAGCCCAGGGTCTAAGCATTGGCAGGCTGTCAAGAGGATTTTCCGCTACCTTAGTGGCACTTTACATCTTGGCTTGTTTTATCCCAAGGGGGGATCATTGCCGCCAGACTTACATGCTTTTTCGGACTCAGATTGGGCTGGTTGTTTTGACACGCGAGTGTCCACAAGTGGTTCTTGTTTCATGCTTGGCAGTTCATGTATATCATGGTTGAGCAAGAAGAAACCTACTGTGGCCACTTCGAGTTGTGAGGCTGAGTACAGGGCAATCTTCACAGCTACGGTTGAGTGTGTATGGCTTAGACGCCTTATGGCTAATTTGGGTGTTGGACAGAACACTGCCAACACTATCTACACTGACAGTCAGAGCGCATTGGCAGTTGCGAGGAAACCAGTTTTTCATGCTCGCACAAAGCACATTGAGGTGCATTACCACTATGTCAAGGAGAGGCTCTCAGCAGGAGAGATCAGCTTGGCTTATGTGCCAACACAGGACAACCTTACAGATCTTTTCACAAAGGCATTGTCTCGTGAGAAGCTTGAAGCTTTCCGCAAAGCTTTGGGCTTACTCCCCTTTGTGGACTGATCCTGTCCTCAGGGCATGGCACTTCCCTTTACTCATGTGCCATCTCTCGTTCACCGCATCACTCCAGGGGGGATTTGTTACCATGTACATGTGGTAGTGATGTGTGTGAACACACTAGGACCGCCGGGGCATTTTTTCCCTCTTTAGGAGGTTTTTCCCCCCGTGCATTGTATATACGCCCATCACTCTAGGGCTATCTATCTTTCCATTGCACACTAAGTAACACACTCTCTATTGTGTTCCTTGAGCTTCCTTCGTCTTCTCCAAGCTGTGTGTGTTTCTCTGCAACCCTAATTCCAACACATCAAACGTACGCCACCCAAACTGAAGTTGGGGGTCATCTGCCCTGTTTTTGCTAGAGAGCCCAAGAATCTACGTAGTGATTTCATAGATCTGCACAAAATCTTTGTTAGCACTAAAATTGTGGCCATAACTGGAAGGCATGACTCTACAAGCATATATGTATCCTCAACATAATATTAAATATATCTTGCATGCAATGCTAAAGAGAACAACTCGGCATTAACCATTTTCACATACCTGGAGGGTTTTCTCCGACCACTCTGGCTATGTCTGATATGTCCTCTACAGCCCTGCCTTGTGATGGTGAAGATGGAGGTGACTCCTGGGTGCTCTTTACTGGTCTCGGAGTGAAGGAAAGTGTTGGTACATTGTGGCTCATAGCACCAAGTCTCTGAGCACTATCATTGACCTCTATAGAATGCTCCTCAACACATGCTCGCTCTCACTATCACTGGAGGCCATAGCTCTCTTCCTTCTCTTCCCACGTTGCCGGTCAGCCAAGGGGGCTTGCATGACCGATGTGGAGCCAATCTTTGGGTCTTTCTTTGAGGTCAGTTTCTTTGTTTCCTTTGGAGAGAGTGCATCCTCTATCACAACGGCTTTCTTTCGTGAAGTATTACACTCCGCTATTAATTTAAAAATGAAGGTTATTGAACCCATGTCATATTGCATGGCAAAGGCAAAATCTACATAGTATGATACCTATGTAAAGCGCTTCCTCTTCGGGTGGGTACTCCTTATCCGGGTAATCCAACCACCAAAAACACTTTCCCCACGCTCCCTTTGGCCGCAAGTCATCTATCCACATGTCTGGATATAAGCATGTCTCCTCTCTCTCCGACATGCACCATGCATCATTGGGGTGCTCAGGAATGGGGAAGACTAAAGCATCTCTCCACCATCTACAAGCCATCAAATAATGTTTTGTGCCACCATGACAAGATTAGTGTAACCTACAAAACATACGTAATGCGTCTAGCAAAGATATCCAACTTATAGAACATGCGTCGTGCTGTGCAAGCAAAGTGGGGTTGCTCTTTGGGATCCTGTATGGACTTGATCCATGCACTCCACTTCTTGAAGGCTTTGCCAAAGTGGTTCCGTCTGTATTTCTGAAATGTGTGTGCGAGTGTGCAACCATGCCTCTCTTCAGCCTTCTCGTGTAGGTTTGCAACATGTTGATTCTCGCCATCCATTTTCTTGGCCATCTCAAGCACTCTCCTGCAACAAATAACAGGACACAAGTTAGATCACCAACATACTTATTCGAGGACATAGTCACTTGATCCACCTTTCCAATTGCCACCAATACACGTGATAGCGAAGCCATTGGATCCATGCCTTCTTCGTCAACCCTATGCCATTCTCTTTCAAGGTTGCATCACCACCTTGGAGCAAGTCGATTAAACGGCACTTCCTAGCATAGGAAAAGGGAGTCTTCTTTTTCATTGAGACATAATCAAAAGAGAAAGATGTCAAATGACTTACAAACATTTACTTACTCTTGTGGACGAATGCGTGCCTGCGCAACCTCTGCCACTCTAAATAGTGTCATTTTGGTGGTCTTCTTGTCCTAGCCTGTAAATGATATTCATTTTAAAAAAAAGTCGTTGCCATTTTATGGATTTGCAATTGTTGCTATCTCAAGCCCTTTGCGCGTGAAATACTTCTCTGTTTGAGATAGTGCAAACACGATACTTTGCTCGTATGCATTAGTTGCCAAGTCGTAGCCTAAGCTCCCTTTTGATGGCAGCCCTTCAATTTTAATATTGTACATAGCATCGAACTCTTCCTATCATTTGAAAAGGACACAATCAAAACATATATAATAAGAAATCATAATCAAATTACATGCTCATTTAGCATTGCTTTCAAGCATACATTCAAAATGAGTTGAGCAAGGACAACCATTGGAAATTTTAGCCACTTTGATTTGTTTGGACCCCTAAAGTTCAAAGCCCTCCTCTATTGTTAGTTGCGCTCTTTCCGATTGCAGGAGTGAAGTTGGGTACGCCGGCCCTAGCTTTCTCATCATGAATATATCATGCGTAGTGGTGTGAGGGATTGAAACCCTTGTGGCCCTATTTAACACTCGGATGTAATACACATTGTCAAAATTAACATTCGCAAGAAATAATTGGATTTACCTGTTTATCATTCCCAAAACCAACAGAAACTCCGTTGCCTCATGGGGTTGAAAATCCACAAGCGCGCACTCCACCCGTGGTGCCTCCTCAATGGGGATGTCGTTCTCGTTCATCCACCACATCCATGCCTCCAGTCTCTGATTTCCATCCCAAACCACAAAGTACCTCTTGACCATGTGACTAAGCTCGGGGATTAGACGAAGCTCTTTGTCCAAGTCATATGACATCGCAAGATCTCTCGAAGTGTGACCACAACAAGAGAGTTGTTTATGATCGTCCCCAGGAATCCGCTCACTTACAATAAATCTTGCCATGGTTAGTTGGTAGCTTTTATTTGCAATGGAGAGTTGCAAATCCACCACATGGTCATCATACGTGTGGATGGCGGGGTTCGAAAGAAGTCGACATAGAGGTAAGCACGTAAGTTTGCCATCATAGGGAGCTCTATGAGAATCCACCCAACCCAAAGAAATAAGCTTGTCGACCACATTTCCAAATGCTTCATTTCCTGTGTCTTTTAATCCGATCTAGAGAGCTTACGGCTTGAGATTGTTTGCTCTCTTGAGTTCATCGCGGAGGGACTTCTTGCGACATAGTAGCATAAACTTCATCTACGACATCATTGTTTTTTATTGATCTCTTGTCCTCATAATTTAGCTAAAGAAATAGAGAGAAATAGAGAAAGTTATGGCTTATGAGAAATTAAGAACTTGAAAGAGGAAAAGAGATGAAAAGTTAAGAGCTTGAGAGAAAGAAAGTGAGATCAAGTGAAAGCTTGACAAAGTTATGGCTTATGAGAAATTAAGAACTTGAAAGAGGAAAAGAGATGAAAAGTTCAGAGCTTGAGAGAAAGAAAGTGAGATCAAGTGAAAGCTTGACAGAGAAATGAGTTTAAGATAGAGAAGTATAGATGGAGGGATGGAGTTTAAGATAGAGTAGAGATGGAGAGAACTTGAAAAAGAACTATGGAAAGCTATTTATAAAGTTTCAAATAAAAAATATATATTTTTTAATACAAGTGTGTGTGTGTGTGTGTTGGATATGTGTATGTGTGTGTGCACACGCGGATGTGTGTGTGTGTGGCAAGCACACACACACACATACACCCGTGCAGGTGTGTGTCTATGGCAAGCGTGCACGCACACACACACACCCGCATGTGTGTGTGGGGGGGAGGGGAGGGGGGACATGCTTGGGCCACAAGCTACCACGCGGTGGCGTGTGGCCCCACGTGGCCCCTTGGCGCATGGGGACATCCCCATGTGCCAAGGGCCATTAGGTGGTGCGTGGTCCAAGGGCCACGTGTCACCCAACGGCCCCGTGGCAGATCACGAGGCCACGAGACAGCCACGCAAGCCACCTCGTGGCCACGTGTACCGTCGACTGACGAAGGTACATCTGGCATGCCACTGGGCCGTTGGGCGACGCGTGTCCCCCCAACGGCATTGCTTGGCACTCGTGTGTCACGTGTTGCCACCCGTCATCGTGTGGCAACACATACCGCCGTCCACACACCTATGCGGGGGGGGGTGCGCGCGCTTGCCACAGGGCCACATGCTGCCACGTGGTAGCATGTGGCCCCGCGTGGTGCTTGGCGCATGGGGACATGGTCCTCATGTGCCAAGGGTCGTTGGGGCAGCACGTGGCTCAAGGGCCATGCGTCGCCCTGCGGCCCAGTGGCAAACCATGTGGCCACGGGCCCCGGGGTGACCACGCAAGTCGCCTCGTGGCCATGTGGTCAACCACTTTTCCCTTGGCGCATGGGGAAGGGGCCACGCGGGGCCACACGCCACCGCATGGCAGCGTGTGGCCCACGCATGTCGTCTCCTCTCCCACACACACACACACACACCACTTAGTGTGTGTGTGTGGGGTTTGCCATACACACACTCACAATTCCCTTCTTCAAACACACATATATAATTCGTGTGCGCACAAACACAAATATTAAAAGAGTTTTACATTTTTTTAATGAATATTTTTTAAATGATTTATCTTTAATATTTTATTTTAAAATAATTTGTTAAAATATTAAAATATTATTAAATTTAAATTTATAACGGTTATATTATTAGTCGTGAGTATATAAATAATTATAGCATGTTCTTTATTGTTTCTTGATAAAAAACTTTCTTATCCTTTTTACAATGGTAAATTTATAATATTTGAATCATTTCTTTTAGAAATAATTTATCCAGTGCAATTTACAACTTTAGATGCAGTGATTGAAGTTGGTGATATTGAGATGATGACTGTGCCTCTTGAAAGGACACTCAATAATTTGGGTGAAATCATCTATGTACTGCATGAACATCTTTCACGTAAGTACAAAGTCAACGTGTCCCATCAAGCACATTATGCAGGCTCACCTAGCACGACTCCCATTGCCATTGTGGGTAGTCCGCCAGAGGTGCACTTCGCTTAGAAGGAGATAGTAGATCTATGTACCCCGCCTCAAGTTTTGCTTCCAAATAGCTTCAAAAGGTGTACAAGACAAAAACTTCTGGAGGCCGAAAAGACGGGTACATTGACAAAGCTTTTAATGCAAATACAACAAGTGAAACAAGTTACAGAGATTCCAAGGGCTTACAATGGTGATCTTGTTTTAGAATCTCCACCTACCATGGAGAGATTGCACCATATGGATGCAATGGAGCATAAGTATGATCCTCATTTGTGGTCGGAGCCACAAACGTCCAATGTAGTTTTCCCGGGTGTAGTGTGTCTTAGTCATTGCCTAGGATCTCTGAAGGGCATGAATGAACAATGTGCCCGCTTGGTTGATTATCATATTCCCAATACAAGTCATTTCAACGGGTACATGCAAAGGTACTTGCACCCGAACAATATTGTAAGATTGGTGATAAGATCCTTACATGCCACTTTAGTAAGGCAATTGCTTTCTGTACTGCAACATGTGATTGTGTAGTATACTATGTCATGCCATTAGATGAGATGGCCACCAGAGTCATGATTCATCACGGCATACATAGACACGATGTGCGTAGTGGCACATTCAAAACACTAATAGACAACACCAAGGTGATGGTGCAAAGGATTGTTGATCCACATGCAAGAGCCAGGAAGGTTCAAATGTGTTTGGCAAAAGAAACTATAAGTACAACACTTCTTCGCAGCAACATGAATGAGGGAATTTTTGGTGTGCAATACTATTTGCAATCGCTGACGAGTTGGGACCATTGGTGCAAGATAATTGGTATGTGCATTTCTCATATTCTTATATCACTGCAAAACTCTATGCTGAATTATTTTTGCTCTGAACACTATGAACGTTGCTAGGTTTCAAAAGTCAGTATCTAGTTTACGGAGAGGTGGTGACAAAGAATCTTTTGGCATTGATGTGATCCTCAAGCTAAAGCAAGATCGCACATATGCCTTTTTCCATGGAAGCAGGTTTCCTGGTCAAGGTACGAAGGGAGAGAAATTTTATGTCCTCAAAATGTCCACAATTGGTCCAGCATCCGGTGTGGACTTGGTGAACCGAATGAGACAAGACGGGGATGGCAATCTTCGACGTGTGTGGATCCAATCTGATCACACTAGACGCGTGAACAATTGCATGACTATGGCATATCATGTTTATGATCCAAGGTACATAGAACACCTTGACAACAATGTGGGTTGCCTTTGACTCCCTCTCTAACAATTTGTTTACAGCATGCAGGACCTTCTGACTATTGCAACTTGTGAAATGAAAGAGGAAGACATGGAAATGAAATTTCTGTTTTGAGAGTGCCTCAATGATGTACTGCTATCATGTGGGTGTGAAAGAGCTAATTTCTTTGGCTTCATGGAGGACGAAGCTCAAGCAAATTGGAATGCAATTCGATTGTTTTCAATGGTGGCAACAAGACTAATACAATGAGCTGTCGATAGTGTTCTTATCTTTTCCATTGGAAGCAAAGCTGGAATCTACACACAACAAAGTATGTGGCGCAAGCTTCTCAACACATACACAAAGAAATGTGTGAGAAGTGGAGGCAAGCACCAAAAAAAGAGGCTGCAGTAGTAGAGGCTCGTCTGATCCGCCAAGGGTGGCGTAATGGTCATTGCATAGACCGTAACATTCCATACATGGATTCATGGCTTAGTTGGTGGGAAATTCGTATTGCACATTGGGATGGCATTATGACATGCGTAGAAAGAAGCTCTGATGGACCAAGAACTCCACGCACAAACCTAGCCGAGAGCAAGCATGGAAGTTGGCTAGTAGGGGAGGGGTTTTGTAAATGTATTTCTTTAAATGATGCATGTACAACCGCCCTATCAAATTCCATCTTACAGAGCACAAAGGCTATTTCATATAGCCAAGGAAAACATATTGGGAAGGGTCCATCAATACAGAAGCTTGCGGAGCGCCATGAAAAACGTCCCGATCAAGTAATCAGAGCAGTGAACGAGGCTATTGAGGGCACTCCAATGTATAAACAACCAACTCCATTGACAGGAGATAAGAAGACATTAAGGTGAAAACGCAAGCCAAATGAGGTTATCAATGTGGAAGATAATGCATCGAATAGGCCTGAGTACAACTCGGTCCCCAAAGATCGCAAGAAGTGTGGAAGACCCCATACGATCAACTTTGCACAAGAAGGGATGTCACAAACCCCAAAATGAAGTATAGGTTTGGGTGGGCAGTATGTAGTGGAACGCAAGGTCAATGAGGCAATGTGGGCCATATGACAAACTCCACAAGGTAGTAGAGTCACATGTAGCGGCACTCCAAGAGGAGGACGAAGGTGTGGAAGCAGTATTGCAGGTTCAAGCCTTGGTATACCGACCCCATCTTTTGAAGGATATTGAAAGCATCCGAATGTTGTGGTGCGCCAGTGGTTTTGTCCGGATCATGTCTTGCATTGCCACATAGTAGACCAGAACTTTGAGCCGCAGCCTCAACATCCACCACACATTTGGCCCATGCATGTGGGCACCAACCTATCTTAGGATGAGGTGCAAATATTGCATGAAGGGGGGTATCAAGTGGAGTTCAGGAAAGAAGGAATCTCTATTGTAACGCCGGTTGTTCCTGCACAAAATACAACCAATTCTCCTTTCAAGTCAAAAGATACATCCACTCCTCAAGGCAGTGCACGAGCCACAATGCAAGATGGTGTGTGTGTACGGTACCGAACTTCCATTTTCGTGGATGCTTCTTGCAAGATCATTCTAGCGCTAGCGCTCAGAGCTAAGGTCGTAGAAGAGATATCTCGAGCAGAGGGTGTTCATGAGGTCTTCAAAGTAGAGACCAAAGGTGAAGATGGTTGTGTCGGGTTGTACAATGTTTGTATTTGCAACCAACCATCGTGCACATGTCCAGACTTCATGAAACGGGTGACAAAGCAAAAACCATATCTTGCATGTGAACATTTGTATTTTATTTATCTGTGTGTCATAGGGTTAAGCCAAAATGAGAACATGTTTATCCATCAACCAATTTTGGCAGATGCTGATATATTCAAGGCACTGAGCAAGGGCAGGACCTATCCAGGCATGGATGCATAACATTTGCCATTTTCAATTTTTTGTTTGTCAGTCACAAAATGGACAATCCTACCAGGTTCTAATTTTATCTTATGATGGCCACATTTCGGTGCATTGTTTTGCAGTTTTTTTCAAACAATTTTCAAATTTGGAAGGTGGTTGTTTTATGTGTCACAACATGAATAAAGCAATAATTTAATATTCCCACAGTTGCTATAAATTGGTATTGCTTGTATTATTTTTGTGAAACCGTTCACTAGCTACAATAGCACATTTCTCTTTCTTTTCACGATGATCGCCGATCTTGAGAATAAAATCAAGTCTGCGTGGGATGCCATGGAAGCCATTCCCAATAGAGAGGCATTATATGGAGCCGAATGGTTTAAGGAGGCTCTAAAGGCAACAATCGATGTGTATCGCTTCTATGTTTGCCGCACAGACCTCAATATGCAATCCTTGCTCAGCTTGAACGAGAAGGGACAATTCGCTTTCTCTTGTCCGAAGAAGATTTGGCTTATCACAGCTGAGGATGAGGAGTGAATGACGCAGCAGCTAGGGAACGTGGTGAATCTTCTTTTGCCACTTGAGAGCAGCACTAATGCGACTCTTGGGCCTTCCAGAAGATGAACACTTCTTGCCTATGTAATACGAGTGCAATAAAATGTAACCTTTCTATGATTAATGGATGTTCTTCTTTCAAGTACCTGTCTCTGTTGTTTTTGAAACAATTTGAAAGGTGGTGTATCTTTGTCTATGTCTCAACCTCCCTATTACCTCATTGCCTATCTCTAACCCCTCTCTCTCTCTCTCTCTCTCTCTCTCTCTCTCTCTCTCTCTCTCTCTCTCTCTCTCTCTCTCTCTCTCTGTCTCAGAGAGAGAGAGAGAGAGAGAGAGAGAGAGAGAGAGAGAGAGAGAAGAAAAAGAAGGAGGAGTGGAGACTAGCAAAATTGCACGAGAGAGATAGAGAAGGAGGAAGAGAGAATCTTTTCAGGAATTTGCTTGCCTCATTCTTAAAAAGCTCTCACCAAAAATTTCTCGCCTAGAGATATCCCCCGAGTAGCCTTGATCCAAGGTACAAAACAAAAGAGATTACCTAAAGTAATTATACGAGTCTAGAAATAAAAAGTACTTTTAACAATTATACGAGTCTAAAATTAAAAAGTAGTTTTAACAATTTTAAATAATTAAAACGAGTCCTTATACTATAATTATACGAGTCTAAACATAGAAAGTAGTTTTAACAATTTTAAGTAATCAAAACGACTCCTTAGACTCCTGGTATGAAGTCTAGGAAGACTTAGGGTAAAGTTAAAATTCACCAGAGATAGTCTAAAGTAGTAGGTTATGGGACAAGTTTTGTGACACCTCTAGAGCCCTGTGTTAAGGTTTTGCATAGGAGGTGGAATATTAAAAGCCCAAAGATGAATTTAACTTTTACCAAGGTTTGTCCTAAATTAGCAGGCAAGCTATAACCTAGGTCAATTTCATAAACCTCCAATCGAGTGCCGGTAAATTCAAAGATAAGACTAGGGTTTTTAATTAAGGTTAGAAAAAATTGAAAGAATAAGGTTAAATCAACTGAAACCTTAATTAGTAAGTTGACGCTAGACCTTCTTTACCAAGTATGGCTAGTCCACATGTTCAAAGTAGCACCTACTTGTTTTATGTAAAGATAGATTATGTGTGGGAGTCTGTTTTTGACGCACTCTATTTTGGGATGGTGGAAGCATGGACGCCACTCTGTACTTGGGGAATCGGTGGTGATTGAAGACACTACTGCTGTCGTGTGATCCTTTCTCGAATATATGCCTGGCTAAGCAGGATTCGAGGAGATTGAGGTGCTATATAAGGTGAGCTACAATCTCACTTGGTTTTCATTCTGCAAGTGTGTGTGTGTGTTCTCTCATTGTGTGTATACTTTGTATTGGTCTCTTCATCGTACAAAGCTACACTTGAGGGTCTACAAAGCATGGACCCTAGCAAGATAGATTATGTGTGGGAGTCTATTGGTGAGTCAAAGGTAAGTCCAGAAAGGAGGGGGGAAGTTCTCTCAATTTGGCAAGGAAGGGAGGGGACAAGTGTTCACTTAAGCATCAATTTGTATTTTTGAGTGTTTATTTATCATTGGTACACTTAGTGAGCACTCCGTTTTGAATTTGAGAAAGTGGGGGGAGATGAGTTTAGCAAGAAGGGCTCGTTGGGTTTTTCTCTCTCTTACCCTTTCATTTTGCAAGTTGGAAGGTGGCAAAGCAAAGCAAGCAAACTCTCTCTCTCTCTCTCTCTCTCTCTCTCTCTCTCTCTCATGTGGGAGCACAAGAGATAGTCTTATATGCTCAAGAACTTGGCTATGGATGCAAATCCAAGCAAGTGAAAGCTTCATCCTCTTCTTAATCATCGCCTACTACTCTATTATGCTATGTTATGCTAAGAGCTTGCTTACAAAGTGTCACGCCAAGGGCCACCCTGGAGATCAAGGAGGCCAAGGGCCAACTGCTAATGGAGACAGGGATCCTAGAGGCAAGATCTATAAAAGGGAGGTTGGGCAGAGGATCAAGGCTAAGGCAGTTCCAAGGTTTTTGAAGGATGTTCTTTTTCAGACATTCTTACATGAGACATATTCCACATGTGGAGAATATGAGTCTCTGGGACTGGCATTGGTGCCCCCTATTTCAAGTATGTGTCATGACAAAGTCCCTA
Organism: Adiantum capillus-veneris; assembly: GCF_014529385.1. NCBI lineage: Eukaryota > Viridiplantae > Streptophyta > Polypodiopsida > Polypodiales > Pteridaceae > Adiantum > Adiantum capillus-veneris. Next base: position 82,921,598 of record NC_140953.1, on the reverse strand, counting down.
GGTGTGCTCGTCAAATTTGTTTTCTAGACCATTTTCAGCACGACGTATCAGAAGCAATTTCAGTGGCCAAAAATTGTCGGATACTTAGAATGACTTGTTAAGGTACAAGTGCTGCTAAACAACATTACAGATAATTGTTTATGCATATAGCTAGGATATGAGTTGTTAATGAAAAGGTTTTATTGTTTGTACCTAGATGTGATTAATACTTCACCTTCTATTCTAGTTCAAACATTTTAGCAAGGCTTGCAAATGATTGTAGCAGAATGTATTTGGTTTCTTTTCAGAACTCTTTACATTCCTCTTTAATGTGTGCTAGGAGCATCACATTCGCCATAAATATGGGCAAGGATGATCATGAATATACAGGTTTGGATCTATTTTTTGCTAAATGCATGCACACTAGGTGTTATGGGCCCTAGTGTTTAGCAAAGGTTGATTTGGAGCGGCATGCATATTCATCACAATAGCTATGAAGCATTTTGCACTCTATGTGCAGTATCTCTATGCGATTAGTTTTTGGGTCTACCACTCACCAATAGAGGTCATGGCTCGGTTTGAGTGCATGTGGATATTTGAACTTCACCTAGATGGTTATTCAAGACATTGTTGTTTGCTCAGCAATGTTGTCTGATCTTGTGATCCCCGTTTACCAGTCATCTGGGAAGACTGTCGGTAAACCGTGGGGGAACACACCTCAATACTGTCAGTATCCAAGGGGATAGGCATATTACAAAGTGTAATTTTGTGCTAAAGGATATGCAAAGTGCATACATTAGCACCAAGCAATCCAATTAATAAGCATTTATTGCTCTACTTGGTATTTGCTTACCATAAGTTAAAGCATGTTTGCGACTAGGCTTAGTCTTTTCATGTATAAGTCAGATTCTCAACCTCAAACACTAACTATGGTGGGGTTGTTCACTAATGAAATTTGAGAACAAGTCAATGACTTCAACTTGGCCGATGAGTTACATCAACAAGTTACTTTCAAGGAAAGTGAAAGAGGGGTACTCTTTGGGTACATCTTAGTTGTGATAACTCATTTAGCTACTCAACTGAGTTCTACATGGAGTTTACACACTATATTATCTATGCGATGATTACACCAAGACGGTTGCAACGGGACACCAATATGAAAATCAAGATGTTACTCTTGGTTTCATTGAACCTCCTACTGAACCGTAATCTGGTCAAGCAAGCAGCTGGATCCATGAAGGATGCCACTGTGGAAAACATTAATGTATCATCACTCTTGTTTTTGAGGACAAAAACACTTCTCCAAAGGGGGAGTAATGTCAGGCCAAGGGCCACCCTGGAGGTCAAGGACCGATGGGGGCCAAGGGCCGCGGCTGCTAATGGAGACAGGGATCCTAGAGGCAAGGTCTATAAAAGGGAGATTGGACAGAGGATCAAGGCTAAGGCAGTCCCAGGGTTTACATAAAGTAAGCGTATACGAGGTACAAATTCTCTTGCTTGAAAAATACTTCTTTCACCCTCATCTACCTCTTTCCTCGCAGTTCCTTTCTCCCCATTGGGGTGTTTAGGGTTTGGGAAGGAGGGTTACACCATGGGATCTTGAAGTACATCATTTTATTGATTCAAGAAAGGCACTGCAAGAGCACAATCATGTATTGTAACCAAGCTCTCTCTTGAGAGAACTATAATGCAAGTCCTTTTGGAGGAAGGATCCGGCTGCAAGTAAATTCGATCCTCATCAATTTGTCACTCTTACTCTCAAAATTCTCTTCAAGTTTTTGTGCATGATTAAATGTTCTAATTTGTGTGTGAATGTGCAATGAAATCATCTCGGCTCAGCTTCTTTGTCTCCTCTAAAGCATTCTCTTAAGGAAAACTACACCCATCATCATCTATTTCTGCTGATAATCTAAGAGATTATTAGATTCTCTGACAGTAATCATAAAATTTTGTTTGAAAGTGGAGTGGGTTCTAGACTTGGTTTCACCATCGGGAACACAATTGGATTCAATATCTCTACTCCACTCTCTCACTTGCTTCTATCCTTGTGTCTTTCTTGTGAGCAAGGCATGGCAGTAGTGCACATCATAACCTACTATATGGTAGGAAGGACCTCTTCCCATTGGTTTACCTAGAGTCACACATACATGGGCAATGCGATCCTCTCTTTTTCTCTCTCATGGTGAATAATATGGATGCCAACCCCTTCGTTGGCATGCATATCTTCAAGGCAAGACAACCCCAAGTCGATGCATGGACATGCGAGCCTTCTCCTTTTTCTCAATTTCTTTAAAGAAATACAAACTTGCACAAATTTCTAGAAGCGGACCCTTGAAAAACCAAAGATGAAGATATCTTCACAGATCAGATTTTCATTAAATAACAAAATCTCCACCAAAATAACCTTTTTTGTGAGGTGCACTTAGAATGGTATATTTGTTCTCTGTAGAGTAGAAAGTCTTTTGAAATTTCATCTTCAAAAGGCTTTTCATTTCTTGCATTCTTATCCTTCACTTTTGCATTTTAAATCTTACCTTCACAAGGCATTACTTTTCATTTTAAATTAGATAATTTATAAGGTTTTCTTTGTACTGAACCAATGCATGACAAGTGGGGGTTGCTTCTTGCTTGAAATTTTCAAGCTCCATTATATATAGTATAGAAGTATAGATATAGAAATTTGGGTGAATACCACTGATATTGTGTGATGCTAGGCTCTAAGTGTTCCCTTTTTCTCTTTAGTTAGAAAAAAATTTTGGTCAGCCCTACCAATTGCAATTCACCACTCAAAAAGAAAAAGCACTTGAAATATCCATGCTTTTCATGTCAAAATTTGAAGGATTGTTTTTGTTTACACTAACTTGTGTGAAAATTTGCAGTTTTCTACAAGACGAGCATCAAATCTAGCTAGAATATATCACATTGGTTTTTGTGTCAAAATCTGAAGGACTTGTTTACATTTACACTAACTTGTCTTAAATTTTACAATTTTCTACAAGACGAGTATCAAATCTAGCTAAGATGTATCACACTACTTATGCTTTATAAGCTATTCAATGTAGGTATGTATGTCTCAATGTATACAAGTTGGGATCTCATTGTCTCTATCTTTTATGTAAACAAGGTGAACATTCACTCTCACATGAGCTTTGTAAAGCTTGAAAAGCTTTTAATGCTTCACATGGGGCCATTAGGGTACATGTGGAAATAGTCAATCGACCTTAATAGTAAGTTGCACCTACCCCAATTAAAATACGCTCTGAAGCTTTTACTTCAAACTGTTACATCATTTGGAATAACTATTGGTGGTGAGAAGGGTTCAAGCACCTAAGGCAATGGTGAAAACTTGATTTTGGCCCATGGTGTGTCTCCTTTGTGGACCTTTTTCTTTTACGCTTGCATATGGTAATCATGCCATAAATTCTTGTACACAAATGCAACGTCCAATATTGTGAGAATGCTCTCTACAAGGCAAGTCGGGACGCTCTCCATAGCTAAAACATTCACACTGATGACACACATCTAGGCATGCACATTTCTTTGTCTCCATATTGACTTTTCTATCCCAAAGGTTATAAAAGCATTGCAAAACATTGTAAAACCATAAACACATTTATGTATGGCTATCTCTCTTTTCCTCTAAACGGAAAACAATGCCAATACCTTTCCAATCACCCAAGAGCTAGTTCAAGGAGAGATTTAGTATAAAATGGTGGAGTTCCCTCTATTGTCATTATGATTTCCACAAACATAGACATGGGTTGAAGGCACTCCCCTCTCACATAGATATAACAAGGGAAGGGCTTCAATAATGTTTTTTAAAAGGAGAGATTTAGTATAAAATGGTGGAGTTCCCTCTGTTGTCATTATGATTTCCACAAACATAGACATGGGTTGAAGGCACTCCCCTCTCACATAGATATAACAAGGGAAGGGCTTCAATAATGTTTTTTAAAATGTTTCTGAGAAATTTTAAATTTTGTGTCCACTCAAGATTTTATTTTAAGTTTAGAAGCACTTATCTCAAGTGTATTAATATTACAGATTTGTCCAAAACAATTGGTTCTAAATTAGACATCATATGTAGGAGTTATTTAATTTTACATTTTAAATCTTAAGAAAAGTGGAAAAGTTTTGGAAGCCCATACTTCTAGGAAAGTGGCTATTGAATATATTTTGAAAATGACTCCAAAAAGAAAGACCGATGTGGACTCATAGCTAAAAGCAAAGGATAGCCACAGTTGATTGTGTGAAAAGCAGTAATGCAAGAGACATGTAGCCAAAAGTACTGATCCGTAAAGCAAAGAACCAAAAAGCATGCACCAAAAATAACATACTTCAGGGACCTATATAAAGAGCAAAGGTAAAGTACAAAAACAAAGAGGAAGAGATCTCTATATGAAAACTTCTACGCGACGATGAGAGCACAGTGTCCCGACACTATTGGCCATGTCACCCTCCCCCCCTTCGACTCCCTCCAATGCATAGTCCTTTGTATGCTTAGCAACGAGGCTATGAAGCCTTTGTTGGCTCCACGGGAGGGACAACCATTCATCAAAACTCAAAATTTCCTGAAAGGTCGCCCATCCCAATAATGTTTCAGCCAGAGAGCGCTTAACTACAAGGTAACTAACCATTGAGTTAAACCTCTCTATTGTCTCTATCCTCAAAAGTATGTGGGCTTAAGCATGAATTTTCTATAAACTATGTGTAGAATAAGCATATGTAATTATGCATGTAGGTTGGTGTATTATGACCACTTGCACTAGTTATTAGGGAATAGAATCCTTTGATTTGATGTGATTTTGTTTGATGTTATGACCACTTGCACTAGTTATTAGGGAATAGAATCCTTTGATTTGATGTGATTTTGTTTGCCTTAATCACCCTCCATGTTGTTATTATTCCTCCCTAATGTTTCCATTTCTGATCATGTGCACGTATGTCGCACGTGTGCGAGCCACAAATGGCTCCAAGCACACAACAAGCCTAAACCAGTAAGCTCAAAGAAGGCGATGGTGTGTCACTCACCGCTGTACGCTTGCTTCGTGGAGGATTCCTCGTCGCGAAGAAGAGGGAGACGCCGCTACGCCACGCTCAACCGCTTCGCCGCCGTCGTGCCGCCGCAATGCTCAATCGCACTCTCTCTCTCTCTCTCTCACACACACACACACACACACACACACACACACACACACACACACACAAAGAGATGAAGAAGAAGAAGAAGGAGATGGAGCAAGAGCACTCTTCAATTGCAAAATTGAGAGAATGAGTAAATTTTAGGTTTAGTTGACTTTTATATGAGCTCACCCCATTCACACTTGGGCGCCCATGCTTAGCCAACTAATCCCTTGAATGTCCCAATTAGAGTGCGCCTCTCATCGACGATCACTCTTACCCTTTTCCTATTGGACCGACAAGCCCGGTACCTGACTCTACCAAATAAGTAACACAATGTCCGTCGTAGGTGATAGGGTGTCCGTGAGCCGTGAGGGTTAACATGCCCCCCTTCTTGATGTAGATTCCGTCCTCGGAAGCTATTGAGTTGAAGCGCGTTCGTCGAGGTGGAAGAGCATTTGAGATGAATGTCCTTAACCTTCTTCAGTCACTACAAAATCAAACAACATTGGCACAGTAATTGCATTCTCATACAGAATTAAAAAGCATATGCAGTTGTAGGCAGACAATGTGATTGATAATAGAATTTTAAACCATTTTTCAGCAATAAACAGTAAATTGCAATATAATCAAATGCATAAACAACTGTAAAGGTAGAAAATTAAACAAGTCTGGGGTCGCTAATTTAATGGTCGAAAGGCACTAAGGATCGACTATTGATACCATGGGTAACCTTCTCAATTTTCTCTGGTCAAATAAGTTGTTTAATCGCGAGAGCCAAGTATTTCATGTTCGAGGGTTGACTAGAGGCTATACCTAGAAGACCTTGTAGTTAAGCTACGATAAAAGGAATTGCTCATGAAATCATCGCCTGATTTATTTTCTTTTCTTTGACCCCCCAAAGTCTTTTCACAGTGATTCAATTTTAATGTGTGTGCTTATTTTGTATGCCTTGGTGTTGGGGTATAAAGCCCAATGTGGTCGCCCAAGTAAGTGGGCGGGCCGCCAGGTATGTACACATATTCTTTTGTAAAAACCTAATAAGAACTCACTATGCTCTACACATTACAGTAGAGCGAGTTCACCATATCGTCATGCTCTTCTTCTCGCACTCTCTCTCGCGTCGCACTTCCGCTCGTACTCCTTCAACTAGTATCAGAGCTCAGATCAAGGCTCGGGGCAGCACTGCAGGAGGCTAGAGTCACCAGCTCAGATTGGAGTGAAATTCGACAGGCAAAGACACGGCCCCAAATCTTGTGGGAAAACCCGAAGGAACTGGTGTGCTCAGAATTTCATTCTGAGGTCATCTCGGTTACCGTTCGGCTTCGACAAAGTTCTGCGCAGGCCATTTTCGACTACATGGTCTCGACAGGTGTAGATCCGACTCTGCAAATTTGGGGTTTTCGGCCTACGATTGTAGGTGCTGAGGATATTGACACTCCCAAAGCGTTGATTTGTGGCTGTCTACACATCGAAGGACGGCTCACATTTCTTGGAGGCGTGTCACATACGACACGGGCGCATCTACACACAGACTGTAGGCGACATCCACTAGTTCATCAGGTAGCTTGTGTTTGCTGCTTGATATTCCAGATTTCATCCTGACATTGCAGGTACTTCCACATGGGATGTATTGTCAGAGATGATGTATGTCTGTTGAGGGTTTGCTGGCTATGAGTCACGCAGCAAACAACCGCCGCAGCGGTTATAGCATACAGTGGGAAATTTGTGGATGTATGACTTTGTGGGAAGTCTATGTACTGTCAGATTTACTGCAGCCTTTGTTGAGGGTCGAGTGAGGTTTTATTGAGCTGGGGGATTCTCGAATGTTGAGATCCTTTCGGTGATACAGGTCTTGGAGCGATCCCTCGAGCACCCTTAGATAGGCAGCTAGGATGTATTGACTGTGAGTTAGACAGTTGGGATTGCATCTTTGCTTTACTGCCGTTGAGGCATTGTTGCAGTCTATGCTTATAGGACAATGACAGGACAGTACAGGTGCAGGACAGGTTTACCCGCAGCTTACAGTGTCAGAGAGACAGTGTTTTTTGAGCTGTTTTTTGGTCTGTTTTTAGTACACCAGAGCCATTTTACAAAGGAGACTCTGCCAAAATTTCTGCAGAATCTGAAGCTTTCTTGGTTCATTTGACAGGTTGATATTGGTTCAGAGGTCAGTTTACAGGGGAAACTCTGCCGAATTTTTCCCAGGAAAGTAAACTACTGTGAAGCGTAGCTATGGCTGGATCACAGGACACTGCTCTTTACAATATCAAGAAGCTGGATGGAACCAATTTCCCATTGTGGAAGAAGCAGATTTGGCACGTGTTGGTACAAAAGAAGCAGATAAAACCTATAAAGCTCAAGGGGATAAAACCAGAAGATATGGACGAAGATGAATGGAGCGAAATGGATGAATTGGCACTTTCTACCATTATGCTGACTTTGGCAAAAAGCATTTACTTCAATGTAGCAGACGAGATGTCGGCTTATCAAGCATGGATAAAGCTGAGTATCTTTATGAGAAGCAGAGTGCAGCTTCACAGGTATGCTAGCTTAAGAAGCTTGTTGACTTGAAGATGAAAGAAGGGACACCTATGTCCAATCATCTGAATGAATTTAACACAATCTACAGTCAGTTGTCAGCTCAAGGTGTCAAGTTTGATGAACCTGTTAGAGCTATGTTCCTGTTGATCACATTGCCGGAAAGTTGGGACACTTTTCGCACAGCTTTGAGTAATTCTGCACCTCCAGATGGTTTGAACATAGCAGGTGTAGAAGGAAGTCTGCTTATTGAAGAAACCAATAGAAAGACAATGGACAAAGGCAAAGGAACAGCCTTAGTTGTCAGAGGAAGGACCAAAGAAAAGTACAAAGGTGGAAAGAGGAATTAGTCTCGTAGCAAGTCCCGCAGTGCTAAAGGCAAGAGTGACATAGAATGCTACCATTGTGGCAAGAAGGGTCACATGAAAAGAGACTGCAGAGAATGGAAAGCAGAAAAAGGCAAAGAGAAAGTTGAAGACCATGGTGAGAAGAACAAGTCCTCAGTAAAGATTCAAGAAATAAATGTGACGAACACTGTTGCAGAGGATGGCAGTCTAGTGTCAGGAGACATCTACTTCTTGAAGAATACAATGGACTCAGCTCTTCTTACAGCATCTGATGGAAATGCACTGAGTGACTGGATAATAGACTCAGGGGCATCACTTCATGTGTCTCCAAACAAGGAGTGGTTTACTTCTTATGTGACCACTAAAGATCATGTTCGGCTAGGCAATGGGCAGACATGTGAGATCTTAGGTGTTGGAGATGTTCAATTGAAGTTTCAGAATGGCTCTTCTTTCACGCTGAAGAATGTGAGACATGTTCCCGCAATTACAAAGAGCTTGATCAGCACAGGTTTACTTGATGATGCTGGCTACGTCACCACTTTTGGACAGAACATGTGGAAGATATCCAAGGGTTCTATGACAGTAGCACATGGAGTAAAGTCTGGAGGACTTTACATGATTTATGTATCAAATGGCTCTAAAAATGTAATCAATGTAACCGAGCAGCCGAACGTTTCTTTGTGGCATAGCCGGTTAGGACATATGTCCAAGAAGGGAATGGAAATCTTGTCTCGTTCTGGTTATTTGCCTGGCTTTTCATTTAATGATTTTGAATTATGTGAACATTGTCTGTATGGTAAGCAAACACAACAGTCACATAAGCATAGAAGCAGTAGAAGAGATACACAGTTGGCACTTGTTCATAGTGATTTGTGTGGACCTATGCCTAACCTATCTCTAGGGGGAGCTTTTTACTTTATGACATTTATAGATGATTACTCGAGGAAAGTATGGGTTTACTTTCTCAAGCACAAGGATGAAGTGTTTAGTGTTTTCAAAACGTTTGTGACACTTGTGGAGAATCAGAGTGGCAAGAAGCTTAAATGCTTACGCACTGACAATGGTGGAGAGTATGATTCAAAGGCCTTTCAGGACTTTTGTGAGTCAAAAGGTATAAAACTTGAACTTACTGCTCCTTAAAATCCTCCTCAAAATGGTGTTGCTGAGAGGATAAATAGTACCATACAAGAGAAGTTCAGAAGTATGTTGTCTAATGCACAGCTGCCAAATGGGTTTTGGGCTGAAGCTGTATCAACAGCTGTTCATCTTGTAAATAGATCTCCTAGCAAGGTTTTGCAGAAGGATTCAGTGCCAGAGATGGTATGGTCAGGCAAAATGCCCTCATACAAGCATCTCAGAGTCTTTGGCTGTGAGGCATATACTCACGTTCCAAAGGAATTTAGGAACAAACTTGAGCCAAAGAGTAGAAAGTGCATCTTTCTAGGCTATGGTAATTCTGGTGAGATGGGGTACAGACTTTGGGATCCCGAATCTAGAAAGGTTGTCCGCAGCAATGATGTTCAGTTTAATGAATCCAAATATCATTCTAAACCAGAGAGAATTGAGGAGATTAGAAGAGTTGTCTTCCAAGAAGATGGACCTGCACATGCAAGACAAAATGTCAGGGCTCAAGAGGAGCAAGGACAGGATAGAGTGGAACCACAGGTTGTGGCTAAGTCTGAGCCACCTATTGTGCGTAGATCTGGACGTGTCACGCGACCTCCTGATAGGTTTGTTCCATCTATGAACTATGTCATGTTGACTGATTGCAATGAGCCTTCATGTTACAAGGAAGCAGTGCAAATGAAGGACTCCGGGAATTAGCAATTGGCCATGCAGTCAGAGATGACAGCTCTGCATAAAAACAAGACATGTAAGCTAGTTAAATTACCATAGGGCAAAAAGGCTCTACCTTGTAAATGGGTTTACAGGTATAAGATCACTGCTCATGATAGTCAGCCAAAGTACAAAGCAAGGCTTGTTGCCAAGGGCTTTAAGCAAGAACAAGGCATTGACTTTGATGAAGTCTTCTCTCCGGTGGTCAAGATGACTACATTGAGATGCTTTCTTGCATTGGTTGCCATATTAGATTTGGTGTTGCACCAAATGGATGTCAAGACAGCGTTCTTGCATGGTGATTTAGATGTGGAAATTTACATGCAGCAGCCAGAAGGGTTTGTTGAGAAAGGCAAGGAAGATTTGGTATGCCAGTTGTTAAAGAGTCTTTATGGCTTAAAACAATCATCGAGGGCATGGTACCATAAATTCCACAAGTTTATGCTTTCTCAAGGCTACAAACGTAGTGAGTTCGATCACTGTCTATATACAAAGAAGGCTAAGGATGGCAGTTGGCTGATCCTTATTTTGTATGTGGATGACATGTTGATTGCTGGCAAGCACTTGGAAGAAATTTCAGCTTTGAAGTCAAAGATGGCAAAATCGTTTGACATGAAAGACATGGGTGAGGCAAGTCATATACTTGGTATGCGCATTGAGAGAGACAGATCAAAGAAGGTGATGTGGTTATCTCAAACAGAGTATATTGACAAGGTTTTGCAACGTTTCAATATGGAGAAGGGAAAGGCATTGAGTGTTCCATTGCCACCATATGTGAAACTTAGCAAACAAGATTGTCCTGTGTCTGAGGAAGAACAGGCTGAAATGGATAAGATTCCATATGCGTCTGTAGTGGGTAGTTTGATGTATACAATGATTGCTACTCGCCTAGACATTGCATTTGCAGTGGGAGTAGTAAGTCGATACATGTCAAACCCAGGCAAGAAACATTGGGAGGCAGTGAAAGGAATATTGAGATACCTGAAAGCTACAAAGAGTATGCGTATATGCTATGGGAGTCAGGAGCTAAGTGTAAAGGGTTTTACAGACTCAGATTATGCAAGTGACTTAGACAACTGAAGGTCTACGTCAGGGTATGTCTTTACATTGGCTGGTGGAGTAGTATCATGGCGTTCTAGATTACAGGATTGTGTTACTCAGTCTACTACAGAGGCTGAATATGTTGCAGCATCAGAGGCGTAAGATGGGAGGTTTGGCCTTAAGATTCACCATGTAACCAACCTATACATCATTGTATTATGAAGAGTAGAAAAGCAAAGCTCCACCACTTGTCCAAGCTAGTTCTAAAATCCACATGGAGATAAGCAAGCTCCACCATTTGTCAAATCTCTATTCCATTAAAACATGAAAAAACTCAGCTATGTTGTACAGGGGGGACTTTTTTCCAAGGTCCACCACTTGTCCAAGCTAGGATCCATTAAAACATGGAAATAAACAAAGCTCCACCACTCGTCCAACCTTTAGAGTTGCAAAGTGTATGGGTTGTCTAAACTAGGTATGGGAAAATAATTGAAGGTCCACCACTTGAAACATGGAGCGAAGCAAGCTCCACCATGTCTCCAATATGCTAGACTCCATTGAAACACCCTAAACCCATGATATTTTGTACATAGGGGATGTACATTCAAGATCCACCACTTGTCCAACCTAGTATCCCTAGTAGCTTGATAGCTTTGGTCTCAAGATTCACCACTTGTCCACTCTATGTCATTGTATTAAAAAGGATTGGGTGTTAAGGTCCACCACTTGTCCAACCTATAAGGTTATATTTTAAATGGTTTTTTTTCTCACAACTTGAACTACCCATGATATGTTTTACATGGGAGTTTTGTTTCAATGTCCACCACTTGTCCAAGCTAACTCTATTGAAACATAGAAAGAACCAAAGATCCACCACTTGTCCAAGCTAAGCTATATTGAAACATGGAGAGAAGGATGCTCCACCATTTCTCCAAGATAGGCTTCATTGAAACATGGAGAGAAGAAAGCTCCACCATGTCTCCAAGCTAGGATCCATTTAAATTCCCTAAACTGATTTTATTTTGTACATGGGGGGTTTTATTTCAAGGCCCACCACTTGTCTAACCTATTATCCCTAGTAGCACGAGTGGTTTGGTCTCAAGATACACCACTTGTACACTCTATGTCATTATATTAGGAAGAACTATGTATTAAGGTCCACCACTTTTCCAACCTATAAGATTATATCTTAAATGGTATCCTTTCTCACCACTTGAAATGCCCATGATATGTTTTACATAAGGGTTTCATTCCAAGGTCCACCACTTGTCCAAGCTAACTCTATTCAAACATAGAGAGAAGCAAAGGTCCACCACTTGTCCAAGATAACTCTATTCAAACATAGAGAGAAGCAAAGGTTCACCTCTTGTCAAAGCTAGGCTCCATTGAAGCATGGAGAGAAGTAACCTCCATCATTTTTCCAAGATAGGTGCCATTCAAACATGGAAAGAATCAAGATCTACCATGTCTCCAAGATTCTAGGCTCCATTGAAACACCCTAAAACCATGATATTTTGTACATGGGGTGTTTACATTCAAGGTTTACCACTTCTCTAACGTATTATACCTAGTAGCATGAGTGGTTTGGTCTTAAGATTCACCACTTATCCACTCTATGTCATTATATTAAGAATAACTGGGTGTTAAGGTCCACCACTTGTCCAACCTATAAGGGTATATCTTAAATGGTATCCTTCACCACTTGTCAAGGTCCATCACCACTTTTCCAACCTGTAAGGTTATATCTTGAATGATATTTTTCCTTATCACTTGTAATGTCCATGCTATGTTTTACAAAGGGGTTTTGTTCCAAGACCCACCACTTGTCCAAGCTAACTCTATTGAAACATAGAGAGAAGCAAAGTTCCACCACTTGTCCAAGGTAGGCTCCATTGAAACATGGAGAGAAGGATGATCCACCATTTCTCCAAGATAGGTTCCATTGAAACATTGAGAGAAGCAATCTCCACCATGTCTCCAAGCTAGGCTCCATTGAAATACCCTAAACCCATAATTTTGTACACGAGGGGTTTACATTCAAGGTCCACCACTTGTCCAACCTATTATCCCTAGTAGCACGAGTGGCTTGGTCTCAAGATTCACCACTTGTACACTCTATGTCATTATATTAAGAAGAACTATGTGTTAAGGTCCACCACTTGTCCAACCTATAAGGCTATATTTTAGATGGTATCCTTTCTCACCACTTGAAATGCCCATGATATGTTTTACATGGGGGTTTCATTCCAAGGTCCACCACTTGTCCAAGCTAACTCTATTAAAACATATAGAGAAAGAAAGGTCCACCACTTGTCCAAGCTAGGCTCATTGAAACATGGAGAGAAGGAACCTCCGCTGTTTCTCCTAGATAGGCTCCATTGAAACATGGAGAGAAATAAGCTCCACCATGTCTCCAACTTGCTAGGCTCCATTGAAATACCTAATACCCATAATATTTTGTACATGGGGGGTTTACATTCAAGGTTCACCACTTGTCCAACCTATTATCCCTAGTAGGTTTGGTCTCATGATTCACCACTTGTCCACTCTATGTCATTATATTAAGAGGAATTGGGTGTTAAGGTCCACCACTTGTCCAACCTATAATGCTATAGCTGATAACTCTATTCAAACATAGAGAGAAATAAAGGTCCACCACTTGTCCAAGTTAGGCTCCATTGAAACATGGAGAGAATGATGCTCCACCATTTATCCAAGATAGGCTGCATTGAAACATGGAGAGAAGCAAGCTTTACCATGTTTCCAAGCTAGGCTCCATTGAAACACTCTAGGGGGTTTTATTTCAAGGCCCACCACTTGTTTAACCTATTATCCCTAGTAGCATGAGTGGTTTGGTTTCAAGATTCACCACTTGTACACTCTATGTCATTATATTGTGTTAAGGTCCACCACTTGTCCAACCTATAAGGTTATATCTTAAATGGTATCCTTTCTCGCCACTTGAAATGCCCATGATATGTTTTACATGGGAGTTTCATTCCAAGATCCACCACTTGTCCAAGCTAACCATATTTAAACATAGAGAGAAACAAAGGTCCACGACTTGTCCAAGCTAGGCTCCATTGAAACATGGAGAGAAGGAACCTCCACCATTTCTCCTAGATAGGCTCCATTAAAACATGGACATAAGTAAGTTCCACCATGTCTCCTAGATGCTAGGCTCCATTGAAATACGCAAAACCCATGATATTTTGTACATGGGTGATTTACATTCAAGGTCAACCATTTGTCCACCCTATTATCCCTAGTAGGTTTGGTCTCACAATTCACCACTTTTCCACTCTATGTCATTATAATAAGAGGAATTGGGTGCTAAGGTCCACCACTTGTCCAGCCTATAAAGTTATACCTTGAATGGTATTTTTTCTCACCACTTGTAATGCCCATGACATGCTTTACATGGGGGTTTTGTTCCAAGGTTCACCACTTGTCCAAGCTAATTCTATTGAAACATAGAGAGAAACAAAGGTCCACCACTTTTCCAAGCTAGGCTCCATTGAAACATGGACCTTAATACCAAATTATTCCTAGTAGCATGACTGATATTTTGTACATGGGGGGTTTGCATTCAAGGTCCACCACTTGTCCAACCTACTTTTCCTAGTAGGTTTGGTCACAAGATTCACCACTTGTCCACTCTATGTCATTATATTAATAATAATTGGGTGTTAAGGTCCACCACTTGTCCAACCTATAAGGTTATATATTGAATGGTATTTTTTCTCACCACTTGTAATGTCCATGATATGTTTTACATGGGGATTTTGTTCCAAGGTCCACCACTTGTCCGAGCTAAATCTGTTCAAACATAGAGAGAAACAAACGTCCACCACTTGTCCAAGCTAGGCTCCATTGAAACATGGAGAGAATGATGCTCCACCATTTATCCAAGATAGACTCCATTGAAACATGGAGAGAAGTAAGCTCCACCATGTCTCGAAGATGCTAGAGTCGATTGAAATACACAAAACCTCTGATACTTTGTACATGGGGGGTTTACATTCAAGGTCCAACACTTGTCCAACCTATTATCCCTAGTAGCATGAGTGGTTTGGTCTCAGGATTCACCACTTGTCCACTCTATATCATTATATTAAGAAAAATTGGGTTTCCATATCTAAATGGATCTTTGCTTGGATAAGTGGTAGACCTTGAGACCTAAATACCCATTCTACACTAGAGCATTGGTTAAGCCTTATGCACTTCAAGCATACCTTTAACAACAAGTAGTAGTTATTAGTTGACTTAAGTCTAGTTGACCTCCATGGTATTAAGACTAAGAGAGAGTGTAGCATAAAAAAGAGTCAGGATTTTAATTTGACTTTCTTTCTATTAATGAGTAGATCATAGATGGATTTTGGTATCTAATAAAACCTTAGGGTAGACAATGTAAAACTCATGTCTATTGTTGTGTTTGCATTAAGTGTTCTTGTTCTTTCATTTTAGAACCATTATAGAAAAATGGATTGGCTATATGCTGGCATAAATTGAAGAAAACTATTGAATTACCCATCCAACCTCCTCCAAGACCTTGTCCAAGGAATGAATCACCTCCTTATCACCTACCACTTGCTTTCAAGGACATCAAAAGAGTACTTATCTTGGATCTAGAGGGGTTACTTCTCAAGACAATTGAAATGAAACATGGAGATTCTATGCCATCTTGGGCTCAACACATGCGACTTGTGGAGGATAAAGATGAAGTTTATCATGTGGTGCGACCAGACGCACAAAGTTTTTTGGATTTTTGTGCTGAATACTTTGAGATATGGATATGGAGTTGCTATAACTTAACAAGGGTGCAACGCATCACACAAAAATGTTTTCCTGAGCAGTATACCAAGTTCAAGGTGTTTATGAGTAACAAAAATTGCCAAAATCCAAATATTATGTTAGGATTTACAAGGGTTTATCACAAAAATTTGAGTGATATTTGGAAGATATTTGAGGATTTGGATGCAAACAATACCTTAATTTTTTATGACACTCCATATAAGGTGATGTGGAACATGCCAGGGACATATCTTATATTTCCAAAGATGTGGAGGCAAACTTCCGAGCAACTTCAAAACTTCTTGCAGAGAACCATAATTCCATGGTTGGTAGGATGGTTGTATGCAAGAGATAAGAGAGTCTATACATACAACACAATTGTAAATCAGTATAGTGATTCTGAGACAAATTATGTCCTTGGTGTGTACTTGTCAACACGAAAGAATTGAATAAATATGGCCATAAGATGCTTTTTTAATTCTAGTGTGTATCTTTCAACATTTGTATAATTTGATATAGTCTTTTTTATAAAAAAACAAAGGTGTGTCAATTTTATGAACACTTGAATGGAGTGCACCCTACTCTAAGGGGACTTCGATGTACTATTGGAGTGCATCCTATTGTAAGGGGACTCTGATGTATTGCTAGAGTGCACCCAAATTTTTGGAGACTTATTTTTTATTTGATTGGGGCCTATGTTGGGTCATATAGTAAAAGAAATTCATTTTTTGTCAATTCATATCGAGGTTGCATTTATTTGTAACTATGAGAGAATTGATGTTTGATGTCAAAATAAAACTTGTAAGTATGGATCAGAGAATTCATGGACTTTAAATATGTGAGAGGGATCTTTTTCTTGGGCACAAATTTTTGCTTCAAGAATTTTGTCATTACATACTTTACGTGAAAGAGTTTTAGAACCTAAAAGACTTTGAAAACAAAACTATGGAATCTAAGTGCATGTATTCTTGAATGGCTTGAAAGTTGATGTATACATGCATGTCGCCTTGATGAAGATTTAGATCTGACAAGATGCAAAGCTAGAATTCTTGGACGTTACCTTTGTCAATTTGGTAATAACATATTTAACTTTCTTTTATTATGGGTGGAAAATATATTATTATGTGCATTTGGAACCTAATTGCTTGACCTTCAAACCAAGATTCCTATGTTATTTTTTCATATACTTTTTTGTAATGAATTAATATTGTGGATACAAGGTCCACCACTTGTTCAAGCTAGATCTAAGAAAGTATATATACTGAGTCTTCAAACTAGTAAACCAAGGGAAGAGAGAAGCAGGGTCCATCACTTGTCCAAGCTTATCTCTAGACAACATAGAGAGATGTTAGGTCTACTAATTGTCCAATATAGTCATGGAGAAATGATAGAAGGTTGATCCACTTGTCCAACCTATCATCTCTAGTAAAATGGGAGGTTTGGCCTTAAGATTCACCATGTAACCAACCTATACTTCATTGTATTATGAAGAGTAGAAAAGCAAAGCTCCACCACTTGTCTAAGGTAGTTCCAAAATCAACATGGAGAGAAGCAAGCTTCACCATTTGTTCAAGATAGGTTCCATTAAAACATGGAAAACCTCATATATGTTGTACATGGAAGCTTTTTTCCAAGGTCCACCACTTGTCCAAGCTAGGATCCATTAAAACATGGATAGAAACAAGGCTCCACAACTCGTCCAACCTTTATAGCTGCAAAGTGTACCGGTAGTCTAAACTAGGCATGGGAAAATAATAGAAGGTCCACCACTTATCCAATATATTATCTCTAATAGCATGGGAGGTTTGGTCTCAAGATTTAGGAATTGGCTAACCTGTATTTCATTGTATTATGATGAATTTGGTTTTAAATTCAACTACTTATCCAAGCTATAAGTTTATATCTTGAATGGTATTCCTTCCCATCACTTAGAAAACCAATGATATGTTGTACATGGGGGGGTTTGTTACAAGGTCCACCACTTGTCCAAGCTGGTTTCATTGAAACATGGATGAAGACAAGCTCCACCATTTGTTAAATCTAGACTCCATTGAAATCTAGAAAATCCATTCTATGTTGTACATGGGGTTTTTGTTTTAAGGTCCAACACTTGTTTAAGCTAAGATCCATTGAAACATAGAGTAGAGAAACACTCCACCACTTGTCCAAGCTAGGAAACATTGATAGTAGTTGGCTTAGTTTGAAGATCCACCACGTGTCTAAGCTAACTCTATTGAAACATAGAGAGAAGCAAAGGTCCACCAACTGTTCAAGCTAGGCTCCATCGAAACCTGGACAGAAGCAAGCTCCACCATTTCTCCAAGATAGGCTCCATTGAAACATGGAGAGAATCAAAGGTCCACCATTTCTCCAAGCCAAGCTCCATTTGTCCAACCTATAAGGTTATATCTTAAATAGTAATCTTTCTAATCACTTGGAATACCCATGATATGTTTTACATGGGGGTTTTGTTCCAAGATCACCACTTGTCCAAGCTAACTCTATTGAAACATAGAGAGAAGCAAAGGTCCACCACTTGTCCAAGCTAGTCTCCATTGAAACAAGGAGAGAAGCAAGCTCCATCATTTCTCCAAGATAGGCTAGCATGGATAAGTGCACCTTGAAACCAACCTTCCTATGAGGCAATAGAGCATATGCTACATATTTTATGTATGCCCCATGCCTCAAATTAAGAAGTTATAGATTAGAAGTGGACCTTGCTTGAATGTCACATGCAATAAATTAAGGAAAAATAGCCAAGTGGATTGTATTCCTCAATGGATCCTTGCTTTCACAAGTTGTGAACCTTGAGTCACTATTACATTAACTTGGACAAGTGGTGGACCTAGAAACCAAGCTCTCCATGTTGAGATAAGTTGTAGGTAGGACAGTAGAACATAGACGACGATAATGGATGCAATATACTCGTCTCCTAATAATCCAATTGATTGAAACCATGGTATTTTAGTTGTTTTCATTGTGTATTGTATGTGCATAAAGTGGAATGAGACCTTAAGAAAACTCAAATTTTTGACAAAATCTCTATATTTTGTACATGATATATTGAAAGTTGTCCAACCTGGGAATTGGGATTTTCCCACTTTACCTAATATGGTCTTCAGGCATATACTATGCTAATTGGATTTGCAATCCATGTTTATTGCGGGAGCAAATAGCACCACCCATAAAGTTCATGCAACACAACCTAGATCAACATAATGTCAATCGAGGACACAAATGACACGATAGGCACACGGAGGAAATCTTGTTAGCTTGTCAGGCTGAGACCATCCTACACATACAATACTCTGAAAGGCCAACTAAACCATAATCTAGAGTCTCACTGCTCTCAACTACACCACCTACCCACATACACACAAACAGAAGAAAACCCATCAAATCATACTAGAATCGCACGAAACTTAAGGAACACCATCCCCTCACTAGGATACACCTGTCCCTAAGCCTCTACACTCAAAATCCTAGCTCTAAACCCATCTGCAAAAGATGCGTATAAAGACATAGCCAAATTTTGAAAGTGCTCGAAATTGAAATCTATGAGTACCTATGTGTAGCTTATGTCACCACGATTCTAATGACTACTTGTAGGCAGAAAACAGACATTGTTTGATATACTTATGGCCATGAGTAGCTCGTAGATGCGCGAGTGCGTATGCTCCGTTCCGTGAGGAATGCTTGGCGGTGTCATGTAGCTCTTGCCGAGGCTAGCGTAGTGGTGCAGTCAGTTCTCCAATGTGATGAGCGAGCGGGGAGTAGCACCAAGTTGAAGCTCACACTCTCTCTCTTCCTCTCTCACACACAGTGTGCTCGTCTGTCGCACGTGTCAATGCAAGGGACTTGCCGATACACTGTGTGCGAGCCAAAAATGTCTCCAAGCACACAACTAAACTAATCTAGCAAGCTCAAGAGAGCAAGGGTGTGTCACTCGCCTCCCTACGCTCGCCTTCATGGAGGATTCCTCGTCGCAAAGAAGAAGGATCTACCTCCGTGCCGTGCTCAACCGCCTCGCCACCGTTGTGCCCTTGTTGCAATGCTCTCTCTCTCTCTCTCTCTCTCTCTCTCTCATACACACACACACACAAAAGGAGATGAAGAAGAAGAAGATGGAGATGGAGCAAGAGCACTCTTCAATTGCACAAATGAAAGAATGAATGATTTTTAGGTTTAGGTGACTTTTATATGGGCTCGCCCCATTCACACTTGGGCATCCATACTTAGCCAAATAACCCTTGAATGTTCTTGTTAGAGTGCACCTCTCATCGGCGATCACTCTTACCCTTTTCCTATTGGACCGACAAGCCCAGTCCCTGACTCTACCAAATAAATAATACGGCATCTGTCGTAGGTGACAGGGATGTGTGTGAGGGTTAACAAGTAATATGACGTCTATCGTAGGTGACAGGAATGTGTGTGAGGGTTAACATGCCCCCCTTCCTGATGTAGATTCCATCCTCGGAAGCTATTGAGTTGAAGCTCATTCGTCGAGGTGGAAGAGCAGTTGAGAGATGAATGTCCTTAGCCTTGTTCAATCACTGCAAAATCAAACAACATTGGCAATACTTGCATTCTCATATACAATTAAAAAGCATATGCAGTTGTAGTCAGACAAATTGATTGGTAACAGAATTTAAAACCATTTGTCAGCAACAATAAACATTAAATTGTAATATAATCAAACGTATAAACAGTTGTAAAGGTAAAAAACTAAACAAGTTCGGGGTCGCTAATTTAATGATCCAAAGGCACTAAAGATCGACTATTAATACCATGGGTAAGCTTCTCAATTTTCTCTGGTCAATTAAGTTGTTTAATCGCGAGAGCCAAGTATTTCATGTCCGAAGGCTGACTAGAGGCTATACCTAGAAGACCTCGTAGTTAAGCTGTGAGATAAAAGGAATTCTCATGAAATCATCGCCTGACTTATTTACTTTTTATTGACCCCCCAAAGTCTTTTCACAGTGATTCAATTTTGATGTGCGTGCTTATTTTGTATGCCTTGGGTTTTTTGCTTTTTAAAGAAAAGCGCCGACACTGGGAACCTCTAGGGCTCTAGTACCATAGGCGATACATGTGAGTGGAGTACCAAATCAAGCTGAGATTTCTCTTCCAGCTTAAGATTTTACATTGTGGCACTTTGATTTTTTTGTTTGTTCGTTTTCAACATTTTAATTTTGTAACTTTGGGGGGTCATATAACATTGTTACCCTCCCTAGGCTCATCACGCTAGTAAAATCCCTTTGTAATACTTAAGCTAAAGGTCAATAGGGACTAAGCCCACTAGAAAGCCCTAGTACATTGCACACAATGCTGCCTAAATCAGATTAAGAACCTAAGTAACCATAGATTATTAGGAAGGCAATCCCCATGGTATTAAGAGAAGACCTCTAACGCCTAGCTTGGTCAAACTAGCTTAGTCGGACTGCTTACTTTTTAAACCTAGACAAGTGATTATGACAAAAAATTGCATTGAATTTAATGTTTGGTACTAAGAAAATGTAATGAATATTATGCTACCAATCACAATTAAAGCAGACAAACATAGATGCAAAAAAGATAAGGGACAATGTTAATGTACAAGAAACACATGTTTGTGTTGATGATCAGGCTTGGTTTGAAGAGTGAACGAGAGAAAGATTCCATTAAGGTCCAAATCCTAACCACAACAACATGTTCCTATACACACTATGAAACACAAGAATACCTCTAGGAGGCACATGGGAAAAAAGAACTTTTCTAATCACTAAACTCTAAAACAGAAACACTCCTATTTTACTAATCCTACCTACCCTCCATCACTCGAGTGATGAGGATCAAAGTTGTTTGATGACATAGGTTTTTGTTTCAGTGTACCGGATGTGAATGTGTAGGTCTCGTTCAATGTTTTGACTTTTATTGTGCACACTCGTTTGCTAATTTCTCTTGCTCTTTACTATTTTTGTTTTTTATGAGTATAAGGCTTTATATATATACATTCCCTAAGATTGGAAGATTGAGAGGTCAGGGAGGAAGATTGAGAGGGAAGCAAGTGAATGATGGATGTCAGTAAAACACTCCCCTCTTCCTTGGGTAGATCATACCTTAAAAGGATGTCATCGCCTTTTGGAACCAGTTATTCCAATCGAGGATTTTTGCCAATAGTTCTCTATTACCTTGTGTGCCTCATCGAGTTGCAAGGGTGGTAAGGTACTCTCCCATGAACGAACTTGAAGTAGTGTATCATGTAATAATTGAACAATGGGAAGTGTCAAATCTTTTGTAACTTCATGGAGGCTGCCTATGGTAGGTGGAGGTTGTGTAGAAGCTTTTACCTCTATGGATGCATTACATGATGAGCTAGAAGCTTCACAGGACTCCCCCCTTCCTGAGCTAGGTGGAACAAATTGTTCTTTCTTTGGTACCCAAACTAGCTCTAGAGTGGGTGTGTAACATTTTGTGATTTTTTTCTTTCCGCGATCGTCAATTTGTTTTAGAGCTACGGGATTGGGCTCACATGGGTCAGGTGACAAGTAAGAACACAATCTACGTTTTGGCACCCAGATTTGATCATTTTCTTGATAGTAGCCTTAGGCTTCCAATAGTCGTTTAGGAATCTACCACCACGTTTCCTTACATTTCTTAGAGAGAGTGGGATTTTTCTTACAAGGCTTCTGTTTTTTAGCACTAGCTATGGTCGCTAAAGAAGGTTTAGGGACCCACTTGTATTTCTTCGTTATATTAGGATGAGTCTTGTCAGAAGCTATATGCATTGCTTCTAGTATATTTAAGGGTACGAGTGGTGGCATTTCATCCCCCTCAGGTGTTACCCAGGTCATCCCCCTGTTTCCCCAACTGTCTATAATTGCTACTAGGTGGACCCAATCCACATTGTCCAACTCAGTCATTCCAGGTAGTACGTCCATATAAGGAGAATCTTCCCCAACATCAGTGTCCGCTTTACACGTGTAAAAATACTACAATGGGGCTGAGTGAACTGTGGTGTCAGACTATGATAAATTATCAACCTGTTTCCTAGAGGATGTTCTCCACTAGCTACCAGATCCACTCAAATGACAGAATCTTGGAACTGCAAGAAGACATGGTTTTTAGACCAGTCATGCACCATTTTTGCTTTCCTCATAAAAGGATGTCCTAAGATCATCTCAGATGCCATAGTGTGCTTGGAGAAATCCATAACAATGAAGGTAATTCTTATTTTATATCCAAATACCTTGATCTTGAGATCTTCTAGCATCCCAATAGGTTTAACAATAGACCCATTTGCCATCTTTACTACTATGGTTGTGGTCCCAAGGTGAGGTCTTCCCATAGTTTCCTAGTAATTTTTAGTCACAATGCTAACCCTAGTGCCACCATCAAGGATTCACTTCAAAGTTAATCCCTTGGTAGTGATTGATGTGGTTGCATTGGATTCATCGCCCTCAAAGTATTGTCCCAACTTGTTAACAAGTATTTCTACAACAAGGTTCTCATCTAGGTTGGGTTGTGGATCTAAGTGTTCCTCCTCTATTGGCATCTCCCAAGCTCCATCCATCTGTGCAAATTGTGGTAGCCCAACTTTCAATTCTCCATTGAGGAAAGCTCGAAGAGCTGAGACTAGCTCAAGGTCTTTATATAGTTTGGACATGATGGTGGTTCTAACTTCTGAAGACATGAAATCCATCAATTTGGCAATATTTAACGGCACCTTTTGGGCTTCAGTCCCTTGACGTGGGGAAGATGGAATCTCCATTTCTTCGATAGGGTCAGGTAGTCCCTCTGTAAACATTCTTTCCATCAAGAAGTGAGTACGCCCACTTTCCCATGACTTTAAGTCACTCTCTTCTTGGATGACACTAGGTATGGCTAAGGGTCTATGGACTTGGTGAGGTTGTTGTTGCGTAGGGAACACGGTGTCTGTAATCTGGATTTTCCTAGGTGCTGGTTCTAGATCCCTTTGAATATCTTCTACCAAACTCCTTAATTGCTCGACTCGCTCGATCTCCTCTATAGGGTTTGGATAAGTTCATATCTTCTTCTTGGATCCTACCATTGTGACTCATGATGATCTTCCTTGTTGGTTTCTATCTTAGTGGTCGTTTTGGTCTCCATGGTTTCTCCTGAATCAGAATCCTCTTCAGCGTCGTTCATATATACGGGGTTGTCACCAGTCCCTATGTTGGTCTTTGAACTGAGGTCTGGCTTCACTGCTTTTTGCGATCTCTTCCTTCGTGTTTTCTTCTTTTTCTGAGATTGGGCAATTGATGCCTTGTCTCTTTCCTCAAGAATATAAATTTTTTTTTGGAGCATCGATCATATGAGTACGTTTACTGGTACCACATGTGTACTTTGTGATGGCTCCTCGATAACCTCAATCAAGTATAATTGTGTGATGTTTGGTGCATTTGGATTATTTGGACATTGGGCAATCAAATGATCTATGCCACATCGATTACACATGAGTATCGACATTGTAGACGTGCTTGCTTGATTGGTTTGCATTAGTGTGGCGTTCTTTTGTAGCCTGATAGGACACTCGGCCACACGATGTGGACCTCCACACTCATAGCATTGAAGAGGTGGTCTCTTAGCAGTGTAATTGATATTTTGGCCTCTTGAAGCAAGAGCATCTACTTGATAGACATGTTTGACTTGTCCCCAATAGTCCTCCATGTAGTATTGTTGACTTTCTTCAAGCACATCCATTCCATAGGCAATATTAGGATCTATATCTTCCACACAGCCTTCCAAACAAGCAATATCACAACCCACTTGATTCACAGAAGTGATTCTTGGATGTGGTGGTTGCGGTCCTAGCACTGGAGGTGGTAAGGGTGTTGGTTTGAACAACATTTTGGGCCCTACGGATCATGTACTGTGACGTTTGTTCAAGAGATGGGGCCAACACCAATGCATACACTATCAAGAAGGCAAAGAACATAGTAAGAAAATAGATTGAACATCTGCGTCAAAGTTACATCCCTATGAAGTTAGCTAACTAAAAATTATATTGAACTCATTCAAATGTGATGACATGTTGCCACCTTCCTTCATTCATAGCTCGTAGAGATTCTTCATAAGGTAAATCTTATTGATATCAATTTACTTTCATAAGTATCACATAATTTCTATCATAAACTACGAGTGGTAGCCTCACCAACAATGGTAAAGAACATTGAATCTGCAAGATGAAAGCACATGGTAGACCTTGATTTTGTATGAAGTGATTTTCACTCTACCTCAGACATGCCATCGTCCTTTTAGTGTTCAAACAATGGCACTAACTAGTTCCTCTAGATCAAAACATCTTGGATTTGCTCCTTTCGAATAGAAAAGTTTGTACCATCAAACTTATAGATATTTCAAATACCCTTCTCAAAAGACTGCCACTGCTACAACCAAGAGTGAGATTTATGGTGAGAAAACTAGAAAAGTTTTGATAGATTTTCATCTATAAATGCAATAAGATTTCAACCAATAGAGACTCAAAACAATAGCATACAATGACCATGCGCACAGAGAGTGTCTAGCTAAGAAAATGTACTATCATTGACCAAATTGTTGATCAAAATTAACTCTCCAACATGGTGTACAATGCATCTAATCCTCTCTATACATATTCTATAGCAAGGTCACGAAGGGGATCTTTAACATACTTAATCCACCTCAAAGTGGGCCTCATAATGCACGGCTTTAAAAAACCTCACCATGACCCTCACAAAATACTGCAAAGACTCAAGATTGTATACACTTCATGAAGTAATCACTACTAACGTGAGTAGGATATGAGCATAAACAAGCACCAAAAGATATGCAAGTGCAACATGTCAAAAAAAAACCAGAGTGATGACAATGGTGTCAATCACGCATGAGAGGTATCAAACCATATGGCCTCCAATGTCAAGTTTGTATTAAGAATACCATAAACCACATATACTACAATGAACAGCATCAACCAATGCGTATATGCTCAATCCGTGTGTCCATAAGCGCACACGTGAGCACCCCCACTACTCAAGTCACTAGAGTATCCAACCAAAGCATGCACAAACATACGCATCAGGTATGCATAACTACTGTAAAAGCTTCTAATGTGACATGTTTCATGTTGTATAAGACTGCAAGTAATTTCCTATTCAAAAACCTTCCAAGAAGAGGGAGACTAGTCTCTCTTGTTGAGGAATTTCTCTATCTTGCTACATACTATCTCATTTGACATCCACAATCTCCCAACATCTCCCTTCTCTCTTGTTTGAAACCTACACTTTGATCAGCTCCAATCCATTGCATTTATATAGCACCAAAATATTCCTTCAAATCTAGAAAACCACACATAGCATGTACCTCTTACTTTTCCTTGCATGCACGTGCCTTCAATTATCACTGAACTCATTGTCATAGCCAACTTCCCCACCTCTTCTAGCATTGATAGCTTTTGATTGTACCATCATTTCCCAAACCCTATGTTGAACATTCATTTTCAAGCACAAATAGCTCCTAATGAGCCCAAGTGGCATAAATGTCTATACACGTACAATATGCACTCCTCTACAGTGTCGACATTAATCTGGCTCTTTTGTATCCCTTTGATGCAGATTGTTGTAAAAAAGTTATGTGAAAAAGTTAAAATTTTGATGCATCAACATGTTTGAAGCATGCCAAAACCCCAAATTAGACTCCAAGATCATGTCTATCAGAGCCCATATGAGAGAGATATGCAAAAAACTATGTTTCGAGACCAAAAACAAAAAGTCGACCTGCTACAAAAGAAACTTGTGTGAAGAACTTTAGAAATTTGATGCAGTATCATGTCTAGAATGTGCCAAAACCCTAGGCTAGACCCTTAGATCACATAAATATGAGTTTGAAAGAGAAATATGCAAAAATTTGAGTTTCAAAGCGTGAAAAGAGAAAAACGACCTAGAGAACCTAAAAAATAGAAATCTGTTTTTCCCACTTCTTTTTTGGAAAAATTAGCCAAGATATTACTCCTTAAGCTCTAAACAAGCTCAATATTTATACTTAAGCTCAAATCTACAATCTCTCTTGAACATGACTCGATCTTCTTCACAAAGCAATGCACTTGTTCGCTCTCTCGAAAACACTGTTGCAATCAATGATTGTGCAAGGAGAGAGAGAGAGAGAGAGAGAGAGAGAGAGAGAGAGAGAGAGAGAGAGAGAGAGAGAGAGAGAGAGAGAGAGAGAGAGAGAGAGAAGTCCATAGAGATCTGGTGGAGCATAAGCACACTAGTCATGGAACGATTTATTCTCTATTATCCAAAGAGTATAAAATAATATGTTAGTGATGGGTGTTAGTAAGGGGATGGGTCGCCGACCATGTCCAAGCACCCAGCCATAGTGGCCTTTATTCCAACAAGTATTAGTTAGCACTTCAAGATGTCACACTACATCTTTTAAAAAATGATATTTTTGCATTAACTAGAGACATATCTAGCTCACAAAGATCTGTTGTCTTGCCAATATATTCAATGCTCTCAAGTGCTCACATGAGTTCTTTGTCATGCCATGAAGACAAAGGGAAGCAAATATGCTATTGGCACAAACACGGCAAAGAAGATACATCATCAAAATTTAATTTTTATTATTTTACGCTTTACCATGGCCTTTCTCTCTTTAAAAATGACTATATTAAAGAGAGAAAGCACATGTCAAGCACAATGAGGCATGCAAGGAATCGTACTCATGGCTAAGAAAGTGCCAAAAGATGAATGCCAGTTTACAAGTGCCTAAAAATTTCTCCTAAGATCTCACAACCATTTTACAAGGCTCCCAAATCCCTATGGACAAAATTGTACTTTATGCTAAGATGAATTTATGTCTAAATGCTTAAAGCAGCGATAGGAACTTAATAGATAATATAGTATTGGACGTCGCACCCAAGGCAACCATATCACTGACCACCTATATACACAACACCCAAGTGTATGCAGCAAGGAACTAGGAAAATGTAAATTCCAAAGTCCTAGCTTAATATAAAAAGTCAACAAATATATTCGAATCCCCAAATCTCATAATAATATGATCACCCAACCAAGAATGAAGAAAAGACACAAAAAACCAAACTAAAACAAGAAAATGAAGCGAAAATGACAAGCCAACAATGT
This sequence comes from Adiantum capillus-veneris, assembly GCF_014529385.1. Classification (NCBI taxonomy): domain Eukaryota; kingdom Viridiplantae; phylum Streptophyta; class Polypodiopsida; order Polypodiales; family Pteridaceae; genus Adiantum; species Adiantum capillus-veneris. The sequence goes on along the minus strand of NC_140953.1, from coordinate 82,893,817 downwards.
CAACAACGAGCCACACAAGAATTTTGGGTGAAAGATCCAATTCTAGATGCTCGATGTCAACAAGCTTACATATGGATACCCAAAGATCAGTCCCTAAAGTTGGCTTCCACAATACAATGAGCATGACACCATGTGAATGTAGCCATCAACAATTCTCTTTATATTATGCTCAAATTGTTGAGTGCATAGAAAAAATTTAGATGCAAGTGAGATACAATACAATCCTATAACCATCCCAAGCTCTTTTTCTTGGGCATTTAAAGGCAACATGAGATTTTTTGAAATTTTACTCAGATTACAAGGAAAATTTTGTCAAATTTTTCCCAAGTTCTCACCATAGTTTTAGTGTATTTGTAGTCTACTCTTTGATGCCTTAGTGGTCAACTGTGGCTCCCACATTGATAGTGATTGAGTTTGACTCCCACTTTGACAAATTTTGTTAGTTTGGACATATATTTAATATTCTTGTATCCACTATCGTAGGAGTGAGATTTTTGTATGTCCGTAGTGGCTACATGCTACATGTTATGCATGGTTTTTGATTGATAAATATTTTTATCGTGAGTCTACTGCTTATTATAGGTTATAAAGGAGTAAGTCACAAGTTACAAGCTATACATTTTTTTTTAGTAGAGCTATGTTGAGCTACAGTTGCATATACGTTGATCATAATTATGATTGTGTAGTGGTCAAGGTGATCTTCCAATTTAGAATCTTAAATGCGATTTATGGTTTGGATTTTGCTTGAGATTTTGCTCAATTTACAAGGGAGACTCTGTAGATTCCTCCCAAGATTTCTTGCCGTACATCTTTGGATGCATATGTAAATTTTGGTTTCTTGGTATCCACTTAGCAAATATGTGTGACATTTCAAAGTCTGCAAAAAAGACCCTAAGAGACAGAGGTCTCATTCATGCCAATACTTGTGTTGTTGGAATTGTGGTCACACAGAGCACATTAGGAATTGCAATGATGTATGTGAGATGCAAATGTAGTGTTGACACATGCTACAAAGGTTTCTTCGTATGCCAATGACGATGATGTCATGTTTATCTCTAGCGTTCCTCATGCTTACATGTCTGGCACAGGTGACATTTCTTGCTATTGGTTTCTAAATGAGGATGTAGTCTTCCACATCACACCATGTCATGAGTGGTTTAGTACTTTTTCTAATGGGAGGCTTGGCTATGTGCACTTTGTTGATGGTTTGGTGTTAGACATTATAGGAGCATAAGATGTATGCTTGGCATTACGCAATGGTACATCTTTTATGCTATGGCATGTGCATTATGTTCTTGAGATCACACAGAATTTGATATCGGCGAGACAACTAGTAGACTGTGGTTGTTATGTACTGCTTCAAGAGTAATCCTTCCAAATGCGTTGTGGATTTCTTGTGATTGTGAGAGGAGTTAGATATCAAGTTTTTGCTCCATTAGATGTATCTAAGGATCTGGTTTTGATTATGTCATTGACATGTGGGATGCAAGAGATAAGACGCATCTCATTTGCAAGTGAGCTTCAGTACGCTTAAGAGAAAGAGCATGTAGCAATGCAGGAAATGTCAATAGACTTTGCAGAGGCAGAGGTGGAGCAGGATTTCTCTAGTGAGACACAGCAGGTGTCTTCTAAGTCTATGCGGATAGAGGTAGAGCAAGTATGCTCCTTAGAGACAAAGTCAGAAATGATAAACATGGAGTTCTTTTATATACTCATGCTAGAGGTTAATGAGTTGATGTTGAGAGGCATAGTTCAACCTATGCATGAGCGAGACATGGCCATCCCAGGGTCGACGATGACATGTCCATACGTGATGAGCAATCTTGATGATGCTACATATGCAGTTAGTGCTGAGGAGGCTAGTACAACTAGGTTTGCACAAATTTTGTCAGCATTCGAGCGTCAAGGCCCAACCTAACAGCTATAATGGAAGCATTTGCAGTAGGGATTACCAATCGTACGATGACTGACACTAGCATGATGCATTATGGAGCTATTCAGACTATACAGAGATGTCTGTGAGATTTGCATGTAGGCTCTAGCATGGATTCACACACTCGCCTATCAATAGAGCCAATTTGACTGCATGTAGATAGAGTAAGCAAGTCAGTGGGCATAGGCTGAGAGAGTCTTTTGCATATATTACTTGTATATACTAGTAGTTAGCTAGTAAGATCCAATTATCAACACATTCACCTTTAAGTGGGAGTATGTTGGGATAAATGCGGCATGTGCCTTGCCTCAAGGTCAGATGTTTGATGTTTGACCACCCACTGGCTTCACTAACCACTGGTCTTATTCTTTCTACATAAAACAATAAGGGGTCTCACTCATTCTTAGTAGGGAGTACTCCACCCACACATACAATCTATCACTTTGCACTCACCACACACACACACCCACACCACACAGCCTTTGTATTGGTTTTCTCTTCAGCAAATGAAAGAGAAAAAAGGTTAACCCATGGCTCATTAATAGTTTTTATAGATTGTCTTATAATAGGGGGAAAAGAATTTGAAAGGAGAGAGAGGGACAGGGATTCATTGAGAATTAGTATGGTCATATTTGAGAGTATGTTTATAGAAATCACCATTGACTTAGCTTGGAAATAATGTGCTCATTGAGATCATTTTGATTGAATTGGTTTTCAAGCTAGGTCAACAATCCAAAGGTTATGATGACAGCTAATTCCTATTTCACACGACTAAAGTCTTAACATATTTCACATGACTAAAGTCTTAACATACTTAGCATCTATAAATGACACCTTTTTCCCCACGTTTAAGAGGCATAGCTGCCAATCTTAATCTCCTAGATATGGTAGGAGACTTATACTTGACTACCACCCAGACTTGTGAAAAGTGTCCAACTAATTGGGTCCAATCATTCATAGACATCAGTCCACTTGGATACTAGTCTCCCAGTTTCCACGTTGCACTCACTCATTTCTCTTGTTTTCTAGCTATACCACATTGTTTTACATATACAGTTAGGGTTCCGTTATTAATTTTGATCATAGCTTCATTCATACAGCCCTTCAAACATCACCCAAACATCAGGGTTCCTTTATTAATTTTGGTCATAGTTTCGTTCATACAGTCCTTCAAACATCACTCAAATAATTCTTTCTCAAACAAACTCTAATGAAGGCATTCCTATCTTTTAACAAAATGAATACCCTCTATTATGAATTCTTCGCTACCCACGAACTTTCTCTATCTATCCAACAAAACCTTTGGAAAGGTCTTCCTATTTGCTAGCTGCGAAGCCGATAGAATCTTTCTGTTTTGCTACCTAATAGGGGTGCTTGCTCACTGCGATATACAAGAACTGCTAGCCAAAGTTTATTCTCCACTAACCATGGGATCCTCTTGCTAAACATGAGTTCCATTTGGCAAGAAGATGTCCTATTAGTAACTGCTTTTCAAGGGTTATCTTTCAATGGTAATCAAATAGGTTTGTGTCTTTTGTCATGATAATCATATTTGTGGTCCTTTTTGGGACATCCTAAGCTTCTCGTACGAATGTCTACTTATGTACAAACAATGCAAAAACTAGCAATTTGTCTTACCATGTTAGCAGTGGCTAACACAAGCTACATCGCTTATGCATCAAGCAGGAAATATGCTATGGTTGTGCATAATAGTTCCAACTCACTTTGTATAAGTCTTGGGCTCATGGGGAGTTCCAAAGTTGTATGTGCTAGCTAAAGGGCTCAAACTTAAACCCATAGTAGAAGGGATTGTGGTGAAATCCTTTAAAAGGAAGCCTTTATGCAAGGAGGCTTCATTCTTGAGTATCCACTCTTGAGGATCCACTTTTGAGAGCTCTCTCTCTCTTGGGTGCTCACTCTATGGATGGCCTAGCCTTGAGCTTAATGCCCATGCTTAAGAGGCTTGTACTAATACATTGTAAATAGAGAAGCTTGATTAATCTAATCCCTATTTTACTCATTAGTCTTATCTTCTCTACATTCATTATGTTATGAAGTAGTTTTACACTCTCATTATTCTAAATTTGAGAGAGGTAAGTACTTCTTGCTTTGATCTTAACTCTCTTCTTCCGTAAGTATTTCAATTAGTTGATGACTTCTCTAACTCTCTTGATTACTGTAGTGTGTGTGCACTCTTGGTCGTGTCATTAGAGTTTGTGCCTAATTGTGTGCTTAAGTGTGTGAAAGTTTAAGAGCCTTGAGCTCAATGCCACTTGTGTGTGATGTGATTAGAGTACCCTTGTTGGCATGTGATGATTGGGAAAGCCAACTTCAATGCAATTAGTGTGTGCTTTGATCATGGATGCTTGTGTTGACTGTGTTCTTGTGACTCCATAAGATTGGCAAGTCAGACTTTGGTGGGCTTGATGTGTGTAGGAGTTGATTGATTAGTGATTAGAGTATGATTAGATTTAGTCTTGCCATGGCTAATCTCTACTTGCATCGGTGAAGTATTCTCTTAAATCTTCTATTTCTATTGAGTCCGATGCTCGTGCTTCCATGCCCTAGCTGGGTTGCTGATCCACGGATTGATAATTCTGTGTGGGTTGCGATTAGGTCATTGCTACAACGCCTCCCTACATTTGGCGCCGTTGCCGGGGATCGATAACCTAAGCTAGTGAGTATAGGATGTTTAGAATAGAGTAATTTCACTATTAATTTCATTGGTTTTGAGTGTGTGTAACTCAATTTTGGTTTGATTTGATGATGTTGTGCAAGTAATTGAAGCTAATTGTTGAGCTATGATGAATACCCTAAATCCCCAATTTCACTAACTTCTCACTAACCATTGCTAATTTCGCTTCATTTCCATGCTAATTGTACTGATTTCATGCTAATTTTACTAATTTTTGACTAACTTTGCTAACTTAACCACTAACATTTGAAGTGTAATATATGTTCAATCTCCTTGCAAGAGGTGGAATCAACACTTTTATCAAGTTAATTGTGCTAATCCATGCTTAATTTGATAATTTGAGTGTTTGATTTTTGGCCTATAATGATCAATTTTTGGGCTAATTTGGAAGGCCACACACATGTGTGCATGATGGAATCGTCATGTGGAGCAAGGATTAGCTTGGATGCAATCAATTGTAAGTGCATTGACCTACTCCATTCAATTTTTGGGTGGTTAATTTGATTCCAATGTGTTGCTAATTCATTGCTAAAATTAAGTGTGTATTTCAATTGACATACTTTGAGAGCATAATTTGATTGTTTTAGAATGAAACTGATGGTCAATTTTGATTAATGAATGATGTGTCTATCAAGATTAAGCTTGATTTGCAACAAGAAATCATGTGTGTGCATAAAAATCATTGTGTGTGTAATGCACCAAAGAGAGAAAAAAAAACTGTCAAAAATTTCAAGTGTGTGTGCACCTAATCTTGAGTGTGTGCATGCATAGAAATTGATGAAATTGATGATCTGTGAGTATGCAATCATGTAATTGATGAGTATGCTAGGCTAATTCAATTATTGGATATGTCTATTTGCCAAAAAATTGGGCAAAGATTGAGTGTGTGTGTCCATCCAAGACCACCTGATTTTCAATGATTGATGGTCAATTGGGGCACCCAAATGATTTTTTATTATGGAATGTTCATGAAAATTATGTGCAATCATTAGGAGTGAGCCTAAATGCATTGCCAATTGAGCCAAATTTGAACTTTTGTGCTTAATTTTTGAGTATGTGCATTGCTTGATTGGGTCAAAATAGTGTTAATTTTTAAAAAATTGAGCATGCATGCATTCAATTATGCTTGATCGAGCTTGCAATTTGAGCATTACAACTAAGAATTGATGGATTTTGTGCATAAAATTTTGGCCTAAATTTGGGAGTGTGTGCCAATTAATGGCATGTGTAATCCCATGGGTGAACGAATAATTGGTATTTTTTACCAATTATGATGATTAATTTGGCCAAATAATTGATGTGTGGATCAAAATTGGCTTTGAGAATTGAGATAGATTACTCAATTGGTACTCAATTGTGTAGATTTTTAGTGCATTACCATGCTAATGATGAATCAATTTGATGAACATGGAAAAAATACATTAATGTGTGTGCCTATGCAATGACATTATCTATCCAATTTAATGATGAATGATTGGTGTCTCGTCACTAATCATGATGATTGAAGGCCTAAAAGATTGGTGTATATGATCAAATGACTTGGTATGACTCAATTGTATAGAATTGAGGATGATTTTATTATGACCGATGGTGTATGCCAATTGGATATGGTAAAAATTTGAATGATTTGTGCAATTTCTAGTGTCATAATCAAAAGTGAGTAGCCATGCAAAACAAAAATTACAAACCTAAATTGGTTTGGATGATTTGAACTATTGGAGATGAGCAATTGATTTTACTATGATTGAAATTGGTTTGGGAATTGGCTATGATTGCCTAATTGATATTAACTTGTATGTGTTTTGTGTGTGGGCATGCAAGACTACCGACAAGCCTACTTAGGCTTGATGAATTTGAATGAGCAACTTATATTGCAATGATTATAAAGTGGGATGAATTAGAGAGGAAATTTATGCAATAGTGAAGCATGAATGCATCACCTGATTAATTGAGATTGACTCAATTTTTTCAAAGTTGGGAAGTTAAATTTTTGCATGAATAATCTCTCATAAATGCTCAAGAAATCATCAAATTAAAGCAATATGAATGAGAAACTGAATGAAAATGTGGTGTTTCGATTGTTCAAACGAGTTGGAATTTTCAATTATGAAAGGATTTGTGCATTGTGCGTGTGGAATTCAATGTTTTGATTCATCACTAATAAATTGTTGTGGAAAGAGCTTGAGTCAGCCCTTTTTTGAAAGATCTCGATGGGTGAGAGGATTTCCCTCATCTTGAGAGAGTGTTTGAAGTCCATCTCCATGCTATCTTCACTCTCTGTGGGCACATCCCTTAAGAGGAGGATTTTTATAAAAATGTTTTTTTTTAATCCTATCACTTCCAGCCCATCCCCTTTTGCCTACTTATGAGGCAAGTAGCTCGCTCACGTGCTCAACTGGCCGCGGGACCCCACACGCACACACACATGCGCGTCGACTGCCTGGATTGGCTCACAGCACCACACACACAGACTTTTTTTTTCAGAAACGACAAGTCGACATCATGGCCTTGATTGCAGTCGCTGGCCTGCAACTCGCCCCGGCCCCCTTCCCCGCCCCGATCTCGCCTATGCTAACCCACTTGCACCGCTTCCCCTTGTCCCACCTTGGTCGACTTTCCAGCTCACAACACACACGCACGTACGCTAGTTTGACTGCGCTATCTACCAAAAACAATGCATGGAGCTTCATTGGACCCACTGGCTGGCTTGGCGCGAGCGTACACAACAAGCTACTTTCCCTTGCTACTATCGGCCCCACCGGCAGCGTATATGATAGTCAAACAAACCCTTTGAAGACTTCAAAGCTACAACCACATTGCAATGGATTCGAAGGTCTCTTCCATTTTGGCCTGCAACTTGGCTAGCCATCAAAAGCATGGGTCCTCTGCCCCAGCCATACCCCACACACATAGTACACACAGTTCCATTGCAGTGAGCCTAAATCCGATCTTACCTCCTCCCTCTAACTTCCTCTCTAACGTCTGGCTCATAATCGGCAAAGTGACTTGACATGTTAAGAATTCACAATATTTTTATCAAAAAAATATGATTAATTGACCAAGGAAGGAAGAATTCCCACCCGCTTGCAGTTTCCGAGCTTGTAAATGACATGATAACTGACCAAGTGGAGGGAGGAAGATGGCGCAATCCTTACAAACTTTGAACCCAACTAATTGCCTTCCTTTATGCCCACTGGAGAGATTATGTTTATTGAACCAAGGATGACAAAAATCATGCTTACATTAATTTCACCTTGATTGTATTTGGCTATGGCTAGTACTCCATCTTGCTATATATGAGAGTATGGGACATGACTTTTTGTGGTTTCCATTAATTCATTGAAGATATTTGGAGTGGTTGCATTGAAATTGTAGGACTTATTCCTCCCTTGTTCTTTTGATATGTATGTGAGCATTAATTCTGGGTACACAAGCATGGGATAGCATTAAAATTTTGGGATTGTGGTTGATCGTGCAGTTTTAGTGCTTGTGTTGAAATTCCAAATGCTTAAGAGCACTAATGATTTGAGTATTTTTGAAGGGATGTGGCAAGGTTGAACTTTGATTGATCCAAAGAGGGGTCATCATTGCAATATATTGCAAAACTTGGCTATTTAGAGCCATTCCAAATTCTTTGGATTAAAAGTTGTATACGTGCTAGCTCATTGCTTGGTCTAAAGTGAAAATGTTTTCATTTGAGCTAGTGTTTACGCAATTTTTTTGAGAGATTTCAAGTACAAAATTTGGCTATTGAGAGCCATTCATTTTCATTTCATCAAGTTGTAGTCATCTCTAGCTCATAGATTGCTCTAAAATTGTAAAATTTCAAGTGAGCTAGTTGTTAGCCAACTTCTTCGGAGCTTTTAAATTGTAAAATTAGGCTTTCAAGAGCCACTTCATTTCATCAAAGTTGCATTATTTTCAGCTCTTGGCTTGTTTTTAATTCCATATTTCATTGAGTTAGAAACTAATCAACTTTGAATCATGCATGAGAGATGATAAATATTACAAAATTTGCTTATGTAGAAGCATTTTATCTCTCTCATTGTTGATATGTATGTATAAATTGTCTACAAAGAGCACCATGTGCATAACCAAAGGCACTTTTTTCCCTTTGGAAAATTCGGGTATACAAGACCCTAGCTTAGGTTTTCATTAATGTTTTTGTGTTTTTTATGTGGCTTTCAATAAAAGGCCTTTAGAGCTTGTGTTTACACTTAGCTTCAAATCAGCTTCTTTTGCAAATAAAAAGATCAAGAGACTTCTCTACAAAGGGGATACTTGCTCAAGGATGCACAAAGAGCATAAATAGGTGTAATCCTTCCATGATTTTGCTCTTTTGTTTATCTCTTCATTCTCTTGCTTGGCTTAAGTGAAATTTTGCTTCTAAGCTATGGTTCTTTCATGTTCGAAAGCTAGGCATCCTAAAGTTTCAACACTTTGCTTTGTGAATATTAACTCATCAAAAAATTAGGTTTTATGTGTGCTAATCATAGGTAATTGGCCTCGACCTTAGGTTAATATAGGTTCCTTGCTCATTAGTCCTAGACTCTTAGTGATAGTCTTAATACTGCATTCATTTTTAACATGATCTAGGGCTATGATTAAGCTTGAGTCCTTTAGTCCAATTTCCATAAACATCTCATGTTGGAAGAAACAAAAAAGTGCTTAAAAAATGAATTAATGAAGCAAAAAAGTGTCCAGAAAAAGTAGCAAAAATGCTGCTAGACACGTAAAAAGCAAATTTTCATGTTATGCTGTGTCTTTGTGAGGCCTAGCGCCTTATTGGCACTTGGCAGGCGAGGGGAATCACCTTGGCTTGCTTGGTCAAGGCCCTAAACCGATGCCCTGGGTTAATAGGAGTTAGCCGTTGCCATGGTAGGCTAGTAGGCTTTTGGAACACCTTCTTGAGGGTTCAAGGAGCCAAGAGTCGTACCTAAACTTGCCTTGGAGTGGTAGCTTTGTATTGTGCTTTACTTTTTTCTATAAATGACAAAAAGAAAACTTCCATGAGCTTCAAAAAGCTTTGACAATGTACTAATAGATTAGGAGCTTTTTTATAGCCCATAGACTTGACAGACTTGAATGATTTATTAACATTGGTCACATAGTTTATAGGCTAGTAAGTTTATGAACTTGCATTAACCTAGGGTCATAATTGATTACTTGTGTTTCATGCATAAAAATAAAATTTCAAGAGGTTTAATCTTCATGATAGTTTGAGTGTTTTTTTGCTTTATGTTTTCGAGTTTTACTATGATTCCCCCATCTTTTAGGAGCAAAAAATTCACTTTGCATGATTGTTCATTGTACTTCATGTTTTTATCCTTGCTGGCCTTTAATGCTCATTACTTGTTCTTATGTTTTGCAACTCAACATCTTCCATGGACTTGCTTTCTACCATGTCATCGTGTTTTGCTTCACCGGCACACGAGGACGTGTGCCAAATTAGGAAGGGGGGAATGTTAGCAGCGGCTAACACAGGCTACACCGGTTATGCATCAAGCAGAAGATATGCTATGGTTGTGCATAATATTTCCAACTCACTTTGTATAAGTCTTGGGCTCATTGGGAGTTCCGAATTTGTATATGCTAGCTAGAGGGCTCAAACTTAAACCCATAGTAGAAGGGATTGTGGTGAAAGCCTTTAAAAGAAAGCCTTTATGCAAGGAGACTTCATTCTTGAGTATCCACTCTTGAGGATCCACTTTTGAGAGCTCTCTCTCTCTTGGGTGTTCACTCTATTGATGGCCTAGCCTTGAGCTTAATGCCCATGCTTAAGAGGCTTGTACTAATACATTGTAAATAGAGAAACTTGATTAATCTAATCCCTATTTTACTCATGAGTCTTATCTTCTCTACATTCATTATGTTATGAAGTAGTTTTACACTCTCATTATTCTAGATTTGAGAGAGGTAAGTACTTCTTGCTTTGATCTTAACACTCTTCTTTCCTAAGTATTTCAATTAGTTGATGACTTCTCTAATTCTCTTGATTACTGTAGTGTGTGTGCACTCTTGGTCGTGTCATTAGAGTTTGTGCCTAATTGTGTGCTTAAGTGTGTGAAAGTTTAAGAGCCTTGATCTCAATGCCACTTGATTACTGTAGTGTGTGTGCACTCTTGGTCGTGTCATTAGAGTTTCTGCCTAATTGTGTGCTTAAGTGTGTGAAAGTTTAAGAGCCTTGAGCTCAATGCCACTTGATTACTGTAGTGTGTGTGCACTCTTGGTCGTGTCAATTAGTTGATGACTTCTCTAATTCTCTTGATTACTGTAGTGTGTGTGCACTCTTGGTCGTGTCATTAGAGTTTGTGCCTAATTGTGTGCTTAAGTGTGTGAAAGTTTAAGAGCCTTGAGCTCAATGCCACTTGTGTGTGATGTGATTACAGTACCTTGGTTGGCATGTGATGATTGGGAAAGCCAACTTCAATGCAATTAGTGTGTGCTTTGATCATGGATACTTGTGTTGAGTGTGTTCTTGTGACTCCATAAGATTGGCAAGTCGGACTTTGGTGGGCTTGATGTGTGTAGGAGTTGATTGATTAGTGATTAGAGTATGATTAGAGTTAGTCTTGCCATGGCTAATCTCTACTTGCATTGGTGAAGTATTCTCTTGAATCCTCTATTTCTATTCATCTGATGCTCGTGCTTCCATGCCTCAGTCGGGTTGTCGATCCATAGATTGATAATTCTGTGTGGGTTGCGATTAGGTTGTTGCTACAACGCCTCCTTACATATACCAAAACAAGAGCAGGTGCAATGAAAACCTACAATTGAGAATGGCCATCAACAACGTCATTCACTAATGTTGGAGGTTGGGGGTTCTTTGGATCAGCTTTGGGCAAAGCTTTGAACCATCATGTTCTCTTCCTTAGTGGGGCCATCTCTCACGCAATATTCAAAAAAGGCAAAAGGATGTAATACGAGAATCAATTGAAACCACTTGGATCGTAATCGCAACAAGGAGGTATATAATTAAACAATTCAAAAATATAAGAATGCGACCCTAGTGCAAGGTTTATGCATCTATTTACTTAGGAACACATTCTAATGCACACTCAACCAAAAGCAAAACGAAAACCATGTCTCACATACCACTTTCAAGTGGTATGATCTGTTAACCCTCACGGCTCACGGACACCCTATCACCTACGACGAACATTGTATTACTTATTTGGTAGAGTTAGGTACCGGGCTTGTCGGTCCAATAGGAAAAGGGTAAGAGTGATCGCCGATGAGAGGCGCACTCTAACTGGGACATTCAAGGGATTAGTTGGCTAAGCATGGGCCCTCAAGTGTGAATGGGGTGAGCTCATATAAAAGTCAACTGAACCTAAAATTCACTCCTTCTCTCATTTTTGCAATTGAAGAGTGATCTTGCTCCATCTCCTTCTTCTTCTTCTTCATCTCTTTGTGTCTGTGTGTGTGTGTGAGAGAGAGAGAGAGTGTGTGCGATCGAGCATTGCGGCGGCACGATGGGCGCGAAGCCGTTGAGCACGGCGTAGCGGCGTCTCCCTCTTCTTCGCGACGAGGAATCCTCCACGAGCAAGCGTACAGCGGTGAGTGACACACCATCGCCTTCTTTGAGCTTACTAGTTTAGGCTTGTTGTGTGCTCGGAACCATTTGTGGCTCGCACACGGTGTATCGGCAAGTTCCTTGCATTGACACGTGCGACATACGTGCACATTTTTGGCACCATTGCCGGGGAATGCCGTGCATTAAGCTCGAGTAGCACTCTGTGCTTCTCCGTGGTGCAATTTCTATTGTAGGAAAGGTAAGGAAGGAGTGTGTGTGTGTGTGTGTTGGGAAGAAGGATTTGGTGTTGTACTGTGTATTTTTTTTGTTAATGGATTTTTCAAAGGTACTCTGTTTATTCTCTGTGTATTAAGGTTGTTAGTTTTCTTTGTTAATGGAGTTTTCAAAGGTACTGTGTTTATTTTCTGTGTATTAAGGTTGTTAGTTTTCTGTGTACAGTAAGTAGGAAGTAGATCTGTGAGAGTTAATAGAGTGTATTAGTGTGTAACAGTAGGTGTATTAGTTAGAAGTAGGTAGATAGAGTGTGTGTGTGTTCTCTCGCGCAGGCCGCTGCGACCTTATCCTTATAAAAATAAAATAAAATAAAAAATAAAAAAATTTAAAGGTAGGACCGGGATCGGGAATATCTCCCAGACCCAAGCCCAAGCTCATGCTCAGGCCTAGGCCTCAATCTCCTTTTTAAAAAAAACGAATTTTAGATTCACACGTAGCTAAAAATAGATTTTTTGAGGACCAACGGAACTTCACATGCCCGAAAATTGTGTTGTAAATCACACATCGACCCTCTAAGTGATACACTCATTTCGAGCTATCACACACTTTAATCAAAAAAATCAAACATTAAAAAATATTTTGAAAACATTAAAAACGTAAAAAACACGAGTGAAAACGGACGCTTAAAAAAGGTAAGCGGTTAACCTTCGAGGTTATTCGCTGACGCTTGTAGGGTGCCAAAGGCACATGCATCTGCGCTCTGGTCGTGTGCTAGAGACGGAGCAACTAGAGAGAATTTCGACTTATGCGAGTTCTCAATATTCACCTACTTTAGGTTCCGGGCCTTTGGCAGGGACCCAAGGTAGTACAAACCAAGACCCGAACATAGAGGCAAGTGACTCTGCCTCTGACTACGACATCATGGAGGGTTTCCCAATGCCTAATCTCGATAGCTCAAGCCAAGACATGCATGCCATGGGCCCACTGTCCGGACCGAGCGTGCTTAGCCGCCTGAAGGAAACCTTTAGTAGAGCCACTCGCTCCGAACATGGAGCTAATGACGTAAATGAGGGGGGTGGGGAAGTAAATTCTCCATTCGTGACCAACGTAGACCCTATACCGTTAGAGAATGTGCACATGAATACTTCATTCACTGCACCTCTTAACTCTTCAGAGTTATTTCCCTCCGAGGTCATATTACCCGATGGTAGAAGCCTTACCGAAGTGCAAGAGATTGAGCGATATATCCTTGTAGAGAGGGAAAAGGAAGTCGAGAGCTTACACAAGGCGGAGCAACGAAGAGAGTTAAAAGCGAAAGCTCCTATGTCAATATCCTTGCTAAGAGAGCAATCCAGTGCTCCTGATTTAGCAACCGCTAAGGGCCAACCCCTAGAAAGCAACATTGCATCTAGCTCAAAGGACACCCCTAGCACCTCAATCCTAGATAAAGTGTTCTTAAATGAGAACTGGGAGTACGAATTACAAATGGAAACTCTGACCGACCTATACACAGGTCACACCTATCACGTGGGTTGGTTAGATGTCCTACAATCCACAATTGGAGCTACTAGTGTGGAGGATCAACAACAAAGAGTTTGTGAGGTCATCCATAGGGTCATTGAGTTAGAGAGACAGAACAAGGGGATCAACATGCCTTCAACGGGTCTCATGAGATTCTTGGATACACGAAAGGCTAAACAACCAACCTTATCGCAAATGGAGACTCCCTCGGTCAGTCCGATGGATCCTCCATACGTTGTTTCGCTAGGGGTCTCAGTGCAATCTGAGCCCACAAGTGATAGCTTCACCTTTCCAAGTCTAGCTCATCTTTCCCTTGATGACACCACGGCTACCATGCCTACCCCAATGATGGGCATGCCGAGAAACACGCCATGGACCTCATTTGTTAGTAAAGCACCACTACATGGTAGCTCAATGCCTGCAACAATACCTACAAGTGTGTACCAATCGTATGCACCTATGGGTCATCACACTCATGTAGTCCCTACCCCTCCGATTGTTTCAACTACCTATGCTCCACAACCACAATACACAAGTTCTTATTTCCATGGGACTATATCGGCTATCATTAGCATGTCACATCCGACGTCTGTTATGCCTAGGGCCACCCATATGAACTATGGACCACCACATGGCACCACATTGTACCCAATGTGAAACCCAAGGGCTTCCTATGTGCCAAGCCCAATGCCAATATCTACTCCACATGTAGTCTCTGGAGCACCTCCACCCATGATGCATGCTCACTTAGGTGACTTGGCAACATTTGCTCAAGCTATCGGTCAATCTATTGCTGAGAATATGCGTTACGTGCCTGATAGAGAGCCTAGAAGTAAGGCAGTACAAATAGCCAAGCTCACACAAAAATTTAGTAGAGACAGGGATGTGAGAAAGCATATCGAAGTGTTGAACAAATATGCGATTCTCTAGGAGAACACAATGACCTACATAAGAGCAATGCTTTAAGCCTAACCCTAAGTGGAAAGGCTGGGGATTGGTATAGAACCCTAAGGGTGGAAGAAAAAACGATTTACCCTACTCTTAGGAGACTGTTCTTAAAAGAATACATACGAGAGGGAGTGCTTTGGGGTGTAGCCTCTCAGGTCCAGAAAGCCCAACGAGAGGAAGGAGAGTCGGTGAGAGACTTTATAAGTCGCTTGAAGCATTTGAATTCTCATTGTTATCAAAATGAGCGCTTCAACCATAACCAATTGCTTGATAGATTCATTAGGGGATTACGACATGAGGATATCTACAATGGCCTAGTCATTAGAGGTATCACCACTTGGGAAGCAGTCCCCACCAATGCAATCCAATTGGAGGATAATTTAATGATTCAAGGAGAAAGAGTGTCTGTTGAGTCTAAATCTATTAGCTCACAAGCATCGGGGCATCAGCCAATGACCCTAAAGCCTATTTCCAAGGAGCCAAAGATATATGAGATGACTTTAGCATATCTCACCAAGGCTATTCAAGAGAGTCTTAGAGACAATCGTGCTCCGCAAAACAATCATATGTATCCAAGAAGGGAGCAACAATGGTGCTCAGTATGCTATGGACTGCATAGTACCAGTGAATGCCCTACTTTTAGAGTAAAATTCAATGGGAACTGCAATGCCTGTGGGAGGTATGGTCATCAAGCTAAGGATTGCATAGTATTTAAGCGCGCAATGGCCAATAGACCAACCTTAGCATGGACAGACACACCTCGAGTGCCTGCATTGATGCCGGCCCCACCTCTTGAACAAACAACACAACACATGGTCCCTAGGGCCCAAAATGTTGTTCAAACAACACCTTTACCACCTCCAGTGCTAGGGCCGCAACCACCACATCCAAGAATCACTTTTGTGAATCAAGTGGGTTGTGAGTCGTCTATTGCTTGTTTGGAAGGCTGTGAGGAAGATATAGATCCTAATATTGCCTATGGGATGGATGTGCTTGAAGAAAGTCCACAATACTACATGGAGGACTATTGGGGACAAGTCAAACATGTATATCAAGTAGCTGCTCTTGCGGCAAGAGGCCAAAATATCAATTACACTGCTAAGAGCCCACCTCTTCAATGCTATGAGTGTGGAGGTCCACATCGAGTAGCCGAGTGTCCTATTAGGCTACAAACCTAGCTCAGGAAGGGAGGAGTCCCATGAAGCTTCTAGCTCCTCATGTAATGCATCCACAGAGGTAAAAGCTTCTCCACAGTCTCCACCTACAATAGTGGACCTCCATAAAGCTACCAAGGATTCCACACCTCCCAATGTTCAAGAATCACCTGATGAACCACTTCAAGTTCGATCCTGGGAGAGTACCTTACCACCCTTGCAACTCGACGAGGCACCTAAGGTAATAGAAAACTACTGGCAAAAATCCTCACCTATTACCAACTGGAACAATTGGTTTCAAAGGGTGACAAGCTCATTTCAAACGGTATGATCTACCAAGGAAGGGGGGAGTGTTTGCTGACAGTCATCATTCACTCTTTCTCCTCTCAACCTTCCTCCCTGACCTCTCAATCTCTGAATCTTAGGGAATATATATATAAATCCTTATACTCACAAAAAAAATAAAGAGCAAGAGCAATTAGCAAACGAGTGTGCAAAAATAAAAGTCAAAACATTGACCCAGACCTACACATTCACATCCAATACACTGAAATA
Source organism: Adiantum capillus-veneris (assembly GCF_014529385.1). Classification (NCBI taxonomy): domain Eukaryota; kingdom Viridiplantae; phylum Streptophyta; class Polypodiopsida; order Polypodiales; family Pteridaceae; genus Adiantum; species Adiantum capillus-veneris. The sequence continues at coordinate 82,877,261 of NC_140953.1, read as the reverse complement.
GAAACCTATGTCATCAAAAACCTTTGATCCTTGTCACTCAAGTGATGGAGGGTAGGTAGGATTTTTACAATAGGAGTGTTTCTGTTTTAGAGTTGAGTGATTAGCAAAGTCCCTTTTCCCATTGATGTGCCTCCTAGAGGTATTCTTTGTGTTTCTTAGTGTCTACAGGAACGTGTTGTTGTTGTTAGGATTTGGACCTTCATGGGATCTTTCTCTTGTTCACACTTCAAATCAAGCGTGACCATCAACACAAACAGGTGTTTCTTGTCCATTAGCATTGCCCCTTATCTTTTTTGCATCCATGTTTGTCTGCTTTAATTGTGATTGGTAGCATAATATTCAGTGCATTAGCTTAGTATCAAACATTAAATTCAATGTAATTTTTTGTCATAATCACTTGTCTAGGTTTAAAAATCAAGCAGTCCGACTAAGCTAGTTTGACCAAGCTAGGTGTTAGAGATCTTCTCTTAATACCATGGGGAATGTCTTCCTAATAATTAATGGTTACTTAGGTTCTTAATCCGATTTAGGTAGCATTGTGTGAAATGTATTAGGGCTTTCTAGTGGGCTGTCCCTATTGACATTTAGCTGAAGTATTATAAAGGGAGTTTACTAATGTGATGAGCCTAGGGAGGGTAACAGTGTTATATGACCCCCCAAAAGTTACAAAATTAAAATGCTGAAAATGAACAAACAAAAACAAATCAAAGTGCCACAATGTAAAATCTTAAGCTGGAAGAGAAATCTCAGCTTGATTTGGTACTTCACTCACATGTATCGCCTATGGAACTAGAGCCCTAGAGGTTCCCAGTGTGGGTGCTTTTCCTTGAAAATCAAAAAACCCAAGTGAAGGAGTACGAGCGGAAGTGCGACGCGAGAGAGAGTGCGAGAAGAAGAGCACGACGATATGGTGAACTCGCTCTACTGTAATGTGTAGAGCATAGTGAGTTCTTATTAGGTTTTTACAAAAGAATATGTGTACATACCTGGTGACCCTCCCACCTACCTGGGCGACCAGATTGGGCTTTATACCCCAACAACCTCCCACTTAAAGTCCAATGTGGTACTTTAAGTGTGAGAGAAGCTACTATACAAGCTAGTATACAAGAGATGTAGAGAAGTGATGTACTACCCTACACCTAATTGCTTGCGAAAATGCGCAAAGCTCTCTGAGGGAAGTCCTTTTGTAAGTAGATCAGCAGGATTTTTTGTGGTGTGAACTTTGACAAACTGAAGTTGCTTATCCTCGAGCATTTCCCTGATGAAATGATACTTCACATCCACATGCTTTGTCTTTGAGTGATAAACTGGATTAGAGATGATAGGTTGGACAAGTGTTCAACCTTCTATCATTTCTCCATGCCTATAATTAGACAATTAGTAGAACTAGCATCTTTCTATGTTGTCTAGAGCTGAGCTTGGACAAGTAGTGGACCTTGCTGCTCTCTTCCCTTGGTTTATTAGTTTGAAGACTCATTATATATACTTGCTTAGATCTATATAATTACTCATTAGTTAGGTTACAAGTAGGTATGTAATTTGTTAGCCTCAAGGGACTTTGAATATTGAATAGTAAGAAAGTCAAGTGCTGGTTTGAAGATCTTTTGCTTATCTAAACTAGACTCTAACTCAATAATAAGTCTCTTAAGTTCCACGAATTGTCCTATCTAGGCTCCAAAAGAGTCTTAATTGGTTTGTGCTAGATTCTAACTTCCTTGATGGGGTAGAATCCTAGAAAAATGAGGCACTATAAGTTTTACCTTAGCTCAAATGGATTTTCACTTAAACTAGACTGCAATTTGGCACTCTAGTATCTTTGTCTTGATGGAGTTTAACACTAGATACATAGTAGTGATATTTAAGCTTCATGTCTCTTCACTTGATCGAGATATGAGACCATACTTTCAAGGTCACCACTTGTCTTACCTAAAGACCAATGTGAGACATGGGAGCAAGAAAGCCATCCGATATTGTTTTAAGGACTATTACATAGACAATCAATAACTTAAGTAAAGCAAAAAGACTTGGATCTTTCACAATTAATAAATTAAGTAAAGCCAAAAAGACTTGGATCTTTGACAGTTTTTTTCAAACTAAAAAAGCACAATCTCATGCTAACAAAACTATAAATCACAATTGAAAGTTTTGAACAAGAAAAAGATCAACAATCTTATAAGAAGGATACTTTTCATTTCATTTGATGATTACAAACTAAAAGAAAGTCTCTCAAGAAATTGATAAACAAAAAATGTAAATGACTGCTTCATTATTTTGAGCAAACATATCAAAATCTCTATTGATTGAGCTCCATCTAGTAGTATCCTTTGTAAGATCCTGCAGGAAGGAATAAAAAGAAGATTTGTTAGATACCATGCACATGAGTGTTCAAATATGTGTATCAAGAATATATGACATGTCACTAGTACCTTAGGGTTGCTTTCTATCCAGCTTTAGAAGATTGTTCTCAGCTTTCACCTTATTTATATAAGCCTTTGCTGTGGTTGCCTTCAAAACTCCTTTTGTGTTACAACCCAATTGCCTAGCTAAAGTGGTCAATTGTGACGCCTTCATGCTTTCAATGGGTGTACGCTCCTTTGCTAAGATCTCTTGTATTTGGGCTCTTCTCATTTCATTGCGGTGGCTTGTGTCACTTGCATTTTCAATGATAGTTTCATCCCTGTCACCTTTTGCAGGTGGTATTCTTCTTGTAAAGAACACCTTAGCTGACCAAACATCATTTTTTTGCTTCCAATACTCCATGATTTGTTTGTATTCACTATCATTTGTCACTATAGGTTGTCCATAACGATTAGAAGCAATTAAATCACGCACATCCCTTCTCTCATCAAGATGAATCAAGTATGGCAGTAGCTCCTCCAAGAGCATATTGTCAACCATCTTCTCAGCATCAAATTGTGGTGGAAAAATGCAATTGTTTGCTGGTGAAATACATCCCTTGTAAGGAGAGTCATCAATAAGCACTGTTCTTTGTGGATCACATTCAAACCCCATGGCAATTTTGGCTAGAGGCTTGAACATTGCCTCAACGTTTGGATTGTCGGGTCTAAACAATTTTTGAGTTTGAGCGGTGTAGCAAACATCTTGCGACCAAATTGCAAAGAAAGGCAATGTATCCTCAGCTAAGTTGTTTAGTGCTGCAAGGATTTGATACACATTATTCCTAGTAGCTGTCGACCAAATTGCAACATTAAACCTCTGTAAAATAGTCTTCAAGAATTGGATGCAACCTGGCCTGAGTATAATATATCTTTTTGAATCCATTTGCACTGAGTTGTGGTGTGAGGATGGTTGAGGGGAACGTTTCAACAATAGACCATTTAAATCCAATATAATTGTAAGCATGGATTTCTCAACATCTACGCTACATGACGTAGTACCAATTGGCAATAGCTCGTGAGTGGACTTTTCAATCTCTTTTGATGTATGTTGCATTTTTGAAGCATCGATTTCTTGGTTCTCATTATTGGAAGCTTGCTCAAGTTGCACAACACTAGACTCTAGTATAGAAATATCATCCATCTTGGGCACTTTAGAAACCATAGAATCTATGGATTCTATAGTTGTTGACTGAACCATAGGAGCATTATCCATCCCAGTTTGTGAATCTAAGAAAACACACACACAAATGGTATCTCAAAACCACTATAATTTTATTCACCATATTTATATGTAGAACTCCTAGTAAGAAATTTATTTAAGGTAAAGTCGTTGTTAGAATCTTTGCAACCATTTTCAGCATTCGTACACCAAACACCACTTGTCTAAAATACAATCTACTAACTCAACATTTTCCATCCTACACTTTATTAAAGATGAGTACTTAAAGTGAAAACTAAAAGCCACCCTTGTTGAGGAAACATGGATACAAGGTCCACCAAATGTCCAACCTAGACTACAAGCAAACAATTAGAGATTTGGCTTAGATTTGGATTCAAAGGCCACCACTTATTCAAGTAAGATAACTCCACTTGTTTAAGACAGTAATGTTTGAAGCCCCACCACTTGTCCAACCTAGACATTGATTAAATTTTGGTAAGATTTATCACAAATCTAGAGTAGAATCAAGATTCTATGGCCAAGGTAGTCAAATAAGTTAGACAACACACAAAGCATAATAGCACTTTAGATTCTCGTTGAGCATAAACTAAACAATAATCAAATGTTATATTCACTTGAGATTTCATCCATGAAAAATGAAAATGATGCATGTACTTGAGATTTCCATCCATGTACAATACTTTACAATGTCAAGTAAAGTTATAGTCAGCAAAAAACTCTTCTCCTGCTTCAACTTGACAAATAGTCTCAATGCATACATGGCCATATTCTTCTGACTTGATGTGTGAAGAGGTGCATTTATGCCAAGGTGGCAAATTTGGATCAAATGTATAGCGTACGTTGGGACAGACATTTGTATTGTGAGAACTATTTATATAGCCCGACACGTTTCCTTCTTCTACACAACCAATAATGTATGATTGATCTTCTTCTTCTTCTATGTTTGGATCCTCTAGAAGAGAATATTTATAAGCTCTTGGAAAAATTTTGCATATCTTTTTCCAGTCTTGAAATCTGTACTTATGCCCTCCATAGTTTAGAATAGTCAAACCACTTTCCAGGGTAGTATGCACAAATAGCCCATAACCAGCTCCTTCAATACATGAAAGTCGCACTTCAAAATCCACACCGTTAATATGGAAAATTACATCTTTGGGAATAGGAAAAGTTGGTGTCCCAAAAGGATCTTCATGCCAATCATAGTGTGAAATACATCTAGTTTTTATATCACTTAACTCCTTTGTGTCTGCAAAAAGAAGAAAATATTATGCATAAAATAATGACAATATCAAAGAAAGATATCATTATTTTATAGTCCAATAGGTCTATTGTATGGAAGACTTAGAGTGCCTCTTACATGGTGCCTCCAAGGTTTCCAAAAAATAAAATCATTGGAGAAAAAGGCCACTGTGGCTCCAATCTATTGCCCATTTGAAGCATAGAGAGAACCAAGGTCCACCACTTGTCCAAGCTAGACATGGAGCATTGACACAAGATCCAACACTTATCCAAGAACCCTATAGTATATGTGGTAACATGGGATGCATTGATGCAACAAAAGTAGTCTAGCCTCCTCATCCATCTCTTTTTTCTTGTAGCCTAGAGGGATTAGTTTCAAGGTCTATCACTAGTCAAAAACTACACATAGAGCATTGATACAAGGTTCCACCACATGTGAAACCTATCATCTCTAGTAGCATGGATGGTTTGATATCAAGGTTCACTGCGTGTCCTACCTATACTCTATTGTAGCATAGAGATTCTGGTTTGGTGGTACTACACTTGTCCAAACTTGGCTTGTTGTTGATATCTGGAGGTAATCAAGGGTCCTCCACTTGTCCAAGTTAGGCATATAAAACAATTGCAAGGTCCACCATGTGTACAACATATGATTGATTATAGAATGCATGGTCTTATTTCATGGGCAACCATCTTCTCTCCAACATGTGTCCAACCTCGGCTCCATTGAAGCATGGAGAGAAGCAAGGTCCACCACTTATCAAAGCTATTATTTTCTCCCAGTGCTTTCAAAACCCATAATACGTTGTACATGGGGGGGGGGGGGGGGGAATTCTTGTTTCAAGGTCCACCACTTGGCTAAGTTTGGATCCGTTGAAACATAAAGAGAAGCAAGCTCTACCATTTTTCCAAGCTAGGTGCCATTGAAACATGAAAACCCCATAATATGTTGTATACGGGGGTTTTTTCATGGTCTACCACTTGTCTAAGCTATGGTCCATTGGAACATGGAGAGAATCAAAGCTCCACCACTTTTCTAAGCTAGGATCCATTGAAACATGGAGAGAAGCAAGCTCCATTGTTTGTCTAAGCTAGGCTCCATTGGAACATGGAGAAAACAAGCTCCACCACTTGCCTATTATTGCATAGAGATTCTGGTTTGAAGGTCCACCACTTGTCCAACCTTGCCTTCATGTATGGAGATAATAAAGAGTGCAATGCTTCTCTAAGCTAGGGACATAAAAGAGTTTCAAGGTCCACTACATATACGATCTATGATGGGTTGTAGCATGGGAGGTTTCATTTTAAGGTTGACCACTTCTCCAGCTCCGCTTGTCCAACCTCAGATCCATTGAAGAATGGAGAATAAAGGTGTACCAACTCTCCAAAATAAGCAAGAAAATCTCTATAAAACCCATGAATTGTTAATATATGCTATGCTGTGGAGGTTTGTTTGAAGGTCCACTCCTTATCCAAGCTACAATCCATTGAATCATGGAAATAAGTAAGATATATCTATAGTCCAAGATAGGATCCATTGAAACATAGAGAGAATCAAGGTCCACCACTTGTCCAAGCTATGCATGGGTAATTGATATAAGGACCACTACGTTTTCACCTATACTATGCTCTATCGTGGATGGTTTCATATACCACCAATTTTCCAACTTATTTAGTAGGTTGTATTATGGGGGTTTGGTTTCAAGGTACTTCACTTGTCTAAGGTGGGTTCCATTGAACCATGGAGAGAAACAATGTCTACCACTTGTCCGAAATATGCTCCTTTAAAACATAAAAGCAAGGTCCACCACTTGTCCAAGCTAATGTTTCTCTCCATTGAAGCATGGAGAGAAACAAGGTCTACCACCTGTCCAAAATATGCTCCATTGAAACATAAAAGCAAGGTCCACCACTTGTCCAAGCTAATATAACAAATGGGTGTTGGTTACAAGGTGTACCACACTTGTCTAAACTAGTCTCCATGCAAGGTCCACCACATGTCCAAGCTATATGATCTTGGTTTGAAGGTCTACCACACCTCTTGAAATTAGGATCCATGTAAGGTCCACCTTTTGTCAAGCTATGCCTTTAGTGAGTACTAAAACTAAGTAAATTGCAGTACTTAAATACCTTTCCAAGCTCATTAAGATTTTGGTCTCTAAGGCCACCACCACATGTCTAATCTATGCTCTAATTGATTACTTATGCTAGTTCTCAAAGTCCAAACATAAGCTCCCTTCTAGCAAGGTTAGTTTAAATTTAGGCTCCAACACCTGTCTAAGCTAGGTTCAATTTATGAAGCATCACCATTTAACCATGCTACGATCTAATGTATCATATCAAGGGGGTATTGATAAAAGGTCCAAAACTTATTGAGTTCAAGCTCTTAAGTAATAAGTCTTTGTGAGTATTAAATGTTATAGTTTTAGTCTAAAGATCCACCATTCAAAAACTCAAGTAATTTATTATTTACATTCAAACCTTGAATGCTTGAGATAAAAAATACAAACTCAATCAATACTATATAAAGAAAAATCTAACATTAAGAGTATCAAATCAGTAACAAGAAACACTAACATACACAAGAAACTCAAAACATACGTGTCTCCATTTCCAAAAAGTCCTCCATTGACAGAGGATGTTGTTGTTGTTGTTCTTCTTCTCTTTGTGGAGAGCACTCCTCTGTAACAGGCACAATGTCATCTGATTGCGAAGTGGATTGTTGAAGTCCAGCCCATTTTTCTATATCTTCATGAGACTTAGCAAAGTCTAGCAGCATGGTCTCCACGTTTTTTGCCTCCTCCACACTATCAATTAAGCATATAACTTCTTTTTTCTGTTGTATTCCTTCTTGTGCAACCAAGGAGCCATCACCAAAAACATCAACAAGCTTGCGGTCTTCAAAACAATATGTACGAATGTAGTGCTTGACCAAAGCTCTTTTTTTGGCCTCCAAATATTGCAAATCTGACATATCGTTATTTGCTACTTGAAGAAGAGAACAATCAATTGGCATGGGATGTTCCTCTGATCTTCTTCTCAGGTCTTCAAATGCATTGCCTTGTCCCAAGAAGGCAATAACTGTTAAGAATTGAATTGCTCCTTTGCAAGGAGCTGATGGAAAGTGATGCAATGCACCACAACAATGGTAGCTTAGATTATCTCCCATGGCGTGAAAGGCACATTGCAATTTTGTGAAGTTAGTGAAATCCACAAATGCAAGAAAGACAAATCCAGGATCTGTTGACCCTCTAGCAATAGCCAAGATCCCATCCAAAGCATTTTTAAATGTCTCCTCACTCCACTTCAAATTGCCTCCAACGTTTTTTGTCATATCTAAAACACATAAGCCAATAGGCACTTTATTATTGAAGTGGCGCATCAAGTAGAGATTGCCTTCCATTTGTAGGCTCACCACATAGATTGACCATGGCAAATCTCTAGGCTCAGTTTTCTCCTTTTGAAGGTGAATTGCCCATTGCATGTATTTTATTGCTCCATCTGGAAAAGCCATTTTCTTTGTTCCACGCGTCAAACTAGATTTGATCCATTCCTCGCATAGCATTAAAATTGTTTTATAAACAACATCATTGATGTTATACATTTTGACCACCTCCTCCCAGTCTTTACATGGTGAAGACTCATTCAAATTGTTGAAGCCTTCAAGAAGTGCATCTTGAATCAATTTGTCTTGCTTCAACTGCTTGATTCGATCATACATGTCAGTTGCATCACCATCCTTTGCACTCTTTGACAGTAAAATCTTCTCATCTCTAATCTCTTCTTGAATAGTCTTTACCTCTGATTCCTCAAGGCCACAAAGGTATCTAAATACAGTTGTTGGGGGTTTCTTATTCTCCTCTTCTAGCTTTTCAATGATTTCTATCCAGCAATCATAAACTAAATCAGAGTACGTGACCATGTGTGCCTGTTTAGCAATCCAACTTGCTGCTGCACTCATTCTTGCCAATCGAAGAAAAGCCTAAAAAGAAATAGAGAAATAATTAAACTATTGAGCAAGATTTGTTAATTAAACACTATCAAAAAGACAAAGAAAATAACTTACATCCCATCCGGCACGAGATGCATGTCCCTCTGCAATTCCACTTGCTGCCTTTGGTGGTCGTCCTGAGAAGATCCATTGACTCCGTAAATGTCTCAATATTTGGCTGTAAGGTTGCTTGACATACAATGCCTGAGCCTCCTCATTTGCAATGGCAGATATAGCAGTTGCAACAAATGGAGGAGCATTCACAACAATGCGAGCCTTTCTAAATTTATACACGCTAATCAGTCTTTCAAATATCTCTTTGTTGTTTTGTTCATTGTGAAGCAAAACTTTTGCAGCATAGATTGAATGCTGCCCATCAAGAATCCAATAATGATAATCTTTAATTTTTTGCTCCTCTACCTCTTCTACTGCCAAAGGAGTCCCCTTCTTTGATTTTGCATTTCGAACAGGCATCAAATATGCACATGCTGCAGGCTTGGTCGTACTCCGTGAAAATCCAAATAACACACTTTCAGCGTGTTTTTTATCCATAATACGTGCATTATAGTGATCAGGAGCAAGACAACAATTTTGAATAGGGATATCAAATTCCCTATATTGGAAAGGAAAATAATTTATGTACTTATTCATTCCACCTGTATCTTTTTCTTGTCCTTTCATGGCCTCAGCTTCTAAAACATCTGGATCCACAATTCTCATCTTTGACATTGAACCCTCTGTTGATGAGGATGCCAAAGATGCCTTGTCTACATCCAAAATGGAACTAGTTCGCTTAGCTGCTACTTTTTGCACTTTTGCTTGCTTCTTTGTGGATGGTGGTCGTGAAGCTTTCACCTTTTTTCGTTGTAGTGTGGCAATGATGGAGCTTTGAAGTTGATCTGCTGTGATGTTTGGATTTGATTCTGCAAACTTCCATCCTCGAGAAAACATTGTCTCTTCTTTGTTTCTAGACATGCGCTCCAATGCATATGCTCCTGGAGATAGTTGAAATTCTAGATTCATTGGAACTAGAATGTCAATGCATTCCACCTCCGGATGACTATCAACTATAGAGACAGATGCTTCCACAACTTGTCCAACATCTTCAAACAAGCTGTCATTCTCCTTTTTGGCAATAAATAGATGCACCTTATGAAATTGTGCACCCTCTATACCATGTATGTCCAAATACCATTTCCTAACATCATTGCAAGTATAGTCAACTGAGACAGCAACCCTTGCAACCTGTTTTTTTGGAGCCATCTTTCCTGAAACAAAAAAAACCAAATGTTATTTTAGCATATACTTTATTGTAATGAATTAAGTTTGTGTGAATACAAGGTCCACCACTTGTTCAAGTTAGATCTAAGCAAGTATACATAGTAATCTTTTAAGCTAGTAAACTAAGGGAAGGGAGAAGTAAGGTCCACCACTTGTCCAAGCTCAGCTCTAGACAACATGGAGAGATTCAAGGTCTACTAATTGTCTAATATAGGCTAACTATATTGAAACATAGAGAGAAGCAAAGGTCCACCACTTGTCCAATCTAGGGTCCATTGAAACATGGAGAGAAGGATGCTCCACCATTTGTCCAAAATAGGCTCCATTGAAACATGAAGAGAAGCAATATGCACCATGTCTTCGAGATGCTAGGCTCCATTGAAATACCTTAAACCCACGATATTTTGTATATGTAGGGTTTAAATTCAAGGTCCACCACTTGTCCAACCTATTCTCCCTAGTAGCATGAGTGGTTTGGTCTCAAGATTCACCACTTTTCCACTCTGTCATTATATTAAGAAGATCTGGGTGTTAAGGTCCACCACTTGTCCAACCTATAAGGCTATATCTAAAATGGTATTATTTACCACCACTTGGAATGCACATGATAGGTTTTACATAGGGGTCTGGTTCCAAGGTCCACCACTTGTCCAAGCTAACTCTATTGAAACATAGAGAGAATCAAAGGTCCAACACTTGTCCAAGCTAGGCTCCATTGAAACATGGAGAGAAGGAAGCTCCACCATTTGTCCAAGCCAGGTTCGATTGAAACATGAAGAGAAGCAAGCTGCACATGTCTCCAAAATGCTAGGCTCCATTGAAATATCTTAAACCCATGATATTTCGTACATGGGGGGTTTACATTCAAGGTCCACCACTTGTCCAACCTATTATCACTAGTAGCATGAGTGGTTTGATCTCAAGATTCACCACTTTTCCACTCTATGTCATTATATTAAGAAGATCTGGGTGTTAAGGTCCACCACTTGTCCAACCTATAAGGTTATATCTTAAAGGGTATTCTTTCTAACCACTTGGAATGACCATGATAGGTTTCACATGGGGGTTTGGTTCCAAGGTCCACCACTTGTCCAAGCTAACTCTATTGAAATAGAGAGAGAAGCAAAGGTCCACCACTTGTCCAAGCTAGGCTCCATTGAAACATGGAGAGAAGGATGCTCCACCATTTGTCCAAGATAGGCTCCATTGAAACATGAAGAGAAGCAAGCTGCACCATGTCTCCAAAATGCTAAGATCCATTGAAATACCTTACACCCACGATATTTTGTACATGGGGAGTTTACATTCAAGGTCCACCACTTGTCCAACCTATTATCTCTAGTAGCATGAGTGGTTTGGTCTCAAGATTCACCACTTTTCCACTCTATGTCATTACGTTAAGAAGATCTGTGTGTTAAGGTCGACCACTTGTCCAACCTATAAGGGTATATCTTAAAGGGTATTATTTCTCACCACTTGAAATGTCCATGATATGTTTTACATGGGGGTTTGGTTCCAAGGTCCACCACTTGTCCAAGCTAACTCTATTGAAACATAGAGAGAAACAAAGGTCCACCACTTGTCCAAGCTAGGCTCCATTGAAACATGGAGAGAAGGATGCTCTATCATTTGTCGAAGCTAACTCTATTGAAACATGGGGGGTTTACATTCAAGGTCCACCACTTTTCCAACCTATTAACGCTAGTAGCATGAGTGGTTTGGTCTCAAGATTCACCACTTTTTCACTCTATGTCATTATATTAAGAATATGTGGGTCTTAAGGTCCACCACTTGTCCAACCTATAAGGCTATATCTTAAGGGTTATTCTTTCTCACCACTTGGAATGACCATGCTAGGTTTTACATGGGGGTTTGGTTCCAAGGTCCACCACTTGTCCAAGAGAACTCTATTGAAACATAGAGAGAAGCAAAGGTCCACCACTTGTCCAAGCTAGGGTCCATTGAAACATGGAGAGAAGGATGCTCCACCATTTGTCTAAGATACACTCCATTGAAACATGAAGAGAAGCAAGCTACACCATGTCTACAAGATGCTAATCTCCATTGAAATACCTTAAACCCATGATATTTCGTACATGGGGGGTTTACATTCAAGGTTCACCACTTGTCCAACCTATTAACGCTAGTAGCATGAGTGGTTTGGTCTCAAGATTCACCACTTTTTCACTCTATGTCATTATATTAAGAATATGTGGGTGTTAAGGTCCACCACTTGTCCAACCTATAAGGCTATATCTTAAGGGTTATTCTTTCTCACCACTTGGAGTGACCATGCTAGGTTTTACATGGGGGTTTGGTTCCAAGGTCCACCACTTGTCCAAGATAACTCTATTGAAACATAGAGAGAAGCAAAGGTCCACCACTTGTCCAAGCTAGGGTCCATTGAAACATGGAGAGAAGGATGCTCCACCATTTGTCCAAGATACGCTCCATTGAAACATGAAGAGAAGCAAGCTACACCATGTCTCCAAGATGCTAATCTCCATTGAAATACCTTAAACCCATGATATTTCGTACGTGGGGGGTTTACATTCAAGGTCCACCACTTGTCCAACCTATTATCTCTAGTAGCATGAGTGGTTTGGTCTCAAGATTCACCACTTTTCCACTCTATGTCATTATAAAGAATATTTGGGTGCTAAGGTCCACCACTTGTCCAACCTATAAGGCTACATCTTAAACTTTATTCTTTCTCACCACTTGGAGTTACCATGATAGGTTTTACATGGGAGTTTGGTTACAAGGCCCACCACTTGTCCAAGATAAATCTATTGAAACATAGAGAGAAGCAAAGGTCCACCACTTGTCCAAGCTAGGCTCCATTGAAACATGGAGAGAAGGATGCTCCACCATTTGTCAAAGATAGGCTTTATTGAAACATGAAGAGAAGCAAGCTGCACCATGTCTCCAATATGCTAGGCTCCATTGAAATACCTTAAACCCATGATATTTCGTACATGGGGGGTATACATTCAAGGTCCACCACTTGTCCAACCTATTATCCTTAGTAGCATGAGTGGTTTGGTCTCAAGATTCACCACTTTTCCACTCTATGTCGTTATATTAAGAAGATCTAGGTTTTAAGGTCGACCACTTTCCAACCTATAAGGCTAGATCTTAAAGGGTATTATTTCTCACCACTTGGAATGACCATGATATGTTTTACATGGAGGTTTGGTTCCAAGGTCCACCACTTGTCCAAGCTAACTCTATGGAAACATAGAGAGAAGCAAAGGTCCACCACTTGTCCAAGCTAGGCTCCATTGAGACATTTAGAGAAGGATGATCCCCCATTGGTGGAAGATAGGCTCCATCGAAACATGAAGAGAAGCAAGCTACACCATGTCTCCAAGATGCTAGGCTTCATCGAAATACCTTAAACCCACGATATTTTGTACATGGGGGGTTTACATTCAAGGGCCACCACTTGTCCAAGCTATTATCGCTAGTAGCATGAGTAGTTTTGTCTCAAGATTCACCACTTTTCCACTCTATGTCATTATATTAAGAATATGTGGGTGTTAAGGTCCACCACTTGTCCAACCTATAAGTCTATATCTTAAAGGTTATTCTTTCTTACCACTTGGAGTGACCATGATAGGTTTTATATGGGGGTTTGGTTCCAAGCTCCACCACTTGTCCAAGCTAACTCTATTGAAACAGAGAGAGGAGCAAAGGTCCACCACTTGTCCAAGCTAGGCTCCATTGAAACATGGAGAGAAGGATGCTCCACCATTTGTCCAAGATAGGCTCCATTGAAACATGACGAGAAGCAAGCTGCACCATGTCTCCAAGATGCTAGGCTCCATCGAAAAACATTAAACCCACGATATGTCGTAGATAAGGGGTTTACATTCAAGGTCCAACACTTGTCCAAGCTATTATTGGTAGTAGCCTGAGTGGTTTGGTCTCAAGATTCACCACTTTTCCACTCTATGTCATTATATTAAGAATATGTGGGTGTTAAGGTCCACCACTTGTCCAACCTATAAGGCTACATCTTAAAGGTTATTCTTTCGTACCACTTGGAGTGACCATGATAGGTTTTACATGGGGGTTTGGTTCCAAGGTCCACCACTTGTCCAAGCTAACTCTATTGAATCATAGAGAGAAGCAAAGGTCCACCACTTGTCCAAGCTAACTCTATTGAATCATAGAGGGAAGCAAAGGTCCACCACTTGTCCAAGCTAGGCTCCATTGAAACATGGAAAGAAGGATGCTCCACCATTTGTCGAAGGTAACTCTATTGAAACATGGGGGGTTTACATTCAAGGTCCACCACTTTTCCAAGCTATTACCGCTAGTAGTATGAGTGGTTTTGTCTCAAGATTCACCACTTTTTCACTCTATGTCATTATGTTATGAATATTTGGGTGTTAAGGTCCACCACTTGTCCAACCTATAAGACTATATCTTAAAGGTTATTCTTTCTCACGACTTGGAGTGACCATGATAGGTTTTACATTGGGGTTTGGTTCCAAGGTCCACCACTTGTCCAAGCTAACTCTATTGAAACATAGAGAGAAGCAAAGGTCCACCACTTGTCCAAGCTAGGGTCCATTCAAACATGGAGAGAATGATGCTCCACCATTTGTCCAAGATAGGGTCCATTGAAACATGAAGAGAAGCAAGGTGCACCATGTCTCCAAGATGCTAGGCTCCATCTAAATACCTTAAACCCACCATATTTCGTAGATGGGGGGTTTACATTCAAGGTCCACCACTTGTCCAACCTATAAGTCTATATCTTAAAGGTTATTCTTTCTTACCACTTGGAGTGACCATGATAGGTTTTATATGGGAGTTTGGTTCCAAGCTCCACCACTTGTCCAAGCTAACTCTATTGAAACAGAGAGAGAAGCAAAGGTCCACCACTTGTCCAAGCTAGGCTCCATTGAAACATGGAGAGAAGGATGCTCCACCATTTGTCCAAGATAGGCTCCATTGAAACATGACGAGAAGCAAGCTGCACCATGTCTCCAAGATGCTAGGCTCCATCGAAAAACATTAAACCCATGATATGTCGTAGATGAGGGGTTTACATTCAAGGTCCAACACTTGTCCAAGCTATTATTGGTAGTAGCCTAAGTGGTTTGGTCTCAAGATTCACCACTTTTCCACTCTATGTCATTATATTAAGAATATGTGGGTGTTAAGGTCCACCACTTGTACAACCTATAAGGCTACATCTTAAAGGTTATTCTTTCTTACCACTTGGAGTGACCATGATAGGTTTTACATGGGGGTTTGGTTTCAAGTTCCACCACTTGTCCAAGCTAACTCTATTGAATTATAGAGAGAAGCAAAGGTCCACCACTTGTCTAAGCTAGGCTCCATTGAAACATGGAGAGAAAGATGCTCCATCATTTCTCGAAGCTAACTCTATTGAAACATGGTGGGTTTACGTTCAAGGTCCACCACTTGTCCAAGCTATTACCGCTAGTAGCATGAGTGGTTTTGTCTCAAGATTCACCACTTTATCACTCTATGTCATTATATTAAGGATATCTGGGTGTTAAGGTCCACCACTTGTCCAACCTATAAGGCTATATCTTACAGGTTATTTTTTCTCACGACTTGGAGTGACCATGATAGGTTTTACATTGGGGTTTGGTTCCAAGGTCCACCACTTGTCCAAGCTAACTCTATTGAAACATAGAGAGAAGCAAAGGTCCACCACTTGTGCAAGCTAGGGTCCATTGAAACATGGAGAGAAGGATGCTCCACCATTTGTCCAAGATAGGCTCCATTGAAACATGAAGAGAAACAAGGTGCACCGTGTCTCCAAGATGCTATGCTCCATCTAAATACCTTAAACCCACGATATTTCGTAGATGGGGGGTTTACATTCAAGGTCCACCACTTGTCCAACCTATTATCGCTAGTAGCATGAGTAGTTTGCTCTCAAGATTCACCACTTTTCCACTCTATTGCATTATATTAAGAATATCTGGGTGTTAAGGTCCACCACTTGTCCAACTTATAAGGATATATCATTAAGGTTATTCTTTCTCACCACTTGGAGTGTTTGGTTCCAAGGTCCACCACTTGTCCAAGCTACCTCTATTGAAACCTAGAGAGAAACAAAGGTCCACTACTTGTCCAAGCTAGGCTCCATTGAAAGATGGAGAGAACGATGCTCCACCATTTGTCGAAGCTAAATCTATTGAAACATGGGGGGTTTACGTTCAAGTTCCACCACTTGTCCAAGCTATTATCGCTAGTAGCATGAGTGGTTTTGTCTCAAGATTCACCACTTTTTCACTCTATGTCATTATATTAAGAATATTTGGGTGTTAAGGTCCACCACTTGTCCAACCTATAAGGCTATATTTTAAAGGTTATTCTTTCTCACCACTTGGAGTGACCATGATAGGTTTTACATGGGGGTTTGAGTTCCAAGGTCCACCACTTGTCCAAGCAAACTCTATTGAATCATAGAGAGAAGCAAAGGTCCACCACTTGTCCAAGCTAGGGTCCATTGAAACATGGAGAGAAGGATGCTCCACCATTTGTCCAAGATAGGCTCCATCAAAAAATGAAGAGAAGCAAGCTGCACCATGTCTCCAAGATGCTAGGCTTCATCGAAATACCTTAAACCCAGGATATCTTGTACATGGGGGGTTTACATTCAAGGGCTGATACTTGTCCAAGCTATTATCTCTAGTAGCATGAGTGGCTTTGTCTCAAGATTCACCACTTTTCCACTCTATGTCATTATATTAAGAATATGTGGGTGTTAAGGTCCACCACTTGTCCAACCTATAAGTCTATATCTTAAAGGTTATTCTTTCTTACCACTTGGAGTAACCATGACAGGTTTTACATGGGGGTTTGGTTCCAAGCTCCACCACTTGTCCAAGCTAACTCTATTGAAACAGAGAGAGAAGCAAAGGTCCACCACTTGTCCAAGCTAGGCTCCATTGAAACATGGAGAGAAGGATGCTCCACCATTTGTCCAAGATAGGCTCCATTGAAACATGAAGAGAAGCAAGCTGCACCATGTCTCCAAGATGCTAGGCTCCATCAAAATAACTTAAACCCACGATATTTCGTCGATGGGGGGATTATTTTCAATGTCCACCACTTGTCCAAGCTATTATCGCTAGTAGCATGGTTTGGTCTCAAGATTCACCAGTTTTCCACTCTATGTCATTACATTAAGAATATCTTGGTGTTAAGGTCCACCACTTGTCCAACCTATAAGGCTATATCTTAAATGATATTTTTTCTCACCACTTGGAATGTGCATGATATGTTTTACATGGGGTTTTGCTCCAAGGTCCACCACTTGTCCAAGCTAGATCTATTACATATATATTATACATACAATATTCAACTAGATTCCCTACCTATCATGTCCAGTAGCATGGATGCTGTAGCTTTAAGGTCCACCACTTGCCCAACCTATACTCTCTTATGTAAGGGAGATCTCGCTATAAATTCAAAACCTTCCCGCCTAAATTTAAAATTCAAAATCTGATTGCCTAAATTTAAAATATCCCTCCCAAATTTTAAATATCCCGCCTAAATTTTAAAATATCCCGCCCAAATTTTAAAATTCAAACTTTTTTATAAAAATTTAAATTTTACCACTTAAATTTAAAATATTCCACGCGAAATTGATTTTAAATTCAAGTTTACCACAAAAAGATATCATTATACCACCTAAATTCAAATATGCAAACCTCAAATCATTATATTGTACATAAATTCAAACAAATTCAAATTAACAAGCCTAAACTGATATTAGTTTGCATAGATATGAATTTATCACACCTAAATTATGTCACCATGTTAGAGAGAGTGGTTAGAGAATTTGAACAAGGTCCACCACTTGTCCAACTTAGATACCAAGAAGGATTGAGTGTACAAGGTATTGTTTGGAGGTCCTTATAGTCCACTGGTCTCAAGGTCCACCACTTGTGGTAAGGGTCACCAAAAAGTGTATATATTCATCCAAAGAAATACACGTATTTTTGGTCTACATGTCCTAGTTTCAACCATTTATGTCCATTAGGTGTATCACTAAACAACACTACTATTTTTGAGAAACAGAAGTTACAATCATATCTACAAATGGATTAGAGGAAAATCAGCTCAGTATACATCCAGAACTCGCTACAAGAATCGACTTTAACAGATCACGCAAGTAAGTCTTCCATTCAAGTTTACTAGTATTACAATGTGTTAGTTATTTGTGATATTTATGTATGTATATATACTATGTGTGCATATCGTAATTAAGTGTAATTGTGTATCTGCATTATGTATGAGTATTACAATGAAATAACACAAATATACATACATACACATAGATAACACAGACGCACACATACATGAGCATGTATTTTCAAGAGAGAGATAGCAAGATACAGAGATAGATAGATAGATAGATAGAGAGAGAGAGAGAGAGAGAGAGAGAGAGAGAGAGAGAGAGAGAGAGAGAGAGAGAGAGAGAGAGAGAGAGAAATACCTGTTTTCTAGAGAGAGGAGAGAGAGAAAGATAACAGATTTCACTGTGTTTATGTATGTGGAAGAGAGGAAGACGATGTATGGGAATATGTGCACGTATTTTCTAGAGAGAGACAACAAGATAACAGATTTCACTGTGGTTATGTATGTGGAAGTGAGGAAGACGATGTGTGGGAATATGTGCATGTATTTTCAAGAGAGAGACAACAAGATAACAGATTTCACTGTGGTTATGTATGTGGAAGAGAGGAAGACGATGTGTAGGAATATGTGTATGTGTGCGGGGATATTTTTAAACTACGTATCTCTGTCTTTTGACGAGAGAGTGTGTGTGCAAGAAGAGTTACAGAGAACCATCTCTATATGGAGAAAGACAGAGAGTGAGAGAGAGAGAAATACCTGTTTTTTCTCTATTCGTGAGGTGTGCAATGTCTCCTGAGAAGAGGCTATGCCCGATCCTGCCCTTCTGGAAAGCGTTGAGTACGTTGCTGTTTCTTTATCTTGTGCGTGAACTTTCAATCCTGTGCGCTCCACCTGTGTGTTGTGTACGATGCCGGGCTTGCTCCTCTACGTGCGCGTATACTCCAACTGTGTGTGATCCGTGTGCGCTTTCTGTGTGTTTGCTACTCGCCTGCTTTCTCTGTGTGCGTTGCTCGTGCGCTCTTTGTGTGCCTAATCTTGATAGGGTTTATTAGAATGCCACGTATGCTAAAAGTCCATGTTTTATCATAGGATTAAAAAAAACAAAAGCAATATAAAACATTAACCAATTCACACAGCCAAAATTAAAGAAATCATGGTTGAAAATATGCAAAACATGCGTAACTCTATACTATGAATTCACTTTAAAAAAAAAAATCTTTGGGCGCTGCCCCTAGCCCCGCGGGGGCGTTGCCCCGGACCCCGCCTGGGGCGCTTCCCCAGGACCCCGCCCGGAACAATATCCCAAAATCAGCCTTCCAAGCCCCGCCATCGAGAGCGCTTTATTCCACATCCCCATCAAGAGCGCTACCCCCAAAACTCACGTGGAAGCGCTGCCTTGTCACCCCATTGTGGCATTGCCATAAGACCCCGCATCTGGAGTGCTAAATGGGAACATTCTTCATTAGTGAAATTTTGAACATAAATTATATTTAGCATATACTTAAATATAATACAAATATTAACATATTAACTATACTACTAATTTACTATAGCAATTCTAGATTATGTCCATACTATATTTAAGGTGCCAAAGGTTTGGCCTTATGGTCCTGGATTTAGCCAAGTGGTCAACACATATAGGACCAAGTGCACACTGTGCCACAAAACTTGGCCACCACTTCACTTGCCAAAGTTTAGGCCACATGGTCAATCCTAAGTTTCCAATGTTCTTATTATGTCACCTTTTGCCTCGTGGAAAACCTAGGCTTGTTTTCACATACTCAGGCACTTCAAGCCATAATAAATTTTCATTACTCTTCGGCAACCCTTTTGTTCAAGTCTTTGAAAAAACGTTGCTTAAGGCCACCCTAAACCATTTTCATTTAGGGGTGTCTAAAACTAGCTTTTTGGCAATTCGAGAAGAAAATGGTCAAAGTTTTATACTTAGTTTTAACCACTTGACCAATTCAAATATTGGAAAGCAAGGTCTTGTAATACTTTTCTTTGGACATCACACATTAAAACTAGGTCCCTCACTTGTCCAAGCTATGCTCTAATACAATAAAGGGCTTTTGGTTTCAAGATGCACCACTTTCCAACCTTGATTCCATTAAAGAAGCTAGCTGTACTTAGACATTTAATAGCAAGGTCCTGTAGCAGTTCACATTGAACATTTTCCATGGCAGCTAGGTCCACCACTTATATAAGCTATGCTCTAATACAGTAAGGGGGTTTTGGTTTCAAGATCCACCACTTGTCCAAACTTGATTTGGGAAGCAAGGTCCTATAATAGTTTGCTTTGGACATTCACCATTACAACTAAGTCCACGACTTCTCCAAGCTATGTTCTAATACACTAAGGACGTTTTGGTTTGAAGGAGAACCACTTGTACGACTTTGTTTTTGGAAGTAAGGTCTTTACATAGTTCACCTTGGACCTTGGACATTGGATACTACAACTAAGCCCACCACTTGTCCAAGCTATCCTCTATATATAGCCAAAGGGTTTGGGTTTCAAGATTCACCACTTTTCCAACCTTTCTTCCATTAAAGAAAGGAGGGGCATTATAACTAGGTCCACCAATTGTCCAAGATATGCTCTGATATAGAAAGGGGATTTTGGTTTCAATAATCCACCACGTGTTCAACCTTGCAAGACTCAAGGGATACTTGGACATTGGAAAGCATAGTCCTATAGTAGTTGATAGGTGGCAGTGGGTATAACAACTAGGTCCAACCTATGCTCTCATATAGCAAAGAGGCTTTGGTTTCAAGGTCCACCACTTGTCCAACCTTGCTTCCATTAAAGAAATGAGGGGCTACGTAAACATTGGCAAGCAAGGTAGAAAGGTCCTAAGGTATTTCACCTTGGATATTGGACATTATAACTAGGTCCACCACTTGTCCAAGCTATGCTCTGATATAGAAAGGGGATTTTCGTTTCAAGGTCCACCACGTGTTCAACATTGCAAGACTCAAGGGATACTTGGAAATTGGAAAGCATAGTCCTATAGTAGTTGATAGGTGGCAGTGGGTATAACAACTAGGTCCAACCTATGCTCTCATATAGCAAAGAGGCTTTGGTTTCAAGGTCCACCACTTGTCCAACCTTGCTTCCATTAAAGAAATGAGGGGCTACGTAAACATTGGCAAGCAAGGTAGAAAGGTCCTAAGGTATTTCACCTTGGATATTGGGCATTATAACTAGGTCCACCACTTGTCCAAGCTATGCTCTGATATAGAAAGGGGATTTTCGTTTCAAGGTCCACCACGTGTTCAACCTTGCAAGACTCAAGGGATACTTGGAAATTGGAAAGCATAGTCCTATAGTAGTTGATAGGTGGCAGTGGGTATAACAACTAGGTCCAACCTATGCTCTCATATAGCAAAGAGGATTTGGTTTCAAGGTCCACCACTTGTCCAACCTTGCTTCCATTAAAGAAATGAGGGGCTACGTAAACATTGGCAAGCAAGGTAGAAAGGTCCTAAGGTATTTCACCTTGGATATTGGGCATTATAACTAGGTCCACCACTTGTCCAAGCTATGGTCTGATATAGAAAGGGGATTTTCGTTTCAAGGTCCACCACGTGTTCAACCTTGCAAGACTCAAGGGATACTTGGACATTGGAAAGCATAGTCCTATAGTAGTTGATAGGTGGCAGTGGGTAATACAACTAGGTCCAACCTATGCTCTCATATAGCAAAGAGGATTTGGTTTCAAGGTCCACCACTTGTCCAACCTTGCTTCCATTAAAGAAATGAGGGGCTACGTAAACATTGGCAAGCAAGGTAGAAAGGTCCTAAGGTATTTCACCTTGGATATTGGGCATTATAACTAGGTCCACCACTTGTCCAAGCTATGCTCTGATATAGAAAGGGGATTTTCGTTTCAAGGTCCACCACGTGTTCAACCTTGCAAGACTCAAGGGATACTTGGACATTGGAAAGCATAGTCCTATAGTAGTTGATAGGTGGCAGTGGGTATTACAACTAGGTCCAACCTATGCTCTCATATAGCAAAGAGGCTTTAGTTTCAAGGTCCACCACTTGTCCAACCTTGCTTCCATTAAAGAAATGAGGGGCTACGTAAACATTGGCAAGCAAGGTAGCAAGGTCCTAAGGTGTTTCACCTTGGATATTGGGCATTATAACTAGGTCCACCACTTGTCCAAGCTATGGTCTGATATAGAAAGGGGATTTTCGTTTCAAGGTCCACCACGTGTTCAACCTTGAAAGACTCAAGGGATACTTGGACATTGGAAAGCATAGTCCTATAGTAGTTGATAGGTGGCAGTGGGTATTACAACTAGGTCCACCACTTGTCCAACCTATGCTCTAATATAGCAAGGATGCTTTGGTTTCAAGATCCACCATAATTTCCAACCTTGCTTCCATTAATATAGCAAGGAGGATTTGGTCTCAAGGTTCACCACTTGTCCAACCTATGCAAACCTTTTCCATGTTGTAGCATGATTTTTTGTTTGAAGAGTATTTTTCTATAACTATGGATTTAACAATGTAATCTTTTTCACTTACAGGATGGACTTTGAATCTGGGGAGAAAGTACATATGATACTTGACAATGAAATTGTTGGTATTGGCTGTGTGTGTAGAACAGATCCAGATTCCACTTGTGGTGGTACAAAGATAGGGCAAGGAAATGTCTCCATACTAGAGGAGGAATGCTTGAAGGATGTGGTCCTACCTTTTCCTACAATGGATACTTCATCTCTCCAAGGCTCATTATGGAGTGCTGTTCGATGGTCAAAGCTTCTTTTGCAATCTTTTGTATTAAATGGGAACTTAATTGATCCACAGGAAAGCTACAATGGTGATGAAGAACATGATCATTCTGATCCTCTAGTTACAGATGCAGTACCTATGACAAGCCCAGAATTTGAAGCAATGATTCGAGAGTCTTGGAGAAATCAGAGGGCCCTTTTAAAAGATGACACAATGATGCAAACCATGAATGAAGGGACCATCTTATATGTATTTCCACATGTATTTTTAGGAACTTGGTCCTGATTGTGTGGGTGTGGGTATTGAAAGAGAAAATGCAAGCATTGATGATGTGGTTGAAGTGGGTAGCATCACTTTGCTAAAGTGGCCCATCAAGTAGACAACAATGTTGAATGGGAGCCCATTACAACGATTTGTTCCTGTTGATGGCATTCATGCTACATATGAGGATGTATCCAACGATGAAAATGTTGGAAAAAAACTTGATGGGAGTAATGTTGTCAAGTTGTCAAGGAAGAGACGATACACTTTCATGAACATGACTCAAAAATCAAAAGCAGCACCAGCTTCGACTTTTTACCTTTCAAACAAATCAATTCAAAGGGTATCATGCATTGATTGTTGTGCACAAAAATGTTGCCAGTTTGCAGATCGTGATATGGTGACAAGGTTACGACAACAGTTTTGGGGAGAGTCTCAAAAATCATGCACTAATTATGTTTATGATGTTCTTTCTATATGTTATCAGAAAGATCAGAAGTCACGATACCAATTCAGGCTAAATGGCTCTATTGTTTGTTGTAGAGCATGGTATGAGCTACATGGAATACCAAAGACATCATTTTATCGATACAAGGAGAACTTTGAAAATGGTGTGCGCCAATATGTACATGGGAACACATGTACATTGAGAAGGGGACTTCAACATACTAGTTTAGCAAGAGCACTACTAAATGAGTTTGTGGAAAACAACTCTGAGAAGATGCCACATAGAAGTAGAACACTGCTAGATGGCTCAAGAGAGACTCAATTGGTGATTCCATCAACATACAAACAAGTGGATATTTTATGTGAAATCAACACGACACTTGACCAAATGGGTTATGAGAAGAAGCTATCCCAATCTTCTTTTGGTAGAATTTGGAACAAAGAGTACCCACATGTCACTTTAACAAAGACGAGTGAGTTCTCTAAGTGCAATATTTGTAGCTCAATCAAGGCAAGGTTAGTAGCTAAAGCTTCTCTTGAAGAGAGAGCTCTTCTCTTGAGGGAGAGAGAAGTTCACATGGCACAACAAAAGAGTTGCAGAAGCCTATATTATACATGGCGCACGTATTCAGAAACTCAACCACAAAAATATGTATGCATAATCCATGATAAGATGGATCAAAAGAAGACTGCCATTCCTAGATTACGCATTGTTCCCAAGGGTGTGGATTCAGGATATAATCTGCAGGTGGCATTGATTGGCATGATCACTCATGGACATGGAGAAGGTCATTACGGACACTTTGTCTTGAATGGTTTGTGGCCAGCTGATCCAAATCTTACAATTGGATCAATTGCTAATTGTTTACATAACCTAGAGAGGATAGATAAGCATCCTCTTGGTGATCTAGTAACAAATGGACTTCCAAGGAGCAATATTTCACTACTACATGCTTTGAACTCAAGGGATGCTTTGGACTACCATAACTTGAGTGATGGAAAAGAGCCCATTGTGCAGTCGTCAGAAATTGCAGAAGAGGAATTGGGGTCAACATTTCGCAGATTGCCAGAGAACTTGTTGCTACAATTGGATAATTGTGCAGGGGAAAACAAAAATCGATACTTATTTGCCTATTTGTCAATGCTTGTTGCAAGGGGTGTTTTCAAAACCATCCAGCTGGGATTTTTAATGGTTGGGCATACACATGAGGACATAGACGCCATGTTTAGTAGGTTTTCAGAGAAGCTGAGAGTTACACAAACCTATACTTTGCCACATTTGATGGATACATTACGAAACAGCTCATCTTCATCTCCAGCTCCATTTTTTCTCACAAAGATCCCCGATTTCAAGCAATATTGTGATGGCTATCTTTGTGATGGACAAGACATACTTGTTGGACATTCCAAACCGCTTCAGTTCAGGTTCTTTATGCAGGATGAGACACCAATGATGCAATATAAGGCACATGTAGGTGTATCAAGTTGGAGTGGAAGTATTCGCCTTTGGAAAACAAACACAAAAGGCAAGCCAATGTTACCACATGGAGATCCACCTCTAGTACAAATGGCGGAGTATGTCAAGGCCCACGAAGAAGTCATTTTGGGGCTAAAGAACTATATAAAATTTTGGGAAAATTTAGGGAATGGTTCAAGTATTCCGTGATATTATAGACCCATGATAGATTATTGGAGTAAGGTAATTGAAGAGATTGGAAAAGCAATCATATCAGAGGGAGTCTTGTATGAAATGTTTTGGCCAAAAACTCAAGAATATTCTCACCTACAAAGCACTACAATGAATTTGCAACAAGGAGCAGAAAGATTCCTAGGCCTTGAAGAGTTGAACGATCATTTTTGTGGGCCTCAACGAGATAGGCCAAGGGAAGAGTTTGACCCTATGTCTGATGTGCACCAAGGTGACTTTCTTATGCTTGTTCCGAGTGACACAGAAATCTATCCAGTGTGGCTTGCAATGGCTTTATCTGACATTGATAATGAGCCTACATCACCAAACTACAGAAAACTCTTGATTCAATATTGGGCACCTTGCGCGAGAAAAAGTGGGATGACAGATACTCAAGCTTACAGCAATTGTTGGAAGGGTTATTGGGCTATCAACTATAAGGACCCACAAGTGTGGGAAACTGTAGATGCAATTGTTTGGTCCTGGAGACCCAACAAAGAAGGACCATTTTCTAGAATAAAGATTCCAGAAAGGCATGCTCTAAAAGCCAAAGAAGGCCTCACTCGTGCACATCAACCACACTTGGATCAAAGTTCAGATATGGTATCAAATGTGGAGTAGAATTATGTGGAGCTTCTATTGTGACTATACTAGTCAGTTTGTAAACAAAATCTTTTTTGTATCTTCCTTTGTTTTATGTAATTTATAGTTATTATTCAAATCCATGTGTTGTACATCCTCTTGACTTTTGGTGTTTATCAACACCACAATCCTATGAGATTTTCACTTTATTTACTAACCACACACCTCAATTTTTCCCACTTTAAGTGGAAAATTCCCAAATTACATGAATTTAGTCGATTTGGAGATTCCCATAATGTGAGATTTTTACCAAAATACCTAATATGGTCTTCCTGGGTTTATGGGGAGTCTACTACCCATTTTTTTCCTGAAATGAGGGTTTTGGAAACATGGATCGTGATCCATGTTTCACATCCTTTTGCAACTATGATTAGTTGTGCTGATTTTGCCAAGTATCATGAGCCTACTGATGAAAAAGTTTTTCATTTTGACATGTGTAGCTGCGCCCAATGGGCTCCGACAGTTTGTAAATTTCTCACCTCTCATTTGATTTGTTCTATTGATTTGATGTTTTTGGTGCATTGTAGCGTATACACAAGTGTTCTTGCTGGGTTAGTGACCATACCTCACAAATTTGGTGCAATAAAAGCTACTGTGGTGGTCGTAGCAGGCAAAAATGCGGCAGAGAACTCTAGGTTTCCCGGTCTCTCTCTCTCTCTCTCTCTCTCTCTCTCTCTCTCTCTCTCTCTCTCTCTCTCTCTCTCTCTCTCTCTCTCTCTCTCTCTCTCTCTCTCTCTCTCTCTCTCTCTCTCTTTCACTGAATGCAAATGAGCTTGATTTTGCCCCATTCTGACTATATGTCCCCAACCTACCCGGAAAGCCCTATGCATACTTACCTTGATTGCTCATATCTTTTTGTCATACCACCTACGGTTCAAAGAGTTCATCATTTGGACATTCAATCACCAAATGGCTTCTATTCTGCAGTTTTGATCCTTCATAGGTTGGCCCAAAATCCGACCACCACTGCCAAACCTTTGCATATTTTCCATGTCTGAAGCCCTTGCTTTGTAGATTTGATGTTTGATTTTAGAACTCGATTTCGACTACACTGGCTCAACTTATTAATTTTTTAGCTTTTTTAGCTTGGAATTAGAAGAAAATTGTCGATAATTATTATTATTTGGCCAAAATCTGCCTAAATTATTATGCTCACTCATATATACATAGTCTTAGTCTAGCATCTTATTTCTCATGAATTTTGCAATACGGATCAATAACATGCCTGTTAAGAAATAAAAATTCCTAAAAGAGATCATGAAAAGACAAGCAATTAACAAAAAAAAAACATTCTATACAAAGTTACAATAATCTTGCTTCTAGTCCATGTTATTGTCCCTTCCCATTTTGAGTCATCCCGGACGAAGGTGTAAAACGGTGCATGGGTGCAAACTATTTTTCTATGCAAGAAGCCGTGTAATGTGGCCCTATTATGCAAATTGAAGAAAATGCATGGGGTATTGTGCAAGATGTGGGTTCTAAATTGTTTGTTTAGTGGCTGGTGTTGGCGAGGTTGCTTTGGAGCTACGAGGCTTGATTAAAAGGATTTGAAGAAGACGTGTGCATTCTTTGATGGTGGAGGCGGGTAACCTTGATATGATATCCTTTTTAGTTGGTGTGGCCTTTTTTGGGATCCATTGGAGTTGCTTTGATGGGAAGCGTGGAGACCTCGTGGAGACTTTGATCCATTTTGTGTCGATGTTGTTTTGATCTCCATTGCCAAGTGGTTGTTGTGGGGTGCTGGTGGTAGAGTAGGATTGGCTTTGATATCGAATGAGAACTAATAGATTGGGCATGAGAAGCTTTGTGTTCTTTGGGATGAGCATGAGTGGTGGTTGAAGAAGTAGGTCCAATTAGCGGGGGTTGAATTTGAGTACAACTGATTTTGGGAATCCATATTTTCTATGGATTTGATTGCATCACGGATTTCTTAACCCAAACCTTTCTGATTGCCTTGATTGAACGCGAGGATGTAGGTTTAGGTTTTTCCAAAAGAGGCTCAATCTCCCATAAGTGATCTGTTTGCACTAATGGAGTGGTTAAGGATGTGTCATTGAATTTGAGTTGTAAGGTCATCTTGACAATTTGGTGTTGCTTTGTACATGTGCATCCAAGGTACTCCAAGAATCATTGCTTCATTAAGATTGGTATCTGCCATTACATGAAATTGATGAGGGAAGTTGTGACCATCGACATTGATTGATAAATTGGCTTGAACCAAGCTGAGAATTGTCCCTTGATTGGTTTCCTTGAGCTCAATTTGGTTTGGTGTTAGATGTTTCGTGGCTAGTCTCAAGAATGTCGAGTATTTTATGACATTGAATAGTGCTCGTTGTCCGCTAATGCGGTTCAATGGAACCATTAGGAAGTTGAAGGATTATTTGTACATCCATGCCCAAGCCATGTACCTTCCGTTTGAATTGATGTAATTGGAGGAGGATTGGGACCTTTGCATTCTGACCAAGTTTCCCTATGGTTGGCTTGTTCCTTCCGCTTCAATATCCTCAGTCTGGCTTCCTCCTTGGCATGATGGAAGAAGGTAAATTTTTTAACCTGCATCCACTTATCCAATTAGGCATCTCCTCACGTGCCAATGTTGCAAGTTTGATGGCACCACTTTGCGATATATCTTGGATCACAAAAGGCCCCAATCCCTCACTTTTTCAGTTTTTTGGAGTGTTGCTTTAGGGTATAAACCAATATGTAATCCGCTTTTTGAAACTCCTTGCTTATTATATGTTGGTCATTGAAAGCCTTCATTTGTCGTTTTTGGGCATATATCCCTGCTACAGCCTTCAATCGTGTTTTGTCTAGCTGTTCCAAGATGTCTAGTCTTTTAGAGAGTTCGTGTCTCGTCCAACCTAATTGTGCTGCGACTCGAAGTGTGGGATACAAGAATTCCATGGGAAAAATAGAATTTATTCCAACCACAAGATTAAATGGAGTGGTTCCAATGGAAGTTTTAAATGCTACCCCGTAAGCCCATAACACTGAGTGTAGCTTTAGGTCCCAATCAGTTCTTGAGTCACTCACTATTTTGGTTAGTACCGTGCATAATATTTTATTGGTACTCTCTACTTGTCCGTTAGCTTGGGGGTGAAAGGGGGCCAATTTATAATGAAACACCATGAATTCATCAAGCAAACTTTCAATGATAGTGTTCACAAAGTGGGTTCCTCAATCACTCACAATCTCAATGGGTAGCCATATCTGGTAAAAATGTGCTCAAATAAGAACTGTGTTGTGGTCCATGCATCATTTTTTTGTGTTGCTTTGGCTTCCACCCATTTGGTCAAATAATCTATTGCTACTATGATATGTTGAGCGTGTGTGCGATATTGTAGGAGATGTCATGGGGCCTACAAAATCTATGCCCCACTTAGAAAAAGCTTGAACTCGTATTATTGGTTGTAAGGGCATCTCATCTCTCTGTAGAGGTGCCTTAGTCGATTGGCATTCATCACACTATTTTACATACGTCTCCGCATTTGTGAACAAGGTTGGCCACCATATTCTTGCAAGAAGTATCAGCCAAAAAATGTCCACCTGGTTGGCCTGCGTCGTGTAGGATGGATAAATATTTGCCTTCAGTAGCACACAATCTCAATTGGTCGTCCTTCCCCTCCGGTACAGTTGATTCAAGATTAGCACATAGTGTGTCGCTTCCTCTTTGATAGTTCTCATCCGTGCCATACTCAATCCCTTCGAGAAGGTCTTGGTTTTTAAGTACTCGATAATGTAGGTACACCATTTGGGTGCTCTAATTACTGTAAAGAGTGTGGCATGTTCCATTGGTGGTTGTCTCATACAGGCTTCACATGATTTTATGTAATCATGGATGCTTTCTCCCATGTTTAGCCAGTAGACACCAAGTCTCATTAGTCTTTGGAATGTGTGCTTTTTCCCATTATGAAACCCCGTGTATTGTATATGGGCAAGTCTCAGGTATTGCTCGTGCTCGTTCGGCTCTACACATAGTCTTAAGATATCGTCATTACCTTTCTTGTATAGCTGTCTAGCTAAAAGCTAGAGATTTATTCACTCCACCTTGGAACCATTTCAACATTGAACATATAAGAACCTGGAAGGTCATCACAATACCTTTGGGTGCTTCGTCATGCAGCAATCTCAAAATATGGTCTGCTCTTTGGTGCGTTGTACCTTTCTTGATGACCACGGTGAAATCAAACTTAAACAATATGATAAACCATCGAACAATCCTTCCCGTATTGCAAGGTTTGTTTACCAAGTACAAAAGTGCTTGGTGGTCGACGAAGAAAACAAACTTGTTCATGAGAAGGTAATGTCTAAAATTTTTGACAACATAAATCATCCCTAGGCCTTCTCTTTTCGTAGTGGTATAGTTCTTGTCCTGCCTACTGTTAAGTATGGAGCCTGATTTACCCCTTGTAAATTTTTGTGGTAAAAATGCACATTTGTAAGGCCCCCATTATGAGGAGAAGCCATCGTGCGTGAA
The DNA here is from genome assembly GCF_014529385.1 of Adiantum capillus-veneris. Classification (NCBI taxonomy): domain Eukaryota; kingdom Viridiplantae; phylum Streptophyta; class Polypodiopsida; order Polypodiales; family Pteridaceae; genus Adiantum; species Adiantum capillus-veneris. Next base: position 82,846,774 of record NC_140953.1, on the reverse strand, counting down.
GAAAAATAACTCGTTGGAAATCAAAATTTTTGAATATTCCTTTTCGCCGAAATATCATGACCGGATGGCAGAGCCGGAAAGTGGTTGGAAAACGACCGGTCGGTGGCCGGTAGTCAATGGCCTGTGGTGGCCGGTGATCGGAAGTCAATGGCCAGTGGTTGGTGGCCGAATTCAGTGGCCGGTGGCCGATTTCAAAGGAGGACTTGTCTTCTCAAGGGCAGCCACACATGGGCAGATTGGAGGGTCCGATTTGGACTTATATACACAAGGGCGGCTACACATGGTTGCCTCTCATGAGAGAGGATAGCCCTTTTGGCCTATAAAAGGAGGCCATTTCTACACACATTTCATAGTGTGAAGTGGATGAAACAAGGTGTGTGTGAGGTAGTGAGAGTGAAGCAAGGCGGGAGCTCCAAAAGGGTATAATCCCTTTGTAATCTACTCCTTGTTTTGAAGTACTAAAGCCATTGAGTGGCTACTTTCCCGTGAACGTAGCCCACATTGGGTGAACCACGTATATTGTGTGTACTCTCCTCTCTCTCTCTCTACTCTATAATCTCTTGTGTGTGAAAATTATCTCTCTCCATTAAGTAATCTACTCAATTATCTACTTAGCTAAGCCATATTTTCTAACACCTAATGGAGTAACAAATGGGAAAATCCATGTTTTTTCACTCCAAGTTGAGCTATTATGCATCCTATGGCATAGGTTGAGGCATCCACATGGACATGGAAGATAATTTAAGGGCTTGTAAAATTGGAGCAAAGATTAATCCTTGCTTCAATTTTTGAAAAGCCTTCTCACATTCTTCCATCCACTCAAACTTAGTGATAAGCGCATAAAGAGACTTAGCTATAATAGGAGGAAACCCGAATTCCAAGCAACAGTTGTCGAGCAGTAAAAAAACCAAGCGAGTAAGGTAACCACAAATCATAGAAGAACTGATTTGTGTTTGAATGAATCAAGAAATCTAAGAGTCAAACTCAGAAAGGACTCAGAAGAGTTCCAAGATTGCTCTAGAAAACCTTACAATATTTTCAAGATTTATTGACATGCAAAGCAAAAACGTAACGACAATAACATTGTCAAGAATCAATTAGTTGAAAAATACAACTTCTTTGTAGATAGAGACTATTTATGTTCACAGTGACATCAAAATAAAATAGAGAAGACTGAATCATATTCAAATGAATAAAGTCAGATAGAACACAACAATATCGTTTTCAATTACCAATTAGTTATGGATCCTCACATCTTTGCAAACAACAACTGCTATCTACTCAATGTCAAATTTCAAATTAATTGGGTGACAACAAAAAGACTTGACTTACTTTCAAATGAATGAAAGAACTAACAAAACACAATAAGCATTTAAGAGTGTGTCATATTAACATTACGATACTAATATTACTTCCTATTCTACATTTTTACAAAACCCCCTATTCTAAATTTTTTGATGTATATAAAGACACCTTATGTGCCACTTTTCTTAATAAAAATATGTACCAAAATTTTCACTTTTTCAATTTAAAACACTCTTATGTATGTATATTTTTTGTTAGTTCATAAGAGAAATTAACCCCTTCTGTTGAACTCATGTGCTATTTTTTTGAGTGAACCCCTCGAGGATAATTAATGTATGCATGCTAGCATGCTTCATCTTTGAGAGATGTATGGTAGGAACAAACATTTCCATCTCATCTTGTGTCACAAGCCTTCCTCTCCAATGTGAGACTCTTACATCTGTTAGGAAATATGACGTAGTTAAGTAGATAATTGAGTAGTTTACTTAATGGAGAGAGATAATTTTCACACATGACAGATTATAGAGTAGAGAGAGAGCACACATGATATATGTGGTTCACCCAATGTGGGCTATGTCCACGGGAAAGTAGCCACTCAATGGCTTTAGTACTTCAAAACAAGAAGTAGATTACAAAGGGATTATACCCTTTTGGAGCTCCCGCCTTGCTTCACCCTCACCACCTCACATCAGCTTCACGATGCTTCACAATCCGTTTTTGTGTGTAGAAAATGCCTCCTTTTATAGGCCAAAAGGGCTGCCCTCTCTTATGAGAGGCAGCCATGTGTAGCCGCCCTTGTGTTGACAAGCACGACTTGGATTCTCCATTGCACCCATGTGTGTCCGCCCTTGAGAAGACAAGTCCATCTTGAAATCGGCCATCCGCCATTGAATTTGGCCACCGCCCATCAACCATTGACTTTCAACCATCGACCACCTTGACTATTGGCCAACCAATCGACAGTTTTCCAACCACTTTTCGATCGTCGTCCCGCCATAATATTCCGACAAAAAGGAATATTTTGGCGAATGAGAGTGGCCGTCAAAATTTTGGTTTCCGGTAAGTGATTCTTCACACACTATGGCTTCTCCTCATGACGAGGACCTTACAAGTGTGGGTTTTTAATACAAACAATTACAAGGGGTAAATCAGGCTCCATACTTAATAATCTCCCACTTGGAGACTAATCTCCACACCAAACCTGTGACAGCTTTCCATCTTGGCTTCTTATCCTTGAATGACGATTGAAGATGAGCAAAAGATCAACTTCTCCTTGTTGACCACCTTTGTAAACATGTATGAAGGATTTTCATTTGTATGCACCTTTCCTAGCTTTAGATGTCCCTCTTCCAAAAGAGTGTGTATGAAGTGATATCTCACTTCAATGTGCTTTGTCCTTGAATGAAAAGCTGAATTCTTTGTAAGATGGATAGCGCTTTGGCTATCACTGTACAAGACACAATTGTCTTGTTTGAAATAATCTCTTCTAAGAATCTGTGAAGCCACATAATTTCTTTGCTTGCCTCTATCATTGCTATATACTCTACTTTAGTGGTAGAAAGTGAGACCACTTTCTGCAGCTTTGAAGCCCACCTTACTGTTGTGCCTCCAACAGTGAAGACATAGCCATTAGTGCTCCTTTGAGTATCTTTGTCACTTGCCATATCTGCATCAACATACCCTTTCAGAAAAATATCAGTTCCTTCAAAATACAAAGAATTTGTTGTTGTCCCTTCCAGATACCTAAGTATCCACTTCACAGCTTGCTAGTGCTCTTTACCTAGGTTGTCTATGAACCTACTTACAACTCCCACTACATGTGCAATGTCTGGCCTTGTCCAGACCATAGCATACATAAGAGAACCTACTGCTGTAGCATATGGTACTTTAGACATATAGGCTATCTCCTGTTGTGTCTTTGGACACATATCCTTGGTTAGTTTAAAGTGACTAGCCAAAGGTGTAGAAACCGTTTTTTCATTTTGCATTGCAAACCTTTCTAGTACCTTCTTGATGTAATCCTCCTGAGATATCTTTATTGTCTTCTTCATATTGTCCCTTGGATATCTTCCCTACCAAGTATCTTCATTGCAGCACTTGAATATTTCTTTGAAAAAGATTTAGACAGCTTCTCTTTTAGGTCTTTGATGTCCTGCATGTTAGCACTTGTAAGCAACATGTCTTCAACATACAACATTAGGATAATGAGCTTCCCATCTCACAAATTCTTTGTGTAGATGTAGTAATCTGAGTTGCATCTTGTGAATCCATGATCCAACATCCATTGATCGAACTTCAAGTGCCACTATTTTGATGCGTACTTTAAACCATACAAGCTCTTCTTTAATATGCAAACCATTTTCTCCTTACCTTTTACTTAATACCCCTTTGGTTGAAGCATGTAAATTTACTTCTCTAAGTCACCATGAGAGGGAATGCCGTATTTACATCCATTTTTTAAGGATTTAAATCATGAGTAGCCACAAGGCTTAAGACAAAAAATCTAGACTTGTATCTTTTCTTCTCGCCTTCTTCTTCCTTCAACTTGTACACCCATTTGTTCTGAAGTGCCAGCTTACCTTTAGGCAACTCAACCAACTCCCATGTTTGGTTGCAATGTAATGAGTCCATCTCCACTTGCATGCTCTTTATCCATTCTTCTTTGGATTTGTGTTGCATAGCTTCCTTGTATGATTCCGGCTCTCTAGAATCTAAGATCAAGTGATGGTTGAAGGAAGGAATAAACCTTTTTGGAGGTCTACTTGCTCTTGTAGATCTTCAGGGAATAGGTTGAGGCTCCTCATTTGGTTGACATTCTTGTACGTTGTCAATGTTTTCACTCTATGAGTCTTCACCATCCTCAAGCTCCATGTACTCATCACCTTTTTCTTTTGTTTGTTTTCTTTCCAAGTAATCTTTGTACATATTTTGTTCATTGAAAATTACATCCCTACTTCTTTACCATCTTTAGGATTCCATAGGCGATACCCAAAGTCACCTTCTCGATAGCCAATGAAGAAACACTTTTTGGACTTTGCATTTAGCTTTGACCACTACATGTTACGCGCTTTTCGGCGTGCAACATTTCGACGCGTCGTATCGTTTCTGTCGATATGTACGTGGTAATATGCGTGGCAATGTCTGTCGAAAGGCGCGTATTTCCACACGTATATCGACAGAAAAAAAATTGGGAAAAAAAAGCAAATCCGCGCGCAGGCGGTTATTTTCGCCTGCGAGCACGCGCACAGATCTAGCCCCTTCTTGGAAACCTGCAACGTAGGTATTGTTCTCTTCCCCCCCCCCGCCCCCACTTCCTCTCTCTCTCTCTCTCTCTTAAGCTACATTGTTTTGTGTGTATGTGTAGGAAAGAGAGAGAGAGAGAGAGAGAGAGAGAGAGAGAGAGAGAGAGAGAGAGAGAGAGAGAGAGAGAGAGAGAGAGAGAAGTGTGTGTGTGTGTATAGGAAATTAAAGAGAGAGAGAGAGAGAGAGAGAGAGAGAGAGAGAGAGAAAGAGAGAGAAGTGTGTGTGTGTGTGTAGGAAATTAAAGAGAGAGAGAGAGAGAGAGAGAGAGAGAGAGAGAGAGAGAGAGAGAGAGAGAGAGAGAGAGAGAGAGAGAGAGAGAGAAATGTGTGTGTGTGTGTGTGCAAGAAATTAAAAAGAAAGAGAGAGAGAGAGAGAGAGAGAGAGAGAGAGAGAGAGAGAGAGAGAGAGAGAGAGAGAGTGATATCTATATATAGATATATATATATCTATATATAGATAGATATATATATATATATTGTTGGACGGGGCGACTCACACACCCATGAAGTGCATGCAAACATTACCTAGATCAACATAATGTCAATCGAGGACACAGATGACAGGATAGGCACACGGAGGAAATCTCTTAAGATTGTCAGGCTGAGACCATCCTACACATACAACACTCAGGAAGGCCAACTAAACCACAATCAAGAACCTCACTGGTCTCAACTACACCACCTAGCTACATACACACATACGAAAGATAACTCACCTAATCATGCCAGATTCGTACGCAACTTAAGGAACACCATCCCCTCACTAGGATACACCTGTCCCTAAGCTTCTACACTCAAAAACCTCACTCTAAACCCATCTGCGAAAAACGCGTAGGACGACAGAACAGAATTCTGAAAGTGCCCGAAACTGAAATTTATGAGTACCTATGCGTAGCTTATGTCGCCACGATTCTATAGACTACTAGCACGCAGAAAACAGACATCGTTTGATACACTTACGGCCACAAATAGCTCGTAGATGCGTAGGCGTGTGCGCTTCGTCTCGCGTGGAATGCTTGGCATTGTCGCGTAGCTCTCCTCAAGCCTACAGAAATGGTGCAGTCGGATCTCCAATGTGTTGAGCGAGCCTGACGTAGCGAGAGGATAAAGCTCACACTCACTCTCTTTCTCTCTCACACACAGTAGACGGCAGCGCTAAGTTTTGATTATGATAAAAGTCTTCCTTACAAAATGACCTAGGTACCTTATATACTAAGGCTACCTTAGGTTTAACCAAAAATGGGTTTGAAAGGGTAAAATGGCTTTGTATTTACAATCTGGAAGTGCCATTGCACCCCGGCTTCTGAAATTAGAATAACTACTCATTACAAATGACGTTTATAGCCATAATCCGCAGCATTTCATAACTCGCAAAAGATAAGACTTTGGTACGAGACTTGAGTTATGTTGTGTTGTTGACCCAGCGGTCAACATTCCCCCCTTCCGCGTTCATGTCATCCCCGACATGACCTGATTGTCGATGGCGATGTGGTCTTTGCTGTCGTTTTGTTGTTGGAAAGAAAGTGTAGACTATAGCCTTTGTAGTAGCTTGTCTTGTTCGTCCAATCCGATGTACATAGTCTTCACATGATTCAGGAAAATCATAATTGATGAGACGAACTTTATGTCTTTCACATCCATGCTCCGAGCTGCAGCATCTGTTTCTGTCATTATAGGTCTACTGCCAGATCTAAATTAAAAAAGAACCCAATGTCGTTTAACTTACTCTTATCATCATGGATAGAGAAAGCTCCACCCATCATTTGCTCCAGCAAATCTGTGAATTCGGAGTATTTGTGATTCTCAGAAACAACTTCTACAATCTGTAGAATTAAGTGATTGGCTTTCTGATCTTGTGAGCCAATGACAACTTTGTAAGGATTTTGTAAAAATTGTATGGCTAAACCCTTAACTTCTTTAGGCCAAGTTGCACTCCAATGCAAAGTCTGTCTGTCAGGCCGAATCCAGGACTTAATTATTCTAATTTGAGGTTCAAAACCCTGCCTAGCATTCGATGCGCATTATCAAGGACAAGATTTTGCGATCCTCCGATTACCCTTATGTCTGCTCTTTGTCATTGAGGACTTCTTTGTTCTTGAGTTATGTTGTGTTGTTGACCCAACGGTCAACGCTTTGCTGTTGTTTTGGCTTCATCTGTTGCACTGCTTGTATCTTTGTCGAACCACAACAAGAACTATGATCCATTAGAGTGGACATCTATCATCATAACCATTCATCTTTTGAGATCCTCTGATTACTTTTATGTCTGCTCTTCTTCATTGGGGACTTATTTGTTCCTGTGCAATCATGTTGTTAGTGTTGTCTGCAGCTTTGTCATTGTAGGCCATTCTTCGACCCGCCATTGAGGAGAAGTATGCTATGATCTGAAATTGGTGCTCCAATTCATTTGTCAATTGATTTGAGTAGCATTTTCTTATTGTTGATGTAGAAGGAATATGTACAAGAGGATGGTGATAGGTGTCTTTAGATTAGGGTCTAAAACCTGGATGACCAAAGGGAAAAAACCCGGTGGAAAAAAAATGCCTTTGGTATACGCTCTTATTGGAGTTGAGCAGTTGAACGTGAAGTACATGTTCATGAAAGGTGAGTGCTTGGGTGAAACACGGAAAGAGTGTCTGATGCAAGTGCCAATTATGGGACACTCTATATGCATATGAGAAATTTGTCAACAAAAGCATGCAATGTGAAAGAAGGAGATGATGGGTGTTTCGAGGAATAAATGTAGCACGTGTGACATCAAAAGATGTCTCAATAGCTTCCACCTTTCCAAGAAGGGTTATCGATGTAGAAGTTTCTCCACTCGTATCTCACTGTGCTCAGTACGTGAGTGTCTTTTGGACCTTCTCCTTCACTTCACCAGACTTAAGTACTTAGACTTTGACTCTTTTGCTCACCTATACCAGCATGAGCGACACAACATAAATATGCTCAACTCTTCTAGCTTGAGCAGTACCTAGAATAGCTAAGACGCTTAGACCACAGAGAATATTACTTGAAGCTTTGGGACTAACACCTCACTCATTTTGTGGCTTAGCTACTCGACTCTGACTTTTATGACTTGTCGGTTGCCTGTTGACACTGCTTTGTGACAAGTTCTTCGGCTGTTGTAGTGGCTGCTGAGACATACTTCGTGAAGTTTCATCGTTTCCCTGTACCTTCTTCTCTTTGTAGTGCTCATGCCTCTCGTCAGTCTTTTCTTCATGTAGATTATGGATTTTTTGATTTTTTCTTAATAATAAACAAAGAAAATCTTAAAACAACTCAACAAAAGAAAAATCATTCAAATAGAAATCTAAATGCTATGTGCACTATACACATGTCCCTAGGGGCTCATATATGGATTTTGTCCCCATACTCCTCTGTAACACTACTATGAGGGCATATACTCTAAATTTCGTCAAAAAATTATCACAATAAAACGCAAAAATTCAATGCACCTCACAAAACATTGCCCTCTAATAGTTATAATATTAGGTCCGCATTTAGAATGCCTCCCCCCTTCCTATTTGGAGTCATCCTTTACGACAGGGTATCGCAAAGGGTATGTGTTGTGCTTGGGCAATTAAAAGTTGTGCCTATGCAGGCCTTGTAATGTAGCCCTATTATGCATACACAGTCAATGCATGGAAAAGATTTATGTTGTGCAAGATGTGGGTATAAGCAATTTGCTTATTGGCATTTGTTGACGAGGCTTCCTATTCTAAGCAATGTAATGGTCTTTGAAGCTCCTGTATCGTTGCTTGATTGAAGCGACTTGCTCTCTTCTAACTGTACTGTAATCGTAGGAAGAATTGTAAGAATTCAAGCGGCGATGCACTGACAGCAGTTTTGTTGTTCTTCTTTGGGACCATTTCTTTGCGATTATTGGCTGTTTTGTTGCTGACGCTCGTTTGGGAACCCATACTTGCCCGTGCTTCGTTTGTGTTTGAAGAGACTTCTTTGGGATCCACCTTTTTGTTGTGTGAGTCGATAGTGGTCTTTGCTTCAGCCCTTGTACACTTGGTTGGGGACGGGATTCAGGCTTTGAAAGTTGATATTGTGGTTGTTTTGGAATCCAAATGAATTCCTGACTTTTTTGTGCTTGAATCAACTTCTTTGGAGCCCAAACCTGAGTTGTGAAAGCTTGCGACTTTGTGATATTCTTACCCGTTCGTGCACGCTTTCCTTGTTTTTGTTTTGGTGTTGGATCTTGTGATTTGTCATTAGAGATCTTTGTCTTCTTGATCCATATCTGTTTTTGGCGGATCTGGCTTTTTGGTATTCAGATTTGTCGAGCTTTTTGGCTTTGACTTGTTGTCCCGTTCTTTTGACCTGTCATGGTTGTTGCTGAAGGGGTTGGTGATAGTGATGGCCTGAGTTGATGATAGGGGATGTTGTAAGATTCATCACTATCGCTACTATCCTCAGCAAGGTTGACTTCTTGTACTTTCCCTTGATTTTTTGGCTGGTAGTGGAAAGTTACTGTCTGTTTGCTCGTGGGTGATAGTTTCTTGGACTACTTTTCTAGCCCATTGATTAGAGCATTGTTAGCTCGTTGCTCTGGTCGTATTCCTCCTAGCTGAGTCTTTGCATCCTTATTAGGAGCCATGTATGAGGATGCTTGTGGTGGCTGTGTCTTCACGGAGGACTTTGGAATCTACTTTTGATGCACTTTATTCGTGTAGCGATGACATTGATTCCCGGGTCGTTGATCTTCTTGAAGCTCGAAGTGTTCTACAAAGTCATAGAACTCGTCGTCTTCTTCATCTTTTGATTCTCCACATTTCTTTGTTTGCTCCTTATGTCAAGAGCTTGTTGATGTCTGGTTCTCTTCGTTTTCCTGGATTACAATCACTGCAAAATAAGGAACAACATCATAGCCATTTTCATCACAAAACTTTGTTGTGGGAGCATCCTCCACGGCGCACACGTCCAGAGTAGCCAAGATGTGTTCCCATCCAAAAGAATCTAACTCATCTTCAGGAAATGGTTATGGGATATAGTCATAATCCTCTATAACCCGCTCTAGGATACATTCCTCACGTTTCAAGCTACCACATTGTGAAGCTCCACACATCCACAGTTCTTTAGGCTTACCTAACCAAGCTGGAAGTTCTGATCCTGCTACTGTGGCGGAATCAAACTCCTCAACCGGTGTTCTCGTCACATCCCTATAGCTATGGTCCCTCAAGTTTATCTTTGTTATGGTTTCCATATGTCTCAGGTATATATGGTCATAACCCCAATCTTGGACCATTTTCAATTGTCGCATGAATGGTCTTCCCAGAATGATGTCATAGTTGTTCTTCTTGCCAAAGTCAACAACAGCAAAAGTGTGTTCATATTCAATGCCACAAGAAGTAACAAGTACTTTTTCTAGCAGTCCTAGGGGCTTTTCCTTGTGTCCGTCTGCAAGCTGCAGGGTCATTCGTGTGGATATCAAGGCAGGTTTTCCCCATTTTTTCCAAACCTCTTTGGTTGCAATGGCCACACCAGCTCCACTGTCAAGGATTGCCATGGTTTTTACATTATTGAATTCCACAGGAAGGGTGGTGTTTCCCTCTTCTCCCTCGTAATACTTGCCTACCTTGTTTAATGGCACTGGCCTAGCATTTAGTTGAGGCATTTCAAGCTCTTTGATGCCTTCCTCGATTCGAGTCATTGGGGTTTTTACACCAAATTTCTCTAGACATTTACCCACATTAGCCCACATGTTTGGTCTTATTCTGAGCAACTCGGCTAACATTATTGTACAGGTGACTGGGGTAGATAGAATATCTATTAGCCCCTTTGAATCGATGGCCTTGTTGGGAGACAGTCTCTGTGATGGGACTGCAACCACATCTGACTTGGTCTCGTACTCTCCCATGTAGGACGGTAGTGTTCTTAGCGAATGGGGTTGACTATCCATAGATTGTACAGATCCTTTTTCACCCCAATACGATCTCACGTCTAGATTCATTTGAGATCTAGTCTCAAATTCCTCTATTGGTGGTAGAAACACTCCTCGTTCATCACCAGTCTTGTCTACTCGTCTTCTTAGGTCATCGGCTTCATTGGCCTCTCTGACTTGTTTCCACAATTCGTCAAGACCATCTATCTCTTTACAATCCTTAGGTATAGCTTGGTGAAATCCCTCGGAAGAGTTATCCGTGGTATTCAGTACTATCCTTGGTTCTAATGCTAGGTCTTTGAGGTTTGGTCTGTGCTCATGACTAGAATCTGGCTCTTTTAGTTCCTGGTTTGGTGGGTTTTGTAACAATCTGTCTCTGGTTGAGGAGATTCTTTTAGCATTTCCTCTTGGCTATAAGCAAGCTTTGACCTAGATAAGCCGCTATTTGCAATGAATCGCAATGTCCTTTTGTCCATTTCATACCTTCTTTCTTTCGACTGAAACCAAGGAGTTGGAGGTTGTACCGGCCTCACCACTCCATGTGTTTCTCTCACCTTTTGTTGCTCCGAAGGGTAGTACTCACTTTGGTTGCTATACCACATTGTAGCTGGTACTGGCGTTGGTTTATTTGATGCTTCCATCATTGGAATGTATCTCATGTCTACCGGCATTCTAGCACCTGGCAGCGGAGGTTGTTGTCCTAAGACAAGCTGTGGCCTTAAAACTCCTACTGGTCTTGGCGCATTCCCCGTAATGTATCTAGGTGGAGTAGGTGCTTCTGGAACAGGTTGTACATACCTCTCCCTAGCATTTTCCATGCTATAATAGTACTCTTCCTCCGTATGGTTTGTCCATTTTCTCTCAATTTCACACCACTTCGGCTCTCCCGAATCAGACCTTACAAGAGGAATCAACCTCTCGACCAAGTCGTCGATAAGATTTTCTTGATCAATAGGTGCCATTGGCTTGGCAATGGACTCACTTATCTGTGAAACACTGTGCTGAGAGGATGTGTCATCTCCTTGACTCTTTAAGTCCTTTTCTTTGTATGCCTCACAATTATCCACTAGATAAAGAGCTTCTTTGATCAACTCGTTTAGCGTCATCCTCCTTATCATATGCAGATCCTTCTGAAGGCCCTCATCTCTCATTCCCTGGATAAAGATCAACATCAGTCGTGCTTGCGTAGGTAATTCCGCTCTCAGACAGAGCTTAACATATCTCTTGAGCCGTAATGATGCTTTGCGTACTGATTCATTCTCTCTCTGTTTGAATCTATGGATTTGCGAGACCGTGTTGTGAGCAATGCCTTTTGGCAAGAATTCTTCAATAAACTCCTCAAACAGCTCATCTAGGGTCTCAAAATCCCATTTTTCCACCGAGTCGAACCATGTAGCTGCATCATCTTCTAGAGTCAATCCAAATCCCGCAAACTGTGTCGCAAAATCTGAAACTTCTTCTGCTCTAATCACTCTTCTAAAAGCCGTTACGTGATCTCTCGGATCTTTATCTCCGGAGTATTTTCTGTTTACCCATTTCTGGACTTGGGATGGTCTAACTCGTCGATTGTCTACAAGTCTAACTAGAGACTCTCCCAATCCTTCTCTCGTTATCGCTCTTGAAGGGAATCCTGGTGGCTCTCTTCTTGGAACTCCTATAGGAATTCTCGTGTTTGGTGGAGGCATTTGTGGTCCTTTATTGACCAAATATCCACCTCTTTCTAGTACAGTCTGTGGATTTGTACTTTCTACAACTCTGTATTCTCGTCGATACTTGTCGACAACTATAGATCTCCATTGACAGTCGACTCCGTATGTGTAGACATATAAGAGCTTGTAATACGTTATCTCTTCTAGGTGTGGATCTGAGCACCTATAAAGATTGACCTCATTGTCATCAATGTATCTATATAGTCCTTCACTCTCATGACCAATCATCCAAACTCTCTCAACAAGATGGATCTTTATCAATTGCAAGTTTGGAAGATCCATTGTGGGAGGATATTCCTCTATCGTCGGGATCTCTAAGCTTGTGTAAGCTGCGTTTGAATCTAGGGTAGACATGATTTCTAGGCTTAAGAGCTTTTTATTGTTCAAGTAGACTTAGTCCACTGTGTTCAAGTGCTTTGGTTAGGGAAAAGTCAAAACTATGTCCAAAACCGCAACCGTTTTCTCACAATTCTCGCAAATTGTCACTTTTAGACACCCCTAACTTGCGGATGTATTTTGAGGCCTCAAACGACGTTTTTTTTCCCCAAAGTTGAACTAAATGGTTGCCGTAGGCATACATTTAGTTCAAGTTTTGCTCTAAGATCTGTAGAGCCGCTCTCAGGCTACGTTTTGATATAAAAACTTTTCCAATCCGATACCGTTTGTGAAAGTTATGGCCAAAATAGTGAAATGTAGTTTAGACTGGTCAAAATGAGTCCAAATTCAATTTTAAAAGAAGATTTAGGATCTCTGTGACACTGTGAACACTTCTGTATGGTCAAAAGTACAGTTGGACCCTAAAATTGGCCTAGAGACATCCTACGCGTAGGATGTCTATATGCTCAGAATTTAATAAAATTTGGTCCAGAGACTCCCCTTAAGTCCAACAACACAATGGTATGCTCATAATTTCATTTGGACCTAAAAATGGCCTTGAGACATCCTACGCGTAGGATGTTTTTTTGCTCAGAATGACTTGAAATTTTCACCCCAGCTTCTCCTTGATGTGCTGATCACAGTGATGTGCTCATAGGTTGGTTTGGAGTCCTAAATCAAGCTGGAGACATCCTACGCGTAGGATGTCTTTTTGCTCAGATTTTGTCCAAACTTGATCCCAAGATTCTCCTAGTGCTCAGCAACCCAATGGTATGCTCAAAATTGAATTTGAATGCCAATAGGTCAAGATTTGGGCTGCATAAGCTTCTAGTGCACTCCAAGAGTAGGATGTCTGACAATTCTTGTCTTTGCTTGGTAAATAGGCCAAACAAGGTCCAAATTCACTTTTGAAAAAAGCTCTAGAATTCTTGAGACACTTAGAACCTCCCTTTATGGCCAAAGTAGAATTTTGACCACTTTATGACCCTGGAGACATCCTACGCGTAGGATGTCTTTTTGCTTTGTTTCAGCTCAAACTTGCACTGTAGCTTCCCCTTGATGTGCTTAACTCATAGCTATTTTTACTTTTTGATTCTGACACCTATAGGTTGGTCAAATGATCAAGAATCTGTTCCAAAAGCCTGATGTCCGTTTGGATGAATTCCCAAGTCAAATCAACTCCAAATTGGACCAAATTTGCCTAGGAGGCTTGCCTAAGGCTATACAACACCCTGCTATGTCCACAGTTTGAATTTAGCCTCTAAATCATGCCTTAGACATCCTACGCGTAGGATGTCTAACTGCTTAGAATTGCCCCAAATTTGAACCACAGACTCTCCTTAAGGTGCTGATCACTGTGGTATGCTTAGAATTTTGTTTAGAGTCCAAAATCACACAGGAGACATCCTACGCGCAGGATGTATTTTTGGCCTGTTTGACCCCCAGACTTGTCCGACAGCTTCCCCTTGATGTCAGCAACCCAATGCTATGCTTAGATTTGAGTTTGGATGTCAAAAGACCCCAAAACTAGCTATCCTTGTCTTTTTCAGTAAAAAATGCTCAAGTCTGTTCAATCTTCCCTTTCACTGACCCAAATGAGATGAAATTTATCACATGCACTCAATACAACATTTAGAACATGCCTATGGAGTCATCGTATGGTTTGGTCTCAAAATTAGGCCTTGGACACAATTTGGGTAGGATGTCTGGCAATTCTCGTCTTTTGGCTTTGATCTGTCAAAATTTGGTCAAATTTCCACTTTCTAGGTGAAAATAGGGTAAAACCTACCTTCTAAACACACTGGTTAACTCAGAATTTCAAAATTTCCACCAGATCACCCTGTAGACATCCTACGCGTAGGATGTCTATTGCTTATTTTTTGAGACTGAAGTGTCCCTGATGCTTCCTTATGCTCTTAGCAAGTGCAAGTTTGCTTCACAATTGCAAAAACATGCAAAAATCACTCAATTAATCCTTTTCTGAAATTTTACGTTTTCTGACTCCGCCTTTTGGCTTTTGGTCAACAAAAATAGGGAAAAACACCCAAGTCAATATGTTACTAGGGTAAAACCTACCCTCTGAACCCATTGGTGCAGTCATAATTTTCAAATTTGGTCTCCAGAACCCCCTTGAGACATCCTACACGTAGGATGTCTATGTTTACAGAATTGCAGGTTTTCTTCATAGAACCCTTGCAAATGCTCTTTTATATGCACAGCATCAGTCAGTCATACAAAAATATCCACAAAAGCTTGTTTAATGCATTTTTACCCTCAAAAGCACACTTTTCCGTGATTTCAAATGCAATCAAGCACTTTAGCAAATAATTCAGTGCTGAATAGCTCTAGATCAGAATCGGATCACTTACCTAAAGCTACTCCTACAAATCATATGGGGTTTTGCATCTATGAGTAGAAAAACGCTTCACTGTCACACACGGACTAGTAAACGCTTTTATCACCTCACAAATCACTCGACCACCAACAACTACTCTAATCCATAGATCCTAACTAAACCTATCTAGTCGCAGACCCTTGGCAAGACACACGCTTCCTGGCTATCCACTTTATCGCGGAATATCCTCTTCCGGATCCACTTAAGAAAAACGCTTTCTTTAGCCGAAACTAAAATCAAACAACCATCACACGAGTGTTAGTAGGAAACCTACTTAGGTCCTTGTGTCTCAGGCAACGGCGCCAATGTTGGACGGGGCGACTCACACACCCATGAAGTGCATGAAAACACTACATAGATCAACATAATGTCAATCGAGGACACAGATGACACGATAGGCACACGGAGGAAATCTCTTAAGCTTGTCAGGTTGAGACCATCCTACACATACAACACTCAGGAAGGCCAACTAAACCACAATCAAGAACCTCACTGCTCTCAACTATACCACCTAGCCACATACACACATACGGAAGGTAACTCACCTAATCATGCCAGATTCGTACGAAACTTAAGGAACACCATCCCCTCACTAGGATACACCTGTCCCTAAGCTTCTACACTCAAAACCCTCACTCTAAACCCATCTACGGAAAACGCGTAGGACGACAGAACAGAATTTTAAAAGTGCCTAAAATTCAAATTTATGAGTACCTATGCGTAGCTTATGTCGCCACGATTCTATAGACTACTAGCACGCAGAAAACAGACATCGTTTGATACACTTACGGCCACAAATAGCTCGTAGATGCATCGACGTGTGTGCTTCTTCTCGCGTGGAATGCTTGGCGTTGTCGCGTAGCTGTCCTCGAGCCTACAACAATGGTGCAGTCGGATCTCCAATGTGTTGAGCGAGCTGGGCATAGCGAGAGGATAAAGCTCACGCTCACTCTCTTTCTCTCTCACACACAGTAGACGGCAGCACTAAGTTTTGATTATGATAAAAGTCTTCCTTACAAAATGACCTAGGTACCTTATATACTAAGGCTACCTTAGGTTTAACCAAAAATGGGGTTGAAAGGGTCAAATGGCTTTGTATTTACAATCTGGAAGTGCCATTGCACCCCGGCTTCTGAAACTAAAATAACTACTCATTACAAATGACGTTTATAGCCATAATCCGCAGCATTTCATAACTCGCAAAAGATAAGACTTTGGTACGAAACTTGAGTTATGTTGTGTTGTTGACCCAACGGTCAACATATATATATATATATATATATATATATATATATATAGAGAGAGAGAGAGAGAGAGAGAGAGAGAGAGAGAGAGAGTAGTGGTGAAAGAGTTAGCTTGGCTGACCAATTGTGTGAAAAGGACAGAAACTCTCTCTATCTCTCTCTCTCCCCCTCTAGAAGAAACTATGGAACTAAAAGAGGCAAAGGGGTTTTGCCCGCTACATGCATTGTCATGTACACTTGGGTGTGCACGTATGTGTCAACCCATATAGGATTTGACCAATAAAGACGAGATTTTGACCCGGTGGTCCTGATCTCCGTACACCTCTGGATCAAGGTGTGCAGAGATTGGGCAAGGCTAGAGAATGAGAGGTAGTTTACATTGTGAGGAGTATATATATTGAGACAATATTCATAATCATTGTAGATGGAAACGTAATCAATCAACATGGAGGAAAAGATTGCATGCTCGTGCACGCTCTACAAGTATCAAATCCTGCGCAAGAGTAGGATATGTAATGAGCATGTGCACAAGTACGGAGAGTTGGCTAGAGAAACCGTACAGAATCTAGGATACGACTCCTATAGAACGGGCATTGATTTTTTGCGACATAACACCTACATCTGAGAGAGAGAGAAAAAGGATTATGCGTGAAGGTCCGACTAATCCAGAGCCAAGGATGGAAGGAGAGGAGGGCTTACAGACACAAGACGACGGCATGGAGGGAATGTTGGATGCCTTCTTCCAGACAAGCGAGGAGAACGCTAACGAAGTAGCACCAGAAGACGTGCGCCTATCTCCTGAAGACATGTTGAGAAAGTTGGCACGTCAACCAATCTATGAAGTCGCCAAGTTGTATGTGCTTCGTACTTGTCTATCGTTTTTGAATTTGCAGTCAGTGTATGGGTGGTCAGATGCAAGCGTCACTGCTTTGTTTAGGTATGTAACTTACAAAAGAGATTTTTCGATTGCAACAGTGACGTGTTTGAGGAGGTTTAAATTGATGTGGCTTAAACAGGTTGTTGCGGGAGCAACTACTCCCGGCTGGCAATGAAATGCCCCCCTCTAGGCTAGATGCAAAGCGACTATTGACCTCAGTTGGGTTAGACTACAACAAGATTCACGCATGTCCAAATGATTGCATTCTTTTTCGCAATGAATTCGCAGATTGTCAGTCGTGTCCTAAGTGCGGAGCAATGTGCTACAAACAAGATGCGGTTGGCGAGTCAGTGCCAGCTAAAGTGTTGCGGCATTTTTCTATTATTCCAAGGATAAAAAGCATGTTTCGTTGTGGTTCCATTGCAAAGTTGATGCGGTGGCATTCTACGGATAGATCCACTGATGCAACATTTAGGGTGCCCGCTGATTCAAAGGCTTGGAGGCACATTAAAGATACCTGGCCACATTTTAAGAGTGAACCACGCAATTTGCATTTGGACGATCAACTGTCAGGACTGAAATTGCACGACTCACATAAGTTCTTGCAATTTATTCTTCCAATTGCGATCAATGGGTGTTTAATGGAGGAAGTGCGGTCCTACATATACAAGATTTCAGAGCTAGTGCGGTGGATCTCTTCCAAGGAGATACGAGAGGAATCCATGGCAGAAGGATGACTGGTGCAAGAGTCTCTTGTCTTGACGATCGAATTTCTATCCGTTTTTGATCCAAAAAATCCTCGACTATGGAGCGATGAGGAGGATGCAAGATTGGTGGGAGAGGAGCTGCAGGGACAAGGGGTGCCGAAGAAAATGGACGACGCCATGCGAGAAAAGATCATGAAGTTCTGTATACTAAATTCAGAGCCAATGCAAAAATGTCTTGAAAGGTACGAAGAAGAGAAAGAGAGACGCAATAAGGAGCGACACGATTTCAGACAAAGCCGAACGACTAAAGGCTTACCCTTGCCAGACCATCTCACTCCTCTACCTAAATTCCCTACAATGGCATGGTTGGACAAGAGAGTGAGATCAACTCGACAGATCGGAGAACCCATATCTCCAGAAGAGGAAGAGCTACCTATTGGATGTGACTGGAGGTATCATACATACATGGCACTGTGGTCGCATGGAAATAATTTTAGAACACAACAAATTGACAGCAGAAGAAACACGTTTGACAGTAGGGTAATGTTAGTTTCATGAAAAAGAGCAGGGCCAGTGCTAGAGACACGAACGAGAGTACTAGCAACCTGGATTACTGTGGTCTGGTGTCAGATATCTTGAAAGTCAGCTTCAGACGATTTGAGATGTTTTTGTTGGATGTGAAGTGGTTCAAGGTGATTACTTTTGGTCGCAATGCAACGGTACGCACAGATGGAAACAAGCTTGTGTAGATAGATTCTACAAAGGTTTGGACAGATGCAAGCGACACGTTTGCTCTCCCCAAACATTGCGAGCAAGTGGTCTTTGTACCGGATCCTCGAGAGCCACAATGGTGGTTTGTGGTTCAGGTTGCTCCAAGAAATAAACAAGTATTTGAAGGGCAAGATCTCAAGTCGGCGAGACGACGTAGATACTACTGTGACATTAGATGAGATGGACAAAGGTATGGCAGAGGAAGCTGACAGATATACGAGGGATGATGCGAACGAGGTAGATATGACACTTGTAGATGAAGATGCAATGGATGAATACAATCCGCCAGAACGAGTTGGGGCAGAGTTATGTCTACAGTTAGAGATAGACGATGATACGCTGCAAGATCTTATCGATGATGCCTCACTAGTTGAGGCCTGTAAGTGTTTGTGTGAAGACGTTGATTTAAAATTAAGCTCTTTCTTAATTTAAACAAAGGTGTTATGACGCTTTCTTTTACTTTCTTTGTGCAGGACTTTAGTATGGCAGACCAGTCGCCAAATCCCGGTTCTATGAGTGCGGATGCATTTATGGCTTCGTCACACGGATGACGCCCACTCAGATGGCACAGGAGTCTCAGTATTGGATAGCCAGAGGTACCGGTATCACGCATCCGGGCCTAACACCCGAGGGTCCGACGCCTATGGAGGGGGGGACGCCTACGGGTACGATGCTTGCGAGGTCTCCCATCACAGCTGCTTCGACACCTAGGGGTACGGCAGAGGCGGGTACGTCAGCATCTCCACTTCACAGGCGCACTCGCCGATCGTCAGGTGAAGGTGGTGGTTGCTGTGGAGGAGGTTCCATAGATGCTTCGACCCCTCCTCGCTCACGACCCTGTCCTACGCACGTACACCTCTCAACACACCTCTTAGCACACCTCGGACACCGTGGGGGGCACACGATCCTAGTGCCTCCAAGGTCTATACTATACGGCCAGATGGACAAGTTGACATGGGTAGTGTCGAGACTGAGATGAGACAGCGGGTTCGCGAGCTCGCGGAGGTGCAATTTTCTAGCACCATCATCACATCCTGGACTCATCAAGATCGCAGCAAAATCAATTATATAGTGAAGACCATCATGAGAGAGTATCGACCTGCTCCGGGTTCAGTAGAGCTTCCGAGGAGGTGGATCACGAATGCTGTACGGGACACCGTGAAACATCGTCGAGATGCAGCTCATCAGGCTTTCAGGCAGGGCTCGTCGAAGCCTTCAAGCATCTCACACGAGTTGTGGCAGTAGATCAGGGAGGAGGAGGACACAGCAGACACGAGGTTCAGACATCATCGTCTCGCCGTGGAGGTATGGAGGGAGACTAGGGGCACGTCTCATCTTGGCAGCGGAGGCTTCGACACCTTTCTCTATGATTTTGTGAGTTTCCAGTCCAATCCTAGCTATGGGTTTTTTTTTCAACAGCGATGAATCATGTATTCTTAATTACTTTGGTTTTTTTATAAACGCAGAATCTTGCAATGCATCGAGCCCCGACACGCCAGGAGGAGACAGATGGATATCGGAGAGGCATTTATGAAGTATTGAATGATCTTGCTGCCGCAGGAGAGACTATAGACTGGGAGGCCTTAGAGTCTCGTTGATCGATTGAGGTGAGACGTTTGATCAAGGCAAATAATATATGTGAGTTGACTTAATTAATTAAGTATATGTGAAGTAATATCATACTAATTTTGTGACTTGTCCCTTTATTGTGCAGGTTATGACGAGCGAGTCATCAGTGGTTTTTCTATATATGTTTTGTGGGACACAGACACATCTCTGTGTTTCTTTCTTGTATAGACATGCACATATAGGTGTTGATCATGGTTTTGGTTATGGTTTTGATTATAGTTATGGTTATGGTTATGACTGGTTTTGATCATGGTTATGGACATGGTTATATATTGTTTTGGACAGGTGTTGATCATGGTTTTGGTTATGGTAATTATGCAGGAATTTAACAAACTTTATGGTTATGGTTATGGTTATGGTTATTGTTTTATTTATGGTTATGGTTATCGTTATGGTTTTGATCAATATGGTTATGGTTATGGTTTTGCACAAAGTTCGTTATATATGAAGTTCGTTATGGTTATGGTTTTAAGTTTTACTTCTTCCATCAAGTTGTGCCTTAAATCTCATGTGAGATCCTACATTGATATCATGCAGGAGGCGTATATATGGGTTTTTTTAAAAAGTTTATGTTAAAATGAAGGGAAATCTGCCGAAATTTTTGCGAGAGCACGGTTGATTTTGGTGCTACTTGCTTTCTTGGGTAGAGGACAGGCAGTCTGACTGTGGCTGTGTTCATCTTTTCACTGGGCACAGGCCAGGCTGCCTATCCTCTGCCCAAGAAAAAAAATTTCTGATATGGTCGTCGATATAGGCGTTGATACAGGCGTCAAAATATGCATCGAACACTAGGACTATCGACGTAGATATCGACGTGTATTTCGACTGTTTCATAGGGACGAGGATTTCGACGTGGTTTTCGATGGTTGGCGTTGAAATCTGCGTTGAACGCACCTGTTTTTGTTGTAGTGGACATTAGGCTTCTATCTATGTGCATGAAAGCTCACACCCAAACACTTTGAGAAATGAATAATTCACCGGTTTACCTGTCCATCCTCCTCTGAAACTCCCCCATCCAATGCCTTTGAGGGTGACCGGTTGATTAAGTACACATACATACTTACTGCTTCCGCCCAAAGCTCACGTGGTAGGCTTTCATGTAGCCGCATGCTTCGTGCTCGCTCCATAATTGTTCTGCTCATTCTTTCAAAAATTTCATTTTGTTGAGGTGTCCTTGGGGTAGTCCTTTACCTCCAAATTGTTGGGGTATAAAGCCCAATGTGGTCGCCCAGGTAAGTGGGCGGGCCGCCAGGTATGTACACATATTCTTTTGTAAAAACCTAATAAGAACTCACTATGTTCTACACATTACAGTAGAGCGAGTTCACCATATCGTCGTGCTCTTCTTCTTGCACTCTCTCTCGCGTCGCACTTTTGCTCGTACTCCTTCAACTGGTATCAGAGCTCAGATCGAGGCTCAGGGCAGCACTGCAGGAGGCTAGAGTCACCAGCTAAGATTGGAGTGAAATTCGACAAGCAAAGACACGGCCCCAAATCTCGAGGGTGAACTCGAAGGGCTCGATGTTGTCAGAAATTCATTCTGAGGTCATCTCGGCCACCGTTCGCCTTCGACAAAGGTCTGCGCAGGCCATTTTCGACTGCGTGGTCTCGACGGGTGTAGATCCGACTCTGCAAATTTGGGGTTTTTCGGCCTACGACTGCAGGTGCTGAGGATATCGACACTCCCAGAGTGTTGATTTGTGGCTGTCTACACATCGAAAGGACGGCTCACAGTTCTTGGAGGCGTGTCACATACAACACGGGCGCATCTACACACAGACTGTAGGCGACATCCACTAGTTCATCAGGTAGCTTGTGTTTGCTGCTTGGTATTCCAGATTTCATCCTGACATTGCAGGTACTTCCACATGGGATGTATTGTCAGAGATGATGTATGTATGTTGAGGGTTTGCTGGCTGTGAGTCACGCAGCAAACAACCGCCGCAACTGTTATAGCATACAGTGGGAAATATGTGGATGTATGACTTTGTGGGAAGTCTATGTATTGTCAGATTTACTGCAGCCTTTGTTGAGGGTCGAGTGAGGTTTTATTGAGCTAGGGGATTCTCGAATGTTGAGATCCTTTCGGTGATACAGGTCTTGGAGCGATCCCTCGAGCACCCTTAGATAGGCAGCTAGGATGTATTGACTGTGAGTTAGACAGTTGGGATTGCATCTTTGCTTTACTGCCGTTGAGGCATTGTCACAGTCTATGCTTACAGGACAGTGACAGGACAGTCAGAGACAGTACAGGTGCATGATAGGTTTACCCACAGCTTACAGTGTTAGAGAGACAGTGGTTTTTTGAGCTGTTTTTTGGTCTGTTTTTAGTACACCAGAGCCATTTTACAAAGGAGACTCTGTCAATTCTGCAGAATCTGAAGCTTTCTTGGTTCATTTGATAGGTTGATATTGGTTCAGAGGTCAGTTTACAGGGGAAACTCTGCCGAATTTTTCCCAGGAAAGTAAACTACTGTGAAGCGTAGCTATGGCTCGATCACAGGACACTGCTCTTTACAATATCAAGAAGCTGGATGGAACCAATTTCCCATTGTGGAAGAAGCAGATTTGGCACGTGTTGGTACAAAAGAAGCAGATAAAACCTATAAAGCTCAAGGGGATAAAACCAGAAGATATGGACGAAGATGAATGGAGCGAAATGGATGAATTGGCACTTTCTACCATTATGCTGACTTTGGCAGAAAGCGTTTACTTCAATGTAGCAGACGAGATGTCGGCTTATCAAGCATGGTTAAAGCTGAGTGATCTTTATGAGAAGCAGAGTGCAGCTTCACAGGTATACTGGCTTAAGAAGCTTGTTGACTTGAAGATGAAAGAAGGGACACCTATGTCCAATCATCTGAATGAATTCAACACAATCTACAGTCAGTTGTCAACTCAATGTGTCACGTTTGATGAACCTGTTAGAGCTATGTTCCTGTTGATCACATTGTCGGAAAGTTGGGACACTTTTCGCACAGCTTTGAGTAATTCTGCACCTCCAGATGGTTTGAACATAGCAGGTGTAGAAGGAAGTCTGCTTACTGAAGAAACCAATAGAAAGACAATGGACAAAGGCAAAGGAACAACCTTAGTTGTCAGGGGAAGGACCAAAGAAAAGTACAAAGGTGGAAAGAGGAATCAGTCTCGTAGCAAGTCCCGCAGTGCTAAAGGCAAGAGTGACATAGAATGCTACCATTGTGGCAAGAAGGGTCACATGAAAAGAGATTGCAGAGAATGGATA
The DNA here is from genome assembly GCF_014529385.1 of Adiantum capillus-veneris. NCBI lineage: Eukaryota > Viridiplantae > Streptophyta > Polypodiopsida > Polypodiales > Pteridaceae > Adiantum > Adiantum capillus-veneris. The sequence continues at coordinate 82,823,323 of NC_140953.1, read as the reverse complement.
GAAGAAAAAGGCAAAGAGAAAGCTGAAGACCATGGTGAGTAGAACAAGTCCTCAGTGAAGATTCAAGAAATAAATGTGACACAAACTATTGCAGAGGATGACAGTCTAGTGTCAGGAGACATCTACTTCTTGAAGAATACAATGGACTCAGCTCTTCTTACAGCATCTGATGGAAATGCACTGAGTGACTGGATTATAGACTCAGGGGCATCACTTCATATGTCTCCAAACAAGGAGTGGTTTACTTCTTATGTGACCACTAAAGATCATGTTCGGCTAGGCAATGGGCAGACATGTGAGATCTTAGGTGTTGGAGATGTTCAATTGAAGTTTCAGAATGGATTTTCTTTCACGCTGAAGAATGTGAGACATGTTCCCACAATTACAAAGAGCTTGATCAGCACAGGTTTACTTGATGATGTTGGCTACGTCACCACTTTTGGACAGAACATGTGGAAGATATCCAAGGGTTCTATGACAGTAGCACATGGAGTAAAGTCTGGAGGACTTTACATGATTTATGTATCAAATGTCTCTAAAAATGTAATCAATGTAACCGAGCAGCCAAACGTTTCTTTGTGGCATAGCCGGTTAGTACATATGTCCAAGAAGGGAATGGAAATCTTGTCTCATTCTGGTTATTTGCCTGGATTTTCATTTAATGATTTTGAATTCTGTGAACATTGTCTGTATGGTAAGCAAACACAGCAGCCACATAAGCATAGAAGCAGTAGAAGAGATACACAGTTGAAACTTGTTCATAGTGATTCGTGTGGACCTATGCCTAACCTATCTCTAGGGGGAGCTTCTTACTTTATGACATTTATAGATGATTACTCGAGGAAAGTATGGGTTTACTTTCTCAAGCACAAGGATGAAGCGTTTAGTGTTTTCAAAACGTTTGTGACACTTGTGGAGAATCAGAGTGGCAAGAAGCTTAAATGCTTACGCACTGACAATGGTGGAGAGTATGTTTCAAAGGCCTTTTAGGACTTTTGTGAGTCAAAAGGTATAAAACGTGAACTTACTGCTCCTTACAATCCTCCTCAAAATGGTGTTGGTGAAAGGATGAATAGGACCATACAAGAGAAGGTCAGAAGTATGTTGTCTAATGCACAGCTGCCAAATGGGTTTTGGGTTGAAGCTGTATCAACAACTGTTCATCTTGTAAATAGATCTCCTAGCAAGGTTTTGCAGAAGGATTCAGTGCCAGAGATGGTATGGTCAGGCAAAATGCCCTCATACAAGCATCTCAGAGTCTTTGGCTGTGAGGCATATACTCACGTTCCAAAGGAATTTAGGAACAAACTTGAGCCAAAGAGTAGAAAGTGCATCTTTCTAGGCTATGGTAATTCTGGTGAGATGGGGTACAGACTTTGGGATCCTGAATCCAGAAAGGTTGTTCGCAGCAATGATGTTCACTTTAATGAATCCAAATATCATTCTAAACCAGAGAGGGTTGAGGAGATTAGAAGAGTTGTCTTCCAAGAAGATGGACCTACACGTGCAAGACAAAATGTCAGGGCTCAAGAGGAGCAAGGACAGGATAGAGTGGAACCACAGGTTGTGGCTGAGCCTGAACCACCTATTGTGCATAGATCTGGACGTGTCACGCGACCTCCTGATAGGTTTGTTCCATCTATGAACTATGTCATGTTGACTGATTGCAATGAGCCTTCATGTTACAAGGAAGCAGTGCAAATGAAGGACTCCGGGAATTGGCAATTGGCCATGCAGTCAGAGATGACAGCTCTGCATAAAAACAAGACATGGAAGCTAGTTAAATTACCACAGGGCAAAAATGCTCTACCTTGTAAATGGGTTTACAGGTATAAGATCACCGCTCATGATAGTCAGCCAAAGTACAAAGCAAGGCTTGTTGCCAAGGGCTTTAAGCAAGAACAAGGCATTGACTTTGATGAAGTCTTCTCTCCGGTGGTCAAGATGACTACATTGAGATGCTTTCTTGCATTGGTTGCCATATTAGATTTCGTGTTGCACCAAATGGATGTCAAGACACCGTTCTTGCATGGTGATTTAGATGTGGAAATTTACATGCAGCAGCCAGAAGGGTTTGTTGAGAAAGGCAAGGAAGATTGGGTATGCCAGTTGTTAAAGAGTCTTTATGGCTTAAAACAATCACCCAGGGCATGGTACCATAAATTCCACAAGTTTATGCTTTCTCAAGGCTACAAACGTAGTGAGTTCGATCACTGTCTATATACAAAGAAAGCTAAGGATGGTAGTTGGGTGATCCTTATTTTGTATGTGGATGACATGTTGATTGCTGGCAAGCACTTGGAAGAAATTTCAGCTTTGAAGTCAAAGATGGCAAAATCGTTTGACATGAAAGACATGAAGGAGTACGAGCGGAAGTGCGACGCGAGAGAGAGTGCGAGAAGAAGAGCACGACAATATGGTGAACTCGCTCTACTGTAATGTGTAGAGCATAGTGAGTTCTTATTAGGTTTTTACAAAAGAATATGTGTACATACCTGGCGGCCCGCCCACTTACCTGGGCGACCACATTGGGCTTTATACCCCAACAACCTCCCACTTAAAGTCCAATGTGGTACTTTAAGTGTGACAGAAGCTACTATACAAGCTACTATACAAGAGATGTAGAGAAGTGATGTACTACCCGACACCTATCTGCTTGCGAAAATGCGCAAAGCTCTCTGAGGGAAGTCCTTTTGTAAGTAGATCAGTAGGATTTTCTGTGGTGTGAACTTTGACAAGCTGAAGTTGCTTATCCTCGAGCATTTCCTTGATGAAATGATACTTCACATCCACATGCTTTGTCTTTGAGTGATAAACTGGATTGTGAGCCAATTGTATAGCACTTTGACTATCACAATATAACACAGGCATCTCTTCTTTGATTCCCAAATCTGTTACTAGTTGATTAAACCAAATTGATTCTTTGCATGCCTCTGATGCTGCAACATATTCAGCCTCTGTAGTAGATTGAGTAACACAATCTTGTAATCTAGAACGCCATGATACTGCTCCACCAGCCAATGTAAAGACATACCCTGACGTAGACCTTCGGTTGTCTAAGTCACCTGCATAATCTGAGTCTGTAAAACCCTTTACACTTAGCTCCTGACTCCCATAGCATATACGCATACTCTTTGTAGCTTTCAGGTATCTCAATATTCCTTTCACTGCCTCCCAATGTTTCTTGCATGGGTTTGACATGTATCGACTTACTACTCTCACTGCAAATGCAATGTCTGGGCGAGTAGCAATCATTGCATACATCAAACTACCCACTGCAGACACATATGGAATCTTATCCATTTCAGCTTGTTCTTCCCTAGACACAGGACAATCTTGTTTGCTAAGTTTCACATATGGTGGCAATGGAACACTCAGTGCCTTTCCCTTCTCCATATTGAAACGTTGCAAAACCTTGTCAATATACTCTGTTTGAGATAACCAAATCAACTTCTTTGATCTGTCTCTCTCAATGCGCATACCAAGTATATGACTTGCCTCACCCATGTCTTTCATGTCAAACGATTTTGCCATCTTTGACTTCAAAGCTGAAATTTCTTCCAAGTGCTTGCTAGCAATCAACATGTCATCCACATACAAAATAAGGATCAACCAATTGCCATCGTTAGCCTTCTTTGTATATAGACAGTGATCGAGCTCACTACGTTTGTAGCCTTGAGAAATCATAAACTTGTGGAATTTATGGTACCATGCCCTCGGTGATTGTTTTAAGCCATAAAGACTCTTTAACAACTGGCATACCCAATCTTCCTTGCCTTTCTCAACAAACCCTTTTGGCTGCTGCATGTAAATTTCCACATCTAAATCACCATGAAAGAACGCTGTCTTGACATCCATTTGGTGCAACACGAAATGTAATATGGCAACCAATGCAAGAAAGCATCTCAATGTAGTCATCTTGACCACCGGAGAGAAGACTTCATCAAAGTCAATGCCTTGTTCTTGCTTAAAGACCTTGGCAACAAGCCCTGCTTTGTACTTTGGCTGACTATCATGAGTGGTGATCTTATACCTGTAAACCCATTTACAAGGTAGAGCCTTTTTTCCCTGTGGTAATTTAACTAGCTTCCATGTCTTGTTTTTATGCAGAGCCGTCATCTCTGACTGCATGGCCAATTGCCAATTCCCGGAGTCCTTCATTTGCACTGCTTCCTTGTAACATGAAGGCTCATTGCAATCAGTCAACATGACATAGTTCATAGATGGAACAAACCTATCAGGAGGTCGCGTGACACGTCCAGATCTACGCACAATAGGTGGCTCAGGCTCAGCCACAACCTATGGTTCCACTCTATCCTGTCCTTGCTCCTCTTGAGCCCTGACATTTTGTCTTGCACGTGCAGGTCCATCTTCTTGGAAGACAACTCTTCTAATCTCCTCAACCCTCTCTGGTTTAGAATGATATTTGGATTCATTAAAGTGAACATCATTGCTGCGAACAACCTTTCTGGATTCAGGATCCCAAAGTCTGTACCCCATCTCACCAGAATTACCATAGCCTAGAAAGATGCACTTTCTACTCTTTGGCTCAAGTTTGTTCCTAAATTCCTTTGGAACGTGAGTATATGCCTCACAGCCAAAGACTCTGAGATGCTTGTATGAGGGCATTTTGCCTGACCATACCATCTCTGGAACTGAATCCTTCTGCAAAACCTTGCTAGGAGATCTATTTACAAGATGAACAATTGTTGATACAGCTTCAACCCAAAACCCATTTGGCAGCTATGCATTAGACAACATACTTCTGACCTTCTCTTGTATGGTCCTATTCATCCTTTCACCAACACCATTTTGAGGAGGATTGTAAGGAGCAGCAAGTTCACGTTTTATACCTTTTGACTCACAAAAGTCCTAAAAGGCCTTTGAAACATACTCTCCACCATTGTCAGTGCGTAAGCATTTAAGCTTCTTGCCACTCTGATTCTCCACAAGTGTCACAAACGTTTTGAAAACACTAAACGCTTCATCCTTGTGCTTGAGAAAGTAAACCCATACTTTCCTCGAGTAATCATCTATAAATGTCATAAAGTAAGAAGCTCCCCCTAGAGATAGGTTAGGCATAGGTCCACACGAATCACTATGAACAAGTTTCAACTGTGTATCTCTTCTACTGCTTCTATGCTTATGTGGCTGTTGTGTTTGCTTACCATACAGAAAATGTTCACAGAATTCAAAATCATTAAATGAAAATCCAGGCAAATAACCAGAATGAGACAAGATTTCCATTCCCTTCTTGGACATATGTACTAACCGGCTATGCCACAAAGAAACGTTTGGCTGCTCGGTTACATTGATTACATTTTTAGAGACATTTGATACATAAATCATGTAAAGTCCTCCAGACTTTACTCCATGTGCTACTGTCATAGAACCCTTGGATATCTTCCACATGTTCTGTCCAAAAGTGGTGACGTAGCCAGCATCATCAAGTAAACCTGTGCTGATCAAGCTCTTTGTAATTGTGGGAACATGTCTCACATTCTTCAGCGTGAAAGAAGAGCCATTCTAAAACTTCAATTGAACATCTCCAACACCTAAGATCTCACATGTCTGCCCATTGCCTAGCCGAACATGATCTTTAGTGGTCACATAAGAGATAAACCACTCCTTGTTTGGAGACACATGAAGTGATGCCCCTGAGTCTATAATCCAGTCACTCAGTGCATTTCCATCAGATGCTGTAAGAAGAGCTGAGTCCATTGTGTTCTTCAAGAAGTAGATGTCTCCTGACACTAGACCTTCATCCTCTGCAACAGTGTTTGTCACATTTATTTCTTGAATCTTCACTGAGGACTTATTCTTCTCACCATGGTCTTCAGCTTTCTCTTTGCCTTTTTCTTCTATCCATTCTCTGCAGTCTCTTTTCATGTGACCCTTCTTGCCACAATGGTAGCATTCTATGTCACTCTTGCCTTTAGCACTGCGGGACTTGCTACGAGACTGATTCCTCTTTCCACCTTTGTACTTTTCTTTGGTCCTTCCCCTGACAACTAAGGCTGTTCCTTTGCCTTTGTCCATTGTCTTTCTATTGGTTTCTTCAGTAAGGAGACTTCCTTCTACACCTGCTATGTTCAAACCATCTGGAGGTGCAGAATTACTCAAAGCTGTGCGAAAAGTGTCCCAACTTTCCGGCAATGTGATCAACAGGAACATAGCTCTAACAGGTTCGTCAAACTTGACACCTTGAGCTGACAACTGACTATAGATTGTATCGAATTCATTCAGATGATTGGACATAGGTATCCCTTCTTTCATCTTCAAGTCAACAAGCTTCTTGAGCGAGTATACCTGTGAAGCTGCACTCTGCTTCTCATAAAGATCACTCAGCTTTAACCATGCTTGATAAGCCGACATCTCGTCTGCTACATTGAAGTAAACGCTTTCTGCCAAAGTCAGCATAATGGTAGAAAGTGCCAATTCATCCATTTCGCTCCATTCATCTTCGTCCATATCTTCTGGTTTTATCCCTTTGAGCTTTATAGGTTTTATATGCTTCTTTTGTACCAACACGTGCCAAATCTGCTTCTTCCACAATGGGAAATTGGTTCCATCCAGCTTCTTGATAGTGTAAAGAGAAGTGTCCTGTGATCCAGCCATAGCTACGCTTCACAGTGGTTTACTTTCTTGGGAAAAATTCAGCAGAGTTTCCCCTGTAAACTGACCTCTGAACCAATATCAACCTGATGAACTAGTGGATGTCGCCTACAGACTGTGTGTAGATGCGCCCGTGTCGTATGTGACACGCCTCCAAGAACTGTGAGCCGTCCTTCGATGTGTAGACAACCACAAATCAACACTTTGGAGTGTCGATATCCTCAGCACCTGCAGCCGTAGGCCAAAAACCCCAAATTTGCAGAGTCGGATCTGCACCCGCCGAGACCACGTAGTCGAATATGGCCTGCGTAGACCTTTGTCGAAGCCGAACGGTGACCGAGATGACCTCAGAATTAAATTCTGAGAACACCGAGCCCTTCGGGCTCACCCACAGGATTTGGGGCCGAGTCTTCGCCTGTCCAATATCACTCCAATCTGAGATGGTGACTCTAGCCTCCTGCACTGCTGCCCCGAGCCTCGATCTGAGCTCTGATACAAGTTGAAGGAGTACGAGCGGAAGTGCGACGCGAGAGAGAGTGCCAGAAGAAGAGCACGACGATATGGTGAACTCGCTCTACTGTAATGTGTAGAGCATAGTGAGTTCTTATTAGGTTTTTACAAAAGAATATGTGTACATACCTGGCGGCCCGCCCACTTACCTGGGCGACCACATTGGGCTTTATACCCCAACAAGACATGGGTGAGTCAAGTCGTATACTTGGTATGCGCATTGAGAGAGACAGATCAAAGAAGTTGATTTGGTTATCTCAAACAGAGTATATTGACAAGGTTTTGCAACGTTTCAAAATGGAGAAGGGAAAGGCACTGAGTGTTCCATTGCCACCATATGTGAAACTTAGCAAACAAGATTGTCCTGTGTCTGAGGAAGAACAGGCTGAAATGGATAAGATTCCATATGCGTCTGCAGTGGGTAGTTTGATGTATGCAATGATTGCTACTCGCCCAGACATTGCATTTGCAGTGGGAGTAGTAAGTCGATACATGTCAAACCCAGGCAAGAAACATTGGGAGGCAGTGAAAGGAATATTGAGATACCTGAAAGCTACAAAGAGTATGCGTATATGCTATGGGAGTCAGGAGCTAGGTGTAAAGGGTTTTATAGACTCAGATTATGCAGGTGACTTAGACAACCGAGTTGATTTGGTTATCTCAAACAGAGTATATTGACAAGGTTTTGCAACGTTTCAATATGGAGAAGGGAAAGGCACTGAGTGTTCCATTGCCACCATATGTGAAACTTAGCAAACAAGATTGTCCTGTGTCTAGGGAAGAACAGGCTGAAATGGATAAGATTCCATATGCGTCTGCAGTGGGTAGTTTGATGTATGCAATGATTGCTACTCACCCAGACATTGCATTTGCAGTGGGAGTAGTAAGTCGATACATGTCAAACCCAGGCAAGAAACATTGGGAGGCAGTGAAAGGAATATTGAGATACCTGGAAGCTACAAAGAGTATGCGTATATGCTATGGGAGTCAGGAGCTAAGTGTAAAGGGTTTTACAGACTCAGATTATGCAGGTGACTTAGACAACCGAGTTGATTTGGTTATCTCAAACAGAGTATATTGACAAGGTTTTGCAACGTTTCAATATGGAGAAGGGAAAGGCACTGAGTGTTCCATTGCCACCATATGTGAAACTTAGCAAACAAGATTGTCCTGTGTCTGAGGAAGAACAAGCTGAAATGGATAAGATTCCATATGCGTCTGCAGTGGGTAGTTTGATGTATGCAATGATTGCTACTCACCCAGACATTGCATTTGCAGTGGGAGTAGTAAGTCGATACATGTCAAACCCAGGCAAGAAACATTGGGAGGCAGTGAAAGGAATATTGAGATACCTGAAAGCTACAAAGAGTATGCGTATATGCTATGGGAGTCAGGAGCTAAGTGTAAAGGGTTTTACAGACTCAGATTATGTAGGTGACTTAGACAACCGAAGGTCTACTTCAGGGTATGTCTTTACATTGGCTGGTGGAGCAGTATCATGGCGTTCTAGATTACAAGATTGTGTTACTCAATCTACTACAGAGGCTGAATATGTTGCAGCATCAGAGGCATGCAAAGAATCAATTTGGCTTAATCGAATAGTAACAGATTTGGGAATCAAAGAAGAGATGCCTGTGTTATATTGTGATAGTCAAAGTGCTATACAATTGGCTCGCAATCCAGTTTATCACTCAAAGACAAAGCATGTGGATGTGAAGTATCATTTCGTCAGGGAAATGCTCGAGGATAAGCAACTTCAGCTTGTCAAAGTTCACACCACAGAAAATCCTGTTGATCTACTTACAAAAGGACTTCCCTCAGAGAGCTTTGCGCATTTTCGCAAGCAGTTAGGTGTAGGGTAGTACATCACTTCTCTACATCTCTTGTATATTAGCTTTTATAGTAGCTTCTCTCACACTTAAAGTACCACATTGGACTTTAAGTGGGAGGTTTTTGGGGTATAAAGCCCAATGTGGTCGCCCAGGTAAGTGGGCAGGCCGCCAGGTATGTACACATATTCTTTTGTAAAAACCTAATAAGAACTCACTATGCTCTACACATTACAGTAGAGCGAGTTCACCATATCGTCGTGCTCTTCTTCTCGCACTCTCTCTCGCGTCGCACTTCCGCTCGTACACCTTCACAAATGCCAATGCTAGTACATAAGCTTTCAAAAGCTTGGCTGCAATACTCACCTCCATTGTCGGATCTAAGGCATTTAACTTTGGTACCTGCTTCATTCTCCACCAAGGCTTTCCACCTTTGAAATATAGAAAACACATCGGATTTATTCTTCATCACATAAATCCATGTTTTCCTAGTTGCATCATCTGTGAATGTTACATAGTACAATGAGTCACCAAGGGATGGTGTACTTGCAGGACCCCAAACATCAGAATGAACCAAGTTAGGTTTTTTATTTTTTCTGTCATTTCTTGATTTTTGAAATTTTACCCTCTTTTGTTTACCATAAACACAATCAACACAAAACTCTAAGTCCACTTCTTCCAAACCTGGTAGAATCTTCTTTGTTTGAAGTATTTGCATTCCTTTGGCACTCATATGCCCAAGCCGGTAGTGCCACACCGCACTGTCGACTTCTATACTTGTTGCATAAGCTGAAGATTGCAAGGAGCCAATAGTACACAAGTAAACTAGACCAACCTTTTCTCCTTTGGAAACCACCAAAGATCCCTTTGAGATCTTCCACCGTTTTTTTCTAAATGCAATGTTGTGACCTTCATCGTCCAATTGTCCTGTAGGATCAAATTCTTGCAAAGAGAAGGAACATGCTTAACATCTTTACGCTTCCATTCATTTCCGTTAGCAGTTTTGACACAAACTGTACCTTTGCCAACACAAGCTTCATCATCTCCCATGTATACATACCCAAAATTACCTTTGGTGTAATCTTAAAAATGTTGCTTGTGTGATGTCGCATGGAATGAAGCACAAGAATCTACTATCCAAGAATTAGACACATTGTCTAATGAGAGAATTAGAGCATCTTGCTCTACTTTACCTACCACATTGGCCTCCAATGTTGGCTTGTTGTCTTGAGACTCCAACTCTTTCTTCTTCTTCGACCAGCAATCCTTCTTGACATGGCCCTTCTTGCCGCAATTTCGACATTCAAGAATTGAACTTGTGCGTGAATTACTCCGCCTTGAGCGATCACGGCCCTTTTGATTTTTGAAGCTTTCCTTAGGCCTTCCTCTTGTTTCCACTGATAGTGCAGCACTTGATGATTCTCCTGTGCTTCTCCTTTGCATTTCCTTGCTTAGGTGAACACCCACAACATCATCAAACTTAAGAGGATTTTTTCTAGAGGTAGAGCTACTTACAGCCATCACAAGGCTCTCCCAACTATCCAGTAGAGATGATAGTATAAGGAGAGGTCGCACTTTGTCATCAAAATTGATTTTCACCGATCGAAGTTGAATTATGTTGGTGTTAAAGTCATTTAGGTGTTCTGCAATTGAACCATTCTCTGCCATCTTTAGATTGAACAAGCGCTTCATGAGAAATACCTTATTAGATGCCGATGGTTTCTCGTAGAAGCCGTCAAGTGACTTCATCAAGTCCTCCGTGGTCTTCATCTCCAAAACATTGAAGGCCATCGTTGACACCAAGCTTAGCCGGATTGTTCCTAATGCCTTCCGATCAAGGACGATTCATGCTTCATCTGCCATTGTTGTGGGCTTCTTTGCAAGACCGCTTAGTGGAAAATAAAGGTCCTTCTCGTAGAGATAATCTTCAATGTCCATCTTCCAGTGTTGGTAGTTCTTGCCATTGAACTTCTCGATCTTGAGATTCCCTTCCTCGCCTTAGTCCCACTCAATGCAAGGAATCCTTTCCTTGAGATACTTTAGCTACAAGAAACCCTTGCTCTAATACCAGTGTAGGAAATATGACGTAGCTAAGTAGATAATTAAGTAGTTTACTTAATGGAGAGACATAATGTTCACACATGAGAGATTAGAGAGAGAGAGAGAGAGAGAGAGAGAGAGAGAGAGAGAGAGAGAGCACATGATATACGTGGTTCACCCAATGTGGACTATGTCCACGGGAAAGTAGCCACTCAACAGCTTTAGTACTTTAAAACAAGAAGTAGATTAAGGGATTATACCCTTTTTGAGCTCCCAGCTTGCTTCACTCTCACCACCTCACATCAACTTCACAATGCACCACAATGCTTCATTTTATAGGCCAAAAGGGCTATCCTCTCTCATGAGAGGCAGCCGTGTGTAGCCGCCCTTGTGTTGACAAGTCCCGACTTGGACTCTCCAATGCACCCATGTGTGGCCGCCCTTGAGAAGACAAGTCCATCTTGAAATCGGCCACCATCCATTGACCATTGACTTCCAACCGTCGGGCCATCGGCCCATTGACTATTGGAAAGCGGGTGGCCGATAATATTCAACCACTTTCCAGCCACCGTTCGGCCATAATATTCTAACAAAAAGGAATATTTTGACGAAGGGGAATGGTTGTGAAAAGTTTGGCTTCGAACAAGTGATTTTTCTTCACGCACTATGGCTTCTCCTCATAACGGGGGCCTTATGAATGTGTGTTTTTTCTATAAAAAATACAAGGGGTAAATCAAGCTCCATACTCAACAACATCCCACCATGCAAACCATGTTTCCAAGCAAGAAACCTCTCCTTCTTTAGTATCGCCAACTATCATGTAGCTCTCCTTTGCAAATAATGGTAGCATTCTCTGTTGATGCATCCCTCCAGTTCCTACAAAGTATGCTCTTCTTGAGACGAGGGACGAATGCATTTAATTGTACGTTAGACCATTGAATGGTCCCAATGAAAGCCACAATATCTCTCTTAGTCTTTCATCACATTTTTAGCACCTCCACAGTAAACCGTTTTAATGGTTAGCCAATTAGCATTGGCCTCATGTGCCTTGAATCCCTTGAACTTAGGCTTGTCAAATTCTTGACCCTCCACCATTGCATTCAAAATTTTTGAAAATTCAATCTGTGCATGTTTATTTTCCAGTGTAAACTCACAGATTGCTATCATCATGAGTTCTCTCAAAAGAGGATCATACACATGTGCTCACATTGTAGGCCACCTTGAACTCTATGTATGTTGGTGGCATTGTCGATGCAGAGCCATTGTAGCGGGCAATCCACAAGTTGCTAGTGTGTCCTCTCTCATGTGAAACTTACCTTTCTCTTTAAAGTGATGAAGTATTGTGGCCCTTTCTTATTCCCAACCCTCTCACTCTCTCTCTACTCCCTATATGTAGTAGTATACAACTATGCCATAAATTGTTACAAAGAGATTCCCTTGCATGGGTCAAGTAAAGCAGTTTACCTTGAATGAGATTAGTGTAAGCTTTAGTAACCCCCCCCCCCCCCCCCCCCCGCCCGACCCCCCCCAATATTTAGCCTACCACCATCAAAAGTTGTCGTTGCACAAGATGTTGAAATGGCTGAAGTTAAGATCGATAGAGTGTTGTATTGGCCCCATAGGTGACAAAGTGTGGTGCTAAGATGTAAGTTTGTTGAGTGCTAATATAAAGTTTTTGAAGGTGGGACTTGAGGGTATTGAAGGAGGAAATCATCAACATGTGGGACACCAATCTTGCTATCCCACACTACACTACCCATGCTCTAGTATATGGAAAAATACTAGCCCAAATGGTGACATTCACATTGTATGGGCGACATCACCGTCATTACATAGATCATATAGGAAACATGCTTCAATGTAGATGCCACATTCCATGGTTTCAAGAATTTTTTGTTGCCCTATGCTCAAAGGGATTAAACCAACACTCTAGCCGATTGTTTTGTGACTTGACCATGGCAATTCCTACTAATGCATTTCCATTGATTTGAATTACAAGAGAGTGCTTTTTGTTATCCCTGTCTTGCAATGAGACGTTTGTTAAGAATTCTTTCCAAGAGTGTAGAACCCATAAATGGATATTGTCCTTCAACACATCACAATGCCACACATGCTTTCTTTCAGCTAGTCAAAGGTCTCAATTTTTCCACATGGATATTTTTCCTCATAACTATGGAGAATGTGTATACTTCGAGGGATCCTATTCACCCATTATGATAAAGAACATACCTCTCCCTACTAAATCTAGGGAGAATTCAAGGTACGATTGAAAAACCAAAGTAAATCCTTGCCAGCATGAATTTATGTTTATTGATCTCACTCGCTTGTTGGTTTGCTCAAAAATTTTTGCCGGTGTTTGGTAAGACTCCTATAACAACATACATGTATATGAAACGCCTGTAATACCCACAATGGCCCATAAAGTCTTGTACCTCCTTACCTTTGGTTGGCCTTGGAAGTGCATCAATCACCTATATTTTATCTTGATTAGTGAAAATCCCATTTTTGGACACAACGTGTCGCAAGATTTTACCTTGCCTTACCATGAAGGCACATTTCTCAGGGTTTAAGAAAATACAATAAGATATGCACTTCTCCAAGTGTGTTATGTGCTCGTTTCTCAATTGAAAATGCACGCACAGATCTTCCATGTATACTTCCAAAAATTATCTGAGATAATCCTTGAATGCATGACATATTAGTCCTCTAAAAGGTGGCAGGTGCATTGGTCAAGCCAAAGGAAATCACCATATATGCAAATATGCCCCGCTCCGTTGCAAAGGACGTCTTATGTTGATCTTTTGGTTTGATAGTTATCTAAAGTAGCCTGAGAACCCATCCAAAAAACTATAAGATTCTTTCCTTTCAACTCTCTCAATCACATGATTTGTTATTGATAGGGGTTAGTTGTCTCTGATGGTAGTAGCATTTACCTGTTTGAGCTTCACACAGACTCGTAAGTTTCCATTTTTCTTGGGCACTACCACAATAGGAAACACCCAATCGGTGTGTTCAATCTCATAGATAAACTTCATGTCCGTGAGTTTGTCTATCTCTTCCTTAATCTTTTTGGCAAATGTCTCATTGTATGTATAGGGATGTTGTCTGCGAGGTTTGGCATCACTCTTAAGGGGTATCGTGTGCTGATAGATTTTTCATAAAATCCTTGTACGACCATGCAAACACATCTCTATATTGTTGGAGCATTACTATCAATAGTTGCACTTCTTCTTCCGTAAGGTCAGTGGCAATGTATGCCGGCTTTGGTTCCTCTCTTGATTCCGCGAGGTCTATGCACTTGGATTTTTTTGGCCCATCATTGGTCAGAAGAGCATTGCTATCAATAATTGCTCTTCTTCTTTTGTAAGGTCAGTGGCAATGTATGCCGGATTTGGTTCCTCTCTTGGTTCCGCGAGGTCTATGCACTTGACTTTTTCTGGCCCATCGTATGAGGTTCCAGGTTCTTTGGGGTCTCGTTTTGTCTTTTGAACTACAATTTTTTTGTCTTGGATAGTGTATCTTTTGTTGTGGGAAGGTGCGTCAAACCTATCATTGTTGGATTCTTCCTCAGTCTCCAACTCCGTTGTCCAAACTTCTTTCAAAGTTAGTTTCAATTCTTTGTATCTTTGTTTGCACTCTCTTTTTGACAATTTTGTTGCTTTTTCAGAGGTGTTCTCGTGTTTGGAATTTGGTTTGCTCCTCTTTTTGGATTTCCACTTCTTGTTGAGATAGGTTTCATGAACCTTCTCGAGATCTTGTCTTTAACGCAATCAGTTGCTTCAACAAGCCTTAAATACTGCATTTTGTTTTGTAAGAGAGGTATGGTTTTTTCTCTCCTTTGATTTTTTTTGTTTGCGCGTCTTTCTTGGTAACTTTGTTGTCTTTGTGGTTTTCGGTTGGGAAAATTGTTTAAAAAAATGTTGTTGATCCCTAAGTTCAATGTCCTTATTAGAGCTACTAGAGTGCTCGTCCTCCATGTCGTCCTCTAAAGGTCTGTCTTGGGAGTCTTGGGAGTCTTGGAATACTTCCTCATCGTTCTCACTAAGGTCTTTTATGAAGATCTCATCCACTATGTGTCTGCAATCTGTAACTCCCTCCATGTCGGGTTCTTAGAACCTTGATTCCAAATTCAAGATAACTCTTGTCATTTGAAAGGGAATTATATCATATCCTTCCTCATCAGAGAACTTGGTTAGTGTCACCTCATTCACACACACATCAAGGGTGGCCAGTATTTGCTGCTATCCAAATGGTTCGAACATATCTTCCAGAAAAGGCTCTAGTACATACTCCTTATCCTTTATTGGTCGATTAAGAATGCAATCTTCTTTTCTCATACTTCCAGACTACGAAGCTCTACACATCCAAATATGTGCTTTGCTTTGCAGCCAAGCAGGTATCTCCCCTTCCTGTTCATTTGTGGAGCTCAACTCTTCCCTAGGGTTCGCTTGATATCTCTATAACTATGATCTTTGACACCAATTTTTGTTATGAACTCTTTGTGTCTCAAGTAGATATAGTCATAGCCCCAATCTTGTGCCATTTTGAGCTGACGCATGAATGGTCTACCCAATATGATATCAAAGTTTTTGCTCTTGTCAAAATTCATTACAGCAAAGGTGTGTTCATACGCCATGCCACAAGAGGAGACAATGATTTGTTCTAATATTCCTATCGGTCCCTCCATGTATCCATCTGCTAATTACAATTTCATTCGGGGTTTTCTTAGAGCAGGCTTTTCCCATTTTTTTCACATCCCCTTGGTTGCTATGGCAATTCCAACCTCACTCTCTAATATCGCAACTGTCTTTTCTCCTTTGTGTTCCACATGTAAGGTCGTGTTTCCTTCATCTTGCTTGCAGTAGTCTTCTACCTTCTTTAATGGTACAGGTTCTGCTTTAGACTGTTCTGGCATTTGGTTGTTTGATATTTTTGAAGGAATGTTTTCTGTGGATTTTCTCCCACTTCTTCCCAAAGATGAGGTCTAATCCGCAGTAACTTGGATAGAGTTAGCGTACAATGGATAGGAGACAACATCAACTCATGAAGAGTCTTAGTGTCCATCATCTTAGGATCAGATTTCCATTGAGATGGTAATTTCCTAATTTTTGATCTTGTTTCATGGTCGCCAATGAACAAAGGTAAGGTGTTTAGAGTTTGAGGTTTGCTGTCTTCCAATATCTCTATTTGTGCATCATCGTATATAGTGATTGAATATTGTCGGGATAGAACTCATGGTCTAGATTGATCTCAGTGATAGGGGCTGACTCAAGGATCACAATTCCGTCTTTTTTATATCTAATATCCTCCCACAAATCTTGTGGCCATGGTTCTTCTACTTCCAAAATTCGCATCACTGCTTGTGAGTCCATCCCATCTGTGGTATTGGGTACTTCCCTCGTAACTAAAGGTACTTCAAATTCTGGCTCTTCCTGGTCTCTGTTTTCAAGGCCTTGGTTCTCCATTTCCTGAATTCTTTTGTGGATTAGTATCTCAAATTTTGGAGCATCTAGAACATGTGGTTCCATAAGAGCTTGGACCGCATGGATGAGATCCTTGCACATCTGCAACCTCTCTTTTTCATACCCTGAATGAGGATACGTCAACCATCTATGCTCTTGGCTTTGATTGGATTTAACCTAGCTTCATAAGCCTTCAAAATTGCATCTAAAGTCTCAAAGACTTTGTCCACCAAGACCGAACCTCGTGATTGTAATTTTGATGGTTTTGCTACAACAGGTTTTTTCTTATGTTTCCATTCCAATCTCAATTGCTCTTCGGTTTGCTACAATTTTGTTTCTAAGGCCGATTTCTCTTTTATCCTTTTGGCTTTCATCTTGTCCCTTTTTGCTTTCCAAGTTTTTTTGGGGTTCCTAACTGACAAACTCTCTATTTTAGTTTGACTAGCTGGGTTGTTTTTGTCTCTTATATGCATATTCCTTGCAGCTTCTTGCCCTTGTGCTCTTGTTACAACATTCATTGGAATCGTTGGTTTCATTTCTCACCCACCTGAGCTTGATACAACTTTGATTTTGTTTATGGGAGCTTTCCCCTTATTATCATGATTTTTTAGACACTGTGAAATTAGATGGTTATTTGTACATCCCTCACATTATCCAAAAGCTTTTGATGCACCCTTCTTTGTGTGGACAACTTCTTGGCCAATGATCAACTTCACATTCATAGCATGGTCCTACCGGTGGTGGGGAAGCTTGTGGAGCTCCCATAGGTTGTCATGTTCTAGGAGGGTATCCTCTAGGTTTTTAGTTCTAATTTTCCATGAATATGAGTGTATTTTCATTGACCTAGTAATGGGTTTTTGCTGGTTGTGACATGCACAATGGTTTTTCCATCCCCTCAAAAACTATCCATGGGATTTTTCCTTCAAGAGTGTAAGCACTACTATCTAACCCTCTCTCATAAGTGTTGTTTGAATCTTCAAAGTGTGAAACTACCGGCATCATTCTTTGATCCGTAGGTGCCTCTACGGGTTGTGAAATTCTCACCATGACTCCGTTTTCTTGAAGTAAAGAAGGTTTTTTTCCCAACACAGGTTGAGGTCCCCCCCCCCGGACTGTGTTGTTTTGTCCTATTTGGTATCTTGGAGGTGGTGGAAAATGTTCTGCTCCAAGAGGTCCATTGAGTCTTTCCCCCACATAGTTTTTGTTGTGTAAACATTCGTGGGTCTCATGGTTTGTCCATTTTCCTTGATAGCACACCACTTCAATACATGCTGTACATTTTCTCCTGGCTTCGGCTGTATGTTGTACCATTGAGTCGGATGGTCTCCTCCACAAGTGTCACATTTCCATGTGGGCTGTTGTCGTATGTTCAGGTTTGGTATGTTACCTTGGTTCATCCTTTTGATCACTTCCTCGCTCATTTGATCAATGTCTGGCACAATTGGGTTTTTTCCCTCCCAGTTCAATGTGGATTCACTAGTGGTCAAAGAGGTGCTACTTGTCCCTTGGTCAATATCCTCAGTCACCTCCCCATACGCTTTACAATTGTCTACTAGATACAATGTCTTTCTAATGACCTGCTCGAAGGTAACACATGCCTTCAAATGCAAATCCTTTTTTAGAGACTCGTTCTGCAATCCATCTATGAAAAGAACTGACAGTCTGTCATCCTGAGGTAGATCTTTGACGGGACATCTTTCAATGTACTGCTTGAAAGGAAGTGATGCTTCCTTCACCTTTTCTTTCTCCTTTTGCCCAAATGCATAGATTTGGGAGACCGTATTATGCTTGATCCCTATCTTTGAAAATTCTTTTGCAAATTCTCATAGAAGTTTCTCTATGTTGGGAAATTCTTGGCTATTTAATGGTTGGAGCCAAGTCAAGGCTATTCCTTCTAGGGTCAATCCAAATCCTTTGTACTAAGTATGGAAATCTGTTACCTGCTCCACCCTCAACACTTTTTTGAAGATTGAAACATGTGCATATGGATCCCCGGACCTACTATACTTTTTGGGTACACACTTTGCCACTTGAGATGGTCGCACGCGTCTAGTTTTGGCAACCATTCTAACCACTCCCGGTTCTCCTGATAGGGTCTCTCTAGCTTTGTATTCTCCCCTTGGCACTACAATCGGTGTCCTCTCTGCTACTCTTTCATGTGGTTGATATGCTTGATCTTGTGCAAAAGTTGGAGGGGTCTTTGTTGCATAAGTCGAATCAAGTGCTTCACTACCCCTATGTATGTTCAAAGAAACTCTAGACCCCAAGGATCCGATGGGTCCTACATTTGAGAATCATTGGTGACCAACTAAATCTTCCACTCTCGTTCTTACTCAAATAACATATCCAGTTTGTGGTCTCATTTGAGTCGTTGTGGGTCTAACTTGCTTGTGGGTTACATAATATTGATGGAGTGGGGGCACCAAAGTATGTATACCATTCTAATTCCTTACGGTCTATAGGAGAGTATTTACGGCCATGCTTGTCCATCATGACCACTTGGATATTCCTCCCCTCCGTGTATGTGAGTACATACAGTCTCTTATGGTCGGTCAGCTCCTCAATGCGGGGTTCATCACATCTATAATAGAGTGTTTGTTCTCCATTATTGAATTTATACAGCCCCATGTAAGTGTTGCCTAAATTTATCCGCTTGTAAGTGTCATCTATATTTATCCACTTCGTCTCATTTAATGCGCCTGAGCACAACGTTTTGCTTGTCCAACTCTGGTGGTTCATCTACTAATTCCTCATCTACTTTTTCCAGGCTTGGTGGCCAATCAATCCCCATTTGTCCACAATGAAGGGGTTATGCATGACTAGATACATCATTCCTTCCCGGTCATAGTATTTATCTCCAGTATACTCCACATCTACAAGGTCCTTGAACTCACTTGGTTTGTTCTCCAATTTAACACAGTAGCGGTCATACCATCCTTATAGATTTTAGCTTTCAACTCGTTCTCAAATTGAAATTTTAGATACAATAGCTTGACATCTGGTGCTGGCCTAGAAGGACTCGCACCCGTGGAAAGTCCTTTCTTAAATCTTACTATGTTGAATCCCTCAGCCATTATGGTGTATGATTTTTTTGATGATGCATCAAATAGACCTTCCTCTATAATGGTCTCTAGTGGATGCTGCGGTTTTTGATTTACACTCTCTTCAATTGAAATGTTGCTCACTTGGTCTCTTAGGCTTGGGTCTATATTGGTACAATCTTTACAGTTGCAAATTCATGAAGAAATGACTTTACAAAAACCCAACCTTGTTACCTCATTGGCTACTTTGTGTTCTCTCCGATTTGACCTACTTGTTGAGCCAGACCCTCTAGCCTCCTACACCTTGTAAAAAATGCTCGATGGCTATGAGTTTACCGCCGCTCTATTAGTCAAAACTTATAGTAAATAAAATTTTATCCCTCACTTTGACAAAATTCACAATTTTACTTGTAACACCCACAACTCAAGTCCAATTTCAATTTTGAAAATACCACCAGGGTCTTGGAGACTATCTTTAGTTGTGGTGCAATTTTGGTTTTTGTATGTCTCAAAGGAACGTGGATCGTGATCCATGTACCTCAGTGGAAAAATGAGATGTATTTGATCCCACACCTAGTCCTTGGTCTAAAAATCTCAAGTCTATGCTTTTTGTAAAATTTGGGTCTGTTTAGGGTGGAAAAAAGTCAAACCCTAGCCCTATTTTGACCCTTTTTTATTTGAACTGATTTTGCCTCTTTTGACCCCTTTTTGAAGTTCTTTTCACTTTCTTGTTTTGAGAACTTTTTGTTCCAATGGTTTAAACTCCTCACTAGTCCAATTCTTGTTCAAGATTTCAAGAAAGGTACATGGATCGCAATCCATGTTGGGAAGCCAAGTTTCCTTTTCTTTATACCATTAGGATCAACATGTTTACTAGATGCTATGGTATCAAAAGTTTTGCATTTGAATTAGTTTTTGACAGTCAAAAGTGAATTCTTAAGTCCGTTTTGACGGTTTTTGACTATATGTTGTTTTTGGCCTTTTCCACCTGTGTTGTAAACTTTTTTGCCAATGGTTCTTTTTATCAGTTACCCACTAGTCAATTTTTAGCCCAAGGTCATAATGAGGTACATGGATCTCATTTTGACATGAAACTTGGTCAACTTATAGTCCTTGTTATGATGACACTCTTTCCCAAATATTTTTAAATTAATATCACTTTTGCCCAACCAAAAGTAAAATTTTGTGTCTGCTTTGCGGTTTTTGGCTATCTAGTAGAATTTTGGTGTTTTTAATCAAGTTTTGCAATTGTTTGCTATGATACCTTTTGGCAAAGTTATTCCAATAGTTATCAGGGATGTATTGGTCAAATATCGATCCCAAATGTCAAAAAGGTACATGGATTGTGATCCATGTTTACAAGCACTTTGTCATGAATTTTGTCCTGCTGGTTCTCTATTCCCTGTGGAAGCCAAATCTCACCCCTTTTTTAATTTGGAACACTAAAAGTTCAATTTTTTCAAATTTTACTAGATTTCCAAGGTTTTTTTAATAGATTTTTCTAATTTTTTTATTTTGGATGTACTTTAGCAGTTTATTTATGGTCATACTCAGGATTCTGGTATCTAAGAGCAAGCTTTAGCAATGGGTGA
This sequence comes from Adiantum capillus-veneris, assembly GCF_014529385.1. Taxonomy (NCBI): domain Eukaryota; kingdom Viridiplantae; phylum Streptophyta; class Polypodiopsida; order Polypodiales; family Pteridaceae; genus Adiantum; species Adiantum capillus-veneris. The sequence continues at coordinate 82,802,234 of NC_140953.1, read as the reverse complement.
CAATTTGTAGTCATTTGATCATAGAGGTACATGGATTGCGATCCATGTTCCTCAGCAAAACTGGAAACAAATTGTACAGATTGTTTCCTACAAGCTTGTTTATCCCTTTTTACAAGGTATTTTTGAGTTTGAATCAGGTTTAATGTTGTGACCATCAAATTTTCAATTTTTTTAGAGTCATGGTCTTTTATACCCAAATATGGTTTTGAATGGTTTTTACCCTAATTCCTTTAGCCCCATTTGATGGTTGAAGTTGTTATTTAACCTACTCCTATAAACTGAAATGATTTTATGAACGTAAATGAATAAAACATTGCAAAAATAACAATGAAATGGATAGTGAAACAATCCTTTCCAAGCATAGAGAAAACCAAAGAATGAAATGCATTTTCTATCTCACTCACAACTCTCTTTGCTCATAAAGAGTAGAACTAACCAGTCCCCAACTCCTGTCTCAACCAAGTATTAAACTCTCATCTAGCTGTTTTACTGCCTAAGTATAATTGGAATGGGTGTCAAAATCTCTGGAAGGAGGCTTTTTCATATGACTAGGTCACTCACCACCTAAGGATCGAATCCCCGACAACGGCACCAATGTTAGCAGGTCGCCACGACGGACGTCTGAAACATAGCTATCTTGCACTAACATATGTCAATACTCAGGGAAGCGACTCGGGATGGGACACAGAGACTCTTTGAGGTTGTCAATCTCAAGAAGTGAACCTACGGGACTACTTAATCTACTACTATAGAAAATCTATCACTCTATAGTCCGAAAATCTACCTATGTCCACTCTCACCGCTCTAGGTCATCACACCTTTTCGACATCCAAACAGAGCCGGAATGCAACAAAACTTAAGGAGGAGTATTGAAACTCCTAAGGACAATCCTACCAAGTTTTTTGGTCATCAGAGGAGGTATCAAAACCATGATCCATCCCAAAAAATGTGCAAAAAACTACAATAGAACTATTCAAAAAGGTAGCTCTATGGCTTCGAAACACTCTTTCAAGGTCAAAACATAAAAAAACTAACCATTTTAGCACTCAAATCTATGCATTTAACTTACAAACAGGTTGTCAGACCACAACAAAACTGAGAATGAGTACACTTACATTCAAGAGCAAGAGACAAGGAACACAATGCACTAATCAAATTCAATTTTTGATTACCAGACAAAGAGAAAGATTGATTACAAGTTGTAGCAGAGTTGCAACTCTCAGTCGACGTCCAAAAACTCCTTACAAATAATGATACTGTTACTTTAGAAACTAAGGGTTTTGACTCAAAGACTTGGGACCCTTTCCCATGGCCATTGGCCACTTGGCTTGTAGGTTTTGAGCGGAAAATAGAGAATAATAGGCTCAATGAATACACTTCAAGAATCATTACTTTCTAATTACAAAGCTTCTTTGGAAAAAAGATAGAGTACACAATCAAGTGTGGCTTGTAGCCGGCTCTTTAGGTGCCCATCTGCTGCATCCTCCAAACAAGATATCTCATCCATCAAGTCATCAAGCAAATGGAGAAAATGCAAAGAACGGTCACATAGGGCCCAAAGACAAGGTGGGTTCTAAATTGCTAGTGGAAACTCAATCACAAAGAACCCACACACATCGACAACCATTTCTCATGGGAGATAAAGAAAAGGCTCCATCAATCCCTACAACAGCTGAAGAACCTGTTTCACAAAGCAATGAACATACGACAAGCAAATGAAGAGGAGCCAAAGTATGCCAACCTACTGGACAAAATGGTGGCATCCATAGACCAACACAATAAAAAAGGCCTAAATCTCAAGAACTTATGGAATTGGGCTTCTGGTCTTTAATAGGCACGTCCAAGTTGCCACTAAAAATACATGGCATAAAAGTCAGAGTCGGATAGCTAAGACACTAAATGAGCGAGACGTAAGTCCCAAAGTTTCAAGTAATATTATATGTGTTCTAAGTGTCTTAGCTATTCTAGGTACTACTCAAGCTGGAAGACTTGAGAATATTTATGTTGTGCCTCTCATGCTGGTATAGGAGATCATAAATATCAAAGTCTATGTATTTTATGTCTGGCAAAGTAAAGGAGGAAGTTCAAAAGATGCTCACGCATAGAGCACAATGAGGTATGAGTGGAGATGCTTCTACATCAAAAACCCTTCTTGGAAGTGGAAGCTATTGAGACGTCATTTGACGTCACATGTGCTACACTTATTCCTTGAAGCACCCATCAACTCGATCTCTTACACTACATGCTTTTCTTTAACAAATTTCTCATTTGCTTATAGAGTGTCCCATAATTGGCACTTGCATTAGACACTCTTCCTTTGTTTAACCCAAGGACTCACTTTGCATGAATATGTACTTCAAGTCCAATTGCTCAACTCTAATAAGAGTGTATACCAAAGGCACCTTTTTCCCATAGGGTTTTTTTCCCTTTGGTCATCCAGCTTTTAGACCATAATCTAGAAATGCTCGTCACTATCTTATCTGGTATCTATTCATCTACATCAGCAATAAAGAGATTACTACCCATATCAACTGTCAAGGAATCACAACAACTAGTGCAGGTCTTCCCATGCTTGTCAAAAGAGAAACTCTTCTCTTCAAAGAGAACAACACAGCTTCAACAAAAATGTCAAGTCAAAGAAAGGCATATAAAGACAAGTGCCAAGCAATGGCAAACTCAACAAGAGAGTCCTCAACAATCATAAGGAACTTACAAAGTGCTTCAAACTTCGTAAAATATTGTAGAAGACTCGCATCACAGTGGAACCGCAAGTAAGATTCTTCATAATGTCAACAACACAAAGAATCTCAGTTCCCATAAATGTAGACACATCAAAAACCATCTTTAACCGGACAGTGGCCAAACAGAGAAGAATGTGCAACAAGATGCAAACTTGCCTTGACAATAGAAGCTTAACTCATGTATGAACAACAACAAAGCAAATATGAATCACTCAAGGAGGGGGGGAGTCAAAAGCATCAAAATCACTAAAGCTCATCCAAATGACATTGGAATAAGGAGCTCTGCAAAACAACACGGAAGGAATGCCCAAGAAGTGGAGCTACAAGCAAAAGCTGGAACAACTGCCAACCTTCACTTTCCTCATGGAGACAAAGAGAGCTTAACAAAAGATTCCTTACTACCAAATCTTGACTCATGTCAGGGATGCCATGAAGTAGGAATCTTCCAACACTCCCACGATCTTCTAGGTGACATATCTCACTATCCGAACATTGTTTTGAGATTCTCTCATTTGCATGTGATTCCTAGCACTTAGGAGCATCTAGTAGGTGTGTCTAGCACCGTATTTGACGACCTGTAATTTTGATGTTGAAAAAATTGCAATTTTTGCAAGTGGGCAGATTTTAGATTTGCTAGTCCAAGTGGTTCTCACCTAGTAAGGAATGTGGCTGCCAAGTTTGGTGTTGATCGGAGTTGATTTGCTATTGGTTTTGCATGTGGATGTGTGATCGGATCAAAGAGGTAGAAATCAAGATTTCCTCAGTTAGATAGTTCATAGATCGTTTCCATGGAGCATATTGTGTTCAAAAAAGAGATTGACAACCTCTTGGTGTGCCTCCATGCCCTAGTCGAGTCACTTGCTCCCTCGGATTGACATTTTAGTTTTGGGACCGTCTCTTTGTGAGATGTAACAAAACTGTAAAAGCCCCCTCATACAATATGTAGTAGCCATTTTGGCATACCTCTAGCCTCTTGATTCTTAGCCCTTTCCACATCAACTACATCTGCATCAGTAATAGGCTTATCTGTAACATTTTTTGAAACCCCCATAGGCTGTACATTTTCCTCATTGAAACTTACATGCAAGTTTCCACCATTGAAAAGAGGCAAAAAAGTGTCATAAATGTCTTGTGAGCTCACATTACTGTCTCTAGTACATGATAACAAAGGCTGAACGGAATCTTCCACAAATACAACATCTCGTGAAACCAAGATACATTTTGTTTTCAGATGGTATAACTTGTAACCTTTGCATTCAAAACTGAAACCAACAAAAATGCATTTGATAGCCTCATCATCCAATTTTTTGCATTATGTTTGAGGCACCAAAGCATAAGCTAAAGAAACACATGCATGTGATTAATAGATGGCTTCTTATCATGCCATGCTTTATAAGGAGTCATGAACCACAAGGTTTTGGTAAGACATATGATCAATGGATGGCTTCTTATCATGTCATGCTTCATAACGAGTTATAGATTAAAAGGCTTTGGTAGGACACATGTTTACATGAGTGGCACACATGATAGTTTCAAGCCAACATGAATGTGGTAAAGCTTGACTCTTGAGCATACATTGTGCCATCCCCATAAGAGAACATTATTTTAGCAACACCATTTTGTTGAGGCATATACGAAACTGTACATTGGTGTTTTATCCCATGACTAGCCAAAAATGCATTAAATTCATGAGACATACAGTCCCCTCCTCAATGTGAACAGAGGGTGTCCATAATACATTTAAAGGAATTTTTAGCCATAACCAAAACTTTCTTGAGACACATGAATACTTCGGACTTAGCTTTAAGCGGATTCACCCATGCATGCCTCAAGTAATCATCAATGAAAGTCCAAAAGTATAGGTAATTACCCAAGGATGTAGTTTGCATAGGCCCACAAACATCACTATGCCCTTACTAAACCATCCTTTGGAAACTTTAAGCACTACATCTTACTTAAAATACAACCTTCTTAAACATGCATAGAAGGTGCTTCAAGAGGTGACAAAGAAGCAACCATATCACATTTTTGCAAACGCAACAAACTAGCAAAATTTAGATGTCCAAAATGTGCATTCCAAAGTTTGATATTTGAAATAGCCTTTACAAAGTGAGTTTATATAGCCCATGACACAAAATTCTAGATGAAACAATTTCATCACCAAAACTATCATGAATTGTACATCTATCATCCTTAAACAACACCAAGTCATATGAGTGTAGAGATAGACAAAATATTCATTTTGATCCTTGGTGCATAAAGTGCATCAACAAGTGTGAAAGAATTTCCCTTTGTAGTAGTTAGTGAAATCTTTCCAACTCCCTTGACTGGGTAAGAGGCATTGTTGGCACAAGTGGCTATATTCTCATGAGGGACAGCCTCAAGAAAGGCAAACAAATCACAATGCACAGTAATGTGCTTTGTAGCAGCACTATCAAATTAGTACCAAACATGTGACTCTAGAACAAATCTTGTGAAGGGACAACCTCGAGAGAGGCAAAAAAATCACAATGCAAAGTAATGTGCTTTGTAGCAGCACTATCAAATCAGTACCAAACATGTCACTCTAGAACAACTGACATACATGCATCATGGACACAAGGGTCGTAAGTGTACCTTGCACTAAATGCCCACTCTACATCTACATCAACATGACAATCTCCATCACGAGAATATTCTACACTGGTGGTAGATCCAACCTCTTTCTTCTTGGATTCTTTTGCCTTCAAGTTAGTACATTTCTTTATCAAGTGATAACCTTGCAATAATGGCAACGAATCTTCTTCTTGCCTTTTTCACGAGAGTTCCTAAATGCGTTGCGGCCAATAGAAGCTATAGACATAGGTGATCTACTACTCATAGAAGAACCACGAAAAGTGGTTACAATGCTAGTACCAACTTTTCTTTAAGCAGCAACAAAAACTTGTTCAACTCCATGTTGTTTAGCCTTCTTCATTCTTTAAAGGGACTCCTGTAATAGCAATGTGCATAATGCATCAAGCTTGACAACTAGAGGGTTTTCTTGAATCACAAGTCTCCAAGTTCTAGCAAAATTCTTGTAAGAGTCTAGCAAAGCATCAAGGACAGTGTGCACAAGTGAACTATCAGAAATAGCTTCACTTGCAAAAATGAGTTGCTCATTGATATCCTTAACAACGGAAATAAAAGTGCCCATGTCATCTTTCTCTTGCATAATCTTTGACATCAACTCATTACGCAGTAAAGCAATTTGAGCCTCATTATGACTTACATAAAGACCAACCAAAGTTTCCCAAGCCTGTTTTACTAATTTTGTTGAGCAAAAGTGAGGAGTAATAGTGCACACTTCACAGACAATGCAATCAATGCATGAGCCTACATATCTCCAACATCCCAACTGGATTACTCAATTGTAGGCAAAACAACTCTAGCAACAATAGACCTGCTAGAACTTGCAACATCCTCCATAGAGCGTGTATCTACACAAGATGGGAACGTGCATCAATGCCCTACATAAAATCCCAAACACCCTTTTAGACAAGAATATGAATATGCATTATCATGTAAGCCCGCATTGAGTAGTTATGCCCATCCAATTCATCCTTAATAGCAAACATCTTGAAAACATCTATGTTAGCCATGGTGAGTGACTATACTCGATGTAAAAACTGCTCCGAAACAGGAAAAATGAAGTAGGACTAACACGTGCTATGTAGCACAACCCGAAGAGGACTATAAGAGACATGTTTTGCAAAAATATTGCATTGATAAAAATTATGCACAAAATGACAAAATTGTCTGTGTAATACTTTCTATAGTGGAAATGGAGACCATAATGAGCTCGAATGAAAATTTTGAGCAAACCAAGCTTAACGGCCTTACCCAAAGTATTACTATACCCGTTGACACTCATGAAATCTCTCCCAAATTAGAGAAAGTGAGCAAGGGGTGATGGCGCAATGCTGATGACTATGCATGGGAGGATGCAACCTCCTTTGATACCAATTGTAGGAATCAGGGTTGCAAGATGCACACACAAACTGGAGAAGATGAAGAAGATCAAGGCACACAATAGAGAGTGTATTTCTTAGTGGGAGAATAGCAAGATGAGTCAGCCCTAGAATGATGGGCATATATACAATGATAAGTGTGTTCACACACATCACTACCACATATATGGCAACAATATTTTGGAAGCAAACACACAAGATAAAGCACTCTCAAAGTTTTACTTCTCACATATAACTTTTCTAGCAGTAATCACACTCAGTGGCATTCACAAGCAAGGTGAGCGATCCAAGAGCATCCTCATTTGCTAACCTAGTGTTTTATTACCATTAGAAGCCAACAGAGCCATCGAAAAGGTTCATAAGTTAGTCTTTTCGCTATTTAATTACTTTGTACTTCTATCGATCTTCATCCATGTTCTCTTATCTTCTCTAGATTGCTTATTAATCTGCATATAATATTCTTGTAATGTTGAATCAATTCAACGTAATAAGAGGTGGAAGGCAAATCTCGGATCCATTGATTCAGAGAGATGGTCAATACCCAATCTAGTCTCTGATTGTTTTGTGTCATTTTAGATATTTCTTTGTTTGGTGTTTACTTTTATAATAAAATCACTAATTTATTGATTATGTGTTGTGATGAATAAAATTCGAGTCTTGTTGAAAGTAAAGATAATCATAACCCCAATCTCAGACCATCCTTGACTATCACCTGAATGGACATCTAAATATGAAATCATAACTTTCATTTTGGCAAAGTCAACAGTTAACAAAAGCATACGTTACAAACTCTTATAAGTTTTTCAACATAGCCATCTGTCAATTTGAGTTTCATTCAGATCTTATGCAAAGAATTTTTTTTCCACTTTTCCCAAGTTGCCTTGGTTGTTGTGATGGAAACTCATGCCTCGCTATCAAGTGTAGATTATGCTTTTAGAGTGTGTTTTTCTTGCAAGCTTCTGATTTTGAGCTTTTGCAATGAAACCATTTTTGCGAGCTTTTGCCTTTTTATTTGGAGCCTTTTCTAGCGACACAAAAAATCTTACCAAAAGAATAGCCATTACTCATATGATACACACCAAACAAACATGCATAATATATTTTCTAAACTTGCTTAAATGACCTCACTCCCAAGATTTTTGGTAATGGTCCCTTTGAGACCATCCTATCTCAACAAGTGAAGTCTCAAAAGGCCCCGTCGATCTTGTTAGAGTAAGTTGCCTGATTGGTGCTATGTTCAAAAAGTTTTCAGATGCAGAGATAACTAAATGCATTGTATCAAGAAATCCCTATCCACGAGCGAGTATTTTTTAGAGAGAGAAAATACGAGTGACCAAAGACTTGAAAGGAAATGGCTTGAATTCAAGAGCATAGCACAGTGTCCTCTCCAGTTGTGAGTGCAGTGATGATGGGAAATTCTAGTACTTTTGAATATCTTTGTGTTTTATTACTCGTCAATGGCAATGACTATCTGGTGTTTTATTGCTCATAAGTGGTGACATGTTCTTGTAGTCTCTGGCCAGTTGCACAAAGCTTTTAGATAAAACAATAAGCTACATAAAGTCTAAGCTACAAAAATGATAAGCTATAAATCACTACCTTAGCACAAAATACAAGCATCAAGTGTAACATCCTACGTTATGTATAGCAATGCTTTGATTAGTAGCTGCCAACCAAGGTGATGGAGCCCTCTTCCTATAAATGGTGCTCAATTGCCATGGCTAGTCCCATGCATCTCTTGTGTAAATCCTCGGAGCCATTTGCAAATCCTTGCAACTTGTGCTTGCCAACAATGGCCAGTTACATGTTGTTTTGTGTCCATGAATTATAGAGCCTTGTCACTAAGACCTGGGTTTAAACGCAGCTATGCAGCAGTGGTTAAACAAGGTATGTGTATTGGTTGTATTCAACTTGCATACCCTAGGTTCAATTGGTGCTAAATTCATCTTGCCAGCAATGGCCAATTCCATTTCTATTTTTGTGGGCCAATTAACATGCAAGTGAATCTCTTGCATTTGCCTCAACTCTTGCTTAGCCAATGAAGGCATTTTCAGAAAATGTCTATTGGTTGTTGCTTCAGATTTTTCAATCTATTAATGCAAGTCAAAGTTCTAAATTTTATATGTCGATGCAAGACCATGTTTTGATTGTTAATTCCGTGATGGCCTCAAGTGCTAATTTTGGGTTGTCTTTGAAAACGCTATTAGCTAGGCTTATGTTATTGCATGGACTATTTTAGTCTATGCTCTGACATTGTTGTAACTCGTGCTCGTCGATGAAGATATCTTCTCGCATTACCATAGCCAAGGTGGTTCTCTTCTCAAAAAAACCATCCTTTATTTGTTGTTTGTTTTGTGCCCATATGTGCTTGGTTGACCTTCAAGCAACACTCATTGATGACGACCGACTGGCCCAACCTTTACTTCGCTGCTTTTTTTTAAGGACATAACACCATAGCTCTCCACAATTTCATGTTGCTTGGTTTCCTATCTCTTCTTCTTCGTCGCTCTCTCTCTCTCTCTCTCTCTCTCTCTCTCTCTCTCTCTCTCTCTCTCTCTCTCTCTCTCTCTCTCTCTCTCTCTCTCTCTCTCTCTCTCTCTCTCTCTCTCTCTCACTCACTCATTGTACGTCTTATTGAAAATTTCAGTTTTATATGTATATTATGAGCTTGATTAACATGATATTACAACATAAAAATTTTCATGAAAGTTAGGTAGTGAGTGGTGCATCGACACGACGCGGTCTTTTGCCGTCATCGCAAAGCGGTGGCGTAAGAACAGGGCAGAGCCATTCGATGATGCCTCGCCATTCCAGGCTTTTGGATCAAAGCCCTACAGCCTTGTGCCTTCTCCGGTGAAAATGGAGAATCCCAACTAGCATGTGTTCGAGCTGGAAAGTCTTGATGAGGATTTCCAAATAGGGAACAAAGTGATGAGACGCAATGCAAAGCAGCTCACTATGCAGGTCACCATTGCAGGGCTGATTGGTTGAGGCCAAACGGCCTCGTTTAGGAAGTGCATGGTAAGACTCATTGCACCTTGAGAGTGTCTTGCATACAAGTGCAACAACCTAAAAAGAGACAGGGAAGATGGGTTATCAACTTGTGAATAAACTAAGAGCAGAAGAATCTTGGTCCAATACAAAGCTTAAAATAAGTTGTTGTGTCAACGGGTGCTAGCTCAATTTGTAGAGTCATGCCTAAGGTCTTGGGTTCAATACCCCCTTAGCAACCTAAAGACAAGTTCTAAATCTTTAGGGACTGTTCCCATATGCAGGGGTGTGTGTGTGTGTGTGTGTGTGAGTGATGGGATGCCTCTCTCTCTCTCCCTGTGAGGCCATTGTACATAGGGTGTGTGCGTGTGTTTCAAAGTTCTTGTACTCTCAAAAAAAAAGAGTTGTTGTGAGAAACTAAACCATGTGGGTACCTACGGTAGCTGTGATTATGAAGAACCTCTAGCAAATATAAACACGGAGTTTATAGAAAAAATGAATTCTCTTACAAAGATTGATTTGAAAGTCAATGGCTATGCTTCTTGCATCAAGAAGAGAGTGCAACTCATTGGAGGCACTTAGGAATCATGCATAGCCCAAGCAGTGAAGCTCTGAGAAAAAAAATGGAGCAAGATAAACTGGCATCATGGGAACAAGGTACTGCAGTGGAACTTGTGAGTCTCGGCCTGCATCAAAACCTGCAACGTCTGCCCTCTAGCCTCCACATTTTGAGATGTTCTGTCTAAGGTAATCATATAGCGATAGTCGGGCAACAACAACGACGCATATCCCTCTCGAGCATGCTTTGAGTACATCAATCCAAATCTCACCTCCAAGTATGACAAGTCGATGTAGACCTGCTATTGCAATAACCGGCCTTGTTAATCGAGGCTGTTGGGTGTAGGCCTGTAGAGAGCAAGGAAGGAAGTTGCCAAAATCAGATGAGGCAAGGGCAAGGTTAGAGAGAGAAATTGAGTCTTCTAGGTATGTGTAGGTTAGAGAGAACTAGATCATGAAGCCTCATGGACTCAGTCAGAGGTTGAAACTTTTAAAAAAAAGGGGGGGGGGGGGGGGGGGGGGGGTAGGGGGCCAAGGGGGGCCTCGTCACTCCTAGGGAGGTGGGATCAATGTCCCACATTAGGCGGCGTGAGGCTGGTGCAATCCGGGCCGTTCGATTGTCATTTGAACTAGGGGTGAACTAAGAGTGAACTCGGGAGGTATGTGCACCACACCGAATTTGGTGTGAACTCGACATGAACAAAGTGTGAGCTTGGTGTGAACTGGGGAGGGTCTGCACACTACACCAAATTTGGTGTGAAGTCAATGTGAACTCGGTGTCTGCGACACCGTGTCTATAAACTTACCACACACACACCTTTCAACGAATGCACGATAGCCTAGTGGTTAGAGTCAATTTCGTGGGGGAGAGGGTAGTCGGTTCAAGCCCCGGATCCGAAAAAGTGGAAATATTTTGCATTCCCTAGGTAATCCAATGGTCACAATCAACTGGTGATAGTAAAGCCATTGATCCCACCTCCCAAAAGGAGGTGTCAATTAGTAATGAGGGGGGCAAGAGCCTCGTCCACGCGGACGAGGAGAGGCTCCTGACGTCCCTTTTTCTTTTGGCCGCCTTTGCATTTGGTTTAGCCTACCTTAAGAGCCGCATCCCACTTACAAGACAAGGCAAGTAGGCAAGTAGTTTTTAGCCATGTAGAGGGAGGTTTTTAGTCTTGTAGAGGGATGCTTTTAGCCTTGTGGAGGTTTTTCTCCACATGAAGCCAGTTAAAGTACAAGGCAAGTAGGTTTTTAGCCTCCTAGATGTTCAAATGGGGATTAAAAAAGGGAGGCAAGAGCTCCTTGGTCATCCGCGCGTACGCCGATGACTTGAGAGCCCTTGCGCCCCCTTTTTTTAACAAGTTAGGAGCTTTAACTTTTGAGGAATTCATAAACTACATTTTTTGTTGACTTTGCTAAACTACTTACATCGCCTTATGACATGAGCCAAGAATGTAGGTTTCCCCATGCTAAAGCTGATGATTGGAAAGAAAAAGCGGGCAAGGAGCCCGCTCATCATCCGGATGATGAGCGGGCTCCTTGCCCGCTTTTTCTTTCCAATCATCAGCTTTAGCATGGGGACTTTAGCATGGGGAGGATTTTTCATTTGAGGCTCTCAAACATGTTCATGTGGGCGATGGAGGGGCTCTTTCCCCCTTTTCTCTCACTCGCATCTTTAGAATGGGAAAAATGTGCATATTAGGTTCTCATACATAAAGAACATGCTATCAAGCTCAATCCAACATGGGAAAAAAGACCCCCTTTTTTTCAAATTGGTTGTTCAATGTTAACCCTCACAACTCACGGACACCCTATCACCTACGACGGACATTGTATTATTTACTTGGTAGAGTCAAGTGTCGGGCTTGTCGGTCCAATAGGAAAAGGGTAAGAGTGATCGCCGATGAGAGGCGCACTCTAACTGGAACATTCAAGGGATTAGTTGGCTAAGCATGGACGCCCAAGTGTGAATGGGATGAGCTCATATAAAAGTCAACTAAACCTAAAATTCACTCATTCTCTAATTTGTGAAATTGAAGAGTGCTCTTGCTCCATCTCCATCTTCTTCTTCTTCATCTCCTTGTGTGTGTGTGTGTGTGTGTGTGTATGCGTGAGAGAGAGAGAGAGAGAGTGTGATCAAGCATTGAGGCGGCACAACGGCAGTGAGGCACTTAAGCATGGCGTAGCGGCGTCTCCCTCTTCTTCGCGGCGAGGAATTCTCCACGAAGCAGCAAAGAGGGGTGAGTGACACACCATCGTCATCTTTGAGCTTACTAGTTTAAGCTTGTTGTGTGCTTGGAGCCATTTGTGGCTCGTATGCGGTGTATCGACAAGTTCCTTGCATTGACACGTGCGACATACGTGCACATTTTTTGCGCCGTTGCCGGGGAATGCCATACACTAAGCTTGAATGGCACTCTGTGCTTCTTTTGTGGTGTAATTTCTATTGTTGGAAAGGTAAGGAAGGAGGGTGTGTGTGTTGAGAAGAAGGATTTTGTGTTATACTGTGTATTTTTTTTTGTTAATGGAGTTTTTAAAGGTACTGTGTTTATTCTCTGTGTATTAAGGTTGTTAGTTTTCTTTGTTAATGGAGTATTCAAAGGTACTGTGTTTATTCTCTCTGTACTAAGGTTGTTAGTTTTCTGTGCAGAGTAAGTAGGAAGTAGATATGTGAGAGTTAATAGAGTGTGTTAGTGTGTAACAGTAGGCGTATTAGTTAGAAGTAGGTAGATAGAGTGTGTGTGTGCGCTCTCGTGCAGGCCGCGACGACCTTATCCTTTTTTCTTTTTCTTTTTAAAAAAAATAAAAAAATCAAAAGAACAATTTTTAAAAAAAATAAGAAAATTATAAAGGTAGGACCGGGATCGAGAATATCTCCCAGACCCAAGCCCAGACCCAAGCTCAGGCTTAGACATCTATCGCCCTTTAAAATTACGAATTTTAGCTTCACACGTAGCTAAAAATCGATTTTTTGAGGACCAACAGAGCTTCAGATGACCAAATGTTGTGTTGTAAAGCACATCGCGACCCTTTGAGTGATACGCTTGTTTTGAGCTATCACACACTTTAATCAAAAAATCGATCATTAAAAAATATTAAAAAACATAAATAAATAAAAAACGAGTGAAAACGGACGCTTAAAAAAGTAAGTGGTTAACCTTCGAGGTTATTCGCCGCCGACGCTTGTAGGTTTCCAAAGGCACATGCATCTACGCTCTGGTCGTGTGCTAGAGACGGAGCAACTAGAGAGAATTTCGACTTACGTGAGTTCTCAATATCCACCTACTTTAGGTTCCGGGCCCTCGGTGGGGACCCAAGGTAGTACAAACCAAGACCCAAACATAGCGGCTAGTGACTCTTCCTCTGACTACGACGTCATGGAGGGTTTCCCAATGCCTAATCCCGATAGCTCAATCCAAGACATGCATGCCATGGGCCCGCGGTCCGGGACGAGCGTGCTTAGCCGCTTGAAGAAAACCTTTAGTAGAGCCACTCGCTCCGAACATGGAGCTAATGATGTAAATGAGGGGGGTGGGGAAGTAAATTCTCCATTCATGACCAACGTAGACTCTATACCCTTAGAGAATGTGTATGTCAATACTTCATTCACTGCACCTCCTAACTCTTCAGAGTTATTTCCCTCCGAGGTCATATTACCCGATGGTAGAAGCCTTGCTGAAGTGCAAGAGGTTGAGCGATATATCCTTGCAGCGAGGGAAAAGGAAGTCAAGAGCTTACATAAGGCGGAGCAACGAAGAGAGTTAAAAGCGAAAGGCCCTATGTCAATATCCTTGCTAAGAGAGCAATCGAGCGCTCCTGACTTAGCAACCGCTAAGGGCTAACCCCTAGAAAGCAACATTGCATCTAGCTCAAAGGACACCCCTAGCACCTCAATCCTAGATGGAGTGTTCCTAAATGAGAACTGGGAGTACGAACTACAAATGGAAAATCTGACCGACCTATACACAGGTCACACCTATCACGTGGATTGATTAGATGTCCTACAATCCACAATGGGTGCTACTAGTGTGGAGGATCAACAACAAAGAGTTTGTGAGTTCATCCATAGGGTGATTGAGTTAGAGAGACAGAACAAGGGGATCAACACGCCTTCAATGGGTCTCATGAGATTCTTGGATACAAAAAAGGCTAAACAACCGACCTTATCACAAATGGAGACTCCCTCGGTAAGTCAGATGGATCCTCCATATGTTGTTTCGCCAGGGGTCTCAATGCAATCTGAGCCCACAAGTGATAGCTTCACCTTTCCAAGTCTAGCTCATCTTTCCCTTGATGACACCACGGCTACCATGCCTACCCCAATGATGGGCATGCCGAGAAACACGCCATGGACCTCATTTGTTAGTAAAGCACCGCTACATGGTAGCTCAATGCCTGCAATAGTACCTACCAGTGTGTACCAATCGTATACACCCATGGATCCTCGTACTCATGTAGTCTCTATTCCTCCCATTGTTTCAACAACCTATGCTCCACAACCACAACACCCAAGTTCTTATTTCCATGGGACTATACCGGCTAGCATTAGAATGTCACATCCGACGTCTGCTATGCCTAGGGCCACACATATGAACTTTGGACCACCACATGGCACAACATTGTACCCAACGTGGAACCCAAGGGATTCCTATGTGCCAAGCCCAATGCCAATACCTACTCCACATGTAGTCTCTGGAGCACTTTCATCCACGGTGCCTGCTCACTTAGGTGACTTGGCAACATTTGCTCAAGCTATTGGTCGATCTATTGCTGAGAATATGTGTAACACGCCTGATAGAGAGCCTAGAAGTAAGGCAGTACAAATAGCCAAGCTCACACAAAAATTTAGTGGAGACGGGGATGTGAGAAAGCATATCGAAGTGTTTGAACAAATATGCGATTCTCTAGGAGAACACAATGACCTGCATAAGAGTAATGCTTTAAGTCTAACCTTAAGTGGGAAGGCAGGGGATTGGTATAGAACCCTAAGGGTGCTTTGCGGTGTAGCCTCTCAGCTCCAAAAAGCCCAACGAGAGGAAGGAGAGTCGGTGAGAGACTTTATAAGTCGCTTGAAGCATTTGAATTCTCGTTGTAATCCAAATGAACACTTCAACAATAACCAATTGCTCGATAGATTCATTCGGGGATTACGACATGAGGATATCTACAATGGCCTAGTCATTAGAGGTATCACCACTTGGGAAGCAGTCACCACCAATGCGATCCAATTGGAGGATAATTTAATGATTCAAGGAGAAAGAGTGTCTGTTGAGACTAAATCTATTAGCTCACAAGCATAAGGGCATCAGCCAATGACCCTAAAGCCTATGGCTAAGGAGCCAAAGATATCTGAGATGACTTTAGCAGATCTCACCAAGGCTATTCAAGAGAGTCTTAGAGACAATCGTGCTCCGCAAAACAATCATATGTATCCAAGAAGGGAGCAACAATGGTGCTCAGTATGCTATGGACCGCATAGTACCAGTGAATGCCCTACTTTTAGAGTAAAATTCAATGGGAATTGCAATGCATGTAGAAGGTATGGTCATCAAGCTAAGGATTGCATAGTATTTAAGGGCGCGATGGCCAATAGACCAACCTTAGCATGGATAGACACACCTCGAGTGCTTGCATTGATGCCGGCCCCACCTCTTGAACAAACATCACAACACATGGTCCCTAGGGCCCAAAATGTTGTTCAAACAACACCTTTACCACCTCCAGTGCGAGGACCGCAACCACCACATCCGAGAATCACTTCTGTGAATCGAGTGGGTTGTGAGTCATCTATTTCTTGTTTGGAAGGATGTTGTGCGCTCCTTGACGCACTGTCGAAGCAAGGGACTTACCGATACACCATGTGCGAGCCACAAATGGCTCCAAGCACACAACAAGACTAATCTAGCAAGCTCAAAAGAGGGCAATGGTGTGTCACTCACCGCTCTATGCTCCTGCCGTGGAGGATTCCTCGCCGCGATGAAGAAGAAGCTGCAATCGTGCCGCGCTCAATCGTTTCGCGGCCAATAGTGCCTTCGTAATGCTCGATCGCACACACACTCTCCCTCTCTCTCACACACACACACATACACACACACACAAGGAGGTGAAGAAGAAGAAGATGGAGATGGAGATGGAGCAAGAGCACTCCTCTATTGCACAAATGAGAGAATGAGTGAATTTTAGGTTTAGTTGGCTTTTATATGAGCTCACCCCATTCACACTTGGGCACCCATGCTTAGCCAACTAATCCCTTGAATGTCCCAGTTAGAGTCTGCCTCTCATCGGCGATCACTCTTACCCTTTCCCTATTGGTCCAACAAGCCCGGTACCTGACTCTACCAAATACATAATACACGTCCGTCGTAGGTGATGGGGTGTCTGTGAGCCGTGAGGGTTAACATGCCCCCCTTCCTGATGTAGATTCCGTCCTCGAAAGCTATTGAGTTGAAGCTCGTTCGTCGAGGTGGAAGAGCATGAGATGAATGTCCTTAGCCTTCTTCAGTCACTGCAAAATCAAACAACATTGGCACACTAATTGCATTCTCATAAGTGATTAAAAAGCATATGCAATTTTAGGTAGACAAATTGATTGGTAAAAGAATTTCAAACAATTTGTCAGCAATGAACATTAAATTGCAATGTAATCAAATGCATAAACAGATGTAAAGGTAAAAAATTAAACAAGTCTGGGGTCGCTAATTTGACGGTCGAAAGGCACTAGAGATCGAATATTAATACCATGGGTAAGCTTCTTAATTTTTTGTGGTCAATTAAGTTGTTTAATTGCGAGAGCCAAGTATTCATGTTCGAGGGCTGACTAGAGGCTATATCTAGAAGACCTTGTAGTTAAGCTACCATAAAAGGAATTTCTCATGAAATCATCGCCTGACTGATTACTTTTTCTTTGACCCCCCAAAGTCTTTTCACAGTGATTCAATTTTAATGTGTGTGCTTATTTTGTATGCCTTGGGTTTTTTGCTTTTCAAGTAAAAGCGCCCATACTGGGAACCTCTAGGGCTCTAGTACCATAGGCAATACATGTGAGTGAAGTACCAAATCAAGCTAAAATTTCTCTTCCAGCTTAAGATTTTACAGTGTGGCACTTTGATTTTTTGTTTGTTCATTTTCAGCATTTTAATTTTGTAACTTTGGGGGGTCATATAACACTGATACACCTCCCCAGGCTCATCACACTAGTAAACTCCCTTTATAATACTTAAGCTAAAGGTCAATAGGGTCAAGCCCACTAGAAAGCCCTAGTACATTTCACACAATGCTGCCTAAATTGGATTAAGAACCTAAGTAACCATTAATTATTAGGAAGGCATTCCCCATGGTATTAAGAGAAGATTTCTAACACCTAACTTGGTCAAACTAGTTTGTCGGACTGCTTGATTTTAAAACCTAGACAAGTGATTATGACAAAAAATTGCATTGAATTAAATGTTTGATACTAAGCAAATGCGGTGAATATTAGGCTACCAATCACAATTAAAGATGACAATCATAGATGCAAAAAAGATAAGGGGCAATGCTAATGGACAAGAAACACCTGTTTGTGTCGATGGTCGTGCTTGATTTGAAGAGTGAGTTGAGATAAAGATTCCATGAAGGTCCAAATCCTACCAATAGCAACACGCTCCTGTACACACTAGGAAACAAAAGGAATACCTCCAGGAGGCACATTAGTGGAAAAAGGTACCAACACTTATTGAACACAACAAAAAACATAAGGAACCATAACCTAATTATTTGCACTCCCCCTAGAGAGTCAAGGGAATAGGATATTGTAGAGGTTGGGGGGAAACCCTAAGGCTAAACCCCTATCCTCGTCGTCGAGATAAACAAAGTCATCATCCATGAGACCATATGTGCCATCCGTGTAGTCGTGTAAATTTCCTTCTTCATCATAGGTGCCCATGTTTACTAAGAAGGTCACTAGATGCCTATAGTCATCTTGCTCAAAAGGGTAGGCTTGTGCAATGGGAGAAACGCTCTCTACTTAGTATGGATCAGACGTGGTCAAGAGACGTATCAGCCATTCTAACTCCTCAAAATTTCTCTCACATGCTAGCGTACCTATCAAATCCCATTCACATGCAAGCATTGGAAAGACCATGTGAAATATTTGTGAAAAGTAACGAGGGTACCTCTCACCCAAAGCAGGAGTGGATGACTCTAGAGTACTAGCCATATCTGTACACGCAAATAGATGATGGTTAGAGTGCAAATATTACAAGGGTCGTGTTCTTGTACATAATTTGTTTTTATGATTTGTGTTATGGTTCTTACTCTTTTACTTTTTTATCTTGTTTTTGTGAGTATAAGGCTTTATATATACATTCCCTAAGATCGGAGATTAAGAGGTCAGGGAGAAAGGTTGAGAGGGAAGCAAGTGAATGATGGATGTCCACAAACACTCCCCCCTTCCTTGGGTAGATCATACTGTTTGAAATGATATCGTCACCCTTTGAAACCAATTGTTCCAGTTGGTAATAGGTGAGGATTTTTGCCAGTAGTTTTCTATTACCCTAGGTGCCTCGTCAAGTTGCAAGGGTGGTAAGGTACTCTCCCAGGATCGAACTTGAAGTAGTTCATCATGTGATTTTTGAACACTGGAAGGTGTGGATTCTTTTGTAGCTTCATGGAGGTCCATTACTATAGATGGAGGCTGTGTAGAAGCTTTTACCTCTATGGATGTATTACATGAGGAGCTAGAAGCTTCATGGAACTCCCCCCTTCCTGAGCTAGGTGGAATAAATTGATTTTTCCTTGGAGCCCAAACTAGCTCTGGACTAGGTGTGTAGCATTCTGTGATCTTTCCCTTCCCACGGTCTGCCATTGGCTTTAGCGTTACACTGTTTGACTCATATGGGTTTGTTGTCGATAGGGAAGGACACATTTTACGTTTAGGTACCCAAATTTGCTCATTTCCATCATAGTAGCCTTGGGTTTCTAATAGTTGTTTTGGAATCCATCGTGATTTGGTCTTGACTCTCCTAGGGCGCGCTCTTGGTTTTCCCGGGAAATTTTTTCTTGGAATGGATGGGAGGGTTGAGGTAGTTGGAAGTAAGGCTTTGGGGACCCATTGATATGTACTCTTAGGTCGTGCAAGTTGAGTACTTGCAATATTACTGCTTGCTGCAACTACAAGTGTTGAAGTGCTAGATTCATGGGTAGCCGACAAAGACGAGTTAACCACCTTGGCTTGTGAATGTTGGCTATCCTTCAACTTTGCTAGAGTTTGCAACGTAGGTGACTTTGCTTGAATGATAGGGGTAAGAGTCGGTGGTCGCGTCGTGACACTAACAGTATCCCAATAAATAGTGCATTTGGTTGCCAACATCCACGTACGTCCCAGGTTTACGTTGCCTTCCATAGCTCCCGCGGGCATGACTAGAAACCTCTGCACTATGCTTCCATTTTCATAGACAACAGGGGTTTGAAGGACTCCAAGAATAGCAGTTTTCTTTTTATTAATGCCCTTGACTTGCATCGTACTTGGGGATAGGGTCGGTTTTCCTAATTGACACCAAACTCCATAGGATAACAAATTGTGTTTAGCTCCCGTATCTAATAAGGCATTGTATATTACTTTCCCATAGAGGCTATTTAGCTCAATTGGGTATCGTAGGGGTGGCTCAGATTCTAATGATTCGTCATCTGTGTCCTCGAAAAATGCTTGCGTGATTCCCAAATTAGCCTCTCGTTGGCGTCTAAGACGTTGTTGTCGTTCTCGAGCCTCAACTCTTGCTTGGATTTTTTAAAGCTCTGCTTGTTCCTTGGCAGCCTTCTTTTGATGGATGGCTTGCAACTCTTCCTGGCTTAGAGAATCATAATATCTTTTGAATTTACTCCCATTAAGGAATCCAATGGTTTCAACTCCATCTAGAGTCTCCACACGAATGGTACCTTGCGGGGTAATTTCACACACTCGATATGGTCCCTTACCAGCGTATTTCAATTTCTTCTTTTCATTACGTACCCCGTACATAAGAACTTTATCACCAACCTTGATGTCTTTATCCTTTAAATGGCTATCAAACCACTTCTTTCTCCTATCCTTCTCCACTAGAGCATTTCGCACAGCTAATTGCCTTTCTTCATCTAGCCTTTTGAGGATATATAATCGCTCCACTAAGGGGTTACCATCCCAACCTTCTTGAGAAGCTACTCGAAGACTAGGAATGACAAACTCCCATGGCATAACTGCTTCTTGGCCATACACCATCTTAAATGGTGTGCAATTAATAGCAACTTTATACGCAGTACGATAAGCCCATAAAGCTGATGTAAGCTTTAGGTCTCAATCAGTGCGATGAGCCTCGACTGTCTTTGTCAAAATGGAGATGAGAGTTTTGTTGGTACTCTCAGCTTGGCCATTTGCTTGGGGATAATAGGGTGTAGACTTGTGGTGAGATATCATGAAGTTTGATGTGAGTTCTTTTATTACTTCATTTATAAAATGAGTTCCATTGTCACTCACAAGTTCAAAGGGGCATCCAAAACGTGTGATAATGTTCTCAAAGAGGAACTTAGCTGTTGTTTTTGCATCCGCCTTTCGTGTTGCTTTTGCTTCAGCCCATTTGGTTACATAGTCTGTAGCCACAATGATATATCATGATTGCGTGTTACGTGCAGCCGGACTAATCGGTCTTACAAAGTCTAAGCCCCACTTTTCAAATGGTTGGGTTACCTTGATGGGATGTAGAGGCATCCTATCACTTCTTTGTGGCTTCTTGAAGCGTTGGCATTCATCACATCCCTTTGCAAAAAGTGATGCATCCTTAAACAGAGTGGGCCACCAATAGCCTGACTGTAAGATCTTTCGGGCAGTCAAGTTTCCTGAAAAGTGACCACCAGCTACGCCCATGTGTGCCTCTTGTAGAATATATAAATACTCATCCTCGCGGGCACAGCATCTAAGAACATCATCTTTTCCTTTCTTATAGAGAGTTCCAGCCAGTAAGCAATAGGGTTTGCATTCCTTGATTAATTTTCGAGCTATATCTTTTCGCAGTTCTTTGGGTGGACAACCATTAACTAAGAAGTTAACAATCTTTTCACTCCATTCAGGCATTGTCTCAACAATGAACAAAGGAGTATCAGGCAATTCATCATCAACCCCCGTAGGAGCTTCGCCATTAGGGATACGAGATAAATGATCCGCCATGACATGTTTCCTCCCAGGCCGCACAACAACAGTGAAGTCAAACTCAAGAAGAATTAACAACCATTGTGTAATTCGACCTGTGGAACACGGCTTGTTTACCAAATATAGCAATTCTTGATGATCAACATAAAACACAAACTTGGTAGCAAGAAGGTAATAGCGAAATTTCTTTACTGCGTAAATCATAGCTAGACCTTCGCACTCTGTAGTAGTGTAGTTCATCTCGGCATCATTTAATTGGCGACTTGCAAAGCTAATAGGGTAGTCCAATTTATGTTCTCCTGGTTGAGTTAGAATACACCCAATAGCAAAGTTTGATGCATCAATATGCACATGAAAAGGTACATTCCAGTTAGGTGTTCGCAGGATTGGAGCACTTGTCAGGGCCTTCTTTAATAACTCATAAGATTGATGACATTCTTCCGTCCAGTGAAACTCGATAAGAAGCTTGTACAATGGGCGCGCTATCTCGGCAAAGTTTAAAATAAACCTTCGATAATAACCAACATGGCCCATAAATCTTTGAACTCCTTTATAGTTCGTAGGTGGTGGCAAATCGGCAATGGCTTTAATCTTACTCTCATTTGTGGATATCCCATTCTTGGAAACTATATGCCCTAGAATGACTCCATGCTTAACCCAAAATTGGCATTTGAAAGGTTTCAATGAGATGCGATAAAATCTGCACCTTTCAAATATTTTTCGTAGATATAACAAATGCTTCTCCCAAGAAGAATAAACACAAAGGTCGTCTAGGAAAGCTTCACAAAACTCCCTTAGAAATTCTTTAAACGCAGTGTTTATTAATCCTTGGAATGTAGCAGGGGCATTCGTTAAGCCAATGGCCATAACTCGAAATGCAAACACTCCAAACTCTGTGATAAAAGGAGTTTTAGCTTGGTCCTCTAATGCAGTTGTGATTTGATTGTAACCAGAGTACCCATCTAAAAAGCTATAAGCTTCCTTGCCCGCAACTCTTTCAAGCACATGTTCTGAATATGGCAAGGGATAATGATCTCTCCTAGTGGCTGCATTAACTTTCTTGAGATCCACGCACACTCTCAGTTTCCCATTCTTTTTTGGCACAATGACTATTGGAGAAACCCATTCTGAGTGCTCAATAGGGTATATGAATCCACATTGGATAAGTTTTTCAATCTCCTCTTGTACAATTTTGGCGTACTTAGGATTCATTGGATAGGGTCGTTGCTGGACGGGTTTAGCAGTGTTGATCATGGGAATTGTATGTTGCACCACAGACGGTGGAACGCCCTTCATGTCATGATATGTCCAAGCAAAGATATCCTTGTATTCCTTGAGGAGCTCCTTAAGTACAGCCTCTTCAGTTTCGGTAAGGTCTTGAGCAATAAAGACTGGTTTAGACTCCTCACCTGGTTCTGCTAATTCTATCTCTTTAGCTACCGCTGGACCATCATAGACTCCACTGCTTTCATTGGTAGGTATTCGTTGGTCCTTGGCATACACAACCTTTCGCTCCCCCGTGGTATAAGATTTAAAATGTTCAGGAGCCGTATGTAAGTCAACAGGCTCTTGTCCTGACGGAGACCTTTCTTTTAGTTCTGCCTCCTTTTGTTGTTGTGCTAACTCTCGGTTTTGACGTCTTCTTATAGTTCAACTCTATTTCGGCTCTATAACCTCCAATTGAGTGAGGTCAATGGGTCGCGGGCTACACCACATGACACTCTGGAGATGTTCACCCCAATTGTATACTAGCTTTCGATGAGCATCACATGCCCCTAGATAGCTAAGCCATTCTGCAGTAGATCTTTCCTTGTTTATCCTAGCTCTCACATTTGCTCGATATCGTCGTCTCTTATATGAAGGTTTTGATTTTGGTAAATGTTTGAACTCGACTCGCTTGATAGGTCTTTGCTTGTATCTTCTTCACTCTCATATAAATTACCATAGATGGTCGTACTTGACCTTGAGTGTTCAGTTTCTATACTTGGCTCACTCGATGTTTCCTCAGGTTCTGAATCCATTTCTCCCTGAGATTCCGTCTCTGATGTGTATTGGCCTGAAGCCTTTGAGGAATCATCGGTTTCACTCTCAGGTAGGTGTGCCTCTTTCTTATCATCGGATGTTACATGCACTACACCTAACATGTTTACTGGTGCAATGTGTGGTATCTCTTCCCCATCTGGTGTTACCCAGGTTGTTCCTCTAGCTCCCCATGTATCTATAGTTGCTGCTAGGTGTACCCAATCGACATTGTCTGACTCAGCCATTCCGGGTAGGATATCCATATAAGGAGAGTTCTCCCCAATATCCGTGTCTTCGTTACACGTGTAACAATACTATAATGGAGCTGAGTGAATTGTTGTGTCTGATCGATTATCAATGATGAATTTATTTCCTAGAGGATGCGTTCGACCACTTAAAAGATCAACTCGAATGACAGAGTCTTGGAACTGTAAGTAGACGTGGTTTTTGGACCAGTCATGCACCATTTTTGCTTCCCTCATGAATGGACGCCCTAAGATCATCTCAAATGACATAGGATGCTTGGAAAAATCGATAACAATGAAAGTCTGCCTTACCTTGTGTCCCAAGACCTTGATCCTGAGATCCTTAAGCATTCCAATAGGTGTAACAATAGATCCATTAGCCATTTTTACCACTACGCTTGTGGCTTCAAGGTGAGGTCGCCCCATAGACTCCCAACAACTCTTTGTCACCATGCTGACTCCCGCACCACCGTCAAGGACTCCCTTTACAGTTAATCCTTTAATAGTGATTGGCAGAGTAGCATTAGATTCATCACCTTCAAAGTATTGCCCCAACTTGTTAACGGGTACTTCAATTACACATTCATGTCCCGCTACGTCAGATGGTGGTGCTAAATGTTCCTCATCATTCATTACCGAGTCAGGTTTGTTCATATGTGAAAACTGTGGTAATCCGGCCTGTAATTCTCCATTGAGGAAGGCTCGAAGAGCTGAGACTAGCTCCGGGTCTTTATATAGTTTGTACATGATGGAGGTTCTAACTTCTGAAGACATGAAATCCATCAATTTGGAAACATTTAATGGCATCTTCTGGGACGTAGGACCCTGACAAGAGAATGGTGAAGATGGAATCTCCACTTCCTCAAGGGGGTCGGGCATTCCCTCACCAAACATTCTCTCTAGTAGGAAAGGTGTGTGTCCACTTTCAGATGTCCTACCCTCACTCTCTTCCCGAATGATACTGGGTATAGCTAATGGCCTGTAGTTCTTGTGAGGTTGAACTTGTGTGGGAAACACTGTGTCCGACATTTGGATATGTTTGGGTTCAGGTTCTAATGTTCGTTGAGTTTCTTCCACCAAACCCCTCAGTTGTTGGACTCGTTCAATTTCCACTGTTGGGTTTGGATAGGTTCCAATCTTTCTCTTGCAATCCTCATTTTTTGTCTCTCATGGCTTATCTTGGGGGTTCGCAACTGGGTAGTTTAACTTTGAATACTCTTTGGGTGTTCGTCGTAATTCCCTCTCGTGATCCTCCTCACTGGCTTTTTCCTTTGTAGTAACAGTTTTGGTCTCCGTGGTCTCTATCGAATCTGAGTCATCCTCAGGGTCATTCATATACACGGGATCCTCTCCTGTCCCTATGTTAGTCTTTGAACTAGGTTTTGAGCTAGAAGCATTAAGGGATTTCTTTCTTCGTGTTTTCTTCTTTCTTGCTCGGCCAATGGATGCAGCATCTCTCTCTTCGAGGATGTAATTTTGCTTTTGGAGCATCGACCGTGTGAGTGCATTCACTGGTGCTATGTTTATAGTTGGTGGTGTCCCATCAACAATCTCTATTATGTTCAATGGTGTGATTTTTGGTGCGTTTGGATTATTAGGACACTTTGCGATCAAATGATCTATGCCACAACGATTACAAGTGAGTATTGGCATTGCCAATGCACTCCCTTGACTTGTTTGCATTAGTGCGGCATTCTTTTGCATTCTAATGGGGCACTCAGCTACTCGATGTGGTCCACCACATTCGTAGCACTGAAGAGGTGGTCTCTTGGTAAAACTATTAATGTTTTGGCCTCTTGCTGCTAGCGCAGTAGCTTGATATACCGGTTTGATTTGTCCCCAATGGTCTTCCATATAGTACATGGGACACTCCTCAAGCATGTCGACTCCATAGGTGATACTAGAGTCTATGTCCTCTTCGCAATCTACATAAGTATTAGACGACTCGCAACCTATTTGGTTCATAGGTGTAACTCTTGGATGAGGGGGTTGCGGTTCTATCACTGGAGGTGGCAACGGTGTGGTTTGGACCACATTTTGGGTTCTAGGGACCATGTGCTGTAATGGCAACTGTTGCTCCATGGGTGGGGTAGGGATCAATGCAGGAACTCGAGGTGAGCCTGCCCAAGCTATAGGCAGTCTATTTTCCATGATGCGTTTAAGCATTAGGCAATCCTTCGCTTGATGGCCATACCTACCTCACGCATTACAAGTCCCGTTAAACTTTACTCTGAAAGTAGGGCATTCACTCGTAGTATGTGGGCCCAAGCAAATTGAGCACCATTGTTGCTCCCTTCTTTGATACATATGAGTGTTTTGTGGAGCACGATTACCCCTAAGGATTTCTTGGATGGCCTTTGTGAGATCTGCCAAAGTCATCTCAGATATTGTTTGCTCTTTCACGATTGGCTTTATCTTCATTGGCTCATGCCCTGATGCTTGCGAGCTACTAGACTTCGGCTCGGCAGACACTCTTTCTCCTGCAATCATTAAATTATCCTCCAATTGGATTGCATTCATGGTGACTGCTTCCCAAGTAGTGATACCTCTAATGACTAGCCCATTATAAATACTTTCATGTCGTAGTCCCCTAATGAATCTATCGAGCAATTGGTTGTTGTTGAATCGCTCGTTTGGATTGCATCGAGAAGTCAAATTCTTTAGGCGACTAATGAAGTCTCTCATGGATTCACCTTCTTCTCGTTGGGCTTTCTGGAGTTGAGAGGCTACACCCCAAAGTACTCCCTCTCGTATGTATTCTTTTAAGAACAGTCTCCTAAGAGTAGAGTAGATCGTTTTTTCTTCTACTCTTAAGGTTCTATACCAATCTCCAACCTTTCCGCTTAGGGTCAAACTCAAAGCCTTACACTTATGTAGCTCATTGTGCTCTTCCAAGGAATCGCACACATGTTCAAAGACTTCCATATGCTTTCTAGCATCTCCGTCTCCATTGAATTTCTGTGTGAGCTTAGCTACTTGAACTGCCTTGCTCCTAGGCTCTCTATCAGGTGCACGACGCATGTTCTCCGCAATAGAGAGACCAATAGTTTGAGCAAATGCTGCCAAATCTCCTATTTGAGCAGGTATAATGGGTGTATGTGCTCCTGGAACCACATGTGAGATGGGAGTTGGCCTTGGCCTTGGCATACGTGCGGCTCTTGGGTCCCAAATTTCATATGGTGGTGTACCAGACGATGGTCCAAAGTTTACAGGCGTGGCCCTAGGCATAGGGGGTGCCTGATATGGCATGTTATTATTAAATGGCATGGCTCCACTTGTATAAGAGCTTGGATAATTCCATTGCTGATTGTTAGCTCTTGGAATAATCGGAGGTGTAGGAGCTACATGAGGCTGAGGTACGACAGGTGCACATGATTGATACATACATGTAGGTATAGTTGGGGGCACTGTGCTACTAGGCATCGGCGCAGTATTAACAAATGAACTCCATGGTGTACTTCTTGTCATGCTCACCACTGGGATATGCATGGTAGCCGTAGTGTCATTAAGAGAAAGATGAGCTAGATCTGGGAAGGTAAAGCTGCCACTTGTGGGCTCAGATTGTACTGAGGCTCCTGGCGAAACAACATATGGAGGATCAATGGGGCTCACTGGGGGAGTCTCCATTTGTGACAGGGTTGGTTGGTTGGCCTTTCCCGTATCCAAGAATCTCATTAGGCCTGTTGAAGGCATGTTGATCCCTGTGTTCTGTCTTTCTAACTCCACAATCCTATGGAGGACATCACAGACTTTCTGTTGTTGCTCATCTATGCTAGTAGCACCCGATGTGGATTGTAGAACATCTAACCAACCCACATGATAGGTGTGTCCTGTGTACCGATCAGTTAAAGCTTCTGCTTGTAGGTCATACTCCCAATTTTCGTTTAGGAATATCCCATCTAGGCCTGGCGTGCTGGAGGTTTCCCTTGAAGTGGAAGCATTATTGCTCCCCATAGCTTGCCCCTCCGTGACTGCTACCTTGGGAGCACTCGATTGCTCGGCTGGCATGATTGTTGTCATAGGAGCCTTTGCTTTCAGGGCTCGACTTTGTTCTAGCCTTCGTAGGTTCTCAATTTCCCTCTCCCTTGTTGCTTGCATATAGCGTTCGATCTCTTGTACTTTGGCAAGACTCCTATCATCAGGTAGTAAAACCGCAGAGGGAGATAGTCCTAAAGGATCAGGAGGTGCAGTGGATGGAACATTCACATGCACACTCTCAAGAAGCATAGGGTCCATTTTAGGCATGAATGACGAATTTACTTCCCCACTCCCTTCATTTATTTCATTAACCGCATGTTCGGAGCGAGTAGCTCTACTAAGGGTCTCTTTTAAGCGGCTAAACACGCTGGACCCGGGTCGTGGGCCCATGGCATGCATGTCTTGACTTGAACTATCAGGGTTTGGTGTAGGATACCCCTCCATGACTTCGTAGTCAGAGGAAGAATCACTAGACGCGATATGAGGATCTTGGGTCGCGCTACCTTGAGTCTCGGCCGAAGGTCCAGAACCTAGGGTGGAGGAATAATGGGTGCCCACGTAAATGGAGGCACTACCAATATGCTCGTGCTCTAACACTCGTCCAGAGCGTAGGTTCATATGACTTGGATCCCCTAGAAGTGTCAGTGAGGGCCCGTGAAGGCTGCTCACCTAGTAATTTTGGGTGTTTTGCAACCCAAGTCTTTTCTTATTTTTTGATTTTTTGGTCCTTTTTTTTCTGGCCCAGCTATAGAATAGAACGTATGATAGCTCAAAACGAGCGTCTCGGTCAGAGGGACGTGCCGTGCTTTACAGCCCTACGTTTGGTCACTTTATGCCCTCGAAATCCCTAAAACCGTCAATTTCTAGTAGGGAACTAGGCCCGAATTAGAAAGTCTAAGGGTGCAAGTGGGAAGAGAAGGGAGGAGAGTGGAGGACTTGCCCCACATGCTCTCATTCCCTCTTGAGGGGGTAGGGTATATATATAAGAGTGAGTCTAGTATATATCATAAGACTGAGGACTGAGGCCTGGGCCTGGGCTTGGGCTTGGTGGGCCCGATCAAAATTTTAGTTTAGCCCCCCAGTCACTCACGCTTAAATATTTTCGGTTTTTTTTTTTTGAATTTTTTTTTGTATGAAGTTTTTTTAATTTATATATATATATATTTTATTTTTTTTTGGGCGACGATCGCGCGCGGATTTGGTGACCCTTTTTTGGCCACACACACTCTCACCTACCTAACCTCCCAGTCAACAGCTCACAACTCACAGACAGCTCACTACCTTATCTACTTACTAACAGTGCTGCTCACCACTAACTAATCTACTAACTAATCTGTTAACTGCCTACTGACAGTGACCTAACTGTCCACCTACTTCCTTTCTCACTACCTTACTGTGCAAAAAACTGTGTGCAGGCAAACCTTGACAGAAACTGTGTGCAGACTGTGTACAAACAGAAATTGCTAACTGCCTTCCTACTTATTCATTCACTGCAAACAAGCTAACGACTACTAATTGTGCAAAGACTGTGTGCAAACAGAAAACACAACATTATGCAAAAATCACAGAACTTGCAGACAACACAGAAATTAACAATTTACAGAAAAACAACTCATTCCTCTTCCTCTTCCTCTTCTTTCCTACTACAAACAACTCATAGGAGAAGCACAAAGTGCCTCTTGGGCTTAGTGCAGGGCGTTTCCCCAGCAGCGGCGCCAAAAATGTGCGCTCCTTGCCACACTGTCGAAGCAAGGGACTTACCGATACACTGTGTGCAAGCCACAAATGGCTCCAAGCACACAACAAGACTAATCTAGCAAGCTCAAAAGAGGGCAATGGTGTGTCACTCACCGCTCTATGCTCCTGCCGTGGAGGATTCCTCGCCGCGATGAAGAAGAAGCTGCAGTCGTGCCGCGCTCAACCGCTTCGCCGCCGTCGTGCCTTCATAATGCTCGATCGCACACACACTCTCCCTCTCTCTCACACACACATACACACACACACGAGGAGGTGAAGAAGAAGAAGATGGAGATGGAGATGGAGCAAGAGCACTCCTCTATTGCACAAATGA
Organism: Adiantum capillus-veneris; assembly: GCF_014529385.1. NCBI lineage: Eukaryota > Viridiplantae > Streptophyta > Polypodiopsida > Polypodiales > Pteridaceae > Adiantum > Adiantum capillus-veneris. Next base: position 82,772,487 of record NC_140953.1, on the reverse strand, counting down.
GAGAATGAGTGAATTTTAGGTTTAGTTGGCTTTTATATGAGCTCACCCCATTCACACTTGGGTGCCCATGCTTAGCCAACTAATCCCTTGAATGTCCGAGTTAGAGTGTGCCTCTCATCGGCGATCACTCTTACCCTTTTCCTATTGGTCCGACAAGCCCGGTACCTGACTCTACCAAATACATAATACACGTCCGTCGTAGGTGATGGGGTGTCCGTGAGCCGTGAGGGTTAATAGATGTGAGGAAGATATAGATCCTAATATTGCCTATGGGATGGATGTGCTTGAAGAAAGTCCACAATAGTACATGGAGGACTATTGGGGACAAGTCAAACTTGTATATCAAGTAGCTGCTCTTGCGGCAAGAGGCCAAAATATCAATTACACTACTAAGAGACCACCTCTTCAATGCTGAGTGTGGAGGTCCACATCGTGTAGCCGAGTGTCCTATTAGGCTACAAAAGAACGCCACACTAATGCAAACCAATCAAGTGAGCATGTCTACAATGCCGATACTCATGTGTAATTGATGTGGCATAGATCATTTGATTACCCAATGTCCAAATAATCCAAACGCACCGAAGATCACGCCATTAAACTTGATTGAAGTTACTGAGGAGCCATCACAAACTACACCTGTGGTACCAGTAAACGTACTCACACGATCGATGCTCCAAAAACAAAATTATATTCTTTAGGAAAGAGACACGGCATCAATTGCCCAATCTCAGAAAAAGAAGAAAACACGAAGAAAGAGATCGCAAAAAGAAGCGAAGTCAGACCCCAATTCAAAGACCAACATAGGGACTGGTGACGACCTCGTATATAGGAATGATGCTGAAGAGGATTCTGATTTAGGAGAAACCATGGAGACCAAAACGACCACTAAGATAGAAACCAACAAGGAAGATCTTCATGAGCCACAATGGTCAGGATCCAAGAAGAAGATAGGAACTTATCCAAACCCTACAGAGGATATTGAGCGAGTCAATCAATTAAGGAGTTTGGTAGAAGATACCCAAAGGGATCTAGAACTAGCACCTAGGCAGATCCAGATTATAGACACCGTGTTCCCTATGCAACATCAACCTCACCAAGTCCATAGACCATTCGCCATACCTAGTGTCATCCAAGAATAAAGTGACTTAAAGTCATGGGAAAGTGGGAGTACTCACTTCTTGATGGAAAGAATGTTTACAGAGGGACTACTTGATCCTATTGAAGAAATGGAGATCCCATCTTCCCCACGTCAAGGGACTCAAGGCCAAAAGTTGCCATTAAATATTGCCAAATTGATGGATTTCATGTCTTCAGAAGTTAGAACCACCATCATCTCCAAACTATATAAAGACCCTGAGCTAGTCTCAGCTCTTTGAGCCTTCCTCAATGGAGAACTAAAGTTTGGGCTACCACAATTTGCACAGATGGATGGAGCTGGGGAGATGCCAATAGAGGAGGAACACTTAGATCACAACCCAACCTAGATGAGAACCTTGTTATAGAAATACATGTTAACAAGTTGGGACAATACTTTGAGGGTGATGAATCCAATGCGACCATACCAATCACTACTACGGGATTAACTGTGAAGGGAATCCTTGATGGTGGCGTTGGGGTTAGCATTGTGACTAAAAATTGTTGGGAAACTATGGGAAGACCTCATCTTGCGACCACAACCATTGTAGTAAAGATGGCCAATGGATCTATTGTTAAACCTATTGGGATGCTAGAAGATCTCAAGATCAAGGTCTTTGGACATAAAATAAGGATTACCTTCATTGTTATGGATTTCTCCAAACACACTATGGCATCGGAGATGATCTTAGGACGTCCTTTCATAAGGGAAGCAAAAATGGTGCATGACTGGTCTAAGAACCATGTCTACCTGCAGTTCCAAGATTCTGTCATTCGAGTGGATCTTGTGACGGGTCGAGCACATTCTGTAGGAAACAGGTTTATAATTGATCATAGATCTGACACCACAGTTCACTCGGCCCCATTGCAGTATTGTTACACGTGTAAAGCGGACACTTATGTTGGGGAAGATTCTCCTTATATGGATGTACTACCTGGGATGACTGAGTCAGACAATGTGGATTGGGTCCGGGAAATAGGGGGACGACCTGGGTAACACCTGAGGGGGATGAAATGCCCGTACCCTTAAATATGCTACAAGCAATGCATATAGCTTCTGACAAAACTCATTCTAATATAACGAAGAAAACATACAAGTGGGTCCCTAAATCTTCTTTAGCGACCATGGTTGATGCTAAAAAACAGAAGCCTTGTAAGAAACGTACCACTCGCTCCAAGAAAAGTAAGAAAATGTGGCGTTGGATTCCTAAACGACTATTGGAAGCCCAACGCTACTATCAAGGAAATGATCAAATCTGGGTGCCAAAAAGTAGATTGTGTTCTTACGTGTCACCTGACCCATGTGAGCCCAATCCCGTAGCTCCAAAACAAATCAACAATCGCAGAAAGAAAAAAATCACAGAATGCTACACACCCGCTCCAGAGCTAGTTTGGGTACCAAAGAAAGAACAATTTGTTCCACCTAGCTCAGGAAGGGGGGAGTCCCATGAAGCTTCTAGCTCCTCGTGTAATGCATCCATAGAGGTAAAAGCTTCTCCATAGCCTCCACCTACAATAATGGACCTCCATAAAGTTACAAAGGATTCCACACCTCCCATGGTTCAAGAATCACCTGATGAACCACTTCAAGTTCGATCCTGGGAGAGTACCTTACCACCCTTGCAACTCGACGAGGCACCTAAAGTAATAGAAAACTACTAGCAAAAATTCCCACCTATTACCAACTAGAACAATTGGTTTCAAAGGATGACAAGCTCATTTCAAACGGTATAGTCTATCCAAGGAAGGGGGGAGTGTTTGCTGACAGTCATCATTCACTTGCTTCCCCCTCAACCTTCCTCCCTGACCTCTCAATCTCCAATCTTAGGGAATGTATATATAAAGCCTTATACTCACAAAAACAAGATAAAAAAGTAAAAGAGCAAGAACCATAACACAAAATCATAAAAACACATTATGCTCAAGAACATGACCCTTGTAATATTGCACTCTAACCATCATCTATTTGCGTGTACAAATATGGCTAGTACGCTAGAGTCATCCACTCTTGCCTTGGGTGAGATGTACCCTCGTTACTTTTCACAAATGTTTCACATGGTCTTTCCGATGCTTGCATGTGAATGGGATTTGGTAGGTACGCTAGCATGTGAGAGGAATTTCGAGGAGTTAGAATGGCTGATACATCTCTTAACCATGTCTGATCCATACTTAGTAGAGAGCATTTCTCCCATTGCACAAGCCTACCCTTTTGACCATGATGACTATAGGCGTCTAGTGACCTTCTTAGTAAACATGGGTACCTATGATGAAGAAGAAGATTTACATGACTATACGGATGGCACATATGGTCTCATGGATGATGACTTTGTTTATCTCGACGATGAGGATAGGGGTTTAGCCTTAAGGTTTCCCCCCAATCTCTACAATATCCTATTCCCTTGACTCTCTAGGGGGAGTGCAAATAAGTAGGTTAGGGTTCCTTATGTTTTGTTTTTTTTTTGTTCAATAAGTGTTGGTACCTTTTCCCACTGATGTACCTTCTGGAGGTATTCCTTGTGTTTCCTAGTGTGTACAGGAGCGTGTTGTTGTTGTTAGGATTTGGACCTTCATGGAATCTTTATCTCGACTCACTCTTCAAATCAAGCGCGACCATCAACACAAACAGGTGTTTCTTGTCCATTAGCATTGCCCCTTATCTTTTTTGCATCTATGATTGTCTGCTTTGATTGTGATTGGTAGCATAATATCCAACACATTTGCTTAGTATCAAACATTTAATTCAATGTCATTTTTTGTCATAATCACTTGTCTAGGTTTAAACATCAAGCAAGTCCGACTAAGCTAGTTTGACCAAGTTAGGTGTTAGAGATCTTCTCTTAATACCATGGGGAATGCCTTCCTAATAACCAATGGTTACTTAGGTTCTTAATCCGATTTAGGCAACCTTGTGTGAAATGTACTAGGGCTTTCTAGGGCTTGACCCTATTGACCTTTAGCTTAAGTATTATAAAGGGAGTTTACTAGTGTGATGAGCCTGGGGAGGTGTAACATTGTTATATGACCCCCAAAGTTACAAAATTAAAATGCTGAAAATGAACAAACAAAAAATCAAAGTGGCACAATGTAAAATCTTAAGCTGGAAGAGAAATCTTAGCTTGATTGGGTACTTCACTCACATGTATCGCCTATGGTACTAGAGCCTTAGAGGTTCCCAGTGTGGGCGCTTTTCCTTGAAAAGCAAAAAACCCAAGGCATACAAAATAAGCACACACATCAAAATTGAATCACTTTGAAAAGACTTTGGGGGGTCAAAGAAAAGGTAATCAGTCAGGCGATGATTTCATGAGAAATTCCTTTTATCGTAGCTTAACTACAAGGTCTTCTAGGTATAGCCTCTGGTCAGCCTTCGAATATGAAATACTTGGCTCTCACGATTAAACAACTTAATTGACCAGAGAAAATTAAGAAGCTTACCCATGGTATTAATAGTCGATCTCTAATACCTTTCGATCGTTAAATTAGCGACCCCAGACTTGTTTAATTTTTACATTTACATTTGTTTATGCATTTGATTATATTGCAATCTAATGTTTATTGCTGACAAATGGTTTAAAATTTTGTTACCAATCAATTTGTCTGCCTAAAACTGCATATGCTTTTTAATTGTATATGAGCATGCAATTACTGTGCCAATGTTGTTTGATTTTGCAGTGACTGAAGAAGGCTAAGGACATTCATCTCAAATGCTCTTCCACCTCGACGAACGCGCTACAACTCAATAGCTTCCACGGATGGAATCTACATGAGGAAGGGGGGCATGTTAACCCTCACGACTCACGGACACCCTATCACCTACAACGGACGTTGTATTATTTACTTGGTAGAGTCAGGTGTCGGGCTTGTCGGTCCAATAGGAAAAGGTTAAGAGTAATCGCCGATGAGAGGCACACTCTAACTGGAACATTCAAGGGATTAGTTGGCTAAGCATGGGCGCCCAAGTGTGAATGGGGTGAGCTCATATAAAAGTCAACTAAACCTAAAATTCACTCATTCTCTCATTTGTGCAATTGAAGAGTGCTCTTGCTCCATCTCCATCTTCTTCTTCTTCATCTCCTTGTGTGTGTGTGTGTGTATGCGTGAGAGAGAGAGAGAGAGAGAGAGAGAGTGTGTGTGTGTGTGTGTGTGTGTGTGTGCGCGCGCGCGCGATCGAGCATTGCGGCGGCACAACGGCGACGAGACGGTTGAGCGCGACGTAGAGGCGTCACCCTCTTCTTCGCGGCGAGGAATTCTCCACGAAGCAGCGAAGAGGGGTGAGTGACACACCATCGTCATCTTTGAGCTTACTAGTTTAGGCTTGTTGTGTGCTTGGAGCCATTTGTGGCTCGCACACGGTGTATCGGCAAGTTCCTTGCGTTGACACGTGCAACATATGCACACATTCAACATGAAAAAAAAAAAGTATACTTTAAAGATTGACAAAGTAAAGGAGGCAACAACATGTCCATCTTGATCTATATGGCCATGGGCAAAAAAGGGGAGCTCCTATTTAGTTTTGTTTTGAGCTTTGTGACTCCAATATTGAGAAGAAGAACTTAAGTGCTCCAACAATAGGAAATTCATTCATTTGCTCCCTTATAGTTGCTCCCAAGACTCCTTGCATGGCTCAAAGAAGAGGAGTACTTTACGACACATGTAATATAATAGGATACATTTTTTACATAATCATGTTGAAATGTGAATATAAAATTAGATTCATTGTGGAAAGATGAATTGGATAATACAAAGGTTTTTATCGATTTTTTCTTCTATCACAATGCTCAATTCGAAAAAAAATCAATGTTCAAGGCTTCCTGAGAGATTAGAGAAAGTCAAGCCCCATAATAGTACATGTTTCCAGAAATATAAGAGGACAAAAAAACAAGAATCTAAGCATATTCTAGTTTATGTTCTCTAAATTGAGGTTGGATTTATCTCGTTTCTAGTAGTTGTATACTTACTAGCTCCTCTATCCTAGTTCATGATACAAACAAAACCTTAAGGCTTTGCGGGAGAGATAATATTTCTCTACTTGTTATTGGAAAATGGATTTCTCCATGCATGGATCCATCCCTCAAGTAAGTGGTCATAGGATGACCTCCATCGTACATTTCACACTTTCCTATTTGTTGAGGCCTATAGAGGTGTGGTTTATACATACACTTCATATTCCTTATTATCAACTCTACTAAAGCCTCTTCCTTCAATTGAGGTTCAATTGTAATCACACTCATTGGTCTTTTCACTATCAGCTTTATAGACTTCATACGTGTCATCTAGGTCTAAATCGCCTTTTGTGCATTCCTTAATGATTAAGCATTTCTTTAGGTAAACATCTCTTCTCCATGTGTTTATTGGCCAAGCTCTCTATGAACCATGACACATGTCTCTCTTGCACAAGCAACTCTACTCTAAGACATCTTTCAACATGTTAGTGGTCTTCGAAACAACATTTCGATTCGTTTATTTATACGGATCTTTGCTATGGGTGAATTTTTGAATTGCAACTTGAGTGTCATAAGGAAATCACCAAGGTAGTTGATTCAGCATTGGAGCTCCCTCCTCCCATGTTCATACTATTAGTTCAGTTACTCACCATTAAATATATGATGTCTGAGGAAGTGTCCAGGATTTCCATTTCTAGAAAATTGGACAAAAAATCTGTCTCATATTGATTGACACTCTTCATTAGACACTCGACTATCTTGATTCTATTGGATGACCTTATGGCTTCAAATGTGCTTGCAAATGACACACAATTTCAAACCAACTTACTGTATCCAAATGGTCTCACATTTGGTCCTACTAAGGGGCAATGTTGTACCCTACACTACAAGTTGCTTATTTGATGTACACTAACTTTTGATTGAATGCAATCATTTGCCAAAGCTGGATAGATTTTGCTACATGATTGGCTTTTTCAAGGTATGGCTTACAAATTGAAAGGAAGTTTTGAGTAGTCATATGAAATTCAAACTTAACAAAGACTATATGGCTATGATCACCAAGCCTAGAGCTAGTTGTTGATATGATGTTGATATGGCACAAATTGTGGTTCATGTCACACAAGTTTTTGCATCAAAACTTGATATGGTCTTGTTGCTAATGAAGGGATAGAAAGAGAACTTTACTTGAAAGACCAAAAGACAAGATCAAGCACCAAGTATTTGTGCAATTTTTGTGTCTTTCTTTCCTATGGCTTGGTTTGTGAAGTCTTTGTGTACAACTTGTACCAAAACACTCACAATACCACCCTTATCTACTTAATGGTCCTTGATGAGTTCTCTGCTCCCTACTACCAAGAGTACATGATAGCAGACACTCCATGTCAAACAATGCACCATAGCTCACTCTCAAACTAACCTATAGAACCATTTATATGGCCAAGCATTCTTCCGTTTTGGCAAAGGTTCTAAGTCCTGATTTGATTCTTTTTCAAGGAATTCATCTCCAATTTCTTAGCACTCCCCTACTTAAGCTTATCGTCCCATAACACAGTCTTATCATAGCAAGAGGAATCTCCACAAACTTTCCACATAATCAATTACAAGCTAGACACAAATTATTCAAGCGTCTTAAAAACTCTAGCACCCAAGTCAATCATAAGGCATCTAAGCCAAATGTGCTCAACAATTACCCTTTACTCAAGTCTAGTGACCAATGTAGGTTGTTTCTTTCTCAACCAAGATATGCATGAGCTACCAAGCATGAAACAAAAACTAGCACCTACTCCAATTGAGTTTGAAAATCATGTAAAATCTAGTGGCAATGATTCTCCCTTACGATAGAAACAATGCATAAATCTAATGACCTATGAAACTTCATACTAAGCATCTAGCCTCATAAGGCATATATAAATCTAGCAACCAATCACTTGATAGAGCGTGACATCTAAGTAGTCTCCAACATCATGAAGAATAAACTACTTTAAATAAGTAGTAATAGGCTTGCAATCCAAGGCCAAATTTATGTAAAGATGTCTCCCTATACTTTTTCTGACATAAAACAATACTTTCATCAACCGACTTAAATTATGGGCCCAAATAATGATGCAAAAGCCTCAAATTTGATGCTTCAAAAGAGGCACTAAAATCAATTTTAAAATTAGAAATATACTCCTTATTTGGTCAAATGAACATGTCATCAAAATAGTACAAAGATTAGAAATACTTCATTTGTATGCTTCACATACAATGTGATCTTCACAATTTACATGTAATGTGGTTTCAGTCGGACTATTCTATAACCCATGTGCAATCAAATAAGCATGAACCATTTCATACCGAACACGTAGAGCTTGCTTCGAGCCATACAAAGCATTCTTGATCATGCACACCTCATTTTAAGCTTGCTTCGAACCATTTCATACCAAACACATAGAGCTTGCTTCGAGCCATACAAAGCATTCTTAATCGTGCACACCTCATTTTAAGCTTGCTTCGAGCCATACAAAGCCTTCTTAAGCATGCACACCTCATTTTCCTACCCTTTTTAAATAAAACCATGAGACTGCGCTACATACACTTCCTAATGAAAACCACCATTCAAAAATACAATCTTTATGTGCAACTAATGCACATTCCAACCAGTATGACCTACTAATGCACAAATGCCATGAATAGCATTCATACAATGAGAGTGAGTAAAAAGTCATCAAAATGTCCCCAAAAAGTTTGTCTAACATAAGGCTTTGGCTTCTCAACCTATAGGTTGTGGGTTCAAATCCCCCGTTGAATCCCCTCTAGAGGGACACCTTGTGCTCACCTCACATTCACGTTGTTAAGGCTCTTACCCAAACACTCAAGTGCAGCCCAAGGGAGGATCCTACCTTGTTGCTACAAGTTCTCTCTGTTGTTCCTAGTACATGTGGTGCATCCATTAGGTGGCCATGGTGATGCCTACACGTAGCTTTTGCCCGATTGTACCTAGCCATTGCCGACCATGTGTCATGGCTAATATTTGGAAGGGATACGCATCTCCCTCTGTGGACCCTTAGTGTGTCGATTTTTTAAATAAAAAAGACGTCATCAAAATCAATACCTTTCTCTTGAGCATACACTTTTGCCACATGTCTAACCTTATAGCGAGCAACATGAGCAACATTACCACAAGTCTTGCTTTTAACTTGAAAACTCACATTCTAGGAGGTGAACCACACAAAGACCATGTGCCATTCTTTGCAATAACATCATACTCGGGTTGCATTGAAGCCAGTCAAGTTTTTGAATTTGTGCTTCATCGAATGAAAACAGTTCTTTCTCATCATACATACTAAACACAGACAAAACGTAACAATTTGAGGCATGAGAGACATTTTGAAAACCGGAACAAGTATGGCTAGATGAAGCAAGGTTTGCACCAACCATTTTGACATACCTTCAACCCATAGACAAGTCCATGGCTCTTTAATGGTGCAAGACTACGATGCAATGTGACTACTTCAGAGAAGAATTTATGGACATTTTACGCAACATGATACGGGGTTGCAATTTAAAGAGACCCCTGCCATGGCCAAGAGAAAGAATAAATGAGGACACCAAGAAGCACCAATCTCAGTACATTTGAAATCTAGCTTTGGTATCTATGAAAACCTTTTCAGCTATGGCAGCGCCATTACCATCTGCCCTTTTTATTTCCAAGTTTGCTTTTTGATATTGAGCCGTGCCTCTGATAACATCAGCAATGAAGTCATCGAAGCCTATGGCAATGGCAGCTTCAGCTTGCGCCCCATAAACCAGTCTCTGTTTGAAAATGAAAATTTGCATTCAATACATTGTGTGAATCAGCCAATCTTTGCCGTTGCAAACATCATGATTCACATACCTTTATCCGTGCCAAATGAATGGCACCAAAACACATTGGGCATGGCTCGCAAGATGCATACATTTCACAGTCCGAAAGTTCGAGGCGGCCTAGTTTCTTGCATGCCTGTCATAACAAGCTTAAGTCAGCTCAAAACCCCACTCATGACATCAGAAGAAATGTAAGGAGCCTGATCAGCACCCCCCCAAAAAAAAGAATCCCAAAGAAGACTACAATTAAAAATACATTCACATAGCCTTTCAAACCTATCTCATAAGTGATCACAGCAAACCAAAACTCTTCAAAGCAGCATTGAGTGAAACAAGGGTATACCCATTAACAGTGACAGGGTCTTGAAAGATGCCCTAACTTTTGCAGGCAAGCAAATAACTATGGACTGATTGAGACCTACTTTTCAGCACAAGAATCGCAAATGAAAAATTCAATATCGTAAAAAAATAAAGAGATGCCAACTTTCTTATTCTGAGCATAATTTATGTCTCTAAAGTTTAAAAGCCAATCATAAGCATGACGATAACCATATTTCCGTTATGATTCTGATACTAATGCAGTACATCTAGGCTGCATTGATCGTTTAAACAAGATTTCAACTTTCTCCAGGTTTCATGACCACAGCACCTCAAATGTGGGTGTGACTGGGTCTAGTGTCACACCGCTGTCCACTTTGACATGTGCCCACACTAGCTTGTGAACTGGTCGATTGTAAGAAGGACACGGATCCTATCATGGTATGCACTCGCTTCAATTGTATGTCCAGGAAAATTTATGTCATGTGCAGCAGATGATAAACATGACACCAGAATCAGTTGCCCACACTAACACAATGCGTCTTACTTGGTTTCTTCGTTCCCTGCTTCTTTCTTATCCAAAGTATATTCCTTAACCCTCATGGAGAAGCTAGTGAGGGCAAAGAGAGGTGAAAGTTACCTTCAGAAGAGATAGGAGTAGATACTTTGTCACAAACTGATGATGTGGCAGTACTGCCCAGACAGAGGTGTTGGCGTGGCAGCAGGATGATGTGGCAGCGCGCATCAGGCGCACTCTCGTCTTCATCGCTCTGTCTTACAAGAGCATAATCCATAAAGAATCCCAGATTACACATGGGTTCTTGTGGAGAATCTGACAAAGATAACATCTCTCGGTGGGCAAGCAAAGAAAAGTTGAAATCCGGCGCGAGAACTGAAGAAAAGAATGAAGAATAGGAAAAATTTGCGGCGGGGAAGTTTGCTAGAAGACCTTTGAAAGTCTCTTCAACAATTGAGAATTTGGATATGCGACAGAAGGTAAAGTTGATCCTCTCAACAAGCTCTGCGCATTGACACGAACGGATCTTATATCCAACAACTCTGGGAAATTAGGGTTTTTGCAGAAAATTTAGTATGTGTGGAATTAATGTTTTTGGAAGCTCTTGCTATCTATGTGCAGATAACTACTAGGAGCGAGGAACATGCATATGAGAGCATTTGGAAGCATGGAGCCGGACATCGACTCTTTTGCAAAGAGGTGAACCATTTGCTTGAAATTTTGTCTGTTTTGCAGGTGAAATCGAGGATGGCATGGCAAGATATTTGCATCTGAAAGCAATCAGGAGCGACAACAACTCATGAATGAATCCGTCAATTCAAGATAAGAATTTTGAAATTTAAATGATGAATGATTCTAATACAATATGAATAAGATGATTGGATGCTGTGGGTGAGCGCATCAAGAGTTCTTGCGGGATGAGATGGCTACACAGGGATCTAAGTGCATCAAGACTTCTGGACGGATAAGATGACTACACGATTAAAACAGTGTTCAGTATGAACTGTGAGAATGAAGAACTTTAAAATAGAAATTTCCGAAGATGATTCTCATTTATGTATGAAATTAATGTTTTCTAGAACTTGCTATTTATGTGCAGATAACAAGTGAAATCGATGATGATGATGAATTCGGAGCAATGACAACTCCAGAATGAACCTGACAACAAAGAGAATCATGAATTTGGAATCATGATGAATGATTGAAGGGAACTGTCGTGAGCGCATCAAGAGTTCTCGCGGCATGAGATGGCCACACAGCTAGAACTGAATGATTGAAACACTTTGTTTAGTATGAACCCACTGTCTCATTGATGGATTTGGATCCCCGGAAATGATTATTCGCACGTGACTGTGCTTGAGTGTAGATGGAATGATTGACGAAATGACTGCAGCATTTCAATCTCAAGAAATCTATGGACATGATCGCAATATGGGATTAGTTAAGCGATTACTAAATACGTTGCCAAGAATCATCGTCCTACATCAGAAGAAATCTATAGACATGATCACAATATAGGATTAGTTATCCGACATCAGTGAGGTGCGGTGCGGATCTAGATACGATTGCTAATATGTTGCCAAGAATCATGGTCCTAGACTCTATGTGATATGATTTGAATGTGATGTGACTATTGTCTTTGTACAAGTGCATAGTCTTTGTACAAGTGTTGGATTTGTGTCGATGTGTCCAATTTGTCCCATTTGGTTTAACTTTTTAGTACTCACCAACTTATGAAGTCCTGCCGAGGAGCCTAAATGACTTCAATTGAGCCTAGCCACTTCTTTACTAGTCAGATTCCAGTGCCGATCAGCCCAACCATCTCGTGGTTGCTTGGACTTGACTCATGCGGGTGAAACTCTCGGATATCGGCCATTATACACTGGCCATGCAATGTCTGGGCATTTGGGATTTCAAAAAGAGAGTCTTAAAAATTAAATAAAAATTAAGGGAAGGAAACCAACAAACAAAGTTAGTGTTTGTCACAGTCTCGTGATATACCCCCCTCTCTTGAAATTGCCAACGTCCTCGATCGCATGCATCCTATACATGCCACAGATCATTTAGTGTGATTAGCACCCTTTTATCATCGCATGTATAGAAAGACTTTCAAACATATGTACAAATGACTTAATGAAACCTTCATATTTTTGTCATCTTTGTCTATTATAGAAGTGACCATTGTACCTTTGACATTTGTCAAGCAACGTACACTTCTATTGCACCAAATCCGTATGTACATGTGAAGTGCTAGCTCCAGCATCACCACTCCTTTGTGCATGTATCAAAACCTCTGACCTTTGCTTCACTGAAGTGATTTGAGTGGGGAATACGTGGGTTGTAACCAAAGGCTTCAAGGTAAAGCTGCAATACATTTGGTGACTCTACCAATTCACTCTCTTCCATCCACTTTGCATCCATAGGCGGATAGTTCTTGAACTTCACCAAATAATGTCTATTAACTTTTCTTTCTTTATGTGCCAAAATCTGCTCAGGTACTAAGATCTTATCAAGTTCCTCAACTTCAGGTTGATCTTCATCTGCCATATCTTCTGGCACACCTCCCACAAAGAGTCTTAGAAGACTCACATGAAACGCATTATGGATCTTCCAATTGTCTGGCAACTTCAACTTATATGCAGCATCGTTGATCTTGTTAGTTACTTGAAAAGGCCCATAATAGCGCATACTGAGCTTTGGAAACAACCTTTCCTTGCCCTTCATCTTCTTAATCTTGCCTTTTCAAATCGCAATAGGACCCAATCACCACGTGAAAACAAGAGTTCACGTCGGTGACGATCAGCAGCCCTTTTTTGCTTTGCTTGAGCCTTTTGCAAAGCAAGCTTAATTTTCTTATACATTTCATCCATAGTTTCTATGTATCGATCTACTTCAAAAATCTTATCCTTTGTGTGCAAGATGGGAGGAACCTTTTTGCCACCCTCAACAATTTCAAAGGGTGCCTTGCCTCTTGACGAATGCACCGTATTGTTGTATGCATACTCAAGGAGAGGCAAGTATTGTTCCCATTTGTCCTTATTGTCTGACATATAGCATTTGAGCAAGTCTAGGACAGTAGAATTGGCTTTTTTTTTACTGTCCATCAATTTGTGGATGAAATGAGAATGAAAACTTAAGCGTAGTGCCCATGTTTCCAAACAAACCTCTCCAGAAGAAACTTGTCATGCGAGGATCAAGATCATTGACAATTGACTGTGGCATACCATGGTACTTAAATACATTGTAAATGAACAATCGTGCCATCTGATCAAATTTTATCTCTTCTTGATAGGAATGTTTGCTGAACCTGCAAATTACGGTCCATATACCATCATTCCTTGGCTGCGTTCGTGGAAGATCAAAGATAAAATCCATAGCTAAACTTTCCCATCGCTTGTCTGGAATAGGCAATGGTTGTAATAACCTGGTGCCTTTTGCCCGTCAAACTTGACCTTTTAGCAAATTATGCATGCTTACACAAAGGCATCCACATCTCTCCTCAAAGTAGGCTAATAAAGAATGTCTCGACCGCTTTCACTGTCGCATCTATGCAACTATGCCTTGCATACACTAGGACATGACTTTCTTCCATAACCTTATGTCGCAGTGGCCTTGTAACACATAGTTTGCCATGCATCATCATAGACCCGTCCCTGAGTAGATAGTGCTCATGGCGTTGTCCATCTAACAACTATTCAAAGATCCTCGCAAAATCTTCATCGGTAGCATACTAGTTCTACATATCATCAAGCTCATGATGGTAAGGAATTGAAACAGCTGAAATTTGTGGCTTTCTTGACAATGCATCAGCCACAACATTCTTCTTGCCTTCCACATACACAATCTTAAAGTGGAACATAGACAGAATGTTTGCCCATCGCATATGCTTTTCAGATAACTTTGACTGTGTCACGAGGTATCGCAAGGTCTAATGGTCTGTTTGGACAACAAAACTAGCACCATGTCCATTTGAAAGTGACCTCTTTCTTTTCTAAAGCATGTAGGGGTGAAGCAATCTCAACAAAATTTCGAATGAACCTTCTGTGATAGGAAGGTAATCCCAAGAAGCTACGAACATCATGCACAGTCTTGAAAGCTGGCCATGTCTTGATTGCTTCAGCTATGTCTTGATTGCTTCAACCTTAGCAGGATCCATTCGGACACCATCCTTTGACACTAAGTGCCCCAGAAAGTGGATCTCTTCCAAGAATAATTCACTTTTCTTGCCATTGATAAGCAACATATTACTGCGTAACTCTTTGAACACAATGGTCAAATGATGCCTATGCTCCTCTTCATTCTTCGAATAGACTATCATGTCATCAAAGAATGTGCCAACAAACTTTTGATGTGCACAGAAAATCCTATCTATCATCCTATTAAACGTAGCACGAGCATTTGTAAGACCAAATGGCAACACCAAGAACTCATATAGACCAAATGTCGTCGTAAACGTAGTCTTCTGCACATCCTCATCTATCCTCCTGAAAATTGCCGCACTCTCTAAGCGATCGAGAATATCATCAATCCTTGGAATAGGAAACCTGCTCTTGATAACGTTCTTACTCAATGCACGGTAATCAATGCACATGAGCCAAGAGCCATCTTTCTTTTGCACTAAGAGCACTAGAGAGCAAAAGAGTGAAGAACTAGGTCGAATCAACCCTTTTTTCAACAACTCCTCTACTTGGCTAAAAATCTCTTTTTGTTGGGCCGCACTAACCCTGTAGTGAGGTCTATTTGGTGAGCTACAACTTGGCTCTCGCAAATATGTTGACCTTTTAAGGTTGGCCAACCCACATGAGAAACACCCCTAAGGGCTAGAACATGTCTTCTGGTAGTCAAAGGGTGTTGAACCCACCACCTTTGAACTCCACCTTAAGGGGTTGGGCTACCTCCATCATACGGAGGTTGGTTGTGTGTGTTATAATTTCAAGTTGTAGGTATCTCTCCAAGAAAGAAAAGGCTGACCTTTCTTTATCTAACAAATATAAATTTGACTAACAATTATCTGAAACATCACGAGCAAAAATCAAGTATTCAAAAAGATGATTTTTAATTAAAGAACCGATAGCACATGAAACCGGCCCGTAGGGCGGTAGGCGTTGGCTTTCACCCGAAATTCTTTACTTTATACACACACACAGAGCACTTTGCAAAGGAGACCTGTAACGGGAATTAACACTTGATCACACACACGGCTCGGAAGCTAGAATGCTCCGAGCAGACGCCGACAACCTGTAGGCCCCAAAATTGGCGCCCCTTTCGGTATTTCTTTATTCTTTAGGAGGGTAAATTACAAGGTAAGGTCCTGGGAATCCTTCACGTGTATCCACCTAGATACCATTTGATTTGGCCAAATTTCGGCAGCATAACAGCCCCAAAACTTGCGCGAAACCAATTCCCCTGCTGGAACTCACTTGCACTAGCGTATACCCTCTGATTCCTGTCCAAAAACAGTAAATTCAGCACGCTGTATTTACTGGTTTTTGCCCTGTTTTCAGCCCCAAACAATCCCCTAACTGTCCTTTGCCAGTGGGGCACGATTCCCAATGATCCTGGCGTCCGTATGGCTGAAAAACAGTAAATATACAGCGCATACACAGCGCTGATTTTGCACCTGTATGGTGAGGTTATGACCCTCACCAGTGCCTGCTTTGGAGCAGCAGCTAGCTACCCCTGTTCCTGCTCAAGGAGGCTCTTGCCTTAGCACAAAAGCATGAACCCACACAACTGTACATCAGTCAAATGAGTAGCCCTCTTGTGGGGCATCACATAACTGCACGTAGAGGAGGGAGAGAGCAGTGTGTAGTGTGCAGGGCATCACTCCTAGCACCACACTGTACATGAGAGGGAAAGGAAGCACTCCATAGCTCGTAACCTGTGAGAAAAGCTGAAATGAGGCCTCTCCCAGCATAAAAATCAGCGCCCATTTTTCTGCAAGAGGAAAGTTCGCGAAAATGTGACACTTGGCGCATTTTCAAGCATTTTCCCGTTTCGGGTTCACCACTTAAAAATATCCCAACCGACGCGTCAGTTGACTTCGCGGCAAAGTTATAAAGTGTTCCCCTAGTCATACCGGAGGTAATGACGCGAACACATTTCACGGCCCAAAATAGCAATTCCCTAAATTTTAGGAGATGCTTCCGTTGGGCTCCCACTGGTCTTCTGACCATCTATCCTCATTGGGACCGCATCCAAAAATGCAATGTGGCCCAACTATCGGATACTTTTTGTTGGTAGTCCCAACTTGACTTTACACCTTAATTGAGTTCACTTCCTAGTATCCACCAACTTGCTAAGTGCGACGGGGGGACCTATATGATCTTGCTCTGAGCCTAGACATCCTCTTACCATACGAATTCTAGTGCCGACCACTTCCCGTCTGCGGGTGAATCTACCGTTCACATTGGCCATACAATGTCCGACCGTTTGCTACTTCAAAAAGAGGGTCTCAAAACAAATAAAATAAAAAACCCCATTGGAAAGAAACCAACAACCAAGGTTAGCAGTTGCCACATCTCTGTGACATGGTTAATAACTGCCACGTCCTCGTGACAGCACAAGTGAAACCGGCCCGTAGACTCGCTTGAGGGCGGTACACTAAAGCTTTCACCCGAATATTTACTTGAACTTTACGACACAAAGCAACTCCACGAATAAACCTGTGATTGGAATTTAACACTTCAAACAAAAGCACGGCTTGGCAGCTAGAGTGCTTACAAGCAGACAACGACACCCTATAGCCCCAAAGACTGGCGCCCCTTTCGGTATTTCTTTATTCTTATTAAACTTGGGAGAAAACTTGCAAATTCCTACGAGCTGTCCCGCTTTTAACAGGCTGAAAATGACCTACTCTAGCGCGATTTCGGAAACATAACCGCAGTAGGAGGCTTCACAGGCAAAATCCCAGTGCAAAAGGTGACTTTCCCAATGCATTCGAGCACTTTTCCAAACCTGGTGAGAATCTACCGCACACTAAATTCTTTGTTTTTTGCCTCGAAAATACACTAGATCGCCTGTACAATGATCTCTCGCTTCCCCGAAGGTCCTCAGGTAATTAGGGATCAAAAAGGGTCAAAACCCTAAACCTGCAAAAATACACAGCAAGCTATAATTTACTGTTTCAAGCTCCATTTCGTGTGCCAATCACATCGGTAGCAAGCCCTCGAGCTCCCGCACCTGTAGAGCTACTCGGACGAGATTTCTCGTGTGAAATCTCTCCGGATTCACCTGTACCTGTGGAGGATTAGCAATTAGCTAATCCAATACCAGTGCAAGAAGCTCTTGCCTTGGCAAACATGTATGAACCCAGACAACTGTACATACAGATAGATAGCCCTTGAGCCGGGCATTATGTTTCTGTATTCAAAGGGGGAGAGAGATGCACGAGAGCGGACTCATCGTGCTACATAGAACAAGGGAGAAGGCAAGCTTTCCATTAAAGCCGTAAGACCTGCACCCACTACTCACACACACATTGTAGGCACTTAATGAAGAAAATCAGCCCTCCTCTCTCAAAAATGGGCACCCCCTCTTGGGATGAGTCTGGCAAATTGATCTGGTGCCGCCAAGTGTCCACTTTGACTCTTTTGAGTCAATTTCCTAGTACCCACCAACTTATAAGTGTCGCGTGGGGCCTAAATGACTTTGAACCGAGCCTAGACAACCTTTTACTGCTCGGATTCCAGTGCCCCGCCAACTCGAGTCGACCTGGCCTTTACTGTTGTGGATGAAACTCTCGACTATCGGCCATTTCTGTCACAAACTGGTGACATGGCAGGCCCCCAGACGCACACTGCTGACATGGCAGGTTCTCGCAAAACGCGCATACAGGTTGACATGGCAACACCGTACGGATTTTTGCAAATCACGCTGACATGCTGACGTGGCATTGTACGGAATTCCACAATCTGCGCTGCTGCTTTGCTTTTGGCTGGCTGAATTAGTGTTGGCAGCTTTTGGGACAGTTTGCTTTTATTTTTTAAATCTTTTGGGGCTCTGCTTTTGGGCATTGTAACAAATTGCTGACGTGTCGAAACCCTAATTCTGTCAAGAACCCTAATTCAGTTGAAACCCTAACCCTAAAATCAAAAACCCTAATTCTGACCAAAACTTTAATATTGCTGAAACCCTAACCCTAAAATCAAAAACCCTAATTCTACCCGAAACCCTAACCCTAACCCTAACCTTGATTTACTACGTGGCCTACTGTACGGACACAGCGCGATTTACGAAAAGCTGGCAGGTTTTGGCATTGCTTTTTGAACCAGGAGCTTTTGAGTTTTGAAGGCTTTTCAGTGTAATTGCTTTTTAGGCCAAGGGCCTTTAAATATGAGGTTAGGGCTCATTCTCTGGCATGCTTCCGAGAGAAGATGCAGAGTCTGGAGTACCGGCTTGTATTGTATTGATGCAATATAAAGAAATACCTAAAGGGGCGCCAAGGTTTGGGGCCAATACTCTCTGGAGTGGAATTCCGCCACTCCGTGTTGCGTGTTGTCTCTCTCTTTCAGTTCAGTTGTTATTTGAAGTGCTTAAAGTTGTTCAGTTTGTTCTTTTCTATTGGCACGTGGTGCCCGCCTTGTGACAGTGGAATCAGAGCATCAGGCGTGCGCTTTTCTGAAAGCATACCGGTCCTACGAAAGAGCAGACAGAGCAAACCGCTCATGTCTTACAGGGCATAAGCCATTAAGATCACTTGCAAAAGAAGGATCCAAGATTTGTTTCGAGTCACTGTTCTTCTCAGAGGCAGGGCCATGCAGATGTTGACAGCTACCAAGCAACATACTCCAAGTACTTGGCAAGCTTTCAAGAAAAATTTTGCCCGAAGTTATATGATTTCTGACATCTTCCTTCGGAGTGCAACTTCTAGCAGAGCGGGCTATCCTGAAATGCTTTCCATTGAAACCCTAGCAGATTATATCTTGAAATTTCTCGACATCTCTCAGTAGATGTCTCTTCTCGAGTTGATAACCTTGGAGGTTCGGTGTGATTGCTATCTCTTGGGACCACCATCGCCGCCAAAGAAACACTGTTTGTCCAAGAGCTGATGGACCATGCTGTGCTCGGCTATGACCTCATGGAAGGAACCTAACCCTAATTTTTGGTGCAGGTTTCAAGATGAAAAGTCAGTCGACTTTTCGAGCTCGAGTGATGTCGAGATTGCTTTTTGAGTTTGACTTCTGTTTGAGAACTTGTTTGGCGATCTTGTTTGAAATTTGTTTGAAATGGATGGTATCTGTTTTGAACCTATTTTGGTGCCGATTTAAATTGTTTGACTCTGGTTTGATACTGGTTTCATTGATTGGTGAATTTTAGTGCATCAAGACACCCGAGGAAGATCAGTACGGTCTGGGTGTGATGGCTAATTGTACTACGCCGGAATATCAAGAGTTCCGATATGGACGAAAGGAGAAGCTAACTCCTTGATCAAAACAGCAGAAAGGAGAAGCTAACTCCTTGATCAAAACAGCCAAAAGGAGAAGCTAACTCCTTGATCAAAACAGCCGAAAGGTGAAGCTAACTGCTTGATCAAAGGAGCAGAAAGGAGAAGCTAACTCCTTAATAAAAAGAGCAAACTGATCGTCCCTCGAAATGACCCTCGAAAATTTTTGAGCTAACTTGAGTTGTTTTGCAGATATACTGTAATCGCAGACGACTACTATCTTTCAAGAAGGGGAGATGTAACAAACTGCTGACGTGTCGAAACCCTAATTCTGCTGGAACCCTAATTCTGTCCAAAACCCTAATTCTGTTGAAACCCTAACCCTAAAATCAGAAACCCTAATTCTGCTGAAACCCTAACCCTAAAATCAGAAACCCTAATTCTGTTGAAACCCTAACCCTAAAATCAAAAACCCTAATTCTACCTAAAACCCTAACCCTAAAATCAAAAACCCTAACCCTGATTTACTGACGTGGTGGGTTGACACGTGGCCTGCTGTACGAACACAGCGCGATTTACGAAAAGCTGGCAGGTTTTGGCATTGCTTTTTGAACCAGGAGCTTTTGAGTTTTGAAGGCTTTTCACTGTAATTGCTTTTTGGGCCAAGGGCCTTTAAATATGAGGTTAGGGCTCATTCTCTGGCATGCTTCCGGGAGAAGATGCAGAGTCTGGAGTACCGGCTTGTACTGTATTGATTCAATATAAAGAAATACCTAAAGGGGCGCCAAGGTTTGGGGCCAATACTCTCTGGGGTGGAATTCCGCCACTCCACGTCACATGTTGTCTCTCTCTCTCTTTCAGTTCAGTTGTTATTTGAAGTGCTTGAAGTTGTTCAGTCTGTTCTTTTCTATTGGCACGTGGTGCCCGCCTTGTGACATGCATCCCTTGTAAGAATAAATAAGTCCTTAGGGACTCACTCATTAGAGCATCTAGACGTAGAGTCTGACAGGTGTAATGGCTACGTCCCTATCGGGTGCCGCTAGAACTACCTCTACAAGTGGTCCCATCCGATCGGGAGTGATCTCAAGCCGCGCCGCCAATTCCAATGAAACGAAGTTGGCCTTGGCTCCTCCATCAAAGAAGATCAGGGCTTCTTGGTCTTTTACTTTGCCCCAAGCTCGGTAAAGTTCTGTACTCTCGTCCATTGTGCTGGGATCAGTACCCACGCAATCTGGAACCAATCCGGTTTTCATCTTGCTTTTTCTTCCAGGTTCCTCAACTGCTCTCGAACTCTCAGGCCCTTCGTCGTCCTTGTCGTTCTGTTCTTTCTATGCCTTTTTAGGGCACTTCGCGGAGATAGGCCCAGTTTCCCCGCATCCAAAGCACTTCCCCTCCTTTATGTAGCGAGCCCTCTCTTGAGGAGTGAGTTTGGGACGTGCATCCTTTCTGGGTTGCTCTTCCTCTCTCTATTTTCATTTGTCAAAGTCTATTCGGTCATGATTTCATCCGTGGGGTAGATCAAACTGCCCAAGTGAATGGCAAAACCTCGTTTCGTTTGACTCATCAGCTCCTGAGGTGGGCCGTACTCCTCGCGTGAATCTTCGTCGCCTCTCTCATGCTTGTCACCTATATGCGAAGTATACATTCCGCTTCGGGTGACGACCATGCACTATGATCTTTGGTTCGTAAGTCCACGCGGAACTTGGGTTCTTGAGGGTCTTGGGTTCTTGGGTTCTTGAGGATCTTGAGATTCTTAAGGTTCTTGAGGTTTTCTTTTGCTTGCAAATCGCGTTTGAGAAGGATCTTCTCTTCACCCGAGTTCTACTCTTTTCCGCGGGCGCACCCCTTGGCGGCCTTGCGCTCACACCAAGGTTGCTTTGTCCCAACTCACGTTGATTGGCCGGCCGCTAAGTGCACGGTCCGCTCTCAATGAGTGAAAAGAGACACAAGGGGAGGTTGGACAAGCCCTTCTTTCTTGGGATTCCTTCACTCTTCAACAAAACACGATTAGGAATCGACACGCCCAAGCGAACTTGGGTTCGTGCGACCTCAACAAGCAAAAAAAAATTATTGTGGTTCTTTCCTTGAGTGATACAAAACACTGCCAAAGCTCTGATACCAATGTTAGGTGCAGCAGAATGAATGTTTGTGCTTTGCTCAAGATGAGTGCTCCGAACTGTGCTCAAGGTTCCTTTTGTTCTTATGGAAGGTAGAGCCTTCCGTTCTTAATGAGAGAATGCTATGATCATAAACAAAGTGAATGGACACTGTGCGTGCAAGTGTATGAGGCTGAGAGATGGAGAGAGAAGAGAGATACGACACCAGAGACGTTGGAGAGGGGGAATGGGGGAACACACCCAACACAAACAAAAGGGCCTCTCTATAGCTCAGGGTATTCACAGCACCCCTATCCTCTCAGAAAACACCTTCAAAGAAACACTTAACACTAGCACACCACCGCCTGCTCAATTGCCACTGTTCACACACTCTACAAACCACCACACAAGATACTCCTACTACCACTGCCTGTCTCCATCCTTACACACACAACACCTTAATCTCACTCCCTCACAACACACCATCGGTCCTGGGGGGCACACACTTCCACAAAGCCGACACCGAGGAAGAACATGAAAGCAGGAGAAAGAGAGGGGGGAAGGGGAAACAACAGCACGGGAGGCAACTGTGGCTTGATTGCACTTCAGAAAACATATACACGGGCTTGCACTGCCATCACCATGGCCATTTTCAAGCAAAAGTTACAAAGGGGCTAGCTTGCTTGAGAATTCCACTTTGCAAGCTTCAAACGGCACACCAAAAGGCCAAGAAAAAAAGCCCCAAATTTGATCCATTTTTGACTTTTATAGAGGGGGACTTTAATTTGGGAATTTACAATTTAATAGGTCCACCAAGCACCTTGAATTGGCATCTTTGGGAAAGGGGGCACCGCTTTGCTCTACCTCTCTCTTCTTCACTCTTTGCACTGGGGAGGGGGGCATTAGCGATGTCGCTATTGCCATCTAGCTTTCTCATTTTCTTATTTTTTACCTTTCACTTTTACCCTTTGGAGTTCCACTTTGCACTGCTCCATTGATTTGATTTTAACTCTCTCTCTCTTTATCCGACTCCTCTTGCTCCCTTTTGGCCTTGGCCTACTTGGCCCTTAGCGCTTTGATCCATTTGGCCGCCTCGGCTTTTAGAGTTGTCCCTCGGCTCCTTTGGTCTTCCCCCTTGTTCGGTCCCTCTTACCTTTGCCTTTGTTTGGCCCAAACGCCTTTTGCAATGTCCACCCTTTCTCTCTTTCTCTCTCTATGCCGCGGGACCTTCCTCTTACCTGAGGGGGGGAGGCAATAGCGATATCGCTATTGCCCCCTCTCTCTCCTTTTGAAATTTCGGGGCCCATTGGGCCGTGGGAAATGCCCTTGTCGGGCGTCACGTCATCGCCACTACTTGCACCCACGCGGCCGCGCGTCTCCTGCGCCGCCCTTGCCCGGCCAAAACCGCCGGCGTCTCCGCCTACTCAGCGCCGCGTTCGGCCACCACAACGCCGCCAAGTCCCTCGCCATGGCCACGAGCTCCCAAGGAGCCCTTATGCTTCACATACCTCAAATGGAGTTGCGCCCCAGCTCTTATACGCCGAAATCAGTAGTCGCGCGCGCATATGGGATATTCTTGGGTGCCACGTGTCACTCGCTGACCTCATGGCTTTAGAGCCTTGCAAAAGTTTGAAAACATTCCATAAAAAAAACCAATTTCTTCTCACACTGCTTGTCTGCTTGCCAACTGGCACCCGGTAATCGAATTTCGGGGCCGTAAGGTTTAACTGATGGAGCTGGTTCTCGACTTCGAACCCTCCCGTGCTCACCGCACTCTGACTCTCCCAAGTCTACCAAACAAGGCCGACAAAACACAAGAAAAACATCTGTAATCACCGCTCAAGGAATAGCCCCCAACTTTGACCTGCAGTATCTTGCGGACCAGGAACCCAATTGGTGAACCGTCAATTTTGTGATATTCCCCATGATGCACACTGCCGCCGAGAACCTTGGCGAGGCTAAAATGATGCCAGATGGCACATCCTTCAATGCAACCAAGTGGGCTCAGACCCGGACCCCGAAAAATCTTCTAATGGCCATAACTTGCCATCCAAAGCTCCGATTCGCAATCCGAGAAGACAGGCATGCTCCACAACTCGAGCACTACACACATATGTACTGACATTAGCTCGGGCCACCTGTCCCCAGCTGCCCTGTCCGTCGGGGATCTGCTACACACCCTTTCTTTAAACTACAATATCTTGCACATCGGGGCTCCATTTGACGAGCCGTCTGGACCGGCTTCTAGAGTACGCTGAACTCTACATTATAGAGCTTTGACTTGGCATTACGGATACCTTGACCTGCCATCCCATTTGAACCATTCCATAGCACTTTTGGCCTAAAAAGCCACTTCAAGCATGCATTCTCGCTGTCCTTGGGCTGCCTAGGGCCTTGGTACCTGCCCTAGCCTTCTGCACTGCACTCGACTGCACCCTTTGCATGGCATAGAACACCTACTAGCTTCGACCCACTTTAGCTGCACCACCATTGCCCAACCCCCTCGTCGAACATTTATGTTCGACCAAAAGCATATGTACAAACTTTAAAACTAGCACACCAAACTGATGATTAAAAGCACTCACAAAACCACAACTACATGTACAGGCTATGTACAAAAGCTTCATCTTCTTTCTCTCGCACACTGCATGCTCTAAGTGGGTTGCCCACCCCCCTTGACTATAATTTGCTGCACTTCAGGCACTAGACTCCTCTCGAAATACAATTTGAGCCGCACACCATTCACCCTATTCCTGAGAAGCTTGCCATTTGCTCTTAACAGTTGATACGTCCCATTCGGAAAGGCCGCCTTCACTTTATATGGACCCGTCCACTTCTTCTTGAACTTCTTCTGGAATGTGAAATCCAGATAGCTTTCGTACTTCATGACCAGGTCTCCTTCCTCTATCTTCTTGTCCGGCAAGTTCTGATTGAACTTGGCAACCCGCTTCTCTCTCTGCTTCACATAGTAGTCTGCCGCTGCCTCTCTGTCCATCTGTAGAGCCTCCAAACTGGCTATCCGGTCCTGTAGAACCCCTTGTTGAGTGGCATTGACATGCCACATACCCTTTAAAGCACCTAGTTGTGCATGCACTGGCAACACCGCTTCCTTACCATAGACAAGCTCGAATGGAGTGAAGTTTGTAGCCACCTTATAGGACGTCCTATACCCACAAACACTTCTCCAGATTTGCTTCCCACTCAGCTTCCTGCTTGTACACATACTTCGTTAACATCTTGGCGATTTGACCATTAGCACTCTCAACTAGACCATTGCATTGGGGGTGATAGGGTGAGGAAAACCTATGTTGAATCTTTAACTTTTCCACTAATGCGCTCATGAGCTTGCTTCTAAACCCTTGACCCCTATCAGAAACTAACACCCATGGAACACCAAAACGGCAACAGATATTATCAAACACAAACTGAGCCACCACATTAGCATTTACTTCCTTCACTGCTTTGGCCTCGACCCACCTTGTAAGGTAGTCAATGGCTACCACCACGTACTTCTTACCACTTATAGACTTTGGGAGAGGGCCTATAGCATCTAGACCCCACTTCTCGAAGGCGCTTTGTGCGATGATGGCGCCCTGTGACTCCGCTCCCAGTCGTCTCTCACCTATAGTCTGACACTCATGGCACGTCTTGCTCCAGTAATGCACATCTTTCACAATGGAAGGCCACCAAAAGTCTGCTCTAAGCACTCGAAACAGAACCTGGTCTTTGCCCTGATGCCCGCTCTCTTCATGGCATTGCTCCAGCACCATTCCTATCTCCTCTTTGTACAGCACCCTTCTAAGCACTCCATCACACCCATAGTTCATGAGATCTTCACCTACCAGTGTGAATTTGCGGACCTTTTGCACCACTCTTCTCTTTTGCAGCTTGGACAAACCCTCTGAACATTGCCCTGTACTCAAAAAGCCTTCAATCTCCTTAAGAGTCTCCCTACCTGCATAAGTGGTTGGGGCCACATATAGACCTGCAACATGCACCTGCACTTTGTTGCTGGCTAGTTGATCCACCTCTTGATTCTGCTCTCTTCTCACATGCTTGAATTGGACTTCTTCAAAAGACTTCAACATCTTCTTGATGGAAAAGAACCAATGCTTCAAAGAATCGCGCTTTATCTGCCATTGGCCTAACAGTTGCTTAATGACTAGCAATGCATCTCCCTTCACCACCAACCTTGAAATGCCGAACTTTATGCACTGCTTTAGACCCAAATGCAGAGTGAGATACTCCGCCTCATTATTGGTGTGGACATCCTCCAGATCATATGCCTTCGAGAATATAGTTCTGTTGTGTGGGTCGTGTATCACCACACCTCCTCCTGCCTTTTGCACTACCCTTCGATAAGCTCCGTCGAACCCCATAGTAAAAGCATCCTCCAAGTCGGGTTCCTCCTTAGCTTCATCTCGCACCACTCTTGGATAGGTCGGAAAATCAATGGCCTTGCTGACAAGAATGTTGGCCAGGTGAGACCGACTAGTGTGATCTACCTTAAACTCGAACTCGAACTCCTGTAACTCCAACACCCACTTTATTATCCTTCTTCCTGGCTTCAAATGTAGCACTACCTCTGGCAATAGGTTATTAGCCGTCAACACAAAAAACTTACGCACAATCAAATGGACTTTGAACTTCCTGCAAGCGAAGACCAAAGCCATCACCCACTGCTCTGCTTCGGTGTAGGTAGCCTCTCCTGGGCTAATCACCCTGCTCTCGAAGTAAATCGGCTTGTAACTTCTCCCTACCTTTTGCAATAGAACCGCTCCAATAGCAACTGTGCCCACCGTCGTCGACACATAAAAGTCGTCCTCTCGATTGGGAGGACACACCGCTGGCAACTGACACAAAATCTCCTTAACTCTATCAAAAGCCTCCTGAGCTTCCTCATCCCACTCATAACCATGCACTTGCTCAGCCCTATTTTGAAGAGGATGCACATATTGCGAGAGCATCCAAAAGAACCGTGATAAATACTTCAGCTTATGAACAAATGAAGCCAAACCTTGAGCATCTGATGGTGGCTCCATCAACACCAACGCCTTCACCTTCTCGGGATCCGCCTCTATACCGTTTTGCGATACCACATGACCTAACAGCTGCGCTCGAGGCTGTGCTAGCTTGCACTTCTTAGGATTCAGCTGACCTCCTTCTTCATCAAGCCTTTGAAAGCATAACTGGAGCTTTGACAAGTGCTCTAATCTTGAACTGTAGCAGCCGATATCATCCATGAAAACCCTAATAAAACGGCCCAAGTATGGACCACATAACCTATTCATCCAACCTTGGAAGGTGGCATATGCATTTCCTAAGCCGAATGGCATCCTGCGGCGGTAAGCGAAACAACCCCATGGCAATATGAATGTGGTCTTCAACTGGTCTTAAGTGCAATCCCTATCTGAAAGTACCCCGAAAAGCCATCCATAATCGAGTATCTTTCATGTCCAGCCACTTGGTTTAGGATTTCGTCTTGAAACGGCAAGGGATAGTGATTCCTCTTGGTCGCAGCATTCAATGGCTTGTAGTCAACGCACACTCTCCATTTCCCATTCTTCTTAGGGGTTATGACCACTGGAGAGACCCACTTTGACTCCTTCACAGGATATATGATGTCTACATCCAATAGCTTATTGATCTCCTGCCAAAGGGCTTCTTTTTTAATTTCCCCTAGTCTTCTCAGCTTCTGTGCTTTAGGCTTATGCCCTTCCTTAAGAACAATCTTGTGCTCCACCCCCTTTGCACCTCACAAATGCTTGTACTCCGTCACGAATGGGTTTGGATAGGATTCACACAATTGAACATAGCCTTCCTTTTCACCCTTGGTAAGTCTTCACTTAACATGCTTGAAACCTCCTCTATGCTTAAACCATGAGCTTGAGGCTGCATACCTTCTTCTTTAGGTGGAGAGTCGTCTATGGTGACCCCGAATAAGTCTGCATCTATCTTCAGCATGTCGTCCTCGCTCTCCTCTTTCTCTCTGCTAGTATAGCCTTCATCATAGCCCGTCTCGGTCTCGTACTCATAGCTCGTCGTATCGCCCTCATCTTTAACTGCCATAGGACGAGAACTCCTCTCCTTGGTCTTCAAATCAAGCACAATTTGTTTGCCTCTCTCTTTGTCAGGCAAAGTGAACACTTTACTCTCCCAATCTTGCTTTGCACCTATTGCCAAATGCCATGGCCTACCCAAAATGATAGGGTAAGCATTATCCCCTGCCTTCATCACAAAAAAATCAATTAGGCACTCTATGCCCATCACCTTGACCTTTACATCTTGCGCCACACCCAGACACCTAGCTTTGGTATGGTTGGCCATCCTCATGCGCACATTTGACCTGACTACTGCCTTGACTCCCGTCTCTTTCATGGCTGCTTCCGTCATGACACAAACCTGTGCTCCACCGTCTATGTAGGCTTGTACCTGCATCCTCTTCTCTATAACCGCATCCACCAATGGAAGAACATCAATGGGGCTACCTACCCTCAAGGCCATGTTTTGCACTGCTTGCACATTCCCCTTAGCTCTTGGCAGCCTGGTGCTAACACTTGTGGACCACTGCCTTCTTAACTTTGGATTTGAAGCTAACAGCTGACCAAACGTAATATTTGCTTTTTGATTTTGAACGTCACTTACCAGATTGTACTCGGGATAGCCTCGTCCTAGCTGGAAATCCGCTTGTTTGATCTTGCGACGCCTCCTTCTTTTGCTAGGCTCAGGCTGCTCTCTGCCTTCGTACACCTTCTCTTTGCCCTTGCGAGCTCTAGTTTCCCGCTCTGTCTCTGTCTCTGTCTCTGTCTCTGTCAGCTCTTGCTCTCTTATTGGCCAACACTTCGACATCCTGCTTATCCACCCCTATGATGTTTACTCTTGGGACCTCACCTCCATTTTGTGGAGCTGGCTGCACAGGATTCTCAACCGCGTGCTCTCTTGGACCATTGTATTGTCCTTGACCTCGACCTCTATTAAAAAGCGGGTAGATACCTCCTCTCTCTGTGTGGTTGAGGAAATCAGGTGCATAGTACCCTTCTTCTCCACAATTATAACACCTACCTGGCAGTGGCCTTGCCCTGCCCCTTGCTCCTCTTGGCTGTCCTCTATCCATGACACTGAGCCGCAACTCCTGCATCTGCTCAGATAAATCTTGCACTGTGCGCACCCAATTTTGCGGCACAACAGCTACACCTCGGTTTCCATGATTATCTTCATGTACAGCTTCTCTCGGACTCTGCGGTTGAACATGGGCCATCGTCTCATAGCCTGACACGCTCTGCTCTATCTTCTTTTTTATCTTTTTGCTCTTCGACCGTGCAATGGCTACCGCACCATTGTAATTCTCTGGGCTCTCAAAATCAACTTTCTCTCTCACCTTGGGGTGCAGGCACGCCATGAACTTGTCTAGCTTGAAGTAGTCCCCATTAGCCAATTGCATGGCTGCCGCTAGTTCTGCCCAACACTCTTCAAAATGGCCCAAAAACAAATTGAACTCTTCGCCTACATCTTGCTTAAGCACCTTCAGCTTTGCATCCAACTCGACTGGGGAAGTCTCCTTGCGAAAGTCGTGAACAAACCTCGCCCGTAGAGCCGGCCATGCTCACCTTCCAACGCGTCGTACAATGCTTTGGCTCTACCACGCATCACCAAAGGAAAAGTCTGCATTTTGCTATCCTCGTTCAACATACGCAACGACAGCATATACAGCTCAAAATCTGACATCCACTCGTCAGGGCTCTCTTCTCCTGTGAAAATCGGTCCATAGCTTCTAGCTGCCATGACTTCCAATGCAAAAAAACTCTTCTTTTCGATTAACTAGGAGCAATCAGTGTGCTCCTCAGTGGGGGTACCAGAAGATGGAGAGGGGGAATGGGGGAACACGCCCAGCACAAACAAAAGGGCCTCTCTATAGCTCAGGGTATTCACAGCACCCCTATCCTCTCAAAAAACACCTTCAAAGAAACACTTAACACTAGCACACCACCGCCTGCTCAATTGCCACTGTTCACACACACTACAAACCACCACACAAGATACTCCTACTAGCACTGCCTGTCTCCACCCTTACACACACAACACCTCAATCTCACTCTCTCACACAACACACCATCGGTCCGGGGGGGCACACACTTCCACACAGCCGGCACCGAGGAAGAACATGAAAGCAGGAGAAAGAGAGGGGGGAAGGGGAAACAACAGCACGGGAGACAACTGTGGCTTGACTGCACTTCAGAAAACATATACACGGGCTTGCACTGCCATCACCATGGCCATTTTCAAGCAAAAGTTACAAAGGGGCTAGCTTGCTTGAGAATTCCACTTTCCAGGCTTCACACGGCACACCAAAAGGCCAAGAAAAAAAGCCCCAAATTTGATCCATTTTTGACTTTTATAGGGGGGGACTTTAATTTGGGAATTTACAATTTAATAGGTCCACCTAGCACCTTGAATTGGCATCTTTGGGAAAGGGGGCACCGCTTTTCTCTACCTCTCTCTTCTTCACTCTTTGCACTGGGGAGGGGGGCATTAGCGATGTCGCTATTGCCCCCTAGCTTTCTCATTTTTTTATTTTTTACATTTCACTTTTACCCTTTGGAGTTCCACTTTGCACTGCTCCATTGATTTGATTTTAACTCTCTCTCTCTTTATCCGACTCCTCTTGCTCCCTTTTGGCCTTGGCCTACTTGGCCCTTAGCGCTTTGATCCATTTGGCCGCCTCGGCTTTTAGAGTTGTCCCTCGGCTCCTTTGGTCTTCCCCCTTGTTCGGTCCCTCTTACCTTTGCCTTTGTTTGGCCCAAACGCCTTTTGCAATGTCCACCCTCTCTCTCTCTCTCTCTCTCTCTCTCTCTCTCTCTCTCTCTCTCTCTCTCTCTCTCTCTCTCTCTCTCTCTCTCTCTCTCTCTCTCTCTATGCCGCGGGACCTTCCTCTTACCTGAGGGGGGGAGGCAATAGCGATATCGCTATTGCCCCCTCTCTCCTTTTGAAATTTCGGGGCCCATTGGGCCGTGGGAAATGCCCCTGTCAGGCGTCACGTCATCGCCACTACTTGCACCCACGCGGCCGCGCGCCTCCTGCGCCGCCCTTGCCCGGCCAAAACCGCCGGCGTCTCCGTCTGCTCAACGCCGCATTCGGCCACCACAGCACCTCCAGGTCCCTCGCCATGGCCACGAGCTCCCAAGGAGCCCTTATGCTTCACATATCTCAAATGGAGTTGTGCCCCAGCTCTTATACGCCGAAATCAGCAATCGCGCGTGCGCGTATGGGATATTCGTGGGTGCCACGTGTCACTCGATGACCTCATGGCTTTAGAGCCTTGCAAAAGTTTGAAAACATTCCATAAAAAAAACCAATTTCTTCTCACACTGCTTGTCTGCTTGCCAACTGGCACCCGATAATCGAATTTCGAGGCCGTAAGGTTTAACTGATGGAGCTGGTTCCCGACTTCGAACCCTCCCGTGCTCACCGCACTCTGACTCTCCCAAGTCTACCAAACAAGGCCGACAAAACACAAGAATAACATCTGTAATCACCGCTCAAGGGATAGCCCGCCCCCAACTTTGACCTGAAGTATCTTGCGGACCAGGAACCCGATTGGTGAACCGTCAATTTTGTGCTATTCCCCATGATGCACATTGCCGCCAAGAACCTTGGCGAGGCTAAAATGACGCCAGATGGCACATCCTTCAATGCAACCAAGTGGGCTCAGACTCGGCCCCCAAAAAATCTTCTAATGGCCATAACTTGCCATCCAGAGCTCCGATTCGCAATCCGAGAAGACAAGCATGCTCCACAACTCGAGCACTACACACATATGTACTGACATCAACCCGGGCCACCTGTCCCCAGCTGCCCTGTCCGTCTGGGATCTACTACACACCCTTTCTTTAAACTGCAATATCTTACAAACCGGGGCTCCATTTGACGAGCCGTCTGGACCGGCTTCTAGAGCACGCTGAACTCTACACTATAGAGCTTTGACTTGGCATTACGGATACCTTGACCCGCCATCCCATTTGAACCATTCCATAGCACTTTTGGCCTAAAAAGCCGCTTCAAGCATGCATTCTCGCTATCCTTGGGCTGCCTAGGGCCTTGGTACCTGCCCTAGCCTTCTGCACTGCACTCGACTGCACCCTTTGCCTGGCATAGAACACCTGCTCTGCTAGCTTCAACCCACTTTAGCTGCACCAACGTTGTAAAACCCTCCTCCGAAGGCCCCACTCTCGTCGACGAGAGTGGTCTACTTATGATTGCACAAAGTGGTACAATGACGATGCAATGGACTGACGCAACTAGGGACTATGCCGATGACGACGACGGTGATGACGACGACGACCTTAGGGCTGAAATCTGTGGTCTTCTATCTGCTGAATTTCGGGGCTGTTTCGGTGGCTGAAAATGACTGTTTTGGCTCCGTTTTTGAGGGCTGAAAATGGTGATATCTGCAATGCTTCTAGGGCTGAATCTGTTGTTGTGTCTAATGCTGAAAAACGTTGAACATCTGCAGCAAAGGGGCTGAAAATGAAAAACGCTGGCTGACTGCTGAGCGTTAGTGAAAAACGTTGGTCCTTGAGGATTTGCTGGTGATCATGGGAGTCTGGAAAACGCCAGGCAAAAGGTGGTGTTGGTGAAGACCAAAACGCTCGGGCTGACTGTCTATGGCGGTGATGCAAATCTGCAAAACGCCAGGGATGGGGAAGTGCTGAGGATGTCCAAAAACGCTAGGCTATGGGAAGCTTGGCGCTTGAGGGTTCTTGCTGAGAAGAATACTTGTTGAGCATGTGCTCCTGTTGCCTCTTCTGCCAAATAGTGCTAGCTCTGGTTTGCTTATATACAAACTTAGCAAAATTACCCTACCTACTTTTGTTGGAAAGTCACTTAAAAATAATAAGTGAAAAATGTCAAAAATAGGAAAAATAGGCTAAATGCACTGGAAAATTCCCCTAACTGAATCTGATGGATTCTGAAGGGAATATTGATGATCATGTTGTGTGCAACCAGAGGATATGCATCTACACTAAGTGACTGGGCATGCACGGTCTACGAATAGACTCACAAAAAGTGCCAGATCACTTCTAATCTAGACTTGATTGGACTGACTAAACCCTGATCATGCTGTAGCTTGTCCACGGACACACAGGGTTGGATGTGTCACGTGACATCCCCTCCTTTTCAAAGTGAGGTACTGATACCGAACTGTATGACGTCGAGAGAGATCACCAATAGCATCCGGAATCTTGGAAGGGACTCTTCGCCGGCCCACTCTGATGTGTGGGTCGTGCGGTACTTGAACTTCATAAAGGTCTGCAAAGCTTGCTTTTTTGGGCCGCGCCAAAAGCAACACAAAGTCTTCTGTGGCTCCTTCCTTGCTTCAACTTCTTCTAGAGACCTGCTGCTTTCGTCTTCAAGAATCTCCATGGTTGAAAATTCCTAAAACCATTTCCAACACAAGACCATGAACATACCCATTCCATGTAAGGTGAAGGAAAAAAATATTGTCTTCTCTAAAGACTGTGTATGCAATGTAGATGAACATAGAGACGGAGTGACAATCCATTCAGCAAACACATGCAAACAATGAGATCAAATTTTTTCTGTTTGATCGAAATCAATCAATTGTGGCAAATCACAATGGAAATGCCCATGCTTGGTGCACATACTTTCATGTGCTCGTTCGGACACTGTGTCATGCCAAGGAAGAGACATGAAATGTGAATTCCTTACATACTTTTGAGCTTTTCATGAACAATCCACACACATTCGTGCTCGACCATGAGAGAAACGTGGCCAACATACAATATGTCATGCCTAGGAAAAGGGATCACATAACGATGCTGACTAAAATACAGGAAACGATCACGAATGGAACATTCGAACAATGCATGCATATCAATCATGTGAACACATAATACTTCCTGTGAGGGTTTTTTGGACCTAAGCTCGAGAGCCAAGATCGGTTCTTCCTGAATGATCGAATCGTCTTGTGGGGGTTCTTTGAACCTCGACTCGAAAGCCAAGATCGGTTCTTCATGATTTGACCAAATCTACAACGAGGTTAGCTTCGCTAAAAAAAGCATCAACTAACACATCATCCTTGAGAACAATCGCATCTTCTTCATGCAACTCATCATGCTCGTGAGAAATCACATCTTGATCATGCAAATCATCATGCTTGTCATTGGCATCCGAATCATCGTGCTTAACAATATCATTCAAATAATCATGCTTATCTTTGTCATCCAAAGCATCATGCTTCTCATAATCATGCAAATTCTGTGTGTCATGCTGTGGAGAAAAAGAGACTGAGAGGGTCTCCTTATCCTGAATCCTTTCAATCTTGTCCTGCATATTAGCAATGAGAGATGGAGAATGAACAATGTCCTCTCCATGAATGACAATAGGAGAATCATTGTCAGCATTGAGAGTTATAGTGTTAGCCGCAAAATTCATGAGAGCATCATTCACGAAACCATCGAATGCCCAAAATCATATCACATCCTAAGAGAGGAGAAACAACAAATCTTCTAGTGAAGGCACTTTGTTGAATTGCAAACAACACATCAAGGCACTCCTCCGTGATGAGAGCGTCCATACCGGGACGAAAGCCAGAGACCTCGATAGGAAATCTCAGACTAACTTCGAGGCGGGCTCTCTCAACAAGAGAGGGACTGATCACATCATGCATACTACCTGGGTCAAACAATACGACAAAACGCTTCCCCGACGTACAACCATAACATTTAATGAGAGAATCATCAATGGGAGGGTCGGGAGAAACGTGGGGCACACTCGTGTTATCATTCATTGCATTGACAGAGAAAGTGGATTCGGTGGATTCTTTAGATTCATTCGATTCAAGCTTAGGACATGTTCTTTTTATGTGACCCTTAATGTGAATGAAAACAACGACCTTCCTTAGAATAAGTGCTTTGCTCTTCCGACGTGATGTATCCTCCTACAATTCCTTGTGCTACCTTTTCATATGGAGTAAGCTTAGGTTTAACAATTGTGTTAGCCTTACCCTTAGATTCATTGGAAGAATTCTTTTCTGAGAGACAGTTGGAAGATTGGTTAGAAGAGTTACCATTCTTACCGTTCTTACCGTTCTGAGGGTTCTAAGAAGTCTGCGAGATACTTGTGGAAGTCTTGTTCTCCTTAGGCTTTTCCTTGTTGTGCTTCATCTCCTGTGTGAGCAATCGCTACCGCCTTATTGAGATCGATTGGATCGAAAACCTCGACATCGTACTTGATATACTCGTCCAATCCAAAGAGAAAAGCCTCTTTGCGCTCATCATCCGATTTTCGTAATTGAGTGCCTAGCTGCAAAACACGATTAGAAAAAGACATGACTAGCATACCATTTTGCTTGAGAGAGCGCCAATCATCCTTCAATCGTGCGAGGTACTGAGGTGGCATAAACCGCGCCTTGAGCTTGTCTTGGAAATCAGCCCAATTGAAGGAAAGGGGCGTGAATTCGTCGGCTTCCTCTAGGTACGCGGCTAGCTGTGCCTCTTGCCATGCGTGGTACCAATTGATGGCATCACCGGCAAGGTGAATAGCTGCCGTCAAAACTTTGCTATTTCTTGTTTTCTTAGTTGTCGCAAAATAAGCATTAAATTGATGCAACCAAGAATGAATAACCGTAGCATCTATCTTACCGTCATACTTACTGAAAGTCAACTTCTCTGTGACTGGATGGTTGGAATCCATGTCATGGCTTGCACCACTTGAGGAACTCCCACGATCTTTGGGTGGTTCGGTCTTCGAAGCTAGCACTTGTCAAAACAATTCTTGAGTGCGTAGCTCTCTTTGAGCTTCACGCTCTATCTCCAAAGCCACTCTTTGAGCTATACGCTCGGCCTCCAAGGCCGCGCTTCTTGCCGTCTCTTCCGCCTTTCTTTGTTGTTTTCGTTCTGTGTGCGCGTCGCGCTCGCGTTCTAAAGCAAGGTGATTGTCTTCTTGTTGTGCGGCAAGTCTTGCGTCTCTTTCGTCGCGCTCACGGTCCTTAGCAAGGCAATTTGCTTCTTGTTTGCTGTCCCTAGCAAGGCGATTTGCTTCGTGTTTGTCCATCATGGCCATCATCTGCTTGACCATCATCCATAGGAGTTAGTACAACTCATGGCGTAGATGGCGAAGGGGGAGGGTCAAAAAGTCTCCTGGTGGGGAAAATTCTTCGTCGCCTCTCTCATGCTCATCACCTGTATGCGAAGTATCCATTCCGCTTCGGGTGACGACCATGCACTATGATCTTTGGTTCTTCAGTCCACGCGGAACTTGGGTTCTTGAGGGTCTTGGCTTCTTGGCTTCTTGGGTTCTTGAGGATCTTGAGGTTCTTGAGGTTTTCTTTTGCTTGCAAATCGCGTTTGAGAAGGATCTTCTCTTCACTCGAGTTCTACTCTTTTCCGCGGGCGCACCCCTTGGCGGCCTTGCGCTCACACCAAGGTTGCTTTTTCCCACCTCACGTCGATTGGCCGGCTGCTAAGTGCACGGTCTACTCTCAATGAGTGAAAAGAGACACAAGGGGAGGTTGGACAAGCCCTTCTTTCTTGGGATTCCTTCACTCTTCAACAAAACACGATTAGGAATCGACACGTCCAAGCGAACTTGGGTTCGTGCGACCTCAACAAGCAAAAAAAAATTATTGTGGTTCTTGTGGTTCTTTCCTTGAGTGATACAGAACACTGCCAAAGCTCTGATACCAATGTTAGGTGCAACGGAATGAATGTTTGCGCTTTGCTCAAGATGAGTGCTCCGAACTGTGCTCAAGGTTCCTTTTGTTCTTATGGAAGGTAGAGCCTTCCATTCTTAATGAGAGAATACTATGATCATAAACAAAGTGAATGGACATTGTGCGTGCAAGTGTATGAGGCTGAGAGATAGAGAGAGAAGAGAGATACGACACCAAAGACGTTGTAAAACCCTCCTCCGAAGGCCCCACTCTCGTCGGCGAGAGTGGTCTACTTATGATTGCACAAAGTGGTACAATGACGATGCAATGGACTGATGCAACTTGGGACTATGCCGATGACGACGACGGTGATGACGACGACGCCCTTAGGGCTGAAATCTGTGGTCTTCTATCTGCTGAATTTCGGGGCTGTTTCGGTGGCTGAAATGACTGTTTTGGCTGCGTTTTCGAGGGCTG
The DNA here is from genome assembly GCF_014529385.1 of Adiantum capillus-veneris. Taxonomy (NCBI): domain Eukaryota; kingdom Viridiplantae; phylum Streptophyta; class Polypodiopsida; order Polypodiales; family Pteridaceae; genus Adiantum; species Adiantum capillus-veneris. The sequence continues at coordinate 82,735,100 of NC_140953.1, read as the reverse complement.
AAAATGGTGATATCTGCAATGCTTCTAGGGCTGAATCTGATGTCGTGTCTAATGCTGAAAAATGCTGAACATCTGCAGCAAAGGGGCTGAAAATGAAAAACGCTGGCTGACTGCTGAGCGTCAGTGAAAACTGCTGGTCCTTGAGGATTTGCTGGCGATCATGGGAGACTGGAAAACGCCAGGCAAAAGGTGGTGTTGGTGAAGACCAAAACGCTAGGGCTGACTGTCTATGGCGGTGATGCAAATCTGCAAAACGCCAGGGATGGGGAAGGGATGGGGAAGTGCTGAGGATGTCCAAAAACGCTAGGCTATGGGAAGCTTGGCGATTGAGGGTTCTTGCTGAGAAGAATGCTTGTTGAGCATGTGCTCCTGCTGCCTCTTCTGCCAAATAGTGCTAGCTCTAGTTTGCTTAAATACAAACTTAGCAAAATTGCCCTACCTACTTTTGTTGGAAAGTCACTTAAAAATAATACGTGAAAAATGTCAAAAATAGGGAAAATAGGCTAAATGCACTGGAAAATTCCCCTAACTGGATCTGATGGAGTCTGAAGGGAATACTGATGATCATGCTGTGTGCAACCAGAGGATATGCATCTACACTAAGTGACTGGGCATGCACGGTCTACGAATAGACTCACAAAACGTGCCAGATCACTCTAATCTAGACTTGGCTGAACTGACTGAACCTTGATCATGCTGTAGCTTGTCCACGGACACATAGGGTTGGATGTGTCACGTGACACACTCGGTCTCCAAGGTTCAGCTTGAAGAGAGACACCTAAAGATAGATGTCTAGGAATTTCAAGTTGTAATCTGTTAGGGTTTTTGTGGCAAGAATTTTTAGGATACCCCACTCTGCCAGAAGCTGCACTTGGCAGGAAGATGTCATATAACTTCGGGTAAAAATTTCCTTGAAAGCTTGTGAAGTCCTTGGCGTGTGCAGCTTGGTAGCTATAGACATCCACCACTGCATGGCACTCTCTGAGAAAAGTGGTGGCTCAAAAGATCTTTGATTCTTCTGAGTAGTTCCTCAAGGTATGGATGTTGTCAAACTATTGCATGAACTGTAAAAATTTCCTTGTATCTTTCTCTCCCGTAAAGGGGAAAAAATAATGCTTTAAAATCTAGAAGCATTATCTCGCTCTATCTACTCTTAAGAGGACCGGTATGCTTTTAGAAAAGCACACAACTAAAGCTCTAATACCACTGAAACGAAACGAGCACCAAGTGCCAACTGAAAGAATAGCCTGAGACAGACCTTTAGCACGTCAAACAATTGAGCAGAAAGAAAGAGAGAATCCACTCAAGACACGAAGTGGTGGAGTTCCACTTCCAAACTGCAATGGCCCCAAACGATGGTGCCTCTTTCGGTATTTCTTTATATTGCTTTAACAAGGTACAACTCTATGGCTCTGCTTTGCATCTCCACACGTAGAATGCCAGAGAGAGAGCCCACACCACAAATTTAGAGGCCCTTGGCCATCGAAAGCAGTGTAAATGAAAAGCATCACGTCTAAAAGTATCTGGTCCAAAAGCAAGCGCCCAGAGGGCTATCCGTATAGTGGTGCCACGCCATCAGCTATCAGTGCTGCCACATCATCAATTGTATATTTAGCGTTGCCATATCATCAGTTGTCTGCGCAAAACGCAGAGATGTCCATACAACCTACGTCATTATCTTTTACACTAGTTGTGTTTGTGTGTAGGATCTGCTTTATTTTAGGGTTTAGGTCCCTCAGCCACGGAATCCTGTAAGTTGTCGAGGGTGAGGACTTTCAATTCTCCCATTTTAATTTTGGCCGCTCGGCAAGGATCTGTAAGTTGGTAAACCTTCTGTGTTTTTCCTTCTTTTGCTACGGTTTTAGGCCCCTCCGCCATGATCTACACGTTGGCTAGGGTTAGGCTCACAGAGTCCTGACTCCTAACCCTCCGTCTTCAGTGACTTGACACGTCAACAGTTTGTGACAGCACTCTCAGCTTACAGACTTTTTTCATCGAGCGACTCCAATACCACTTGTCATTACTGCACCGAGGGGAAACTCTCTACATCAAGCAGATCAGGTCCGATCTAGGAGGCGGCCTAGAGTGTTGGGATATTGTGCTCAACGAGCATACCAAAGAGATTCACCAAATTCGGACACTGCATGAGCAGGACAGACAGAGAGAGATATACAGCATTTACGACGCTACTACTATACTATAGAGGCTTCTCTTGCCTTATCCAACTATGCATAATATCCTACACCCCCAGTTTGGTATCGATGGAGCTAGTTTTGTATATCATGGTTTTACTCCCTGAGCATATAGTTTCACATCCATTGCAGATAAGAGCTTCATCCCCTCCTTATACATGCACATGTACTCACCCACCTCTGATGAGATTATCATAGCCACCTCTAGCATCCAGAGGATACACACATGTGTATGGTTTTGTCTCATGTGCCGACTTCAGCCTCTAGAAGAGGTTAATAAATCTCTCTCTCTCTCTCTCTCTCTCTCTCTCTCTCTCTCTCTCTCTCTCTCTCTCTCTCTCTCTCTCTCTCTCTCTCTCTCTCTCTCTCTGGCCTCTAAGAGATATAAATACAGTATTATTTGGTTTTGTTATGCGCTCCTGTTTGTGACACACATGCACAAAAAGCAAAGGAAGACAAAACAAGCCAAATCACCGGGAAAAACGTAAGAAAAAGGAAAGTTGGCCTTTGCGGCCTCCTTCAAAAAAAACTATGGCCCTTTGAAAGTGACTCCAAAGTACACACAGGATTGCCCATACTCAAGTCGCTCTTTGAAAAGTGAATTGCAGTTGTGATCTGGTTACCCGTGCTTCTGTGGGTGTGCTGAACATCATAACTTTGGGTTTACCAAGGTTCACTGTGAAGTCTCGTCCACGCAAGCGAAGTGTGATGCATCCAGATATTGTCATAATCCCTCTTGAAAGTCTAAAATAAGCACAATGTCATCTGCTTTTAATAGGATGAGTATCAACACTCTGGCTAGGCTTGCCCCTTGGCCTCCCATTCTGTCTGCATAGTCTGAAACCTCACACGTGTTGACTATAGAGTCCAAAAAGCGTGCGCGCACCCATACTTTACCCCAATAATACTCCTAATACATCTGAAAGACCGCTTGGAGCACGTCTTCTTCCGTCACTGAGAGTCAGTATATACCCCGTTGCATCTCCTTGGGCACACCAATATTGTACAAGCCTTCATAAGCTTCGTGCATGGCATGGTGTCAAGTGCTTTGCAAAAGTCCAGAGAACAACAATACATTCTCGTTGATCATGCACTACCCATCAAGGATCTCCATAGTGAGTATACGAACCAAGGTGGTGTAGCCCTTCCTAAAACCAGCTTGTACCAGCGACGAAGCTCATGCTTCAAAATAGATCCATTAATTTTGGCCACATAGTGGCCAACCCTGCTAGTGCAATAATTACTAGGCACAATAGGATCTCTACTCTAAGCAAAGGTACAAAAATGTTGTCTGCACAACTAGCTGAAAAACCCTAACAGATGGCTATATTAAACATACGGACCAAGACTGCTGCTAGTGTGTCTTAAAAGGGTGTACAGAGTCAAGCATGCACTCACACTAAGCAGCAAGACCCCTTCACTTAAAGATTAAAATTGAGCACTTTACCTCACGAACAGCTGTAACTTCAGCATGTGCTGTAGGGTCCGTATATTCCAAAACCATGTTGTGACAGCTGACAACGATCCCGTCATTTAGCACCACAACGGCCCCAAAGGGTCCTCCATGTCCACAATTGACACCATTGTAAGCCTCCTCTACTGCCAAGGAGAGAAAATGGTAGTCCCTATCCTGCACCTCTGCATTCAACCACTTTAAGAATCATTTGCATAGCAAAACTAAGCAGCTTGCGTACTTAAAAGATCCCCTTCACTGCCCTGCAGGTGACGCAAAATAAGTCATGCTGAAAGGGTGCAACATACGAATTCTAGTGTCTCCAAAGACTCTTTCTATTAAAAAAGTAGCTTGACAATTAGCAAGTTGGTTTTCACTGTATCTCCTTGCCGGATTATGTCACTAGATGCAGGTTGAGAAGAAATTTTCATATAAATTGAAAGCAACAATTCAATCCTTTTCCCTCCAATTGTGTGAACATTGCCTTCCCGCCACTCTTTACCAACAGGTTAATATTACAGCTCTAAGAAGAGCTTTCACACTCCTCCACTATGCTCAAGGGTACTTCAATAGGCAAAAATTTTGATGTTACCTTCCTGATGTCCAGGAAAGGTTGAAGCAACTGAAATAGTGTTGTCACTTTCGAGCACTTTCATTTCTACTGTGTGGTAAATTGAAGAGTTTATCAGAGACTCGTACAAAAGCAACACGTTAGAAAGATTTTTAAGTAATCTGATAAATTTTTTCACCTGTTTCATCCATTCGATCAATGTCTCCAAAGGACAATCAGACAAATCTGGTGATAGGATATAAATCAACACCACAAATTAGTAGGAAGGTGAAAGATACATCAGTATAAGATGAAACTAATAAGAACAAGTCTAGCGATTTTCAATGCCCTAGTCACCAAATTTGGATTCCATATATACCTATGAAGTGTTGCAAGGTGCTTACAATTCACAAGTATCAGTCAAGCATCCAGTCACAAAACGTCCTCAAACCAAGGGCTCTAGCATTCATTGATGATGCATCCGCACCAAGCTAGGCTTTTTAAAATAGGAAAGCGACAAAAGCTTGCTTCAGGTTGTGCGAGTCAATGTTTGCTCCCAAACGAAAAGAAAAAATCCCAAGAGTTTACAGGGCTGATCCTCTCTTGTACCAAGAGAGCTTAAGCGCTCGGTGTGTGCTTGTAAGAAACAAATACACAAGCTTGAAGTATAATGTTGTTATGGGCTTGTAGAGAAGGCCAATGGTGTAACAAATTATCTCGAGCAGTTTGAAACAAGCTATCTCCCCCTAAGTTTAAAGTAAAGCCTCTTTACCTTGCACAAAATGAAATGGGCAACGCTGTTTGGATTGTTTTGTATGATGTTTGATAAGCTTATAGCACAGCAATGGTATTAGGAAAAGAGAAGGCCAATGCGTTACAAAAATATTTAGCACCTATTTCCACCTCTATTGGAAGCAAGCTCTTGGCCTAAACAAGATGAAATGGGCGAAGCCGTTTGGATCATTTGAAACTAAGGCAAATGCTATTAGATTTGCAATGGCTAGAGTTGGACAGGAGAAATCATCAATCAGTTCTCTGGTACGGCTGAGAAAAAGCAGGCAAACTAAAAATGGACATCAAAAATCAAGGTGCTTACCTGACAAACCAGGAATACGCAGACAAAGCTATTGCACCTTCAACTTGGGAAGCAGCACTTAGCAAATTTCCTACAATTATTAACTCGAAAGACTGTAGATGGCATGTATAAAGCTGTGGAAAGCAAAAAGCCAAACGGGTGACGAACAAAAGGCACATGGAGCACAAATGCTACATAACGGCCGAAGGAAAGGGAAAGAAAAGAGCAAAGGAATACGCTGTAAAGGTGTGTGTGATCCATCACGCCTTACAGAACAAATGGGTCACCTGCTGTGAACGAAAGAGAGTACAAGCTCGTTTTGCGGTTCTCCTCTAATCGTGTAGTTCGGGTGCTCTCTCTCTCTCTCTCTCTCTCTCTCTCTCACACACACACACACACACACACACAAAGCTCTGTACAAAAACCTCGATGGCTCGATCGCACTGCCTCTCTCCCTCTCTCTCTGAAGCTCTCTCGATGGCTCGACGGCACTGCTTACTGGTCGGGCCACGTACTGTTATAAAGTTGAATTTGCGCCACGTCTGCAGGCATGAAATCAATGTCTCCAGAGTCCACACCGCATTCTCTCTCTCTCTCTCTCTCTCTCTCTCTCTCTGCGCATATGCACCCATTCGTTCAAAGTAGAGGCGCTCTCTCTCTCTCTCTCTCTCTCTGACAAGACTGCAATGTGCATGACAAACTAACCATACCTACTAATTTCAGAAACTAGTCTTTGCTTCGTTGGTCTGGTCATGGGAAAATTAAAATTGATGTGGAAGTTGCATTGTCATTGTAAGGTAGAACTGTCAATAAGTAGACGGTAACCAATAGCAAGTTGCACCTCCCCCCAAAAGGTACATGAACGAGCTTTAGTACTAATATGAGAAAATCTGAGGTGGCAATCTCTGATTCACGGATGCGTAGGTTGAAACCCAATCCATTCTCGTCTCTGATTTGGTTTGCCACTATCTTAAATGCTTGCAATTAATTTTTTGTATTGGAAGTTGTGTTAAGCAGGTGTAGAATTCTTATGCTTCATCGCTTGAGGATCAATTTGCTCAGTATTAATGCCCTAATCTTGACAGGTCTATTCACCCATTCACGCCCAAATCTATGATGCTATGCATATGCAGTGGCATAGGAAAGTTTCATCGTCTCTAATATGGGTCTTTTACCCTAGTGTAATTGTTATTTCTTCAAGCAATGTCCTTCTCATGAAACCCATCATGCATTGTGGACCTAGCATATGGCTGTTTGGCTAGTTCATAGATGGTCCCAACCTAGTCCCTTGTTGTTAGGGCTCAAAGCCTAGCCATCCACGGCTTGAGATTCTCATCCTAAGATTTGTCGCATGACATAATAGAGGCAACAAAAATATGTGTCTCTATCAAATACATGTAAATCTTGACATCAAATATTTACTAATGAAGAAAACATGTGTTTAAAGCAGTTTATGGCAAGTGATATCAAAATGCTCTAAGCGAGACAATGTCTTGTCTGAATGTGCAAAGTCGAATACAATGTTTTGATAAACGACAACAAAAACCATGAGATTAATTAAACTTTTCCTTATGCAATAAAGAAATCACACAAATTATAGACCATGTAGTGCACGTCATGTAATGTGGGCAGTCAGCAATGTGTCTTCTAAAAGATTATAAGAAATGGAAGTCATGCCTTGCCCCGTAGGCAGGCATGTAGTCTAGTTGTATGGTTCAAGCAAACACATACAAGTGGAATTTTTTATTCAGATAATGAACCTTTAAAACTTATTGATATAGAGTTTTATATGTCTTCCATTGTCATTTTGTCATGAATGTGTATAAAGTCTATTGTGGCACACAAAGCATGACATCAAGACTAAACGCAAACACAACGAGATATAATTCAAATGAAATCATTAACATATATAGTACATATTACTTAGTCACCACAATGATCATTCTACAAGGAAGATCACTTCAAATGTATGTCGTGTTAGAACATTGTAAATAATATGAGACCCTATTCTTAAACCTTTGCATGTTGTTGTAGGTCTAAAAGCATGCAATCGATAAGCTTCCTCTAGGAGTCTCTATCATGCTTGGTTGGTATTTTTGTCAAGGTATTTTGGGGCAGCATACATCACACAGCGTACGAGATAGCCCCTTACTCTAATTTATGGCATGAATTTGAGTAGCTTGAGAAAATTTCCAACCATGAAAGTTCCTTAAATGGAGACAATCTGCAACACAAACGAAAGGAACTCTGTACCTGTCAAAAAATATAATATCTAAGTTTACCAAATGATTTTCTCATGATACACTAATCACTTAATATGGAAAGATGAAAGGGGAACAAGAGTTGGGATATAGATATGTGCTTCTAGACCTATCTCAACAGGGGACCAAAAGGAGAAATGGTTGCATCTCAATAGGGGTCCAAAAGGAGACGGCCTACCAAAGAGCAATGTGCAATAAGTGCTTCTAGATTTACCTCAGCAAGGGACCAAGAGGAGAGATGGTTACATCTTAAAAGGGGTCCAAGCGGAGGCAGTCTATCAAAGAGCAATGTGCATTTAATGGAGCCAAAAAACCTTAGGGTTAGCTTCATTACAGACCTCTAAAAGTTAGTGTTAAAAAGTCATTTGACTTACGCAAGCTAGGGCTAACCTCGATGTGGGAATCCTACCCAAGCATGAGGTGCTAAGATGCTTAAAGTGGTTGTGGGAACTTTGCCCAAAGCTTGAGGTTATTTTTATCCTTAAATGACTAAGGTTTTTGAAATGTTAAATTCAAAGATAAATTCTCAAGAGACATGCACATTTCCATGCTTGATTGATTAAAGCTTGAAGTATTCAATTCAAAACAAATGACTTAAGAAGCATAAAAGACACATACTTGCTTGATTGACTAAATCCTTGAAGTATTCAATTCATCCAAATGACTTAATAAGCATAAAAGACACATGTTCAAATGTCCCTCCACATGTGGCCCTCATGATGTGCTTAAATGCTATTGGATAGGTTTTAAAGGGGTCCAATGAGAATTTAGATACATAAAAATAAATAATTAAGTTCTTTCTCTCAAAGAGGAAAAAGAGGACACATGTCCAAATGAAATAATTAAATAATATAAGAGAGAGAGAGAGAGAGAGGTGGACCAAGCATGAGAGGGGCACATTCTCTCATTCTGTGGAGTGCAAAGTGCAAGAGCTCCATCTCCTTCTCCAAGCTTGTTGAGAAGTGGCGAGCCTACACCAACACTCTTGGCTATGGAATGCAAATCCAACCAAGAGCCATGCTTCAATGCTTAAGCTTGTCATTTTCTTCATCTTCATTACTATGCTATTATGCTATGCTAAGCAAGAAGAGTGATCATAAGTGAGGAACTATTTCTTTCTCCTATGGAATGTTTCTTCTTTCTCTTCCCCACCCTCATTCCCCACTAGCTCTTCCACCTTCGAAGGTGTCATAATAATCAATATCTAATTCTCCTAAATGATTTTCTCATGTTAAACTGATTATTTAATATGGGGAAGTGCCAGGGGAGAAAAAGCTAGAATATTGGTTAAGCTAGCAGACCGGCCACAGTAGGGATCCGAAGGAGGGAAAATAGGGATCCAAAGGGGGGGCCATCTGCAAAAGAGCCATGTGCAACAATGGCCTAAAAAGACCCTAAGGTTCAGCCCATTAAGACTTCCAAAATGCTAAGGTTCCAAAATTCAAAGGTTATGTCCAAAGGTCAACCATAGGGGAATTGGATGCTTTGTGTGTGTCCAAAAAACTCTTTACCAATCCCTACTTAGAAGGGGGCGATCCTTGCTTGTAGGGGATGAGAGAGAAAGCCACACACACACACACACAAGCTCCCTTTACACAAAGGAAATGAGGAACACATGTTAGCTCCCTAGCCCAGATGCCCACAAGGTGTACCCAATTCCTATTGGATGGCCTTGGAGGTGGACCAATGAGAATTAGGCTAGAGTAAATCTAGTTTAATTAATTTAAAAACACTTAATAAAAGAACCAATGAGAATTAAGTCCTCTAGAAGACTATTGGACAGTCTCCCAAGGGGTCCAATGAGCATTTAGCAGCCCAATGGCTTGTCTGATTCCTATTGGCCAGGAGGCAAAGGGGTCCAATGAGAGTTTAATTGAATTATTGAATTACCTAAAGCTCTCACAAAAGGGGAAAGGGGGACACATGTCAGAAGGCTATCACTTATACTGCTTAATTGTCATTGGCTAGCCCTAGGGAGATCCAATGAGAGGATAGCAAGAGCAAATAGCAAGAGGGGTCGCCCAAGAGAGAGAGGGGGCTGATTTTTGCAGGGCATTATCACACACACACTCACACAATCTCATGTGTGAAGTAAAGAAGACTCTCTCTCCTTCTCAAGCTTTAATGGAAAGCTTACCACCAACTCCAAGCTTGTGAGAAGGGAGGCCTACACCAACAACTCTTGGCTTTGTGATGCAAATCCAACCAAGAGCCAAGCTTCAATGCATGCTCATCTCCTCTACCATGCTAATTACTAAGCTAAGCTATGTTAATATGAGTGATTATGTGAGGAGATGTACGTCTTTCTCGTAAAAATACTCCTTCTTCCTCTCAATCTACTCTCATACCCTGCTAGCTCTCACCATCTTTGAAGGTGTGTGAGGTCTTGGGTCTGAGACCGGGGATAATTGATGTTGTGTTTGCTAAGTGTTTTGCTTAGTGCATGAAGCTTTCATCTTCATTTCACTAGCTAGTCTTGAAGGAACACAAAGAATTGTATTGTACAATGTCTCTCTTGATAGGAGAAACCGTAATACAAAGCCTTTTGGAGGGGGGACCGGCTCCATGCAAATCTGGTCCTCAACTGTTGTCAATAACTTAATTTCTCTCTCTTTTGAAAGTATTGTTCATGCTATCTAACTAGGTGTTATACTTTTTGTTGCTCTCTCCAGCCAAGAACTCTTGTAATTCTCATTAGGAATCTATTCTAATGAAATGCCCACTATGTTCATGCTAATTTCCGCTACACACAAGTTTTTAGGCCATTAAATGTTACATTGGTATCAGAGCCCAAGGTTTCTCTTTTTTTGCTCAAGAAGGAAGGTCCTCAAGCTAGCTATAAATGGTTGGTATTATTAATTGCCTGTGAGTAAGCAGAATAGGGATTTTCCATCCTTGTAGTGTGCCTGCCTTCGTGCAGTTAACGGGGCATCACCGTCGAGAGCTATGGTCTTAATAGTGGAGTCCTATGGGGCTTGCCTATGGCTTAACCACTATTGAGCTATTAGAAGCTTGACAGGAGCCAGTGCTGTTTTGGTGTTGAACGACCCTCTCTTCTATTCCTTGCAATTAATGGTATTCGAGCCACGGGTATAGTAGCTTGAGTGCTTTTTCTAAAGGGGTAAAGAAGTGCCAAAGTACACCTAAAAAGTTTACACCTAAAAGTTGTTAGAATGGCTAACAATAGTAAAGAGAGTGAAATTAATGTTGATAACTTTGATTTTGCTAATGAGCAAGCTACTAATGATGCTCTGATGCTTGTTAACTATCTTGTTTCTAAGCTTCAACAAGCCATGGGCAATCCATCTCTCCAAAGTGAAGTGCAACGGAAGCTCTGTGCTCATGGGATTCTCCAAGCTCATCACCATGACGAGAGAACACCTAGGAAGCCTCTTTGTGAGACTTCCAAAAGAGGTCTCTCTCCGATTCGGGAAGAAGAAGAGAATCCATATGAAGGACTCAAGAATTTACTTCTTGATGATGCATCTCCTTCCCAAAGGAGAACTCAAGAGCCTCCACCAAAGGAACGAGAAAGAAGTGAGTCTCCCGCCACCTCGGCGGAGATGGCTCCACGAAGACGGTGGGCTAAACGCTCTCCATCACCATCAAAGCAGAGAAGACCATCGCACCCTTCTCCACACCATAATTCAAAGAGGGATGATAAAAAGCAAGAGAAGAAAAAGGCGAGAAAGAGGAAACCCTCTTCTCCATCTTCTTCATCCTCTTCCTCTTATGAAAGTGAAGGTGAAGACGACGAAGATCAAGACAAGAAAAAGGCGAGAAAGAGGTCACCCTCTTCTCCACCTTCCTCAAATTCTTCACCTTCTGAAGAAAGTGATGGTGCAACCTTTGAACCATAAAAAAGAAGAGGCCATAGGAAATCCTATGCCACGTGGAAGAGGTCGTCCAAGCTCAAGAAGTTCAAAGAGGGAGGGAAGAGCATCTCTTTCCTTACCTATGATGGCACCTTTGGTGCTACGGACAAAGTCTTGGCCTTTATCCAACAGTTTGATGCGGCGTTTGGAGATGAGGGCTTTACGGAGTCCTCTAAGATACGCCATGGAGCTATGCACTTTCAAAAGTCCGCCAGACAATGGTGGTCTAGCCTACGAGCCAACGGTGAAGCTCCGCGAACATGGAAAGCTTTAAGAGCTTCCATTATGAAGCAGTTTTTGGCCACCGATGCCAAAGACAAAGTACTCACCGAATGGCGAAGCTTAAAGCTCTCTCCCTATGAATCCATCCACAAATATGTAGACAAGTTTTGGGACCTACAACTCAAAGCCACTGTCTTCAAAAAGTTGGATTTTGGAGAGCAAAAGCAACAATTTTTTGCGGGCTTAACCGAAGAAATGGCGGAGTATGTCAACTCCCAAAGGCCACGTACCATATCGGCGGTAATACACCATACTATGGTGGCCTCTCGAATCAATTTCCAAACGGGGGCTAAAAGAAATAATGAGCCCACGGAAAACAAGGGTTCCAACGAGCCTAAGGGGAAGGACAATGTCCAAAAGTCTCCTAAGGGCAACTCCAACAAAGCTAAAGAGAAGGGAGTTTACAAAGGTAAAAACAAACTCTCTCCTGAAGAGCTTGAGCGTTATCGCAAGGATAATCGGTGTTTAAAGTGCGGCGAACAAGGGCATGCGTACCGCGCTTTTCCCAAAACAACAACCGCCAAGATCCTCCTAGAGCTACCTTGGTTGAAATCCAAGAGGAGGAGACTCACCAAACTCACCACAAAGGATCTCCTCTATGCCATGCTTGGGGAAAGGTAAGAGAACGTGATGCTTAGACAAAGAGGACTTCTTTATCTCTCCTCTCAAGCATGAGGATGTAATCCTAGGGGCACCATGGTTTGATCGCCTGGCTGCCAATGTTAAATTTCCTAAAAGAAGAATCTCCTTTAAGTTCAGGGAAAAAGACATGTATATAGATGCTAAGGAAATGGGTAACACTATTCCCATTGTACATACACCAGCTTTCAACAAGTCAATAAAGAGCTCTATTTCCGTGTACATGATTTTTGTTAAAGATTCTCAAAATGAACCTAATGCTTTAGCAAAAGAAAATAAAATCAACCAAAAGGCATTAGAGTTATCCAATTTTCTCAAGGGGTTTCAAGATGTTTTTATTGACGACATCCCTTGTGAGCTACCTCCTAAAAGAGGTAATGATGACCATGCAATTGAACTTCTTCCAGGAAGTTCACCGCCTAACAAACCTCCTTATAGAGTTTCTCAAGCTCAACAAGAGGAGATTATGCGGCAAGTGCATGAGTTAGTTGAGAAGGGCATGGTTAGGCCTAGCTCATCTCCATTTTGCTCACCTGTGCTATTAGTGCAAAAGAAAGACGGCACATATCGTATGTGTGTCGACTATAGAGCACTAAATAGGATCACTATCAAGAATAGGTTTCCAGTTCCACGGGTAGAAGACCTATTTGATAAGCTACAAGGATCGACCTACTTCAGTAGGATTGACCTAAAAAGTGGCTATCATCAAATAAGCATAGTTGATCAAGACATTGTAAAGACCGCATTTCACACCACATTTGGTCTTTACGAATACATTGTCATGCCTTTTGGCTTGACCAATGCACCAGCCACATTCAACCGCTTGATGGATAAGTTGTTCATGCTTCATCGAACCTTCACTAGAGTGTTCTTTGATGATATTATCATCTACTCTAATTCATTAGACGAACACAAGCAACACCTCCAGGTAATATTTCAAGTTTTAAGAGAGAATAAACTTTATGTTAATCGAAAGAAAAGTGAATTTTTCTTGCAAGAGATTCATTATCTAGGTCACATTATCTCTCAAGATGGCATCCAAATGGATCCATCAAAGTTAGAGGTAATAAAAGGATGGCCTAAACCAAAGAATCTTCATGAACTAAGAAGCTTTATAGGTATGTGTGCATACTATAGACGCTTCATAGAAAAGTTCTCACAAATTGCGGGACCATTACATGACTTAACAAAGAAAAGCATTAGGTACACATGATCTGCTAAGGAGAATAATGCTTTCGAAAAGCTTATCTCTCAACCTGTGCATACACTACCGGATCTCTCAAAACCATTTGAGGTCCAATGTGATGCTTGTGGTGATTGCCTTGGAGCTGTTTTGCTCCAAGAAGGGCACGCCATAGCCTATGAAAGTCGAAGGCTCGACCCTGTTGAGCAAGCTCTAGGCATATATGAAAAGGAACTCCTTGCACTTCTACATGCCTTAGACTCAAGGAAGCACTATTTATTGGGGACTCCTTTCATTCTGCGAACGGATCACCAAAGTCTTAAGTACTTTATGATGCAGACCAAGCTCTCCGACAAACAAATGAGGTGGGCAAATTTCCTTTCGCAATTTCATTTTCATATTGCTCACATTGTTGGCAAGCATAATCAAGTAGCTGATGCACTCTCAAGACCGCCGAGAGTGAATGCGGTTTCCATAGCAACTCACAATGATCTATCTTCAATGATAGATGAGTATGCTATTGATCCCGATTTTAGAGATGTGATTTCAGCCCTTGCATTAGGGAAGAAAGAAGAACCATTTACTTTACAAGATGGTTATCTTCTCTATGGCAATAGACTATGTGTTACTTACTGTAATGGAATTGGCCTATTTAACTTGAGAGTAGCGGAAATTAATGAGAGTACTTTTGAAAAATGACTTTGTGAGCATAGCGGGTGAACATAGTTGAAGATAGCAACATAATCATAGCAATTAGTTAACTTGGCATGAACAATAATTTTGCAAGAGAGAGAATTTAGAGAACATGACAACAATTGAGGACCAGATTATGTGGAGCCGGTCCCACCTCCAATAGGCATTTGTATTATGATTTCTCCCATTAAGAGAGAATTGTTACAATACAATCTTTGTGTTCCTTGTGACAATGAAGATGGAAAGCTTCATGCATCACAAGCATAACATAAACTTGAAGAAAGCTTTAACTATCCCAAGCCTCAGTCCCAAGACCTCAAACACCTTCGAAGGTGGAGAGAGCTAGCAGGGAATGAGGGTAGGGAAGAGGAAGAAGAAACATTTCATAGGAGAAAGAATTAGTTCCTCACTTATCATAACTCTTGTTGCTAGCATACATAATAGCATAGTAATGAAGAAGAAGGAGATGGCAAGCTTAAGCATTGAAGCATGGCTCTTGGTTGGATTTGCACTCCATAGCCAAGAGTGTTGGTGTAGGCTCTCAACCTCTACTTGCTTGGAGAAGGAGAGGGAGCTCTTGCACTTTGCATAGCACACAATGCAAGTGTTTGTGAGTGTGTGTGGGTGAGTATACCCCCTAAGAAACCCCCTAGCTTGCTTGGGTCGACCCCCCCTTGTAGCTCATGCTTGAAGCTCATTGGACCCCTCCAAGCCTAGCCAATCATAAGCAGGAGGCATTACAAGCAGCAAGGGTAGCCTTGAGACAAGTGTCCCCCTTTCCCCTTTGAGAGAGAGGCTAGATAAATGCTAAATTAATTAATTAAATCTCCTAATTTATTATTGGACCCCTTGGGTGGCCAGCCAATAGGCTTCAGGCACACCATGAGGGCAACATGAGGAGGAACTTAACAAGTGTCCCTTTTGCTTTCTTTGTACCATGCATGCCTTGTGTGAGTGTGTGGGTGTTCTCTCTCATCCCCCCTCATGTAGGGCTCGCCCCCTCCTTGTAGGGATTGAATCTTTGACTTTTTGACACCTCAAGCCCCTCATGCATAGGCCCAGTTCCCACCACGAGCTTGGCTCTTAAGCACTTTAAGCTTGGGCTGGGTTCTCACCTCAAGTGCAACCCTAGAATCTCAAGCATGTGAAGCACCTCAAGCATCTCAATCATTAAGCACCTCAAGCACCTTAGTCATCAAGCATGACAAGCAGGACAAGCATCTTGAGCTGGGTCGGGTTCCCGCGCCTCAAGCTCAGCCCTAGCTTTTACCTAAGGTCAAAGGACTTTTACACACATTATTGGAGGTCTTCAATGAAGATAACCCTAAGGTCTTATGCTCCATTGGTTAGCCTTGCTCTGTGATAGACCATCTCTCATTTGGGCCCCTTTACCATTGGCCCAGTGTTGAGATAGATCTATAAGCACATGTCTATATCTTAACACTTGTTCCCGTTTATTCTCCCACATTAAGTGATCAATTTAATATGAGAAAATCATTTGGGTTGGTTAGATATTAGATATTAGATTTTATGACATTACCTCGCTCTTGAAATCATAGTCGTCCTCGACTATGAGGTAGAAGAGGTAAAGCCTTAGTCATTAGTCAATTTTACTTAGTGGGTAGAGGATCCCTTTTTACCCTACGACATCTTTCCAAGATGGATGACTAATCCATTTGGTGCTTGGGAGACATAGCTGCCGCAAGCATGTCTGCTCTTTAGTCCATTTCATTCTCCCAAAGTAGAGTGACAAATTCTACTTGGTGTTTGAGAGACGTTGTCATCACAAACATGATTCTAAGCATGCATACTAGTTAAATTTCTGCACAATGAAAAAGAGGACTAGTCTTATAAGACAAAAACATGAGTCATTTAAAAGAAATTTGTACACTTACTTACTCTAATGTGGCATTGTAAGCATTGACAAGGTTCATATTATCCTTAAGTTGTATTCCTTGCATCCATCTAGCATCTTCAAAAGGATAATTTTTGAACTAAATAAGATACCGTCGGATAATCTTACCATGTCGTAGTACCTTGTCTTCATGCCGAAGGATAGCTTCGGGTTGTAGCACCTCTTCTTGGTCTTCAACTTCGGGAGGGTCTTCAATAATTGGTTTAGTTGGTGGCTCTCCTTTGTAGGGCTTAAGTAGGCTTACATGAAAGGCATTGTGTATGAGCCAATGGTTGGGCAACTTGAGTTGATAAGCCGTTTCATTGATGGGCTTTAAGATTTGGAAAGGACCATAGTATCTTTTTGCTAGTTTAGCATAATACTTTTGATGGCCCGTAGGATTTTTGCCCGTCGTTTGCCTTAATCTAGCCTTAGGAAACTCAAGTAAGACCCAATCATTTTCTTTGAACATTAAGGCTCTTCTGTGCTTATCAGCAGCAGCTTTTTGCCTTTGTTGAGAGATGGATATAGCCTCCTTAATCTTTTGAAAAGATTTTGTAGGTCACGGCTATACTCATCAGCATCAAAGATCTTCCCATGTACTTTGAGTAGCAAGGGACTTTTAGGTCTTCCCTCAATGATCTCAAAAGGTTCTTTTCTCGTAGAAGTATGTACAGTATTATTGTAGGCATACTCTACAAGAGGTGGGTACTTTTCCCATTGTGAGCGTTGATCTACTTCGGTAACATAAGTCTTGAGTAGATCTGGCTATCTCACTTTGGCCATCCGTTTGTGGGTGATAGGCCGAAGAGAAATTTAATCTTGTTCCTAGATTTTCAAAGAGACCTTTCCAGAAATTACTGGTCATTCTAAGATCTCTATCTGACACGATGAATGTGGGTAATCCATGGTGCTTGAAAATATGAGATATGAAGAGAGTTGCCATTTGATGTGCCTTAATAGTCTTTTTGACAGGAATAAAATGTGCTTGCTTGCTAAACCTGTCGACTATTGTCCATATTCCTGTATTCCCATGGATAAACTTGGGTAATCCAAAGATGAAATCCATGGATATACTCTCCCATGGTGAATTTGGGATAGGCAATGGCTGGAGTAATCCAGGTTGCTTCCCTCTATCATACTTGGTCTTTTGGCATACTACACATTTTGAAACATACTCTTGTATGTCCACTTTCATGGTAGGCCAATAGAAGTACGTCTCTACTCCTCGGAGAGTAGGTTGAATACCTCTATGCCCCGCATATGGAGGAGCATGGGATTCATACATAACTTTCTCACGAAGGGAATGATTAACACATAGCCTATTGCCGTGGAGAAGATAACCATCCTGCAAGGTGAATGGTTCCTCTTTCTTCCCCAAAGCAAGGGCTGACATTATGTCTCTAAAGTTAGGGTCAATAGCATACTCCTCTATCATAAAGGATAGATCATTGTGAGTAGCTATAGACACCGCATTAACTTTGGTCGTCGTGAAAGTGCATTGGCCACTTGATTGTGCTTACCAGCTATGTGAGCAATATGGAAATTAAATTGTGAAAGAAAATTTTCCCACCTCATTTGTTTGTCGGAAAGCTTGGTTTGCGTCATGAAATACTTGAGACTTTGGTGGTTGGTTCATAGGGTAAATGGAGTCCCCAATAGGTAGTGCTTCCATGTGTCTAGGGCATGTAAAACAGCTAAAAGCTCTTTCTCATAAATGCCCAAGACTCGTTCATCAGTATTGAGCCTTCGGCTCTCATATGCTATGGCATGCCCTTCTTGAAGCAAAACTGCTCCAAGGCAATCACCACAAGCATCACAATGGACCTCAAATGGATTTGAGAGATCCGGAAGCACAAGGACTGGTTGGGAAGTAAGCTTCTCTTTGAGCTTTTCAAAAGCATTTTGCTCTTTAGCAGTCCATACATACTTAACGTTCTTCTTAGTTAAGTCATGTAGTGGTCCTGCTACTTGAGAGAATTTTGCTATGAAGTGTCTATAGTATGCGCACATACCAATAAAGCCTCTTACCTCATGTAGATTTCTTGTGTTAGGCCATGATTTTATTACCTCTAACTTTGATGCATCCATATGGATATCATCGTGAGAGATAATATGACCTAGGTATTGAATCTCTTGAAGGAAGAATTCGCTTTTCTTTTGGTTGAGAAAAAGCTTGTTCTCCCTCAATGCTTGAAAAATCACTTGGAGATGTTGCTTATGTTCCTCCAAAGACTTGGAGTAGATGATGATATCATCAAAGAACACTCCAGTGAATTTGCGATAAGGTCTAAAAATTTTCTCCATCAGATGATTGAACGTAGCTGGTGCATTAGTCAAGCCAAAAGGCATGACTAGATATTCATAAAGACCAAATGTTGTGCGAAACGCGGTCTTTAGGATATCTTCATCCACTATCCTTATTTGATGATAGCCACTCTTAAGGTCAATCCTACTGAAGTAGGTAGAGCCTTGTAGCTTATCAAACAGATCTTCTACCCGAGGCATGGGAAATCTGTTTTCTATAGTGATATGGTTTAGTGCTCGATAGTCCACACACATACGGTATGTACCATCTTTCTTTTGCACTAAAGGACTGGAGAACAAAAGGGAGAGGAACTAGGCCTCACCATCCCTTTGTCTACCAATTCTTGTACTTGCCTCATGATCTCCTCTTGTTGAGCTTGTGAGACTCGATAAGGAGGTTTGTTAGGCGGTGAGCTTCTTGGAAGGAGCTCAATGCGATGGTCATCATCCCCTCGTGTTGGAGGTAAGGCCATAGGGATATCATCGATGAACACATCTTGGAATCCTTTTAGAAAATTAGACAAGTCTAACTCTTCTTGATTCCTACCATTTACATTTGATGAAACATTAGTATCTTTCAGAGACTCTTTGACAAAAATCATGTACGCAGAAACTGAGCTCTTCATTGACTTATCAAAAGAAAGAGGATTTACAAGTGGAATAGTGTGACCACGCTCACTAGCATCCATATACATGTTCTTTCCCTTGTAGGTGAAGTAGATTCTCCTTTCAGGGAACTTCATGTTGGCAGCCATGCAATCAAACCATGGCGACCCTAGGATAGCATCCTCATGTTGGAGAGGAGAGATGAAGAAGTCTTCTTTGTCGACATAGCTTTGGACATGAAGCCTCAACTTCCCAATCAAGGGAGTAACGGAGGCTGGCTGTCCCTTGAAAGCTGCATCAGCCATTACTATATCTCCCATCTCAAAAGCTTGAATGCCCAACCTCGTGGCCAACTCCATTGATATAAAGTTCAGAGTAGAGCCAGGGTCAAACAAGATGAAGGCATCATGCTCTCTTACCTTTCCCCAAGCATAGGAAAGTGATGATCCTTTGCAATGAGTATCCTCTTTTGGAGCTTCGATGGTGGAATCCCTAGGAGTCTCATTGCGAGTATTCTTCTTGGGGCAAGAGCGATAGCCATGTCCTTGCTCCCCACACTTGAAACACTTATGGCCCTTGCGAAAAGCTTCAAGCTCTTCGGGGGAGAGTTTATTTTTACCTTTGTAAACTCCCTTCTCCTTGGACCGATTGTTGTTGTTGTTGGAAGTGACTTGGGAAGTATTTTGAACATTGGTTTTCCCCTTTGCATAATTTTTGTCTTTGTTTTCCATGGGCTTGACATTACGTCTAGCCCCTTGATGGAAATTGATGTGTGAAGCAACCATGGTGTGATGGATTACTTCACTAATAGTACCAGGCCGTTGAGAGTTGATGTATTCGGCCATCTCTTCAGGTAATCCCACACAGAATTGCTATCTTTACTCAGCAAAGTCTATCTTTTGAAAGACAGTAGCTTTGAGATGTAAATCCCAAACTTGTCTACGTACTTGTGGACAGACTCATGAGAGAGAAGCTTCAAGCTGCGCCATTCGGTAAGAACTTTGTCCTTTGCATCGCTTGCAAAGAATTGCTTCATGATGGAAACTCATAGAGTTTTCCAGGTCTTTGGGACTTCACCATTGCCACGAAGGCTAGCCCACCATTGATAAACTGATTTTTGGAAGTGCATAGCTACATGGCGTAGCTTGGAGGACTCTGTGAAGCCCTCGTTTCCAAAGGCCGCATCAAATTATTGGATGAAGGCCAACACTTTGTCGGTAGCACCAAAGGTGCCATCATAGGTGAGAAAAGAGATACTCTTTCCTCCTTCCTTGAACTTCTTTAGCTTTTGTGACCTTCGCCATGCAGGAAATGATTTGCGATGTCCTCCCCTCTTGTATTCTCTAGGAGAATAGCCATAACTTTCATCGGAAGAGGAGGAAGGTGAAGAAGAAGGAGAAGAGGGTGATCTCTTCCTAGCCCTTTTCTTCCTTTGTTTCCTCTCTTGCCTTTCAAAGTGATGAGGAGAAGGACTATGTGTTGATCTTTTCCTCTTGGGAGGAGTGGGTGATCGTCTAGACCGCCGTCTTCGTGGAGCCACATCTTCAGAGGAACTTAAACTTTCATTGCTTTCTTGCTCTTTGGATTCCTCCTCTCGAATGGGAGAGAGTCTTCTTTTGGGGGTCTCTTCAAGAGGCCTCCTAAGATCTCTCTCCTCTTGGAGAGGAAGGGAAATTCCATAAGCACGAAGTTGTTGAGTAACTTCGGCTTGCAAAGCAGGGTTGCCCATAGCTTGCTGCAACCTAGTGATGAGATAATTCACAAACATGGGAGCATCATCATTAGCACCTTCATGTGCAAAATCAAATCACTATCAATGTTCATTCTACTCTCTTGATTATTGTCAACCATGTTAACAAAATTTATGTATGTACTTAGTGTATGCTTTGGCAATTCAAAACCTTAGTTGCCACTCCTCTTAGCCTTTGAAAATCGGCTCTTAAGTATCTACAACCACGGCTCAAAGTGGTTAATTATAGAGAGTAGAGGAGTAGGTTTAACATAGCACAGTTGCCGAGGGCTAGCTCCTTTCGGACTTCTTATGGCTCAATAATGGTAAAGCCGTAGGCAAGTCTAAAAAGACTCCATTATTAAGTCCAAATCTCCCGAGGTGTGCACCATCCCCCACATAGTGGGCTCAACAAAACCGATAATAGATCCCAGTTCCACTTACCCTAATATAATTAACAACATCAACCATTTATAGGCTACTTAAGGACCTCTCTTCTTAAGCAAGAAAAGAGAAACCAAATTCTCTGATACCAATGTAATGGAATTGGTCTATTTAACTTGAGAGTAGCAGAAATTAATGAGAGTACTTTTGAGAAATGACTTTGTGAGCATAGCGGGTGAACATAGTTGAAGATAGCAACATAATCATAGCAATTAGTTAACTTGGCATGAACAATAATTTTGCAAGAGAGAGAATTTAGAGAACATGACAACAATTGAGGACCAGATTATGTGGAGCCGGTCCCCCCTCCAATAGGCATTTGTATTATGATTTCTCCCATTAAGAGAGACTTGTTACAATACAATCTTTGTGTTCCTTGTGACCTAAGTGATGCAATGAAGATGGAAAGCTTCATGCATCACAAGCATCACATAAACTTGAAGAAAGATTTAACTATCCCAAGCCTCAGTCCCAAGACCTCAACCACCTTCGAAGGTGGAGAGAGCTAGCAGGGAATGAGGGTAGGGAAGAGGAAGAAGAAACATTTCATAGGAGAAAGAATTAGTTCATCACTTATCATAACTCTTGTTGCTAGCATACATAATAGCATAGTAATGAAGAAGAAGGAGATGGCAAGCTTAAGCATTGAAGCATGGATCTTGGTTGGATTTGCACTCCATAGCCAAGAGTGTTGGTGTAGGCTCTCAACCTCTACTTGCTTGGAGAAGGAGAGGGAGCTCTTGCACTTTGCATAGCGCACAATGAGAGTGTTTGTGAGTGTGTGTGTGGGTGAGTATACCCCCTAAGAAACCCCCTAGCTTGCTTGGGTCGACCCCCCCTTGTAGCTCATGCTTGAAGCTCATTGGACCCCTCCAGGCCTAGCCAATCATAAGCAGGAGGCATTACAAGCAGCAAGGGTAGCCTTGAGACAAGTGTCCCCCTTTCCCCTTTGAGAGAGAGGCTAGATAAATGCTAAATTAATTAATTAAATCTCCTAATTTATTATTGGACCCCTTAGGTGGCCAGCCAATAGGCTTCAGGCACACCATAAGGGCAACATGAGGAGGAACTTGACAAGTGTCCCTTTTGCTTTCTTTGTACCATGCATGCCTTGTGTGAGTGTGTGGGTGTTCTCTCCCATCCCCCCTCATGTAGGGCTCGCCCCCTCCTTGTAGGGATTGAATCTTTGACTTTTTGACACCTTAAGGCCCTCATGTATAGGCCCAGTTCCCACCACGAGCTTGGCTCTTAAGCACTTTAAGCTTGGGCTGGGTTCTCACCTCAAGTGCAACCCTAGAATCTCAAGCATGTGAAGCACCTCAAGCATCTCAATCATTAAGAACCTCAATCACCTTAGTCATCAAGCATGACAAGCAGGACAAGCATCTCGAGCTGGGTCGAGTCCCAGCGCCTCAAGCTCAGCCCTAGCTTACCTAAGGTCAAAGGACTTTTACACACATTATTGGAGGTCTTCAATGAAGCTAACCCTAAGGTCTTATGCTCCATTGGTTAGCCTTGCTCTGTGATAGACCATCTCTCATTTGGGCCCCTTTACCATTGGCCCCGTGTTGAGATAGATCTATAAGCACATGTCTCTATCTTAACACTTGTTCCCGTTTATTCTCCCACATTAAGTGATCAATTTAATATGAGAAAATCATTTGGGTTGGTTAGATATTAGATATTAGATTTTATGACACTAACTCACTACGTGAGAAAGTAATGTATGAATCTCATGCTCCACCTTATGCGGGGCATAGAGGGATTCAGTCTACCTTAAAGGGAATTGAAACATATTTCTATTGGCCTACCATGAAAGTGAGCATACAAGAGTATGTTTCTAAATGTGTGGTATTCCAAAAGACAAAATTTGATAGAGGGAAGCAACTTGGATTGCTTCAACCCTTGCCAATCCCTAATTCACCATGGGAGAGCATATCCATGGATTTTATCTTTGGATTGCCTAAGTCTATCCATGGGAATACGTGAATATGTACGATAGTAGACAAGTTCAGTAAACAAGCTCATTTTATACATGTCAAAAAGACTATCAAAGCCCATCAAATGGCAACCCTCTTCATTTCACAAATTTTCAAGTACCATGGCTTGCCAATGTCCATAGTGTTGGATAGAGATCCTAGAATGATCAGTAATTTCTGGAAGGGTCTCTTTGAAAATTTAGGGACAAGGCTAAACTTCTCTTCGGCCTATCATCCACAAACGGATGGCCAAAGTGAAATAGCTAACCTAACAATTTTCGTTTTACTAAAAGCCTATGTAACGGAAGTAGATCAAAGATCCCAATGGGAGAAGTACTTAACCCTTAGTGGAGTATGCTTACAATAACACTGTACATACTTCCACGGGAAAGCACCTTTCGAGGTAATTTAGGGAAGATCAAAAAGTCCCTTGCTACTTAAGGTACATGGGAAGATCTTCGCTGCAGATGAGTATAGCCGAGACCTACAAGTATATCCGAGACCTACAAGAAGAGCCCAAGCCTTTAAAGAAAATGATTAGGTCTTATTAAAGTTTCCCAAGGCTCAATAAGGCACATGACGGGCAAGAATCCTACGAGACACCAAAAGTACTATGCTAAACTAGCAAAAAGGTACTATGGTCCCTTCCATATTCTTAGGCCAATCAATGAGATGGCCTATCAACTCAAGTTGCCCAATCATTGGATCATACACAATGCTTTCCATGTGAGCCTATTAAAGCCTTACAAAGGAGAGCCACCTCAAGAACCAACTATTGAAGACCCACCGGAGATCGAGGACCAAGAAGAGGTACTGCAGCTTGAGTCCATTCTCCGACATGAAGACAAGGTACTAAGAGGCGGTAAGACTATCCGACGATATCTTATTAAGTTTAAGAATTATCCTTTTGAAGATGCTAGATGGATGCAAGGCATACAATTAAAGGATAACCTAAACCTTGTCAATGCTTACAATGCTTCCCAAGAGTAAGCAAATGTAAAAAATGTTAAAAATGAACAAAGTTTTTGTCTTATAAGACTCTCTTTTTCTTTATTGTGCACAAAAATGAAGTAGTATGCATGCTTAGATCAAGTTTGCAGAGACGACGTCTCTCAAACACCAAGTAGAGCTTGTCACTCTACTATGGAAGATGGATAGGACTAATGTGCAAACATGCTTGCAGCAGTCTCAGGCTCTCAAGCACCAAATCGACTAGTCATCCATTGTGGAATGATGTCGTAGGGTAACATAGGGATCCTCTACCCGCTAAGAAAAGGACTCATGAATATGCTTTATCTTCTCTAGACCATAGTCGAGGACGACTATGATTTCAAGAGAGAGGTAATGTCATAATAATCAATATCTAATTCTCCTAAATGATTTTCTCATGTTAAACTGATCATTTAATATGGGGAAGTGTCAGGGGAGAAAAAGCTAGAATATTGGTTAAGCTAGCAGACCGGCCACAATAGGGATCCAAAGGAGGGAAAATAGGGATCCAAAGGGGGGGCCATCTGCAAAAGAGCCATGTGCAACAATGGCCTAAAAAGACCCTAAGGTTCAGCCCATTAAGACTTCCAAAATGCTAAGGTTCCAAAATTCAAAGGTTGTGTCCAAAGGTCAACCATACGGGAATTGGATGCTTTGTGTGTGTCCAAAAAAGTCTTTACCAATACCTACTTAGGAGGGGGCGATCCTTGCTTGTAGGGGATGAGAGAGAAAGCCACACACACACACACAAGCTCCCTTTACACAAAGGGAATGAGGGACACATGTCAGCACCCTAGCCCAGATGCCCACAAGCTGTACCCAATTCCTATTGGATGGCCTTGGAGGTGGACCAATGAGAATTAGGCTAGAGTAAATCTAGTTTAATTAATTTAAAAACACTTAATAAAATAACCAATGAGAATTAAGTCATCTAGAAGACTATTGGACAGTCTCCCAAGGGGTCCAATGAGCATTCAGCAGCCCAATGGCTTGCCTGATTCCTATTGGCTAGGAGGCAAAGGGGTCCAATGAGAGTTTAATTGAATTATTGAATTAGCTGAAGCTCTCACAAAATGGGAAAGGGGGACACATGAGAAGGCTATCACTTATACTGCTTAATTGTCATTGGCTAGCCCTAGGGAGGTCCAATGAGAGGATAACAAGAGCAAATAGCAAGAGGGGTCGCCCAAGAGAGAGAGGGGGCTGATTTTTGCAGGGCATTATCACACACACACTCACACAATCTCATGTGTGAAGTAAAGAAGACTCTTCTCCTTGTCAAGCTTTAATGGAAAGCTTACCACCAACTCCAAGCTTGTGAGAAGGGAGGCCTACACCAACAACTCTTGGCTTTGTGATGCAAATCCAACCAAGAGCCAAGCTTCAATGCATGCTCATCTCCTCTACCATGCTAATTACTAAGCTAAGCTATGCTAATATGAGTGATTATGTGAGGAGATGTACATCTTTCTCGTAAGAATACTCCTTCTTCCTCTCAATCTACTCTCATACCCTGCTAGCTCTCACCATCTTTGAAGGTGTGTGAGGTCTTGGGTCTGAGACCGGGGATAATTGATGTTCTGTTTGCTAAGTGTTTTGCTTAGTGCATGAAGCTTTCATCTTCATTGCACAAGCTAATCTTGAAGGACCACAAAGAATTGTATTGTACAATGTCTCTCTTGATGGGAGAAACCATAATACAAAGCCTGTTGGAGGGCGGACCGGCTCCATGCAAATCCGGTCCTCTACTGTTGTCAATAGCTTAATTTCTCTCTCTTTTGAAAGTATTGTTCATGCTATCTAACTAGGTGTTATGCTTTTTGTTGCTCTCTCCACCCAAGCACTCTTGTAATTATCATTAGGAATCTATTCTAATGAAATACCCACTATGTTCATGCTAATTTCCGCTACACACAAGTTTTTAGGCCATTAAATGTTACAGAAGGTGTTTGAGGCCTTGGGATAGTTAATGCTTTTTGCAAAGTTTATGTTAAGCTCGTGCTTTCCATCTTCATAGCATCACAAAGGTCACAAGGAACACAAAGATTGTATTGTAACAAAGTCTCTCTTGATGGGAGAATCTATAATACAAATGCCTTTTGGAGGGGGGACTGGCTCCAAGTTGGTAGAGTTAGGTACCGGGCTTGTCGGTCCAACAGGAAAAGGGTAAGAGTGATCGTCGATGAGAGGCGCACTTTAACTGGAACATTCAAGGGATTAGTTGGCTAAGCATGGGCGCGCAAGTGTGAATGGGGTGAGCTCATATAAAAGTCAACTAAACCTTAAATCCACTCATTTTCTCATTTGTGCAATAGAAGAGTGCTCTTGCTGCATCTCCATCTCCATCTCCATCTTCTTCTTCTTCACGTCCTTGTGTGTGTGTGTATGTGTGTGTGTGTGTGTGTGTGTGTGTGAGAGAGAGAGAGAGAGAGAGAGAGAGAGAGAGAGAGAGAGAGTGTGTGGGCGATCGAGCATTACGAAGGCACGGCGGTGGCGAAGTGGTTGAGCGTGGCAAAGCGGCGGCTCCTTCTTCTTCGCGGCGAGGAATCCTCCTCGAAGCAAGCGTAGAGCGGTGAGTGACACACCATCGCCTTCTTTGAGCTTACTAGTTTAGGCTTGTTGTGTGCTTGGAGCCATTTGTGGCTCGCACACGGTGTATCGGCAAGTTCCTTGCATTGACACGTGCGACATACGCGCACGTTTTTGGCGCCGCTGCCGGGGAATGCCATACATGAAGCTCGAGTAGCACTTTGTGCTTCTCTGTGGTGCAATTTGTATTGTACGAAAGGTAAGGAAGGAGTGTGTGTGTGTGTTGAGAAGAGGGATTTCGTGTTATACTGTGTGTTTTTTTTATTAATGGAGTTTTCAAAGGTTCTGTGTTTATTCTCTGTGTATTAAGGTAGTTAGTTTTCGTTGTTAATAGAGATTTCAAAGGTTCTGTGTTTATTCTCTGTGTATTAAGGTAGTTAGTTTTCTGTGTACAGTAAGTAGGAAGTAGATTAGTGAGAGTTAATAGAGTGTGTGAGTGTGTAAGAGTAGGTGTATTAGTTAGAAGTAGGTAGAGAGAGTGTGTGTGTTTGCTCTCGCGCAGACCGCGGCGGCCTTATCCTTTAAAAAAAAAAAAAAAACAAACAAACAAACAAACAAACAAAAAAATAAAATAAAAATTTTTAAAGGTAGGACCAGGATCGGGAATATCTCCCAGACCCAAGCCCAAGCTCACGCTTAGGCCTAGGCCTCAGTCGCCTTTAAAAAAAACGAGTTTTAGCTTCACACGTAGCTAAAAATTGATTTTTGAGGACCAACGCAACGTCAGGACACCACGGATACCATGCCTACCTGAATGATGGGCATGCCAAGAAACACACCATGGACCTCGTTTGTTAGTAAAGCACCACTACATGGTAGCTCAATGCCTGCAACAGTACCTACAAGTGCGTACCAATTGTATGCACCTATGGGTCCACGCACTCATGTAGTCCCTACCCCTCCCATTGTTTCAACTACCTATGCTCCACAACCACAATACACAAGTTCTGATTCCCATGGGACTATACCGGCTAGCATTAGCATGTCACATCTGACGTCTGCTATGCCTAGGGCCACTGTTATGAACTATGGACCACCACATGGCACAACATCGTACCCAACATGGAACCCAAGGGCTTCCTATGCGCCAAGCCCAATGCCAATACCTACTCCACATGTAGTCTCTGGAACACCTTCACCCACGGTACCTGCTCACTTAGGTGACTTGGAAACATTTGCTCAAGCTAATGGTCGATCCATTGCTGAGAATATGCGTAACACGCCTGATAGAGAGCCTAGAAGTAAGGCGGTACAAATAGTCAAGCTCACACAAAAATTTAGTGGAGACGGGGATGTGAGAAGGCATATCGAAGTGTTTGAACAAATATGCGATTCTCTAGGAGAACACAATGACCTACATAAGAGCAATGCTTTAAGCCTAACCTTAAGTGGAAAGGCTGGGGATTGGTATAGAACCCTAAGGGTGGAAGAAAAAACGATTTACCCTACTCTTAGGAGACTATTCTTAAAAGAATACATACGAGAGGGAGTGCTTTGGGGTGTAGCCTCTCAGCTCCAGAAAGCCCAATGAGAGGAAGGAGAGTCGGTGAGAGACTTTATAAGTCGCTTGAAGCATTTGAATTCTCGTTGTAATCCAAATGAGCGCTTCAACAATAACCAATTGCTTGATAGATTCATTAGGGGATTACGACATGAGGATATCTACAATGGCCTAGTCATTAGAGGTATCACCACTTGGGAAGCAGTCACCACCAATGCGATCCAATTGGAGGATAATTTAATGATTCAAGGAGAAAGAGTGTCTGTTGAGCCTAAATCTATTAGCTCGCAAGCATCAGGGCATCAGCCAATGACCCTAAAGCCTATTGCTAAGGAGCCAAAGATATCTGAGATGACTTTAGCAGATCTCACCAAGGCTATTCAAGAGAGTCTTAGAGACAATCGTGCTCCGCAAAACAATCATATGTATCCAAGAAGGGAGCAGCAATGGTGCCCAGTATGCTATGGACCGCATAGTACCAGTGAATGCCCTACTTTTAGAAAAATTCAATGGGAACTGCAATGCATGTGGGAGGTATGGTCATCAAGCTAAGGATTGCATAGTATTTAAGCGTGCGATGGCCAATAGACAAACCTTAGCATGGACAGACACACCTCGAGTGCCTGCATTGATGCTGACCCCACCTCTTGAACAAACATAACAACACATGGTCCCTAGGGCCCAAAATGTTGTTCAAACAACACCCTTACCACCTCCAGTGCTAGGACCGCAACCACCACATCCGAGAATCACTTCTGTGAATCAAGTGGGTTGTGAGTCATCTATTTCTTGTTTGGAAGGCTATGAGGAAGATATAGATCCTAATATCGCCTATGGGATGTATGTGCTTGAAGAAAGTCCACAATACTACATGGAGGACTATTGGGGACAAGTCAAACCTGTATATCAAGTAGCTACTCTTGCGGCAAGAGGCCAAAATATCAATTACACTGCTAAGAGACCACCTCTTCAATGTTATGAGTGTGGAGGTCCACATCGTGTAGCCGAGTGTCCTATTGGGCTACAAAAGAACGCCACACTAATGCAAACCAATCAAGCGAGTACGTCTACAATGCCGATACTCATGTGTAATCGATGTGGCATAGATCATTTGATTGCCCAATGTCCAAATAATCCAAATGCACCGAAGATCACGCCATTAAACTTGATTGAAGTTACCGAGGAGCCATCACCAAGTACACCTGTGGTACCAGTAAATGTACTCACATGATCGATGCTCCAAAAGCAAAATTATATTCTTGAGGAAAGAGACACGGCATCAATTTCCCAATCTCAAAAAAAGAAGAAAACACGAAGGAAGAGATCGCAAAAAGTAGCAAAGTCAGACCCCAGTTCAAAGACCAACATAGGGACTGGTGATGACCCCGTATATATGAACGACGCTGAAGAAGATTTTGATTTAGGTGAAACCATGGAGACCAAAACGACCACTAACATAGAAACCAACAAGGAAAATGTTCATGAGCCACAATGGCCAGGATCCAAAAAGAAGATAGGAACTTACCCAAACCCTAAAGAGGAGATTGAGCAAGTCAAGCAATTAAGGAGTTTGGTAGAAGATACCCAAAGGGATCTAGAACCAGTACCTAGGAAGATCCAGATTACAGACACCGTGTTCCCTACGCAACAACAACCTCACCAAGTCCATAGACCATTGGACATACCTAGTGTCATCCAAGAAGAAAGTGACTTAAAGTCATGGGAAAGTGGGCGTACTCACTTCTTGATGGAAAGAATGTTTACAGAGGGACTACCTGATCCTATCGAAGAAATGGAGATCCCATCTTCCCCACGTCAAGGGACTCAAGGCCAAAAGGTGCCGTTAAACATTGCCAAATTGATGGATTTCATGTCTTCAGAAGTTAGAACCACCATCATGTCCAAACTATATAAAGACCCCGAGCTAGGTAGGATTAATACAATAGGAGTGTTTCTGTTTTAGAGTTGAGTGATTAGCAAAGTTCTTTTTTCCCACTGATGTGCCTCCTAGATGTATTCCTTGTGTTTCCTATTGTGTACAGGAGCGTGTTGCTGTGGTTAGGATTTGGACCTTCATGGAATCTTTCTCTCGTTCACACTTCAGATCAAGCGCGACCATCAACACAAACAGGTGTTTCTTGTCCATTAACATTGCCCCTTATCTTTTTGCATCTATGATTGTCTGCTTTAATTGTGATTGGTAGCATAATATCCAGCGCATTTGCTTAGTACCAAACATTAAATTCAATGTAATTTTTTGTCATAATCACTTGTCTAGATTTAAAAATCAAGCAGTCCGACTAAGCTAGTTTGACCAAGTTAGGTGTTAGAGATCTTCTCTTAATACCATGGGGAATGCCTTCCTAAGAATCAATGGTTACTTAGGTTCTTAGTCCAATTTAGGCAGCATTGTGTGAAATGTACTACGGCTTTCTAGTGGGCTTGACCCTATTGACCTTTGGCTTAAGTATTATAAAGGGAGTTTACTAGTGTGATGAGCCTGGGGAGGTGTATCAGTGTTATATGACCCCCCAAAGTTACAAAATTAAAATGTGCCACAATGTAAAATCTTAAGCTGGAAGAGAAATCTCAACTTGATTGGGTACTTCACTCACATGTATCGCCTATTGTACTAGAGCCCTAGAGGTTCCCAGTATAGGCGCTTTTCCTTGAAAACCCAAGGCATACAAAATAAGCACACACATCAAAATTGAATCACGGTGAAAAGACTTTGGGGGGTCAAAGAAAAGGTAATCAGTCAACTGATGATTTCATGAGAAATTCCTTTTATCGTAGCTTAACTACAAGGTCTTCTAGGTATAGCCTCTACTCAGCCCTCGAACATGAAATACTTGGCTCTCGCGATTAAACAACTTAATTGACCAGAGAAAATTAAGAAGCTTACCCATGGTATTAATAGTCGATCTCTAGTGCCTTTCGACCGTTAAATTAGCGACCCCAGACTTGTTTAATTTTTTACCTTTACATCTGTTTATGCATTTGATTACATTGCAATTTAATGTTTATTGCTGACAAATTGTTTAAAATTCTATTACCAATCAATTTGTTTGCCTAAAACTGCATATGCTTTTTAATTGGTTATGAGAATGCAATTACTGTGCCAATGTTGTTTGATTTTGCAGTGACCGAAGAAGGCTACGGACATTCATCTCAAATGCTCTTCCACCTCAACGAACGAGCTTCAACTCAATAGCTTCCGAGGACGGAATCTACATTAGGAAGGTGGGACATGTTAACCCTCACGGCTCACGGACACCCTATCACCTATGACGGACGTTCTAACCTACGACTGACGTTGTATTATTTATTTGGTAGAGTTAGGTACCGGGCTTGTCGGTCCAATAGGAAAAGGGTAAGAGTGATCGCCGATGAGAGGCGCACTCTAATTGGAACATTCAAGGGATTAGTTGGCTAAGCATGGGCGCCCAAGTGTGAATGGGGCGAGCTCATATAAAAGTCAACTAAACGTAAAATCCACTCATTCTCTCATTTGTGCAATAGAAGAGTGCTCTTGCTCCATCTCCATCTCCATCTTCTTCTTCTTCACCTCCTTGTGTGTGTGTGTATGTGTGTGTGTGTGTGTGTGAGAGAGAGAGAGAGAGAGAGAGAAAGAGAAAGAGAGAGAGTGTGTGTGTGGGCGATCGAGCATTACGAAGGCACGGCAGCGGCAAAGCGACGGCTCCTTCTTCTTCGCAGCGAGGAATCCTCCACGAAGCAAGCGTAGAGCAGTGAGTGACACACCAGCGCCTTCTTTGAGCTTACTAGTTTAGGCTTGTTGTGTGCTTGGAGCCATTTGTGGCTCGCACACGGTGTATCGGCAAGTTCCTTGCATTGACACGTGTGACATATGCGCACATTCACCCTCTATGTTCTCAAAGTGATCTCACAAAAATGCTCACCTTAATTCTCTTAATTCCTTGGTTCTCAAAGTTCATAGGCCATTCCCATTACATTGGTATCAGAGCATTTGGTTTCTCTTTTCTTGCTTAAGAAGAGAGGTCCTTAAGTAGCCTATTAATGGTTGATTTTGTTAATTATATTAGGGTAAGTGGGACTGGGATATATTATCGGTTTTGTTGATCCCACTACGTGCGATATGGTGCACACCTCAGGAGCTTTGGTCTTAATAATGGGGTCTTTTTAGACTTGCCTACGGCTTTACCACTATTGAGCCATAAGAAGTCCAAAAAGAGCTATCCCTTGCCAATTCTGCTATGTTAGACTCACTCCACTACTCTCTATAATTAACCAATTCGAGCTGTTGGTGTAGATACTTAAGTGCTTGTTTTCAAAGGCTAAGAGGAGTAGCAACTAAGGTTTTGAATTACCAAAGGATACACTAAGTAAACACATAAGTATAATTAGCATGGCTGACAATAACCAAGAGAGTAGAATGAACATTGATAATTTGGATTTTGCATATGAAGGTTCTAATTATGATGCCCCCATGTTTATGAATTATCTTGTTACTAGGTTGCATTAAGCTATAGGCAACCCTACTTTGCAAGTCGAAGTTACCCGACAACTTCGTGCTTATGGGATTTCCCTTTCTCCCCAAGAGGAGAGAGAGGTCTCTTGATGAGACTCCCAAAAGAAAACTCTCTCCCATACGAGAGGAGGAATCTAAAGAACAATAAAGTAATGAATCCCTAAGTTCCTCTAAAGATGTGGCTCCACGAAGACGGCGGTCTAGACGATCGCCAACTCCTCCCATAAGGAAACGGTCAACACACAGTCCTTCTCCTCGTCACTCCGAAAGGGAAGAGAGGAAACAAAGGAAGAAAAGGTCAAGAAAGAGGTCAGAATCTTCTCCTTCTTCTTCACCTTCCTCCTCTCCTGACGAAAGCTATGGCTATTCTCTTAGAGAATACAAGAGGGGAGGACATCGCAAATTATACCCTGCATGGCGAAGATCACAAAATCTCAAGAAGTTCAAAGAGGGAGGAAAGAGTATCTCTTTTCTCACCTATGATGGCACCTTTGGTGCCATCGAGAAAGTAGTGGCCTTCATCCAACAATTTGATGCGGCCTTTGGAGACGAGGGCTTCACGGAATCCTCCAAGCTACGCCATGTAGCTATGCACTTCCAAAAATCGGCTAGTCAATGGTGGGCTAGCCTTCGTGTGGCAATGGTGACGCCCCAAAGACATGGAAAACTCTACAAGTTTTCATCATGAAGCAATTTCTTACAAGCGATGCAAAGGACAAAGTACTTACTGAATGGCACAGTTTGAAGCTTCTCTCACATGAGTCTATTCACAAATATGTGGACAAGTTTTGGGATTTACATCTCAAAGCTACAATCTCTCAAATGATAGACTTCATCAAACAAAAGCAACAATTTTGTGTGGTATTACCTGAAGAAATGGCCGAGTATGTCAACTCACAACGGCCTAGCACTACCACCGAAGTCATCCACAAGACTATGGTTGCTTCAAGGATCGATTTCCAAGAAGGGGCGAGAAGAAAATTCAAGCCCATGGAAAACAAGGGTCGAAATGAAGCTAAAGGGAAGAGCAATGCTCAAAACTCTTTCCAAGGCAACACAAACACCAACAACAACAAGGCCAAGGACAAAGGAGCTTACAAGGTAAAAATAAGCTCTCTCCTAAAGAATTGGAGGCCTTTCATAAAGACCATAAATGCTTTAAGTGTGGAGAGCAAGAACATGGTTATCGTTCTTGCCCCAAAAGAAATGTACTCAATGACACTCCTAAAGCTTCCATGGTTGAAGCTCCAAAGAGGATACTCATTGCAAAGGCTCATACCTCTCCTATGCTTGGGAAAAAGTAAGGGAGCATGATGCCCTTATTCTCTTTGACCTTGGCTCTACTCACAACTTCATATCAACGGAGTTGTTGGGCATTCAAGCTTTTGAGATGGGAGATATTGTAACTGTCGATGCAGCTTTCAAGGGATAGCAAGCCTCCGTTACTCCCTCAATTGGGAAGTTGAGGCTTCATGTCCAAAGCTACGTAGACAAAGAAAACTTCTTTTTACCTCTCCAACATGAGGATGTTATGCTAGGGGCACCATGGTTCAACCGCATGGCTGCCAACATGAAGTTCCCTGAAAGGAGAATCTATTTCACCTACAGGGGAAAGAGCATGTACATAGATGCTAATGAGTCGGGGAACACCATATCCCTGGTAGATACGCTTGCTTTTGATAAGTCAATGAAAAGCTCTATTTTTTTGTATATAAATTTTGTTAGAGAATCTGTAAATGATTCTAATGTTTTCACAAGTAGCGAAGTGAATCTAAAGGAATTAGAGTTGTCTAATTTCCTAAATGGATTCCAAGATGTTTTCATTGATGACATCCCCAGTGAGCTACCTCCAAAATGAGGGGATGATGACCATGCAATAGAGCTTCTACTAGGAAGCTCACTGCCTAATAAACCTCCTTACTGAGTTTCGCAAGTGCATGAATGGGTGGAAAAAGGAATGGTGAGGCCTAGCTCCTCTCCATTCTGTTCACAAGTACTTCTAGTGCAAAAGAAGGGTGGCACATATTACATGTGTGTCGACTATAGAGCATTAAATAGGATCACTAAAAAAAAAAGATTTTCCGTGCCGCGGGTAGAAGATCTATTTCATAAGTTACAAGTTTTGGCCTGACAAATGCTCTAACCGCATTCAAACTCACGATGGACAAAAATCTTCAGGCCACTCAAATTCTCTTGAGGAGTACAAGTGACACCTCCAAGTAATCTTTCAAGTTGTGAGAGAGAATAAGCTTTTCACTAATCAAAAGAAAAGTGAATTTTTCCTACAAGAGATTCAATATATAGGTCACGTTATCTCTCAAGACGGTATCCGTATGGATCCATCAAAGTTGGAGATAATAAAAGCATGGCCTAATCCAAGGAATCTACATGAGTTAAGAAGCTTTATTGGTATGTGTGCATACTATAGATGCTTCATAGCAAAATTCTCTCAAATAGCAAGACCATTGCATGACTTAACAAGGAAGAATGTTAAGTACTCATGGACTGCTAAAGAACAAAATGTTTTTGACAAGCTCAAAGAGAAGCTTATCTCTCAACCAGTCCTCATGCTTCTGAATCTCTCAAAGCCATTTGAGATCCAATATGATGCTTGTGGTGATTACCTTGGAGCAGTTTTGCGTCAAGAAGGGAATGCCATAACATATGAGAGCCGAAGGATCAATCTCAATGAACAGGTCTTGGGCATATACAAAAAAGAGCTTTTAGTTGTTCTACATACCCTAGACACATGGAAGCACTATCTCTTGGGGGCTCCATTCATCCTATGATGGAACACAAAGCCTCAAGAAATTCATGAAGCAAACCAAGCTCTCCGACAAACAAATGAGGTGGGAAAATTTTCTTTCGCAATTTAAATTTCATATTGCTCACATTGCTGGCAAGCACAATCAAGTGGTCCATGCAGTTTCACAACGGCCAAGGGTAAATGTGGTGTCTATAGCGACTCACAATGATCTATCTTTTATGATAGATGAGTATGCTACTGACCAAGACTTTAAGTAGGTAATTAAAGCCTTTGCATTAGGGAAGAAAAAAGAACCATCCAAACGGCAATGGGCTATGTGCTACTCACCAATACAATAAGAAAGTCATGTATGAATCCATGCTTCTCTTTATGCTGGGCAAAGAAGGATTCCATAATCTACTCTCCGAAGAGTAGAATGTATTTTGGTTGGTCCACCATGAAAAGTAAACATACAAGAGTATGTTTCAAAATGCGTGGTATATCAAAAATTGAAATTAGATCGAGGGAAGCAACTTGGATTGTTTCAGTCGACATGCTTAGCAAGAAAACACACTCTATGCCTGTCAAAAAGACTATTAAGACACATCAAACGACAACCCTCTTTAGATCTCAAATTTTTAAGTATCATGGCTTGCCAACATCCATAGTGTTCGACAAAGATCTTAGAATGACCAATAATTTCTAGAAGGGTCTCTTTAAGAATCTAGGAAGTAGATTAAATTTCTCTTTCGGCCTATCATCCACAAATGGATGACCAAATTGAAATAACTAATCTAATGATTCTTGAATCTACTAAAAGCCTATGTCATGGAAGTAGATCAATGTTCTCAATCGGAGAAGTACCTAACTCTTATAGAGTATGTGTACAATGACATTGTACATACTTCTATGGCGAAAGCACCTTTTGAGGTTAAAGAGGGAAGATCCAAAAGTCCCTTACTACTTAAAGTATATGGGAAGATCTACGCTGCTGATGAATATAGCTGAGACTCATAAGAATCTTTTCCAAAGATTAAAAAGGTTATATCCATCTCAAACCAAAGGCAAAAAGGGTTGCTGCTAATAAGCACAGAAGAGCCTTAGCCTTTAAGGAAAATGATTCGGTCTTGCTAAATTTTCTCAAGGCTCGTCTAAGGCATACTATGGGCAAGAATACTACGAGCCACCAAGAGTATTATGCTAAACTTGCAAAAGGATACTATGGTCCTTTCTTTTAAAATTATTAAGCCAATCAATGAGATGGCTTATAGATTAAAGTTGCCCAACCATTGGCTCATTCACAATGCTAACCATGTGAGCCTAATCAAGCCTTACAAAGGAGAGCCACCAAAAGAACCAATAATGGAGGACTCGCCAGAGATCGAAAATGAAGAAGAGGTGTTGTAGCCCGAATCGATTCTTCGACACGAACACAAGGTACTAAGAAACGGTAAGATTATCCAATGATATCCTGTTAAGTTTAAGAATTATCCTTTTAAAGATGCTAGATGGATGCAAGGAACCTAGCTTAAGGATAATATGAACCTTGTCAATGCTTACAATGCTAAACTAAAGTAAGCAAATGAAAATGCATTTTAAATGAACAATGTTTTTGTCTTATGAGCTCATTCTCTTTCTTTTATTATGCACAAAAGTTAACAAGTATGCATGCTTAGGATCATGTTTGTGTTGACGACGTCTCCCAAACACCAAGTAGAACTTGTCACTCTACTTTAGAAGTATGATATGGACTAAAGAGCAGACATGCTTGCGGCAACTAAGTCTCCCGAGCACCAAATAAATTAGTCATCCATTCTGGAATGATGTCATAAGGTAAAAAGGGATCCTCTACTTGCTACGAAACATGGACTAATGACTAGGCTTTATCTTCTCTACCCCATAGTGGATGACGATTATGATTTCAAGAGAGAGGTAATGTCATAAAATATAATATCTAACTTTCCCAAATGATTTTTTCATATTAAACTGATCACTTAATATGGGAAGATAAAAGGGGAACAAGAGTTAGGATATATATATGTACTTCTGGACCTATCTCAACAGGGGACCAAAAGGAAAAAAGGTTGCATCTCAATAGGGGTCCAAAAGGAGACGGTCTACCAAAGAGCAATGTGCAATAAGTGCTTCTAGATTTACCTCAGCAAGGGACCAGGAGGAGAGATGGTTACATGTCAAAAGGGGTCCAAACGGAGGTAGTCTATCAAAGAGCAATGTGCATCTAATAGAGCCTAAAAGACCTTAGGGTTAGCTTCATGAAAGACCTCCAAAAGTTAGTGTTAAAAAGTCGTTTGACCTTACGCAAGCTAAGGCTAACCTAGAGGTGGAAATTCTACCCAAGCATGAGGTGCCAAGATGCTTAAAGCGGTTGTGGGAACCTTGCCCAAATCTTGAGGTTATTTTTATGCTTAAATGACTAAGGTTTTTGAAATGTTAAAGTCAAAGATAAATTCTAAATAGGCATGAACATTTCCATGCTTGATTGACTAAGGCTTGAAGTATTCAATTCAAAACAAATGATGTAAGAAGCATAAAAGACACATGCTTGCTTGATTGACTAAGTCCTTGAAGTATTCAATTCAACCAAATGACTTAATAAGCATAAAAGACACATGTTTAAATGATCCTCCATGTGTGGCCCTCATGATGTGCTTGAATGCCATTGGATAAATTTTAAAGGGGTCCAATGAGAATTTAGATACATTAAAATAAATAATGAAGTTCTTTCTTTAAAAGAGAAAAAAGAGGACACGTGTCCAAATGAAATAATAAAATAATACGAGAGAGAGAGAGAGAGAGAGAGAGAGAGAGAGAGAGAGAGAGGTGGACCAAGCATGAGGGACACATTCTCTCATTGTGTGGAGTGCAAAGTGCAAGAGCTCCATATCCTTCTCCAAGCTTGTTGAGAAGTGGAGAGCCTACACCAACACTCTTGGCTATGGAATGAAAATCCAACCAAGAGCCATGCTTCAATGCTTAAGCTTGCCATCTTCTTCATCTTCATTACTATGCTATTATGCTATGCTAAACAAGAAGAGTGATGATAAGTGAGGAACTATTTCTTTCTCCTATGGAATGTTTCTTCCTCCTCTTCCCTACCCTCATTCCCTGCTAGCTCTCTCCACCTTCGAAGGTGTTTGAGGCCTTTGGATAGTTAATGCTTTTTGCAAAGTTTATGTTAAGCTCGTGCTTTCCATCTTCATAGCATCACCAAGGTCACAAGGAACACAAAGATTGTATTGTAACACAGTCTCTCTTGATGGGAGAATCTATAATACAAACGCCTTTTGGAGGGGGGCCCGGCTCCAAGTAAATCCGGTCCTCAACTATTGTCATATTCTCTAATACTCTCTCTCTTGCAAAAGTATTGTTCATGCCAAGTTAATTAAGTACTATGTTTATGTTGCTACCATCAATCAAGTTCACCCTCTATGTTCTCAAAGTGATCTCACAAGAATGCTCACCTTAATTCTCTTAATTCCGCTATTCTCAAAGTTCATAGGCCATTCCCATTACAGTACCTATATATGTCAATCCAAAAGGAAAAATTTTGATGACCTTTACTAAGTAATGAATTATAGCTAGATGATCCATTGGCCAATGAAAATGATCTAAAATATTCATATGAGTTGAACACCAAACAAAACATCAATGTAAAAATGATTTCAATGAAGCAACAATTTATCTTTATTCTTGTTATGTATTCATTAAAGTTAGAATTCTTTCAAAGATTTGTATGCAAGAAGACACACTTGCAGTGGATTATGTCCCTCAAGCACCATCTAAACTAGCCATATTTTATGAAAAGATGTGTAATTTAGATGAATGAAAAGACACTCGCGACAAATTATGTCTCTTAAGCACTCAATAAAGTAGCCACCTACTATGGAATGGAGTTGTTGCTCAAATGAGGATCCACGAGCATCATATCTTTGTTTTCCTTAAGTTGAACCATAATCAAGGATGACTATGATGTAAGGGCAACATAATGTCACCAAAATTTTGGTAAGAGCCCCGTCAAAATTCAATTAGTGGAATTCATTTCAGACATCCTACAATGGTTCAAGAAAGTTCAAATAAACTTTTGAGGCTTAAAACATAGTTTTCTCTTTATAGGTTAGAGGGAGTAAATACTCCATAATTTATAAATCGTAGATGTGAATGTGATGGGAATGGTTATGTTAGACTCAAGATGAGCTTTATGTTTTTTGGAACATTCAAAAGCTATGGAGAATATATCTATGTGATTTAAAGTTAATTCAAATATCATTTCCTCTCTTTAATTTAGAGAGACAATATTCGTGAAAGTTTCATTTTAATCTAAAAAATTAGTGAGAATGGTCATGCCAAAGTCTGGGGACATGAAACTTTCGAGCATTCACAAGGGACTCAAATACCTTGAAGAGGTAAGCAACTCATAGTCGAGGATGACCATGATTTCAAGAGAGAGGTAATGGGTATGCTTTTTACGAGAATTATGTTTAGAAGATGCTTTAAAATTTCATTTTTCTCATAAAATAAAGTGTGATTTTTGAAATTTTCTTAAAGAGGAGAACTGAAATTCAAGAATCTATCATTGGATATGAAATTTGTGAAGGTTAAGTGCTCGCTTTCTAAAGTTAAGTACTTTGCATGCTGTTTAAGTTTGGTTGAAAAAGATGAGCGGAGGATATTAAAGAAGCCAAAAGTTCTTAAAAAGAAGGATCGAGGGAGTTTTTGCATGCAAAAAACTCTCTAGATCAAAGAAACAGGTTGTCACCGCACAGGTAGGAAATCCCTTCACGAAAATGACCATAACTTGAGCTCTCATTGTCAGAATCGTGCAATCCAAAAGTGGAATGAAAGCTATCTTTGAGC
Source organism: Adiantum capillus-veneris (assembly GCF_014529385.1). Taxonomy (NCBI): domain Eukaryota; kingdom Viridiplantae; phylum Streptophyta; class Polypodiopsida; order Polypodiales; family Pteridaceae; genus Adiantum; species Adiantum capillus-veneris. The sequence goes on along the minus strand of NC_140953.1, from coordinate 82,694,727 downwards.
TCTATGATTTATGGGATTGCGTTTGTGTTTTAATAATGGCTAGCAGTCTTTGCAATAGCATCTTTACTCCTAAATTATTCTCTCCAGTCCTAGATAAGATGATGGAGAAGTTATTTGTCATCCATGAACTCCGCGTAGATCTTTGTAAGTAAATCTCTTCTAAAGAGAAGCATGCACACGTTTTTGAAGAGATTAGTATGCTTTTTTGATACCTCTATAGGAAAAAGAAGATGATGCTTCTTCAAGGAAATGTCTCTGTGAGTATGTTTCTTATCACAGTAGGCCATTATGTTGGCATGATCTAAAGGCCACCTTCTTGGCAAAATAATTATCATGATTATATTCAGCTTCATTGTAAGATTCCATAAGACAAAAAGGCATATGGGGGTAGACAAATTTGATATATTCAGCTTCATTGTAAGCTTCCATAATACAAAAGGGCATATGGGGGTCGACAAGGCAATTCCAACTACAACAACAACAACAACAATCGGTCCAAGGAGAAGGGACTTTACAAAGGTAAAAATAAACTCTCTCTCCTGAAGAGCTTGAAGCTTTGTGCAAGGACCACAAATGTTTTAAACATGGAGAGCAAGGACATGGCTATTGCTTTTTCCCCAAGAGAAATGTTTTAAACTCTCTCTCCTGAAGAGCTTGAAGCTTTTCGCAAGGACCACAAATGTTTTAAACATGGAGAGCAAGGACATGGCTATTGCTTTTTCCCCAAGAGAAATGTTTTAAACTCTCTCTCCTGAAGAGCTTGAAGCTTTTCGCAAGGACCACAAATGATTTAAACATGGAGAGCAAGGACATGGCTATTGCTTTTTCCCCAAGAGAAATGCCCACAATGAGACTCCTAGAGCTTCCACGATCGAAGCTCCAAAAGAGGATGCTCATTGCAAAGGATCACCTCTCTCCTATGCTTGCGGAAAAGTAAGGGAGCATGATGCCTTCATCTTCTTTGACCCTGGCTCTACTCACAACTTCATATCAATGGATTTGGTCACTAAGTTGGGCATTCAAGCTTTTGAGATGGGAAATACTGTAACTGCCAATCAGCTTTCAAGGGACAACAAGCCTCTGTTACTCCCTTGATTGGGAAGTTGAGGCTTCGTGTCCTAAGCTATGTCAACAAAGAAGACTTTTTCATATCTCCTCTCCAACATGAGGATGGTATCCTAGAGGCACCATGGTTCAACCGCATGGTTGCCAACATGAAGTTCCCTGAAAGGAGAATTTACTTCACCTACAAGGAAAAGAGCATGTATATAGATGCTAGTGAGTCTGGTCGTACTATACCACTTGTAAATCCTCCTGCTTTTGATAAATCAAAGAAAAGATCAGTTTTTGGGTACATGATTTTTGTCAAAGAATCCCTAAGAGGTACTAATGTTTCATCAAATATAAATGGTAGGAATCAAGAAGAGTTAGACATGTCTAATTTTCTAAATGGATTCCAAGATGTGTTCATCGATGATATCCCTATGGACTTACCTCCAAAATGAGAGGATGATGACCATCAAATTGAGCTCCTACCAAGAAGCTAACCGCCTAACAAGCACAAAGGGATGGTGAGGCCTAGCTCCTCTCCCTTTTGTTCCCCAGTCCTTTTAGTGCAAAAGAAAGATGGTACATACCGCATGTGTGTGGACTATCGAGCACTAAACCATATCACTATCAAAAACAAATTTATCGTACCATCGGTAGAAGATCTGTTTGATAAACTACAAGGCTCTACTTACTTCAATAGGATTGACCTTAAAAGTGGCTATCATCCAATAAGGATAGTGAATGAAGACATCCTAAAGACTGCATTCTGTACAATGTTTGGTCTTTATGAATATCTAGTCATGCCTTGTGGCTTGACTAATGTGCCAGCCACGTTCAATCGTTTAATGGAGAAAATCTTTAGACCCTACGTGCAAATTCACTGGAGTGTTCTTTGATGATATCACCATCTACTCCAAGTCCTTGGAGGAACACAAGCAACATCTCCAGGTGATTTTTCAAGCTTTGAGGAAGAACAAGATTTTTATTAATCAAAAGAAGAGCGAATTTTTCCTTCAAGAGATTCAATACTTAGGTCATATTATCTCTTGAGATGGTATCTGTATGGATCCATTAACGTTGGAGGTAATAAAAGCATGGCCTAATCCAAGGAATCTACATGAGCTAAGAAGCTTTATTGGTATGTGTGCATACTATAGATGATTTATAGCCAAATTTTCTCAAATAGTAGGACCATTACATGACTTAACAAAGAAGAACATTAAATACTCATGGACTACTAAGGAGCAAAATGCTTTTGACAAGCTCAAAGAGAAACTTACCACCCAACTAGTTCTTATGCTTCCGGATCTCTCAAAGCCATTTGAGGTCTGTGCGCTTTGCCGCACATGTCGAAGGCTGAGAACTTGCCAAACACTGTGTGCAAACCACGAATGGCTGCAAGCACACAACTAGATAGTCCTAGCAAGCTCAAAGGGACAATGGTGTGTCATTGGTGCACCGTTCAATGCTTTCCGTCATGAAGGATCCCGTGCCGCAAAGAAGAAGGAGCCGCCGCCGCCGTAATGCTCAACCCTCTCTCTCTCTCTCTCTCTCTCTCTCTCTCTCTCTCTCTCTCTCTCTCTCTCTCACACACACACACACACACACACACACACACACACACACTATAATAACCCTAGGAGCTAGAGACCTGGATCCTCCACCCAACCGCCCATACTTATAGGCTCTTAGCCCTAGGATCCCCTGTCCACACTGCTAGCTGGCCCATGGCCAGGGTCCATGACCCCCCCTTAGGGTAGGGCCCTGCCCGTAGGACCCGTGTCCTGACATTACTCCCCCTTTTGGAAGAGTTTTCGTCCTCGAAAACAGAAGTGGTGGTATCTTCATAAGAACACTAATGTTTTCCACCGTGGCATCCCTCATGGATCCAACGGTTTGTTGGATCGGAACCCGGTTCAGTAGGAGGTTCAATGAAATCAAGAATAACATCTGGATTTTCTACATTGTTGTCCCGGTGCAACGCTCTTGGACCCATAATCAAAAGAGCGTGAAGACTCCATTTAGAACTCACTTGAGAATGTTAAACGAGTTATCACCCCTAAGAGGTGTCTAAATGCATACCCAGGTTTCAGACTTTTTGAAGGTACTGGAATGTGCCATACAACCTCGGCTCATCTTTCCATGAAAGTACTATGCTGACATAATCATCAGCAGCAACCAAGTCCTTGACTTGCTGTTGTTTCTTGCCATCAACCAACCTCATCAACCTCATCAAAACTGATGAGTAAGGTTGATAACTTGAGAATAACAGGCAGAGACTAAAACTAGCCGTAACATGCCTTTCATCATATGAAGCACACTCCAAACCAGAAAGGTAACTGATCTAGTTGTTTCGCTTCTTACTAACGTATGCACTTAGCATATCCTTTAACGTGGTTTACTAATGTATGCACTTAGCATATCCTTTAACGTGGTTTACTAACGTATGCACTTTGCATATCCTTTAGCACTAAATAGAATGCTTGTAAGTTGCCCATCTTACGCGAGATGAATAACAGCAGTAAGGGTGAGGTACTTCCCCCAACCACTTACAGACAGTCTTCCACGACTGACGATAAACCATGACTCAAACATTGAGTAGCCAGCCATATACTCGATATGGAATGGAGACAACCAAATAGGTTGAAAGCAGATTGGAGTGTCAAGCATCCAATCACAAACACCCATACTGAGCCATCACTTTGTATGGCAGGGTGTAAACTCATACGAAATCTGCAAGAGAAATTGCACTGACAGTGCAAAAAATTGCAGAAACAATAAAGTCCATGAATTTGCATGCCGCTCCGAATAAATTTGTGTTAAACACTAGGGACCATAACAACTAGTGTGCATGCATTTAACACAAACATATCCGAACCGCAATTCCATGACGAGATTTTCCACTATACTTACGTAAAATCTTGCAGCAAAAGTTGGACCATAATAGAATGTGACAACCCGGTCACACCGAGGAACCAACCATAAGACTTTCTCATGAACGTAGCATACTTTGCTATATGTAGAAACAACCCTCCAATAAGGTGGTTTCACAGCAATTGTAATCACAGCAAGTCTGTACTTAGTACCTGACAATTTCTGGCCGCTGAAATTGTACCTGATACTATGTGCTTTGAATGGTCTAATGAACGGATGTGACCAGCACCTAGGGACTTCGTCGCGACACATCATTAAGAATTGGGTGCCAGTGTCAGTCCCAGAGACTCATATTCTCCACATGTGGAATATGTCTCAAGTAAGGATGTCAGGAAAAGTGACATCCATCAAGTACGAGCGGTACTTGTGTGTGGAGGTCACTGATAACACTCTGCGACAAGAGTGAGAGGGACCCTCATTATCATGCTCCACAATGGCTAAACCGAACTCCTTGAGTTCCTAGACCATGTTGTATCCCATGTGACAACATGTGCCAAATCGAACCCTACAAGTAGGTTCGTAACATCATAAGGCAAAAAAAGGTAGATTGAACATTTGATCCAAAATACTTTGTGCCAACATGCCCTTGGCATGGCTCTGTAACATTCAAGCGTGCTTATACGTCTGGAAAAAAAAAACAAGCAAAGCATACAAAAAATGGAATAACACCAAATCAATAGATGCGTACCTGGAGATTTGAACGTAATGTTCACTTACTCGTACGCAAACGGAGAGGAGCACATCTCCTACCTGAACAAACAAACAGTATTGCACTGGGAACCGTGGGTGTTGCCTTCGCAATCCAACCCCTTTGGTTAAAATCTACGTAGTCAAACCCCTTGGTAAGACCCTTTGTAGAAACTGCTCAAGTAGCAGTTAACGGTAACCAACATAGTTAACCGTGTACATACTAATTGGAATCGACTTAAAAAGTTGAGTTTGTCTGCTACTGCGTGGTAGATTGCGGAATTCTTTCCTTGAAAGTCTAACTGGGAGAGATCAAACTGTGATCCTCAAGGCAGATCAACTGTGATCCTCAATGCCTATGGGATGATGTAGCACTCACCCGCCGTGCCTTACCCTAAACAATATGTCCATAGACACTCCGTAGTGCTATAGAGATAGCAAGAAATCCACACAAGTGAACTGCCTAGCTCTTGTGGTCAGCCATGCTATCTCAACTGATTGCTGCATCTATACTTCCTTATAAAGATCAGCTGCTGTGAGTTGAAGATTTATCAAAAACTCAACTTGAGTGTCTCACTGAAAACATGTAGTGCAAAAATGACACTGTAAACATCCTGAATGACAAGACCCTTGCTTGTCGATTAACGTTGATGTATACTTCCCGGGGTAGATCTGTTCACTCTTGAAAACAATCACCCAAAGAATGCCAATAGTTGGGTCTTACCCTTGGCCTGACAATGGCTCTTAGCCTGTGTGGCTCATAGCCCGTGGGCAAATTAGTGTTCAATGGACGAACCGATGAAGACTAATTTGAGTAGCATCTTAGCCACGTGCTAGCTGAGAGTTAGGGCACCTTGGCTCAAGCTGACTCACGAGCAAAACACGTATCAAAAGCTTCTTAGAAGATTTTCAATATTTTCGTAAAGAGAGAGAGAACGAGAGAGAAGAAGAGCATGTTGGGCTGAGGAACCTTCCTGAAGTTTTTAGAGTGTGCACCCAAGCTGTGTGCTCTTACGCAGCTTATGCCTAACGTGCAGCTTATCGTATAAGCATTCCACCATTGTCCGGTATGACTCGCTCATTGAGAGAGGTATCACATCTGGACCTACCTTCCTTGTAGGGGTCGTGATTGTATGAAAATTACTTAGCATTGGCACGTTGCCTGTGAAATAAGTGTTGTTGTATGTTGACAGCAACCCAAATTGGTAGGGATTGTGTGAGCGAATATTCCCTAATTTGCTAGTTTCCCAAACTTGTGTGCCAATGCCCTTGACTCCAAGTCATTGGGCAGTACCTTGGCACAAGGGAGAAGCCATGCTTCATGTAAAATTGCCAAAGCACTTTGCTTTGCACAATGACAGTCATTGCCAAACAAAGTGTAAACATGGATATACGCCCTCTTGTATCATATACATCCATCGTATACGAAATGAAATAATATGTAAACAGTTTGCTAAAGCCTTCCCAAGTTTGTATGCTCATAGCATCTGCCAAACGTGGTGAGTCACTATGCAAGATGCATAAATAGAAGCCTTGCTTCACCTAAATCGGGTAGTGCTAATAGCCAACTGATGTTGTTGCCAATAGCATGACAAAAATAGTCGACCTTGTCGAGCAAGTAACCTATGTCGGCTTGTAGAAACAGTGATAAGGAGTCGGCCATGCTGAGCAAATTGCTGTCTGTCTCCTTGAGATACTGAAAAATTGGCCATAGTCCTTGCCTTTGAAGAAAAATGTAACCTATGATGAGCATGCTCTATCCAGGTACTCAGGAGAAGCCATGCTTCATATAACTATGTCTGGCCTCATTACTAACAAATGCTATTAGCAACAGATGTCATAGCAAAGAGAGTCGACCTTGTCGATCATGCATGAAAAATCGACCGTGTCGAATTGTCTGCAATCGTCAAAAGTTGCGGAATGGCTCGACAAACCATGCCGAGAACTGGAATTGGCTAGTTCAAATAACAGCCTTGTGGTAAAAACCTTCAAGCCATGCTTGAAAATCCAATACACCCCTTGGGCGGCAATCTCTGCATAAATTGTCATTCGCAAACCCAGCAAAGTGCAAATGATTACATAACCAAATCAAAAAATTACTGCATACCTCATCAATTACTCGAATCGATATGCCAGGTTGTCGATATCATGTGTGTCAACTGTTGTGTAGAGCGCTTCTCGAAATCGAGGAGCTTCCTTGGCACATAACTTGAACCAGATTTTCTGATTTCATGCTCTTGGCGGCGTTAAGAAAAATAAAACTATATGCATACCTTGTTACTCACGTGACTCGACGTGCTGACTATCAATCTCTTGCATGATGCATGAGCATGCATGCCAAGCATTTCTGATCCTGGCAGATTTGCCCTGCTGAATCTCAAGCCGTGCTTGAGTACATATGATCTTCTTGTAGTTTTGGAAAAATCTTAATGTCAAGAACTCTCCATATCAACTGCTATGGCCGTGCCAATCAGGTCGACAAGTGAGCATCCCTCATTACATGAATCGACTTACTATGTTGGTCACATAACGTGTGTTTGGAAAAATTATGTCGGCCTTGCCCTTGCATGCTTGCGGTCTTATGCAGCGAAACTTCCTTGATTGATGAAAAAATCCGCCTTCGAAAGTCCGTGGATACACAATCACAAAAGCTTGCAAAATCCCCCGAAATTCGCCTGCGCTTTGCAAGTTTGGGTATTGGCCATTTGCTCTGCTCGAAATTTGTGTTGGCCGACAAATTTGCTCGGGTGCATCATACGCTATCTGCCAAAGCCATGGCGAGGGTGTGCATGCATCTTGCAGCCATGCGATGCATGCATCCCATTAACTCGAGGCTTGCAACAGTGGAACCGTGGGCCAAGGCCCTTAATTGGGGGGGTGCCCAAAATTAGGGCGCACTAAAACAAAAAATGTAAGCAGCAGCCATGGCGGCAGCGCAGCGCGCGAGAGCAAGAGGAAGAAGATACCGCGCCTGTAGTGGTCGAATCCGTTCGCGGCAGAGACGAAAATGCAAGCTCTCCCCGTTGCACATCCATCAAGCCCGGCTGTGCGGAGTTTCGTGCAGGTCAACCCCGGCACAAGCATGTGTTCTAGCAGTGTTTCACGCGGAGTCTTCAATTGCTCTCGGATCTGCAGGAGCCGCTTCTCATGGCCCTCCTTTCTCGACAAAGCCTGTCTTGCATGCTTCATGCATGGCTCCATCTCCACGCCTCCATCAAGCTCCTCCATGGCCACTTACAGGAGAGAGAGAGAGAGAGAGAGAGAGAGAGAGAGAGAGAGAGAGAGGGTTGCCTTGTTCTTTGAGAGAGAGAGAGAGAGAGAGAGAGAGAGAGAGAGAGAGAGAGAGAGAGAGAGAGAGAGAGAGAGAGAGAGAGAGAGAGAGAGCATACCAACACCATGCGAGACCTCCATGGTCGACCTCCATCTCCCCTCTTCCATAGCTCCCTTCTTCCTCCTCCCACCTTGCTCTGATACCAATATAATAACCCTAGGAGCTAGAGACCTGGATCCTCCACCCAACCGCCCATACTTATAGGCTCTTAGCCTTAGGATCCCCTGTCCACACTGCTAGCTGGCCCGTGGCCGGGGTCCATGACCCCCCCTTAGGGTAGGGCCCTGCCCGTAGGACCCGTGTCCTGACACACACACACACATCTGTGAGCACACAAAGGAGAAGAAGATAGAGGTAAGCAAGAGCACTTCTTAGTATGCACCCCAAAGAATGAGGATTTTAGGTCAAAATGGACCTTTTATAAGAGTCTGACCCATTCACACATGGGCGCCCACAGTGGCCAGTCATAGTAAAAATCATGTAAAAATGGGATAAATGGTGCGCCTCTCATCGGCGATCACCTACACACCTATTGGACCGACAAGCTCGGTCCATGACTCAAATAAATGATAAGGCATACGTTGAAGGTGATAGGGTGTCCATGACAGTTAACATGGCCCCCTTCTTGATGTAGATTCCGTCCTCAAAAGCTATTGAGATGAAGCCCGTTCGTCAAGGTGGAAGAGCATTTGAGATTGAATGTCCTTAGTCTTTTTCAAATACTACAAAATCAACCAAAATTGGCACATGAATTGCATTCTCATATACAATTAAAAAGCATATGCAGTGAGTAGACACACAAATTGATTGGTAACAAACTATTAAACAATTTGTTAGTAGTAAACATTAAACTATAATATAATCAAACGCATAAGCAATTATAAAGATAAAAAAATAAACAAGTCTGAGGTCGCTAATTTAACGCTCGAGAGGCACTAGAGGTCAACTATTAATACCATGGACAAGCTTCTCAATTCTCTCTAGTCAATTAAGTTGTTTAATCGCGAGAGCAAAGTATTTCATGTCCAAGGGCTAACTAGAGGTTATACCTAGAAGACCTTTTAGTTAAGCTACGATAAAAGGACTTGCTTATGAAATCATCGCCTGAATTATTCCCTTTCTTTGACTCCCCAAAGTTTTTTCACATTGATTCAATTTTTTATTAAATGCTTATTTTGTATGCCTTGAGCTTTTTTCTTTTCAAGGAAAAACGTCCACACTGGGAACCTCTAGGGCTCTAGTACCAAAGGCAATACATGTGAGTGAAGTACCAAATTAAGATTTTACATTCTTAGCACTTTTTTTTGTTTTTTTATTTGTTTGTTTTTCACTGCCTTTCAATTTTGTAACTTTGGGGGGTCATATTGACACTGTTACCCTCCTCAGGCTCATCACAATAGTAAACTCCCTTTATAATAGTTAAACTAAAGGTTAAGAGGGATTAAACCCACTAGAAAGTACTAGAACATTGCACACAATGCTGCCTAAATTGGATTAAGAACCTAAAGTAACCATTGACAATTAGAAAGACATTTCCCATGTTATTAAGAGAAGATATCTAATGTCAAACTAGCTTAGTCAAACTGCTTGATTCTTAAACCTAGACAAGGAACTATGACATAAAATTATATTGAATCTAATGTTCAATACTAAGAAAATGTGTTGAATATTGGGCTACCATTCACAGTTAAAGTAGACAAACAACATGGATGCTAAAAGAAAACAAGAGGCAATGCTAATAAACAAGAAACACCTTGGTTGAAGATCACGCTCGATTCAAAGAGCGAACAAGACAAAGATTCCATGAAGTTCAAAATCCCAACTACTGCAATGTGTTCCTGTACACACTAGAAAATACAAGGAATACCTCTAGTGGGAAGAGGCACCAACCTCTATTGAATACAATAAAACAACATAAGGAACCCTAACCTAATTATTTGCACCCCCTAGAGAGTTAAGGGAACAAGATATTATATAGATGCGAGGGTAGCCCTAGGTCTAAACCCCTATCCTCGTCATCATCGAGAAAAACAAAGTCATCATCTGTGAGACCATACGTGCCATCGTGTAATCATGTAACTCTTCCTCATCATTAGAGGCACATATGTTCACTAAGAACATCACTAGACATCTTTAGTCATCTTCGTCAAAAGAGTAAGCGTGTGAAATTGGAGAGACGTTCTCTACTAAGTAGGGACCAGCCGTGGTCAAGAGACGTATCAGCCATTCTAATTCCTCAAAATTCTTCTCACATGCTAGCGTATCTACCAAATCCCATTCACAAGCAAGCACCACATAGACTATGTGAAACACTTGTGAAAAGTAAAGAGGGTACCTCTCACCCAAGGTAGGAGTGGACGACTCTATCGTACTAGCCATATCTATATACACAAATAGATTTTGGTTAGAGTGCAAATATTATAAGGGTCGTGTCAAAAGGTCGTGTCCTTGTGCATAATGTGCTATTATGAATTTGAAGGTTTTTAGATTTTTTTTCGGTGGCTCTTGCTCTTTTACTTTTTTATTTTTGTTTTCTTGAGTATAAGGCTATATATATACATTCCCTAAGATTGGGAGATTAAGAGGTCAAGGAGGAAGGTTAAGAGGGGAGCAAGTGAATGATGGATGTCAGTAAACACCTCCCCCTTCCTTGGGTAGATCATACCTTGTGGAACGATGTTGTTACCTTTTGACACCAATTGTTCCAAGTTGTTATGGGTGAAGACTTTGACCAATAGTTTTTGACCGCCCTAGGAGTTTCATCTAGTTGCAAGGGTGGTAAGGTACTCTCCCATGATTTTACTTGCAACGTTGTTGTAGGTGGTTAACTTACAACGGGAGGTGCAAATCCTTTCTTGTACAATGGTAGTTGGAGGTTGTGTCGAAGCTTGTATTTTTGTATATGAACTACATGAAGAGCAAGAAGCTTCATTTGTTTTTTCTATGTTTAAGTTGAGCAAAAAAAGCCTCTCGCTTGGGTACCCAAACTAGATTTGGATCAGGTGTATACTGTTCTGCAATCTTATCCTTCCCACAATCTTCAATCGGCTTTATTGTTACAAGATTTGACTCGCATGGGTCTATAGGTGACATGTAAGAACACAATTTTTGTTTAGGCATCCAGATTTGATCATTCCCTTCATAGTAGCCTTGGGCTTCCAATAGTCTTTTACGAATCCAACGCAATGTTTTCTTGTATTTTTTTGAGCGAGTGGGATGTTTCTTACAAGGCTTTTGTTTTTTAGCATTAAAAAATTGTCGCTAAAGAAGCTTTAGGGACTCATTTGTATGTTTTCTCTATTATTCCACGATGGGTCTTGTGTGTCTCAAGCTTTGTTTCAGCTACAAAAGTTGAAGCTCTAGAGGGTTGGGCTATAGTTACAGATGGTTCAACCTCTTGGACATGCACTGCTTTGGGTTGTATTTTCTCAAGAGGTGATATCTCAGGGACTATCGCTTGAGTGGCAGGGCTAAGAGTTGGTTTCTGTGTTGTGACACTCTTAATCCCCAATCAATAGTGCATTTGGTGGCTATCATCCACGCACGTCCTAGGTTTATATTGCCTTCCATAGTTCTAGCAGGCATGACCAAAAAGTTTTGAGCTACAACCCCATTTTCATAACTAACAGGAGTGTGCCAGGTTCCAAAAACCGTAGTTTTTTTCTTGTTGACACCCTTGACTTGGATGGTACTCTCAGATAGAGATGGCTTTCCTAACTAACACCACACTCCATATGATAGCAAATTATATTTGGCACTCATGTCCAATAAGGCGTTATATAGCACTTTCCCATAAGTGCTATTCAACTCAATAGGGTATCGTAGAGGTGGGTCAGAGTCCAACCAATCATCCTCTGTTTCAACGTGAAATGCATGTGTGACTCCAAGGTTGGCCTCTTGTTGACGTCTAATACGTTGTTGTCACTCCTTAGCCTCATCTTGAGCTTGTATATTTTTCAATTCTGCTTGTGGCTTGGATACCTTTTTTTTATGGATGGCACGTAGCTCCTCTTGGCTTAAAGGATCATAGTATCTTTTTAATTTACTCCCGTTGAGGAATCCAATGGTTTCAACTCCATCAAGAGTTTCCACACAAATGGTACCTTGTGGGGTGATTTTGCATACTCTATATGGTCCTTTTTCCGCATAATTCAACTTTTTCTTCTCATTACGCACTACATACATAAAGGCTTTATCCCCAACCTTGATATCCTTGTTCTTTAAATGACGGTCAAACCATTTCTTTCTCCTATCTTTCTCCACAAGTGCATTTTGCACAACCAATTGCCTTTCTTCGTCTAACCTCTCAAGGATATATAAATGCTCAACTAAAGAGTTACCATCCCAACCTTCTTGTGAAGCTTACCCGCATACTAGGAATTACAAACTCCCATGGCATAACTGCTTCTTGGCCATATACCATTTGAATGGTGTACAATTAATAGCCACTTTGTAAGCAGTACGATAAGCCCATAGAGCTGACGTCAGTTTCAAATCCCAATCTGTGCGATGAGCTTCCACTGTTTTGGTCAAGATAGAAATTAAGGTCTTGTTAGTGCTCTCAGCTTGGCCATTTGCTTGTGGATAATAAGGTGTAGACTTATGGTGGACTATCATGAAGTTGTTGTGAGTTCCTTCATCACTCCATTTATAAAATGAGTACCATTGTCACTCACAATCTCAAAGGGACAACCAAATCATGTAATAATGTTCTCAAATAGAAACTTGGCGGTTGACCTTGCATCAACCTTTCGTGTTGCCTTGGCTTCCACCCACTTTGTCACATACTCAGTGGAAACAATAATATATCGAGATTGAGTGTTACGAGCTGTCGGAATAATTGGGTATACAAAGTCTAAACCCTATTTTTCAAATGGTTGAGTCACTTTAATAGGATGTAAGGGCATCTTATCCTTTTGTTGTGTGATCTTGTAATGTTGGCATTCATCACACCCCAAAAAGTGATGCATCTTTGAATAGGTAGGCCACCAATAGCTTGATTGCAACACCTTTCTAGCAGTTAGTTCCCCTGAAAAATGTCCTTCGGCTATACCCATGTGGGCTTCTTGCAGTATGTATAAATACACATCCTCACGAGCACAACATCTGAGAATGTCGTCCTTCCCTAGCTTGTAGAGAGTTCCTGCAATTAGAGAATAAGGTTCACATTCTTCCAATCGGGCACTCATAGGATGGGAGCATTTGTTAATGTCTTTTTGAATAACTCATAAGCATGGTCACACTCCTGTGAGGTCCCCATCCCGCCATATCAAATAGCGGATCTGATGGTGAACCTTGTGGCCACTAGATCTATAGCGGAAGCAAACAAAGTGGTTCAGGGTTCATCTAGCGGACGATCTCTCATCACAAAGTGAGTCGAGCTCGAGCCTACTAGCAATGAGATCTAGCTCCACCTCGAAGGGGAAGCGTACTTAAACTATCTAGCGATCCTAAGACCCACCTTCCAAGAGGATAGAAACCCCTAGTGCCTTTTTCCCCATGTTTCAAAGGCACGTACTCTCGAGATTTCACTGCTCTAGGGGAAATGAGTATTACTAGTATCGAATTAAACACTATGGGGACAGAGAGTTCCTGACCAATCGGGACCACCCTTCTCATAGGCATTGGCAACCTGAGCCAAGCCCCCACTTTCCACCCCCACACTCACACTTCCTTGTGTGTCCTAGTTACTACCACATTGGTTGTTCAACATAAAGATTCCTTGATTATATTCCGAATCACAGTGTTCGTTAAGACAGCCCTTCAAACAGTATTGCAAATCGGCACCAAGACAGGATTTCTAGTAAAAATTCTACTCAAACTTATTTATAAAAATTCCAATGTTCTGGAGGTACAACATCCCTCCTCCAGCGAGAGTTTACTCCTCCCGTTGTCGCCTAGCTGCCCATACAACTAGGTTTGTCCACCGCATAAAAAGCACGACATGGACACTCCCACCGCATAGAAAGCAAGACGTGGGTTCCCACCGCATAAAAAGCAAGTCATGGGTAAAGCCCTAAGCTAGTAACTCTAGCTACTGCGATATCTTCGCGAGCCGCCCCCTGTGATCAGTAGGGGGGTCAGGACTAGTTCAACATTGGAAGTAGAATGAACATGCTGAGCTAAATCTTCCCTAGCATACATTCTTTCCTATTGCAAACAGTATATCCGTCAAACAATTCTTTCCTACTTTAAAATTTAATAAACAAATGAATTCAAATGCCATTGTTTCCGTTGGATTTCTCCAACATGTTCGGGGATGTGTTCGTTTCCTAACTAATCGTATGCAATGTTAATTAAACAACTTGAATAAAATTTAGTGACCTACCTCTTCCATTTGCTCGTCAATGGCCGGTGAGATGGCCGGCGCTTGGTCGTCCAAGGGAGCTTTCCCCTTTCCGTTCACATTGCTCGTTCCTGCCTCGTGGTCGTGGGCTCCACCAAAGCGAGTCCTCTTAACCGGGGCCATTTTAAACTCACTACTTTAAATAATTAGCTTGGAAAAAAGAGCTAATGTCCGCAAGCGTCATAACAAGCCAAATGATAGATTAGCACATCAAACAATGCCTGCTACATGAGAGGTTTAGATTTTTCCATATAGCAATCATTATGGATGATGCATATTCCTATGGGAATCGGCTCTAAGGATAATTACTCGACTTAGATGATTAAGAATAATAAGGTCTCATTAATAGAATTACTAGGAAGATGAATCAACATAATTAATCTCTTTCCTAGCAATTAGAGGATGCAGGTTCACCTCATGCATAGGTGTGAGAAAAATTAACTCTTAGAGACTTAATGACGGCTTTAATTTTACCTTAATTACATCTTAATGCATAAGAGAATGGATCTAATTTAGCTACATTTTTAATAAAAAAGTGACTTTCATCAATCTACACAGTTACTGGTTTATGGATTAATCACTATGCTACCTAGAGAGAGAAAATTCTATTAATCATGCACTAATCACTAATTAAGGATGATGAATGGCTGATAATTCAGCTATGGTGTGATGATTACATAATAGAATATGGTTAAAGAGAAATTAGAGAGTAATTATAGAGAATTACGACTAGGAATAAGCATAATAGACGAGGAATTTAGATGGTAATGAAAAGGATTTGCAGAAAGCATTAATTAAACCGTGGTTATCGTGATTAAGGGCTAATAATCTTCTCGATTGTCTAATTTAATCGAGCTTCTTGAGGCGAGAATTCGACAGCACCTCCCTCCTTGCTTCTCCTTCAAAGGATGTGTGTACCGACAGCATCTCCCCAAGGTGTGTGTAGGTGTGTGTGTGAGCCTGTGTGTGTGTGTGTGTGTGCACTGGCCTTTAAATAGGCCTCCTCAAGCTGAAAATCGACCTGGGTTGCTAAATGCATCTGGGAGCTTCTCCAGTTAAGCATGGCAAGTCAAGTTCCCTACCCACCAAGTGTCAGGTTGGCTAGGTTAATTGACTCTGAGACTTAGTTACTGGCTTGGCAGCTTTCCCAGGACTCCCACAAGGACAAAAGGCGCCCCCTAGCTGCTAAAGCTGATATGGAGTGGCCTGGGACCTGTTCCCACACAATCCCGGGCTCCAGTGGCTCCCCGCTCAATTTTTGGAAAAATTGATTTTAGGCTAAAACGGGTCATACGAGTCGGATTTTGATGCCGTAAATTCCTATATGGAGCTCTAACTAAGGCGTATTGGCCCGAGTACTTGCCATATTTAGCAGCCCTCGGGGTCCGAAAATGCATTTTTTTCAATTTCAGGGTACGGGTGCAGTTTTTCGAGACGATCAAAACTAGACGGGTCGGGTGCCCAAAAACTTACTATTTTTGGAATTTTTTTGCAAAAAATATTTTAATTCACATTTGGGAGCTTTAAAACATTCTAAACATCATGGCACTGACAGAATTCAAAAAACTGCTAAAAATAGTAACTTTTTCCATTATGATCATTACATGGTACACGGTGCTCTTTTTGGTCAGGGTCAGAGACCTTACAACTCCGCAGTCCAGTGGAACTCAATACGAAGTTTGTACAATCTATCTCATCAA
This sequence comes from Adiantum capillus-veneris, assembly GCF_014529385.1. Lineage (NCBI taxonomy): Eukaryota > Viridiplantae > Streptophyta > Polypodiopsida > Polypodiales > Pteridaceae > Adiantum > Adiantum capillus-veneris. Next base: position 82,678,679 of record NC_140953.1, on the reverse strand, counting down.
AGTTTAATGTTAATCGCCGGTAATAACCAACATGGCCCATGAACCTTTGAACTCCTTTATAGTTTGTAGGCAGTGGCAAATTAGAAATGTCTTTAATTTTTCTCTCATCGGTGGAAAGTCCATTTTTGGACACTATGTGCCCTAAAATGACTCCATGTTTAACCCAAAATTGGCATTTGAAAGGGTTTAATGAGATGCGATACAGTCTGCACTTTTCAAACACTTTTCGTAAACATGATAGATGTTCTTTCCAAGAGGAATAAACACAAAGGTCATCTAAGAAAGCTTCACAAAACTCCCTCAAATATTCTCTAAAAGCAGCGTCTATTAATCTTTGCAAGGTAGCAGGGGCATTGGTTAAGCCAAAAGCCATAACACGAAATGCGAACACTCCAAATTCGGTTATAAAAGTCGTTTTAACTTGGTCCTCTAGTGCAATTGTGATTTGATTGTAGCCAGAGTATCCACCTAAAAAGCTATAAGCTTCCTTCCCTGCAACTCTTTCAAGAATATGTTCCAAATATGGCAAGGGGTAATGGTTCCTCCTAGTGGCAGCATTGACCTTCTTAAGATCCACGCACACTCTGAGTTTCCCATTCTTTTTTGGCACAATAACTATTGAAGACACCCATTCTGAGTGCTCAATAGGGTATATGAATCCGCATTTAACAAGCTTTTCAATCTCTTCTTGAAAAAATTTTGCATACTTAAGATTCATTGGATAGGATCGTTGCTAGACCGGTTTAGCCATGCTTTCATGGGGATTGTGTGTTGCACCACAGAAGGTGGAACACCTTTCATATCATGATATGTCCAAGCAAATATATCCTTGAATTCCTTGAGAAGCTCCTTAAGTACATATTCCTCAGTCTCTGTCAGATCTTAGGCAATGAAAACAGATTTGGACTCCTCACCTGGGTCTGCTAACTCTATTTCCTTAACTATCGTAGGACCGTCATAGACTCCATTACTTCCATCGATAGGTATTCTTTGGGCCTTTGTATACACAACCTTACGCTCCTCCTTGGTGTAAGATTTGAAATGATAAGGTGCAAGGTTTAAGTATGTGGGGTCTTGTTGCTCTGTGGACCGTGACTTCTCTTCCGCTTCCTTTTGTTGTTGAGCTAACTCTCGATTTTGTCATCTCCTTACAATACGGCTCAATTTTGGCTTCTCTCTAGCTTCTAGTTGTGCAATGTCAATGGGTTGTGGACTGCACCACGTGACGCTTTGAAGGTATTCTCCCCAATTATCTATCAACTTTTGATGAGCATCACATGCCCCCCTATAACTGAGCCATTCTGTGGTAGATTTCTTTTAATTTATCCTAGCACGCACATTTTCTCAATATCGTTTCCTCTTATATCTCTTACTCCTCTTGTCTAATTTTCAATTATGGCCTTCCTCCAGTGAAGAGTCACTAGATGAATTGAGATTGGTGTCTTCTCCTCTCCTAGATAGATTTTCATCTGGGGTACCACTGGGCCCTTAATGGTTTGTCCCCACATTTGCACCAAGATTTAACTCAGATTCTTCGTCCTCAGAGTTGATTTCAATTTCTGATTCTCACTCCGAATCGTGTGGGCTATAGTCTTTTGAGACACTGGTGCAACCAAAGTCGGCGGTTCGAGCTAGAAAGTGGTCTATGCCAAGCAAAGACTGCAGGCAGCTGCAGTGCAGAAGGCTAGGGCAAGTACCAGGGTCCTGGGCAGCCAAAGGATAGCAAAAGTGTATGCTCAATGTGGTTTTTTAGGCCAAAAAACCTTCAAGATTAACCCAAATGGGATAGCGGGTAAAGGTGTCCAAAGAGCCGAGTCAGTGCTCTGGGATGTAGTGTTCAGTGTGTTCTAGAAGCCAGTCCAGACGGCTCGTCAAACGAAGCCCGGTGCTCAAGATATTGCAATTCAAAGTTAGAAGGTGTTGCACATCCTCAATGGGCAAGGCAGTTGGGGACAGGTGGCCCAGGCAGATGTCAGTGGATACATGTGTAGAGCTCAAATTATGGAGCATGCTTGTCTTCTCGGATTGCGAATCGGAGCTCGGGATAGCAAGCTATGATCGGTTGAAGATTTTCCAGGGGCCGCGTCTGTGCCCACTTGCTCGCTTCGGAGGACGCGCCATCTGGCATCTTTCTGGCCTTGCCAAGGTTCTCTATGATGGTGTGAGTAGCACAAATCGACGTTTCGTCCATCGGATGCTCGATCAGCAAGATACAGGAGGATGAAATTGGGAGCTGCTGAGGGTGAAGTATTTGCATATGGTTTTTTTAAATATTGGTCGCCTCGGATCACGGGCCCGGAAAAGTTGAAGTTCGACGAGCACAGAGGGAATTAAAGCCGAAGACTGAGAAGGTCGGGTGGAATTTTTACTCAGGTCATTGGGCTACTAAGCAGGATAGGGCATGCATTCAAACGGTGGGGAAAGAAGTGATTTCAAATGGATTTTTTTGAGTGAAATATGGACCCCTAAGGGTGTGTGGAACCAGGGAACGCCACGTGGTGTAGGCAAAACCCCACATGCCCAATGCTAGCCCGGCGGTGTGGTGTACATATACGGGCCGTGCCCCTCTCATAGTGTGTAGCAAGGGAAGAGTGAGCTCCCCCTTCCGTGTGGCAATGGCGGACCCCCATGGGGTGCTGTTCTGGTTATGCGCAGTGGCGTGGGGCGGCTCAGGTGGCCTGTTTTGGTGGCGAGGGGCAATGCCAGTGGCGCATGCCCGCGTGAGGAGGAAGTGGAGGTAGCCGACGATTGTAGTGGTGACATGGCAAGCGCCCTTAGCGGCCATTCCCGCGGCCGGCCATTGGAGACCGTACCTTTTGAAGGCAAGAGGAGAGGCAATAGCGACATCGCTAATGCCCCCCTTCCCTGTGCATAATAGGAGGCAGTCCCGTGGACAGTGAACCAGAGAGAGAGAGAGAGAGAGAGAGAGAGAGAGAGAGAGAGAGAGAGAGAGAGAGAGAGAGAGAGAGAGAGAGAGAGAGAGAGAGAGAGAAGGAGCTCAAAGCTCGCCTGGCCCAGAGGGGCCGCTAGGTGTACAAGGCCAATCCAAGGCCGACAATCCAAGGCCGACCAAACAAGACCGAGCAGGGAAGCTGGGACCAAAAGGGAGAAGGAGGAGAGAGAAATAGAGAGAGAAGAGGGTAGGTGGAAGCCGGACAAAGACGGTCAGAAGTAAGTCAAAGGAGAGTGCAGGCTAAGCTCCCCAAAAGGGGTAAAAAATGAGGAAAAAAATAAAAGATAAAAAAATGCATAGGAGGCAATAGCGACATCACTAATGTCCCCCACCCCCCAAGTGCAAAAAGAGCAAGAGAGAGCAAAGAAAAGAAAAGTGGCTACCCCTTCCAAGAGATATCAAATCAGGGTGCCAGATGGACCAATTGAAGTGTAGTTTCCAAAGTTGAAGCCCCCCCTCCCCCCCCCCTATAAAAGTTCAAATTTTAATCAAATTAGGGTCTTTTTTTACCGTTTGAAGCCTGCAAAGTGGAGTTCTCTCACAAGCTAACCCCTTTGTAACTTTTTGTTGAAAATGGCCATGGTGATGGCAGTGCAAGCCTATGTACATGCCTTTGGAAGTGCAATCAAGCCACTCTTGCCCCGTCTTGTTGTTTTTTCCCCTTCTCTTTCTCTTGTTTTCATGTTTCCCCTCGATGCCAGCTGTGTGAAAGTGTGTGCTCCCCTGGACCGACGGTGTTTTATGTGAAAGAGTGAGATTGAGCGGCTGTGTGCGTGTGTAAGGGTGGAGACAGACCGTGGCATTAGGTGTGCTTTGTGTGGTGGATTTGTGGAGTGTGTGAGCAGTGGAAATTGAGAAGGCGGTGGTCTGCTAGTGTAAAGTGTGTTTTCGAAGGTGTTTTTCGAGAGAATAGGGGTGCTGTGGATACCCTGAGCTATAGAGAGGCCTTTGTTGTTGTGCCGGGTGTGTTCCCCCATTCCCCCTCTCCATCTTCTGGTGCCCCCACGGAGGAGCACACTGATTGCTCCTAGTTGATCGAAAAGAAGCAGTTTTTTGCGTTGGAAGTCATGGCAGCAAGAAGCTATGGATCGATTTTCACAGGCGAAGAAGGCCTTGATGAGTGGATGTCGGATATTAAGCTGTATATGCTATCGTTACATATGCCGAATGAGGATAGCAAGATGAAGACATTCGCTTTGGGGATGCGTGGAAAAGCTAAAGTATGGTATGAAGCTTTGGAAGGTGAGCCGAGGCAAGCATGGCCGGCTCTACAGGCGAGGTTTCTTCATGACTTTCGCAAGGAGGCATCCCTAGTTGAGATGGATGTGAAGCTGAAGGTGCTTAAGCAAGATGTAAGTGAAGAGTTCAATCTGTGTTTAGGTCATTTTGAAGAGTGTTGAGCAGAATTGGCGACAGCCATGCAATTGGCTAATGGAGACTACTTTAAGCTAGACAAATTCATGGCATGTCTGCACCCCAAGGTGAGAGAGAAAGTCAACTTCGAGAGCCCAAAAAATTACAATGGTGAGGTAGCAATTGTACGATCGAAGAGCAGAAAGATAAAGAAGAGGATAGAGCAGGGTGTGTTGGGCTATGAGACAATGGCCTCTGCTCAACCGCAGAATTCGAGGGAGGCTATGCATGAAGAAAATCATGGAAACCGAGGTGTAGCTATTGTGCCACAAAATTGGGTACGCACAGTGCAAGATTTGTTCGAGCAAATGCAGGATTTGCAGCTCAGTGTGATGGATAGAGGACAGCCAAGAGGAGCAAAGGGGCCGCTGCCAGGTAGGTGCTACAATTGTGGAGAAGAGGGACACTATGCACCCGATTGTCCTCAACCACAGAGAGAGAGACAGGGAGGAGGCATTTACCCGCTATTTGGTAGAGGTCGAGGTCAAGGGCAGTTCAATGGTCCAAGAGAGCAAGCAAGGGAAAATCCTATGCACCAGCTTCGCCAAATGGAGGTGAAGTCCCATGAGTAAATATTATTGGGGTGGATAAGCACGACATTGAGGTTTTGGCCAATAAGAGAGCAAGAGTTGAGAGAGAGATAGAGACAAAGCAGGAAACCAGAGCTCGCAAGGGTAAGGAGAAAGTGTATGAAGGTAGAGAGCAACCCAAGCCTAGCAAAAGAAGGAGGCGTTGCAAAATCAAACAAGCGGATTTCCAATTAGGGTCTGGCTATCCTGAGTACAAACTGGTAAGTGATGTTCAAAATCAAAAAGCAAACATTACTTTTAGTCAGCTATTAGCTTTAAATCCAAAATTGAGGAGGCAGTGGTCCACAAGTGTTAGCACCAGGCTGCCAAGAGCTAAGGGGAATGTGCAAGCAATGCAGAACATGGATTTGAGGGTAGGTAATCCCATTGATGTTCTTCCGCTAGTGGATGTTGTTAAAGAAAATCAGATGCAGGTGCAGGCCTATATAGACGGTGGAGTGCAGGTTTGCGTCATGACAGAAGTAGCCATGAAAGAGACGGGAGTAAATGCAGTAGCCAAGTCGAATGTGCGCATGAGGATGGCCAACCATACTAAAGCTAGATGTCTGGGTGTGGCTCAAGATGTGAAGGTCAAGGTGATGGGCATAGAGTGCCTGATAGACCTTTTTTGTGATGAAGGCGGGAGATAATGCTTATTCAATTTTTTTGGGTAGTCCATGGCTTTTGGCAATAGGTGCTAAGCAGGATTGGGAGAGCAAAGTGTTCACCTTGCCTGACAAAGAGAAGGGAAGACAGATTGTGCTTGATTTGAAGACCAAGGAGAGCAGTTCTCATTCTATTACAGTTAAAGATGAGGGCGACATGACGAGCTACGAGTACGAGACAAAGACGGGCTATGATGAAGGCTACACTAGCACAGAGGAAGAAGAGAGCAAGGACGACATGTTGAAGATAGACGCAGACTTGTTCGGAGTCACCATAGATGACTCCCCTCCTAAAGAGAAAGGTATGTAGCCTCAAGCTCATGCTTCAAGCATAGAGGAGGTTTCAAGCATGTCGAGTGAAGATTTGACCCAGGGTGAAAAGGAGGGTTATGTTCAGCTATGCGAGTTCTATCCAAACCTGTTTGCGATGGAGTAGAAGCATTTGCGTGGTGTAAGAGGGGTAGAGCACGAGATTGTTCTCAAGGAGGGACATAGGCCTAAAGCACAAAAGATAAGAAGATTAGGGGAAATCCAAAAGGAGGCCCTTTGGCAAGAGATCAATAAGTTGCACGATGCAGGCATTATATACCCTGTGAAAGAGTCAGAGTGGGTCTCACTAGTGGTTATAACCCCTAAGAAGAATGGGAAATGGAGGGTGTGTGTCAAGTACAAGCCATTGAATGCAGCAACCAAGAGAAATCACTATCCACTGCCGTTTCAAGATGAGATTCTAAACCAGGTGGCTAGGCACGAGAGATACTCGATTATAAATGGCTTTTCAGGGTATTTTCACTCAAGGACCAGTTGAAGACCACATTCATATCTCCATGTGGTTGTTTTGCTTATCGTAGGATGCCGTTTGGATTGGTGAATGCGTATGCCACCTTCCAAGATTGGATGAACATGGTATTTGGTCCATATCTGGGCCACTTTATTAGGGTCTTCATGGATGATATAGGCTGCCAAGGTATTTGGTCCATATCTGGGCCGCTTTATCAGGTTCTTCATGGATGATATAGGCTACAGTTCAAGATTAGAGTACCTATCGAAGTTGCAGTTATGCTTTCAAAGGCTTAATGAAGAAGGAGGTCAGTTGAACCCCAAGAAGTGCAAGCTAGCACAACCTCAAGCGCAGCTGTTGGGTCATGCGGTGTCACAAAACGGTATAGAGGCTGATCCAAGAAGGTGAAGGCGTTGGTGTTGATGGAGCCACCATCACATGCTCAAGGTTTGGCTTCGTTTGTTCATAAGCTGAAGGATGTTGTCACAATATGTGCATGGTTATGAGTGGGATGAGGAAGCTCAGGAGGCTTTTGAGAGGGTCAAGGAAATTTTGTGTTAGTTGCCAGCGGTGTGTCCTCTTAATCGAGAGGACGACTTCTATGTGTCTATGAGAGTGGGCACAGTTGCTATTGGAGTGGTTCTATTGCAAAAGGTAGGGAGAAGGTACAAGCCGATATATTTTGAGAGCAGGGTGATTAGCCCAGGAGAGGCTACCTACACCGAGGCAGAGCAATGGGTGATGGATTTAGTCTTTGCTTGCAAGAAGTTCAAGGTGCATTTAATTGTGCGCAAGTTTTTTGTGTTGACTGCTAACAATCTATTGCCAGAGGTAGTGCTACATTTGAAGCCAGGATGAAGGATTATGAAGTGGGTGTTAGAGCTACAAGAGTTCGAGTTCGAGTTCGAGTTCAAGGTAGATCACACGAGTCGGTCTCACTTGGCGGATATTCTTGTCAGCAAGGCCATCAATTTGTCGGCCTATCCAAGAGTGGTGCGAGATGAAGCTAAGGAGGAGCCTGATTTGGAGAATGCTTTTACAATGTGGTTTGATGGAGCGTATCGAGGGGTTGTGCAGAAGGCAAGAGGAGGTGTGGTGATACACGACGCACATGGCAAAGCTATTTTTTCGAAGGCATATGATTTGGAGGATGTCCATACCAATAACGTAGAGTATCTCACTCTGCATTTGGGTTTGAAGCAGTGTATAGAGTTCGGCATTTCAAGGTTGGTGTTGAGGGAGATGCGTTGCTAGTCATCAAGCAACTGCTAGGCCAATGGCAGGTAAAGCGGGATTCTTTGAAGCATTGGTTCTTTTCCATCAAGAAGATGCCAAATTCTTTTGAAGAGGTTCAATTCAAGCATGTAAGAAGAGAGCAGAACCAAGAGGCAGATCAGTTAGCAAGTAGCAAAGTACAAGTGCATGTTGCAGGTCTATATGTGGCCGCAACCACTTATGCAGGTAGAGAGACTCTAAAGGAGATTGAAGGATTTTTTAGTATAGGGTAGTGTTCAGAGGGTTTGTCCAAGTTGCAAAAGAGAAGAGTGGTACAGAAGGCCCGCAAATTTACACTCGTAGGTGAAGATCTCATGAACTATGGGCGTGACGGAGTGCTTAGATGGATGTTATACAAAGAAGAGATAGGTATGGTGCTGGAGCAATGCCACGAAGAAAGTGGACATCAGGGCAAAGACCAGGTTCTATTTCGAGTACTTAGAGCAGGCTTTTGGTGGCCTTCCATGGTGAAGGACGTGCATTACTGGTGCAAGACGTGCCATGATTGTCAGACTATAGGTGAAAGACGACTAGTGGCAAAGTCACAAGGTGCCATCATTGCACAAAGTGCTTTTTAGAAGTGGGGTCTGGATGCCATAGGCCCTCTCCCAAAGTCTACAAGCGGTAAGAAGTACGTGGTGGTATCCATTAACTACCTTACGAGATGGGTCAAAGCCAAGGCTGTGAAGGAAGTAAATGCTAATGTGGTGGCTCAATTTGTGTTCGATAACATGTGTTTCCGTTTTGGTGTTCCATGGGTGTTAGTTTCTGATAGGGTTCAGGGGTTTAGAAGCAACTCATGAGTGCATTGGTGGAAAAGCTAAAGATTTAGCATTGGTTTTCCTCACCCTATCACCCCCAATGCAATGGTCTAGTCGAGAGTGCTAATGGACAAATCGTCAAAATGTTAACAAAGTACGTGTACAAGCAGGAAACTGAGTGGGAAACAAATCTAGAGAAGTGTATGTGGGCGTATAGGACGTCCTACAAAGTAACCACAAATTTCACTCCATTCGAGCTATTCTATGGTAAGGAAGCTATATTGTCGGTGCATGCACAACTAGGTGCTTTGAAGGAGTATGTGGCATGTCAATGCCACTTGACAAGGAGTTCTACAGGATCGGATAGCCAGTTTGGAGGCTTTGCAAATGGACAGAGAGGCAGCGACACACTACTATGTGAATCAGAGAGAGAAGTAGGTTGCCAAGTTACTAGAACTTGCAGGACAAAAGGATAGAAGAAGGAGATTTGGTCATGAAGTACGAAAGCTACCTGGATTTCACATTCCAAAAGAAGTTCAAGAAGAAGTGGATGGGTCCGTATAAACTACAAAAGGCCTTTTCGAATGGGACCTATCAGTTGTTGGTAAGGAAAAATGGAAAGCTTCTCAGGGACAGGGTGAACGATGTGCGGCTCAAGTTGTATTTTGAGAAGAATCTAGTGCCCGAGGTGCTTCAGACTATAGTCAAGGGGGGTGGGCAACCCACCTAAAGCATGCAGTGTGCGAGAAGAAAAAACAGAGTTTTTGTACATAGCTTGTACATAGAGTTGCAGTTTTTGCGCGTGCTTTTAATTCTCAATTTGGTGTGCTAGTTTTAAAGTTCTGTACATATGCTTTTAGTCAAACATAAATCTTCAACGAGGGAGCTGGGCAATGATGGTGCAGCCAAAGTCGGTCTGAGCTAGAAAGTGGTTTATGCCAAGCAAAGGCTGCAGGCAGGTGCAGTGCAGAAGGCTAGGGCAGGTACCAGGGTCCTAGGCAGCCAAAGGATAGCGGAAGTGTATGCTCAATGCGGTTTTTAAGGCCAAAAAAGCTTCAAGATGAGCCCAAATGGGATAGAGGATAAAGGTGTCCAAAGAGCCAAGTCAGTGCTCTGGGATGTAGTGTTCAGTGTGTTCTAGAAGCCGGTCCAGACGGCTCGTCAAACGGAGCCCCGGTGCTCAAGATATTGGAGTTGAAAGTTAGAAGGTGTTGCAGATCCCCAACGAGCAGGGCAGCTGGGGACAGTGGCCTAGGCAGATGTCAGCGGATACATATGTAGAGCTCGAATTAGGGAGCATGCATGTCTTCTCGGATTACAAATCGGAGCTCGGGATAGCAAGTTATGATCAGTTGAAGATTTTCCAGGGGCAGCATGTGAAGGTAGCACAAATCGATAGTTCATCCCTCGGATGCTCAATCAGCAAGAGACAGCAGGATGAAATTGGGAGCTGTTGAGGGTGTAGTATTTGCAGATGGTTTTTTTAAATATTGATCGCCTCTGATCGCGGGCCTGGGAAAGTTGAAGTTCGACGAGCATGGGGGGAATTAAAGCCGAGGACCGAGAGAGTCGGGTGGAATTTTTACTCCGGTCATTGGGCTACTGAGCAGGATAGGACATGCATTCAAAAGGTGGGGAAAGAAGTGATTTCAAATGGATTTTTTTGAGCGAAATATGGACCCCTAAGGGTGGGTGGAACTGGGGCATGCCACTTGGCATAGGCAAAACCCCACATGCCCAATGCTAGCCTGGCGGCATGGTGTACATATACGGGGCCGTACCCCTCTCATAGTGTGTAGCAAGGGAAGAGGGAGCTCCCCCTTCCGTGTGGCGATGGCAGACCCCCATGGGGAGCCGTTCTGGTTGTGCGCAGTGGCGCGGGGCGGCTCAGGTGGCTTGTTTTGGTGGTGAGGGGAGGTGCCATTAGCACGCACCCGCGTGAGGAGGAAGTGTAGGTAGACGACGGTTGTAGTGGTGACATGGCAGGCGCCCTTAGCAGCCATTCCCCCGGCCGGCCATTGGAGGCCCTACCTTTTGAAGGCAAGAGGGGAGGCAATAGCGACATCGCTAATGCCTCCCTCCCTGGTGCATAATAGGAGGCAGTCCCGCCGAAAGTGAACAAGAGAGAGAGAAAGAGAAGGAGCTCATAGCTCGCCTAGCCCAAAGGGGCCGGTAAGTGTACAAGGCCAATCCAAGGCCGACCAAACAAGACCAAGCAGGGAGGCTGGGACCAAAAGGGAGAAGGAGGAGAGAGAAATAGAGAGAGAAGAGGGTAGGTGGAAGCCGGACAAAGACGGTCAGAAGTAAGTCAAAGGAAAGTGCAAGCTAAGCTCCCCGAAAGGGGTAAAAAATGAGGAAAAAAAATAAAAGATAAAAAAAATGCCTAGTCGCTAATCCCCCCCCCCCCCCAAGTGCAAAAAGAGCAAGAGAGAGTAGAGAAAAGAAAAGCGGCTACCCCTTCCAAGAGATACCAAATGAGGGTGCGAGATGGGGACCAATTGAAGTGTAGTTTCCAAAGTTGAAGACCCCCCTATAAAAGTCAAATTTTAATCAAATTAGGGGCTTTTTTAACCTTTTGAAGCCTGCAAAGTGGGGTTCTCTGACAAGCTAACCCCTTTGTAACTTTTTCTTGAAAATGGCCATGGTGATGGCAGTGCAAGCCTGTGTATATGCCTTTTGAAGTGCAATCAAGCCACTGTTGCCTTGTCTTGTTTTTGTTTCCCTTCCCCCCTTCTCTTTCTCCTGTTTTCATGTTCCCCCTCCGTGCCGATTGTGTCGAAGTGTGTGCCCCCCCCGGATCGACGGTGTTTTGTGTGAAAGAGTGAGATTGAGCGGCTGTGTGCATGTGTAAGGGTGGAGACAGACCGTGGCATTACGTGTGCTTTGTGTGGTGGATTTGTGGAGTGTGTGAGCAGTGGAAATTGAGAAGGCAGTGGTCTGCTAGTGTAAAGTGTGTTTTTGAAGGTGTTTTCTAAGAGGATAGGGGTGCTGTGGATACCTTGAGCTATAGAGAGGCCTTTGTTTTTGTGTCGGGTGTGTTCCCCCATTCCCCCTCTCCAACTCTACTAGTTCCAATGTTAGTCAAGCCTTCATCTGGTAGGTCATCAAAAGTTATATGCATTGCTCCTATCATATTTAAAGGTACGAGTTGTGGTATTTCATCCCCCTCAGGTGTTACACAGGTCATCCCCCTATTTTCTCAAGTGTCTATGGTTTCTACTTGGTGGACCCAAACCACATTGTCATACTCAATCATCCCAGGTAGAACATCCATATAAGGGGAATCTTTCCCAATATCAGTGTCCTTTTTACAAGTGTGACAATACTGCAATGGGGCTGAGTGAATTGTGGTGTCAAATCTATGATCAATTACAAATTTGTTTCCTAGAGGATGTGCTCGACCAGTTACAAGATCAACTCGAATGATAGAGTCTTTGAACTGTAAGTAGACATGGTCTTTAGACTAGTCAAGCACCATTTTTGCTTCCCTCATGAAAGAACGTCCTAAGATCATCTCAAATGACATATTGTGCTTGGAAAAATCCATATAAATGAAGGTATGCTTTATTTTGTGTCCAAAGACCTGGATCTTGCGATCTTTTAGCATCCCAATAGGTTTAACAATAGTCCCATTGGCCATCTTCACCACTATGTTTGTAGTCCTAAGGTGAGGTCTTCCCATAGTTTCCCATCAATTTTAGTTACAATGCTAACCCCAATGCCACCATCGAGGATTCCCTTCACAGTTAATCCCTTTGTAGGGATTGGTATGGTCGCATTGGATTCATTGCCTTCAAATTATTGTCCCAACTTGTTAACAGGTATTTCAACAACAGAGTTCTCATGTAGGTTGGGTTGTGGATCTAAGTGTTCCTCCTCTATTGGGACCTCCCTAGCTCCATCCATCTGTGTAAATTGTGGTAGCCTAACTTTCAGTTCTCCATTGAGGAAAGCTCGAAGAGCTAAGAATAGCTCGGGATCTCCATATAGTTTAGAGGTTCTAACTTTTGAAGCCATGAAATCCATCAATTTGGCAATATTTAATGACACCTTTTGGGTTTCAGTCCCTTGACATGGGGAAGATGGAATCACCTTTTCTTCAATAGGGTCAGGTAATCCCTCTGTAAACATTCTCTCCAACAAGAAGGGAGTACGCCCACTACCTGATGACTTAAAGTCACTTTGTTCTTGGATGACACTAACTATGGCTAGTGGTCTATAGTCCTTGTGAGGTTGATTTCACGTAGGGAACACTGTGTCTGTAATCTGGACCTACCTAGGTGCTGGCTCTAGATCCCTTTGGGTCTCTTCTGCCAAACCCATTAATTGCTTGACTCGCTTGATCTCCTCTGTAGGGTTTGGGTAGGTTCCTATCTTCTTCTTGGGTCTTGGCTATTGTGGCTCATGACGATCTTCCTTGTTTGTTTGTTTCCTAATGGTCATTTTAGTCTCTATGGTCTCATTGGAATCAGAATTTGCTTCAGTGTCATTCATATATATAGGGTCATCACCAATCCCTATGTTTGGTCTTTGAACTGGGATCTAACTTCGTTTATTTTTGCAATCTTTTCCTTCGTGTTTTCTTCTTCTTCTGAGATTGGGCAATTGATGCTGTGTCTCTTTCTTCAAGAATATAATTTTGGTTTTGGAGCATCGATCGTGTGAGTATATTTATTGGTACCACAGGTGTACTTTGTGATGGCTCCTCGGTAATTTCATTAAGTTCAATGGCGTGATCTTTTGCGCATTCAGATTATTCGGACATTGGGCAATCAAATGATCTATGCCACATCGATTACACATGAGTATGGGCATTGTAGATGTGCTCGCTTGATTGGTTTGCATTAGTGTGGCATTCTTTTGTAGTCTAATGGGACATTCGGCTACACGATGTGGACCCCCACACTCATACCAGTGAAGAGGTGGTATCTTGGCAATGAGATTGATATTTGGGCCTCTTGCCGCAAGAGTAGATACTTGATAGACAGGTTTGACTTGTCCCCAATAGTCCTCCATGTAGTATTGTGGACTTTCTTCAAGTGCATCAATCCCATAGGCAATATTAGGGTCTATATATTCCTTACAGCCTTCCAAACAAGCAATAGATTACTCACAACCCACTTGATTCATAGAAGTGATTCTCGGATGTAAGGGTTGCGGTCCTAGCACTGGAGGTGGTAAGGGTGTTGTTTGAACAACATTTTGGGCCCTAGGGACCATGTGTTGTGGAGGTTGTTCAAGAGGTGGGGCCGGCATCAATGCATGCACTCGAGGTGTGTCCGTCCATGCTAAGGTTGGTCTATTGGCCATCGCGTGTTTAAATACTATGCAATCCTTGGCTTGATGACCATACCTCCCACATGCATTGCAATTCCCATTAAATTATACCCTATTAACGTAGGGCATTCACTGCTACTATGTAGACCATAGCAAACTGAGCACCATTGTTGTTCCCTTCTTGGATACCCATGATTGTTTTGTGGAGCACGATCGTCTCTAAGACTTTCTTGAATGGCCTTGCTAAAGTCATCTCAAATATCTTTGGCTCTTTAGCAATAGGCTTTATGGTCATTTGCTCATGCCCTGATGCTTGTGGGCTAGTAGATTTAGGCTCAACAGACACTCTTTCTCCTTGAATCATTAAATTGGATCGCATTGGTGGTGACTGCTTCCCAAGTGGTGATTCCTCTAATGACTAGGCCATTGTAGATATCCTCATGTTGTAGTCCCCTAATGAATCTATCAAGCAATTGGCTATTATTGAAGCGCTCATTTGGATTACAATGAGAATTCAAATTCTTCAAGCGACTAATAAAGTCTCTCACGGACTCCCCTATCAAGCAATTGGACTTTCTTGGTGAGATTTGCTAAAGTCATCTCAAATATCTTTGGCTCTTTAGCAATAGGCTTTATGGTCATTTGCTCATGCCCTGATGCTTGTGGGCTAGTAGATTTAGGCTCAACAGACACTCTTTCTCCTTGAATCATTAAGTTGTCCTCCAATTGGATCGTATTGGTGGTGACTGCTTCCCAAGTGGTGATTCCTCTAATGACTAGGCCATTGTAGATATCCTCATGTCGTAGTCCCCTAATGAATCTATCAAGCATTTGGCTATTATTGAAGCGCTCATTTGGATTACAACGAGAATTCAAATGCTTCAAGTGACTAATAAAGTCTCTCACGGACTGCCCTTCCTCTCGTTGGGCTTTTTGGAGCTGAGATGCTACACTCCAAAGTACTCCCTCTTGTATGTACTCTTTCAAGAATAGTCTCCTAAGAGTAGGGTAAATCGTTTTCTCTTCCACCCTTAGGGTTCTATACCAATCCTCAGCCTTTCCACTCAAGGTCAAGCTTACATCATTACTCTTATGGAGGTCATTGTGTTTTCCTAGGGAATTGCATATTTGTTCAAATACTTCGATATGCTTTCTCACATCTCCATCTCCACTAAATTTTTGTGTGAGGTTGGCTATTTGTACTGCCTTACTTCTAGGCTCTCTATCAGGCATGTTACACATATTTCCAGCAATAGATTGACTGATAGCTTGAGCAACTGTTGCCAAATCACCCAAGTGAGTAGGTATAGTGGGTTCGGGTGCTCTCGGGACTGCATGAGGAATGGGGGATGGCATCGGGCTTGGCGTATAAGTAGCCGCAACTGGGTTCCAAGTTGGGTACGCCCAAAGTTCATATGTGTGGCCCTAGGCATAACAGACGTTGGCTGGTATAGTCTCATTGAAATAAGGGCTTGTACGTTGTGATCATGGACCATAAGTGGTTGAAACAATCAGAGCAGTAGGAGCTACATGAGTACAAGGATCCATAGGTGTATATGACTAATACACACTTGTAGGTACTGTTTTAGGCATTGGGCCACCATGTAGCAGTGCTTTACTAATAAATGAGGTCCATGGCGTGTTTTTTGTCATGCCCATCACTGGGGTAGGCATGATAGCCATGGTGTCATCAAGAGAAAGATGAGCTAAACTTGGAAAGGTAAAGCTATCACTTGTAGGCTCATATTGTGTTGAGACCCCTGGCGAAACAACATATGGAGGATCCATCGAGCTTACCGAGGGAGTCTCCATTTGTCATTAAGTTGTTTGCTTAGCCTTCCCTGTATCCAGGAATCTCATGAGACCCGTTGAAGGCATGTGGATCCCTTTGTTTTGCCTCTTTAGCTCAATAAGCTTATGGCTGACATCACAAACTCTTTGTTGTTGCTCCTCTACGCTAGTAGCATCCGATGTGGATTGTAGGATATATAACCAACCCACCTGATAGGTGTGACTTATGTATAGGTCAGTTAAAGCCTCTGTTTGTAGTCCATACTCCCAATTTTCATTTTGAAACGCTCCATCTAGGATTGAGGTGCTAGGGGTGTCCTTTGAACTAGATGCAATGTGGCTCTCTATGGGTTGACTCTTAGTGGTTGCTAATTCAAGAGCACTTGATTGCTTGACTAGCATGGATGTTGACATTGGGGCCTTTGCCTTTAGCTCTCTCCATTGTTCTGCCTTGTGTAAGCTCTCGATTTCCTTTTTCCTAGCTGTAATGATATATCGCTCAACCTCTTGCACTTTGGCAAGGCTTCTACCATTAGGTAATATAACCTCGGAGGGGAATAGCTCTGAGAGTCAGGGGGTGCAGTGAATGGAGTATTCACATGCACACTCTCCAAGAGCATGGGGTTTACATTGGTCATGAATGGTGAATTTACTTTCCCACCCCCTTCATTTACATCGTTAGCTCCATGTTCGGAGCGAGTGGCTCTACTCAAAGTCTCTTTCAAGCGGCTAAACATACTCGACCCGGACCATGGGCCCATGGCATGCATGTCTTGGCTTGAACTATCGCGATTGGGCATCAAATAAACTTCCATGACGTCGTTGTCAGAGGAAGAGTCACTAGATGCAATGTGTGGGTCCTAAGTGGTACTACCTTGAGTTCCCAATGAGGGCCTAGAGCTTAATGAGGGTTTAACATTTGCGAGTTTTTCATTTCAAGTTTCTTTGACAATTTTAGCAATCTTTAGAGTTTTTTTAACCAAATATGTGTCATAGCATAAAGTATCTATTTAATGTAATTTTCAATCATCATAAGACTCCATATATGTGTGGTTGACGGAGAGAGAAAGTATAAATTCTAGAGAGATAGTATTTATACGCGTTACCATTGGAAGAAGAGATCATAAATCCCTGAGAGAGAGAGAGTGACTTCTCTTCTAGAGAGAGAAAGTAAAATCATAGAGTTGTATATCACTACGCAGAGAGAGAGAAAGACCGAGAGGGCATAACAATGTGAAAATGTAAACAAATAAAATCACCATTTCACAACTCATGCCATTAGAGTCAAATATGCTCGCAGCGCATGTGATCAGAGTCAAATAATCCACAACATATAAACATGCGATAAGGTAAAAAATCATGCAAAATAGAGACAACACTATTTTCAGAGTTAAATAATCCACAACATATGTAAATGTTATAAAGTCAAAAATCATGCCAGATAGAGACAATACTATTTTTCCCAAGCTTGACCTTTTTGAAACAACGTAAGTTTGAGGATGCAAGTACATTCGCTAAACTGCCACAGGATAAGATCAAAATTAGAGTACAAAAAAGGATAGTCGCCATAAATGTAATGGTCACTCTAAAAGGCAAGTAATTTTCTCCCAAATAGCTTGCAAGTTGCTTCATGTCTTTTGCTTGAAATTTGAAATCCTTTGCTGCATAAACAATGTTTTTTCAAGATAAATAATCACAAGTGTAATAAACCAAAATAAATACAGAAAAACACTTTAATATCATAGATCAATATTCTAGTTGAGTGAAAGATGCATACCAAACCATCTGTAATTAAATGGAGGGAGAAATCCTCCTTGGTTGTCCAAGAATAAAAGCGATGTCCATTGGTGAGAGGGTTGGCTGATGAATAATCATGTGCTCCTTAGGTTCAAGTTCAAGCACTTTTGTGTACACATAGTACATATGTTTGCATGCCAAAAAGGATTTTTTGGTATTCTCTCACTTTTGAAAATCCGGACACGTGCATGTTGGACTCTATTTTATATGAATCTCATAACTATTTTCAGTGAGAACTCGGAAAATTACATGCTCTTGAGACCTTTTCACTTCATCCAAAAATATGATTGTCATACTATTACATGCTTCCAATTTCTTCATGGCCTCTTTAGAGATTCCATGCCTCCACTTTTTCTTCCTCGAGCTGCCACCACCTTCTTTGCAGTCGCCAGCAAGAGGTTGTGGATTTACCATTGAATTCTCTGTCCGAAATCCACTCTGATGCACCGTGGCAAGTTCCTGTGTGGAGATATCTGTCCCTCTTGCTACTGGCCAAACGTTTGGAGCAGGAGGTAAATCTTTGACTTGTCTTTTGATTGATTGAGTATGCAAAATATCATGATTACAAAACCATAACCATTGCTCAATTGTCCCTCTTGCTACTAGCCAAACATTTGGAGCATGAGGTAAATCTTTGACTTGTCTTTTGATTGATTGAGTATGCAAAATATCATGATTACAAAACCATAACCATTGCTCAATTGTTTTACCCTTGAACATTCTTTCGGACCATATACATGGAGCAACAAGACCAATTGAGCGACTATGCAAGCTATTGTCACAATTTTTTCTCCCTACTATTCCAAAACATTTTCTTTGACTTTGAATGGGCATTCTCCTGAGGGCCCACTGAGTGCGTGGCACATCACTCTCAAACACATTGTTTCTTTGAGATGACAAAGGTGTGGTTGTTTCTTATTGAGATCCAATATCATCATAACTGTCACTAATTTGCAGCGGAATGTTAGAAATACCTGGTCCTTGGGTATCAAACTTGATTTTTTTGGGTCGACCGTGATGGTTTCGTTGCTTAGATTCCATGACATATTCCGGCCGATGGGAGCTACTTGTTCCTATTCTGCCCCTCTTTTTGCGTTGTATTGTTTCTTTGTCTCCATGCAAAATTGGCTGCGCATACATGGGAGTCCGTATAACAGCCTCGTGTAATAGATGGGCCACGTTGGTTGGAGTTGGAGTTTGCTGAGATTCAACTCGAGAAAGCAAGGTCTCCATTGTGGGACCCGTTCCTATATAACGCCCAGTAGTATATCCCAAACGCTTTGCACATTGAATATATGAGTTTATAACATTTGTTACACATGCATCATACAAGGATATTTTTCTCTTTCCACCTTCACCCGCTAACCAACTGGCATGTACACTTTCTGATAAATTAACATTGGGAATTTGTGCCCGCTCCCACGGACTTAAACCACCCTATGAAATTCAAAAAACATGAATTAAAATTTATAAATTTCATGTATGAAAAGCTTATAAATTTTTCTAAAAATATAAATTGTCATAAAGGTACTTACATCTGTTCGAATTCCTCCCCAGTGTGAAATTCGTTGCTCCCACCATTTAAACCATATGCTCACTCTTGTGATGCTCTCTGTAGATAGATGCTGTCTCAACCATTTTTGAATTGAAAGTGCCTTTTGAGATGCAAGCACAATGGTCTTACAAGCTCTCCATTCCTCACACATATCAATGTGTTGATTTGTTAGATGTTGAGGTATCCACTTTTTAGCATATTTGTGGAGACTCTGCTCCCAATGAAATAGGCATGACCGTTCACGTCCCTCCATGATATTATCTAGCCCGCCATTGAAGACTGTTCGAATAGCATTCCAATTTGCACCAGCCTTATCAGACATAAAACCTGCAAAGTCAGCTGCACCATGTCCGTACTTTTCCATTGTTGAATTAAGGTTCTCCCAAAAAATAACTTGAGTCTTTGCATCCTCCTCTTTAGTTTCACATATAGCAATTATTTGTAGTGATCGTATGCTGCAAGATATTCAACATAAACATTTTCACACATCTTCTTTTATTTAATTATAAAAAAATACGAGATATTTAAATACTTAAAGATTACCTTGGATCATAAATTGAGCATGACATTGTTGCCCATCCATCTATTCTATGGGTAAAATCAAAATGTACCCACGCATTTCTCAAGTCACCACTTTCAGTTCTTTTCATCCAATTTACTAGATCAATCCCAGAACCTGGTCCTTTAGTGGACATTTTAAATAGGAAGCACTTGTCATCCTCTTCACCCTGTCCAGGAAATCTACTCCCATGGAAAAAAGGAAACATGCACTTTTTTTGAAGCAATAAAATATTATCATATCCATCCCCAATAACAACACCTTGACTCTTCCTCTCCTTTGAAACAATTGAAGAAAACCTACATGATGCATCACAAGAAAGCTAAATTTATAATAGTTAAAAAATTAACAAATTCAAAGAACGAAATTGAGTTTCTCTTACCCTTTGGTTTGAACCAGTGGCATCATTTCTTCCAAAAAATTATTGAATTGTACATCGGATGTAACTTCAGCTTCCTCACCAATCAAGGAGTGAAGCACAAGTTGTTGAGCCACCAACATTTGAATTTTTCTTGGGCCACCCTTTTCTATTTTTTGTACTGCACCTACCAGTTTCCGCACTCTTGAAATAGAAGCCCTAGAGGTTCATGCCTTAACATTATGACAATGTTTACCAACATGTATTGCCAGTCGCGACATTGTACCATCTCTAGGCAAAATATAATAGATTTTGCAGGGACAAGCAGCAACACAAGTAACAACCTTCTGACAATAATGACAAGTTATTGTTGTATTCTCTTCCATTGCAAGGTAGTCCTTTTTGACCTGTCTGTCCAAATATCCATGAAAATCCCTACTATTAAATTCTTGTTCCTTAATATAATGAGGACACGTTGAATAATTACACTGCATGCATCCCAAACAGTGGCTTAGACGAATTGTGCATGCGATTGCCATGGTTGTCACAGATGGGCGAGTCCACAAGTGACCATCAAAGCGTTGTTCCATCCCTGTCATTCGTTTTGTTTTATCCTGAGTCGCAGGTAACTCAAAACACAAATTTCCATCATAATGTTGTGGAAGTTCAGCAACTTGCAAAGGAGCTCCACATAATGTTAACAGATCATTTAACTTTTTTGCCCCTAGATACTGTTGAATCCAAATGACGATTGACTGAGTTTTGAGCTGTCCTATATCGTCACCACTACTTTCAAGATGCACAATGCTTAAAACATCTTCAGATATCTCTTTGTCATTTCCTTTCTCATTGTCAGATACCTGTATAAATGTGTCTGAATGAAGCATCTCAAACAAGCTCGAAAAAGATCCATCTATTAAGAAATGTTGATGACCTTCGATATCCCACTGTGGTTGTAGTAAGACTTTTGTTAGGCCACAATCACTTTCAATAAGAGCAGATAGTGACTGAAAATGGCAAGATGGAGGCAGCAAACTCTGCAAATAGTAAGCACTAAGCAAGAATGAGTAATTTCCCTTCAATTGAATGTCGCGGTTGACTATCTGACCACCAACCTTCCAAGTTATTGTTACTTTCATGTTGGACATATTCTCTCAAGCAAAAGATTACAGGGTGGAGATGCGAGAAAACTGTGGTGGATTAAGTGAAGGTGGTGAAGGTTAATGAAAGTTAAAGATAAAGTAAAGGTTAATGAAAGTGAAAGATTGGTGGGTAGACGAAAAGACAGTTGCATAAGATCTTGTGACGGCTCAAAGAATAATGAAAATCATAATTGAAGAAGTGCATTTAATATATGACGGTTGTGAATGTATGTGCAGTGGAATATGTCATCAAATTTGAGGGGCCATTTAATTTCTAAATGGTGGTTCAAGGACTGCATTTAATGCAGTCTAATATTGTCTCCATCTTTTGTGTGTGTGTGTGTGTGTGTGTGTGTGTGTGTGTGTGTGTGTGTGTGTGTGTGTGTGTGTGTGTGTGTGATTGTGTGAGTGTGTGTATAAAAAGCGTAGCATTCTATATGACTGACTTTGTATAAAAAACATAGCAATTTTTTTAGTTAAGTTATATATATGCTTCCATCTTGCCATTTTATATATATGTGTTTGAGTGTTTTTGGTAGTGTATATATATAATTTTTTTAGTTAAGTTATATACATTACTGTGCGTGTGTATAAACAACGTAGCATTTTTTTAAGTTAAGATATATATAATTATCTCTAGAGAGAGTATGTATGTATGACTGTGCACATAGTTTTTCCATCTTGTGTGTGCGTGTGTGTGTGTGTGTAACTTAACTTTAAGAATGCTACATTTTTTATACACACAAACACATACAATCACTTTTTTTTAATATATGGCTGTGTGTGTGTGTGTGTGTGTAAAAAACGTAGTATTTTTTTAGTAAAATTATATATATGAATCCATTTTGTGTATATCTTTGTGTGTGTATATACATATATATATACATATATATATATATATATATATATATATATATGAATGTGTGTGTGTGTGAGTGTTTATACCACAATATCATTTTTTGTAATATATGGTGTGTGTGAAAAAAGTAGTAGTTGAGATGAAAGTGGAGTTTTAATTGAGATTAAAGTGGAGTGAAGTGAAAGTGGAGTTTTGCTGTGAAGAAGAAGGAGTAAAAGAAAACAAGGTACTGTGTGTGTGTGTGTGTGTGTGTGTGTGTGTAGATTTTCTACTCACGTGTGTGTGCGTGTGTGAGTGTGTGTGTGTGTGTGTGCTTACCTGCGCACGCTCGCCCAATCCACCGGAGGAGCTCCAATGGAGCTCCTATTGGACCTCCTCCGGTGGATCGGACGAGCGTGCGCAGGTAAGCACACTCACACACACACAGTGATACACACTTGCATTCACACACATCAAAACACTTGCACACATAGCACAAACACACACACAATCATGCATACGCACACACATTACACTTGCATACACACACACACACATACATACACACACACACATATATAAACACTTGCATTCACAACATCAACACACTTGCATACATACACACATACACATATATAAACACTTGCATTCACAACATCAACACACTTGCATACATTGCACAAACACACACACAATCATGCATACATCCACACACACACACACACATATAAACACTTGCATTCACACACATCAACACACTTGCATACACACATACTAAACACACTTACAGTAACAATTACAATGACGTAAGAACAGGTCGTTGTAGAGAAGAGGTATACAAATGTCAAAGTGGATTTGTATCTTTCCTTGCCATGAGCAAGTTGAGAATGGTTTTTTTTTTTAATTTGCATTTTACGTCGTTATGCTACCGAAATTTAGAAGTTTATATTTGTATTGTCATGCATACGCACACATACACATATATAAACACTTGCATTCACAACATCAACACACTTGCATACATAGCATAAACACACACACAATCATGCATACAGACACACACATATTACACTTACATTCATACACACACAATCATGCATACATCCACACACACACATATAAACACTTGCATTCACACACATCAACACACTTGCATACACACATACTAAACACACTTACAGTAACAATTACAATGATGTAAGAACAGGTCATTGTAGAGAAGAGGTATACAAATGTCAAAGTGGATTTGTATTTTTCCTTGCCATGAGCAAGTTGAGAATGGTTTTTTTTTTAATTTTCATTTTACACCGTTATGCTGCCGAAATCTAGAAGTTTATATTTGTATTGTCATTGCTAAAAAGATTTTTGTTGTTTGTGGTTGATAGATTATGGCTCGTATACCATCTAAACGTGGCAGGACAGGTATCTCTCAAAGTAAGTTCAAATACATTAAGCTATTTGTGTTTCCTTTTTATTTGTCTCCACATACTCACTAAACTAGTTGTGTTCTTATTGTTTTTTGCTTGTAGGAGTAGGATACACATTAAGGTCTAGCACTACAGGGCATAGGGCCAATGCACGATCTTCCATTGCTTCTTCCAATGTCCGTCGAAAGGAGGATATGATGTGCATGAAGAAGAGGATATATTGAGTGATGTGCATGAAGAAGAGGTGTTCATAGATATTCATGCTACACAAGGTGAATTGGTGGCTCACAGCGTGTCTGAAGCAACAACAATTGTTGCTAAACCTCCCGATCATCCAACAATATTTGGAAAGGATGTTCATGGTCGAATATTGGAGGAGATTGTAGAGGGTTTTATTGTAAAGAGAGGTGGGGAACCTCCTCGCATTCCTCTCTGCAGATTGATGGAAAATGAAGCCATTAGAGCGGTGGGTCCAAGCACTGAGGGCTTGGTGAAAAGGTTTGAGATGTCTGGATACAGTGTGCTTAGAGCTCCATTTCTTGTGTCATTTAAGAAGCCAGGCCATGATCAACATTATGTTTCCGACTTAGACAAAGATGAATGGGGGCCTATTTGGAGAGAAATA
Organism: Adiantum capillus-veneris; assembly: GCF_014529385.1. Lineage (NCBI taxonomy): Eukaryota > Viridiplantae > Streptophyta > Polypodiopsida > Polypodiales > Pteridaceae > Adiantum > Adiantum capillus-veneris. Next base: position 82,654,893 of record NC_140953.1, on the reverse strand, counting down.
AGCGATGATTTTGATATTCCCTTCCCCTTGAGTGGGAAGACTTAAGGGGACAAAATTTTATCGTTTGGGATGGTAATCACCGTTTGAAAACTTGGATGCGCTTAATAAAAACACGTAAGTGATTTCTTTTTTGTTTAATGTAAAGTTGACTTGTATTACTCTATGCTTTTTAATTTTCTTTTTTGTTGTTGTAGAATTTTCAATGATAAAGTGGAGACATTGTTCTGTGAAGTGTCAATTTGTCTATGTTGATAGAAGTGCAAAGGGGGAGCTTATGCTAGCTTTGCGCTCTCAAAATGAGTAGGCACATTTGTTGTTTTGAAAGTTATTTCTATTACTTTATCGATGTCATTCTCCTGCCATTTAATTTAAGATATTGTGGTTTAGGATTGGTAGAACCACTGTGAGCACAAATTTTAGGCAGGAGATCTTCTTGTTCCAAAAATTGGCTGTGGCAAGCAAAGATTCTTTAATGAAAGACTTTCCCCAAGATTGGGTTCGATGGATAGAGGTAGAGCTTGTTTGTGAGAAGAAGGCATCTAAAGGGAGTTGGTACAACGCTCCTGCTCTTTTATTAGCAATGCTCATATGGAAGGTATATTTTTTTGCCTTAAAGTACACTTTTTATGTAATTTCTAAAGCTTGACATTATTTTGTAAAATCTTACTTTTTTTTTCATTTGCTCTACAAAAGGAAGATTTTGACTTGTCTCTTATCAAGATACAAGAGATCAATGATCCCTCGATTTCACTGCCAGAAAAGGAAATGGTTGCTTGAGGAAGAGTAGAAAAAATATTCAAAGAAAGAGCTTATAAGGTAAACACTTTCTCTTCTCACCGTTCATGTTTGAATTTCTACAAAATTGTAAGTTGACATGTCATTTGAATTTGATTTATTTGATTGAAAAATTGATTTGATTTGATCTTGTGCTAATGCAACATAGATGTTGGCCATTGCCAACCCCGCCAATGGCCAGGGGTTCTTCTCTTTATTATTTAACTTCAATTGGATAAGAGAAAAGGATCAAGTGGGCCTTACAAGAGACAAGGTCCACTCTTTGGCAACTTCTAAAATATCACCAGAGAGGTCATAATTTTTGGATAAAAAATACACATGAAATCATTAAATGAATCGATGCATTTATGGTTTGTTTACTGTTTGCTCTATAGGAAAAAGGGAATATTGCACTCTTTGATGCATTGCCGTGTAGATGATGTTACTTCTGAGCGTTATATTAGTGCAATGAAATTTAGAATGTACTTGCGTAAAGAGTGGTATTGGGGAAGTATCTTGAAGCAATGCTTGAGGATCAAAGGGAAAATGATTGAAGAAATGCCGGAGGACTTTGAAGCATGGTTTCATCACCAATTGAGGGATCACATTGATAAAGATTTTGTGGAGCTTTGGAGTAGCTCAACACAAAAGAGTCAGATGAAAAAATTTCAGAGCTTATGGAATCTTCGAGGAGAGTATTATTCAGGTAATACAATTGATATCTTTATGGTTGTTATTCTATTTTTTACTTAGAGTTTGTATAATAAATAAGTCACTTAGGAAAGGAGCTCAAATAAAGTTAACTGCATTTTATGTAGATGGCTAATTCAGCTTTACGATCAAACTTTGTTGGAGAAGTTGCCAATTGCTGTTGAAAGTTGGAGGGACCTCTCTTGTGAGGAGTGTATGTATCCACTATGGATGAGAGATTATGGTTTGATTGCTTGGGAAATTGAGTATTGCCCTTGGTGGCTAGATTACACTCGAGGCACCTACCCACGTGATGAAGGGAACTTATATAAAGGTTATTTTTGGCATTTATAAAAACTACAAAATTGTTAAAGTGCTCATACTATTTAGATTATGTTTGTGAGAAATATATTTTTGTTTGCTTTAGAGCACGTTCTTGAAAGAAATGAAAATGGTATTGAGGAGATTGGCTCAGCTTCCAAGAAAGCCACCTCTTCGAAAAGAGTAAACAATAGTACAATCTCCTCTATAAAGAAACGATTGGATTTTGTTAGATCCAAGAAGCCCAAGAAGTCTCCCAAAAAGAACCAAAAAGGTGCTCAAGGCTCCACAGGTAAACTTGCTTGTATAGATATCTAGCTGTCACTTTCTTTCTACTCAACAATTCTTGATGAAATATTTTATTTTCTGATTATGCAGTGCCTTCCATAGATTGTGATGTGACCGTTATTGGCAACATGCTAGATGTTTACAAAATTTCTCTCGATGATGAGAAATGGTAAACACATGTGAAAAAAAAGACTAACTATGTGTGGTGTGTGTTGTGAATGTTTGAAATACATGTATTTGATCGTATGCAGGATCTTGGATTTTCTTCATTCAGCCCAGGTTGATGGGGAAAAGAGCAATGAAGTGGCCTCTCTTTTGTTTGCGGATTTTCCAACAAACTTTAAAGTTGAAAATTTTTCGGAGAACGAGGTATGCATCCTTCAAAACCACAATGGATAGTCTATGATAGTTTTGGAACTTTAATTAAATTAACAATGCGTATTATGCAGGTCCCTCCATGGAATCAATTCTCTCAAAAATTAAGTAAGAAAGTGGTCGTAATAGCTTCAAAGTATGTGGCAGACAATGGGTGGTACATCACCTTAAGCTCCACTGATCACTTTGGCATTGTGTCTAGCCATGCCATCGAGAAGGATTCAAAATGATGCACACCATCCTTATTTTGATCCCCGATGGTTATGTGCGAAAGACCATTGAGATTGAGAGAGTAAGTAAATTTATTTGTTGATTGAAAAGCATGCTTGTAGTTTTCTTCAATTAGATCACATTCTAATTGTAATTTGTAGGTGGAAACACTATTGCTAGGATTGTTTTATCATAAGGGTCAACGTGCTATCTACGATCGACGAGATGGAGAGAGCGTGGACAACAACTCTTTAGATGCCAAGTCCAGAATACTGGTGGAGCGCGCCGACAGAGAGTAAATTGGAGGACACGCTCTTAGAGGTGCCACCGAGCGTAGCCTTGACTTCTTTTGGTAAGAATATATGCTTCCTGCTATGCGTTATTGGACTATGTTACATAAAGTAAAAATGCACATATTTTTTGCTTTTTTTAGCTGGCTTGTGCGTACATTTACTGCAGAGCACACCTTCATTGTTGATATGTTTTCTGGATGTGGTGGCTTGGGCAATGTTTGCGTTGAGTTGTCTAGACCCTGTCTCTGCATAGATAGTGATCCAGAGGTCTTCCATCAACATCTTTCACGCTTCAAGGCTCCATGTGTACGTGCTATTTCAGCAGTTGATGCAGATAGCGATGAGGAGACTGATTGGCAACAATATAAGCCCGGATCACATTGCCCTTGATTGACATCAACATTGGTATTATCTATCTTTTTTTCTAGTTTGTGATTTTTATGGAACGACGTGTGACCATGGTGTTTGGGTGCCACTTTTTTGGTATTACTGAAGACATGTTGTTGGTGTTGATCGTCCTTATCAATTCAGCCATGATTTCATATTTATTATGCTAGATAGAAGTTAGTTGAGAGCTTTGGATTTACCAAAGTAATATACCAACACATGCTTTTTTGCGTATGTAATTTCTTCTTCCCGTGAGATTTCGCTGCTGCACGGAACCAAGTATGGAATGGGGATTTTTTTAGTTTGAATTTTCATGCCGTTATGCTGTCAAAATTTCGATTTCTTGTCAATATAATCATGCTTTTTGTTCATGTTTGAAAACATAATCATGGTTTCATGTATACAGAAAAGTTAGTCAAGCTTCATGGAAGCAAGTATGGAATGGGAAATTTTTTTGTTTGAATTTTCGCGCCGTTATGCTGCCGAAATTTTGATTGCTTGTGAATATAATCATGCTTTTTGTTCATGTTTAGAAACATAATCATGGTTTCATGTATACACAAAAATTAGGCAAGCTTCACGGAAGCAAGTATAGAATGGGAAAGCTTAACGAAAGTTAGGCAAGCTTTCACGGAAGCAAGTATGGAATGGGTTTTTTTTTATTTTTCACGTTGTTATGCTGTCAAAATTTTGATTGCTTGTCAGTATTTCTTTACACTGTCGGTCTGAGAATATATATAGTTTTATATATAATATTTATATTATATATATACATATAATATCTTTTTATTTATTTATTTATATGTGTGTTTATGTACGTAAGCAGTTCTTCAACTCGATAAAGTGTTTTTAAGTACTTTTTTATACAATATATATAGTTATTTATATGTGTGTGTTTATGTACGTATGCAGTTCTTCAACTCAGTAAAGTGTCCTTAATTACTATTTTATATGCAAGAGTCTATGCGTGTATCATTACTTTGAGGTCTCTGCCCAAACAAGTACAACCATCAATATTTTTTAGATTCCTAGTTTCAAATTGGCTTATTAGGCATTCATCCTTGTTTGCAACAACACCTACATGGACAGGAAACAACATTCTACTAAAAGTAGGGTAAATACTAAAGACATGCTCATCTTTTTCTTGCATTATATAAAAAACTCACATAGATTTTCTTTACGTTTGGCTTTCAAACAGCTTGTAGTTACATTTGGCGGTTCAGTTTAGCTACAAGATATCAACAATACCCTAAATTATGACAGATCTTGAAGATGTGTTAGTAGACCAGGCCGATTAAAAGTATCACAGCTACTTCAATAATAATAAGTCAGACAGAGACATATGAATTATTCTCGCCAAGGCACTGAAGAGTGGAACACCATCATATAGTTAAAATAAGCATCATATAATTAAAATAAGTTGTTTACATGATTAGGTAGGGAATCAAACCTGCACGCACACACACACACACACACACAGAGTACAACTTGCATCACACTAGTACAATTTATCATGTGCTAGTGCATATTTATTTAACTATATATATTTAGTGCACAATTATTTAAATCTTGCCTCAATCTTCTACCACATTAGATCCAGAGATGTCAACCAGGTTGATTGTGAGTTTGCAGACAAGCAAATGGTCAATCTCCGCCTGTAAAGTGGCCCTTCGAGAGCTGTTTATGTACCCCCATGTCTCCCACTTGCCCAGAGCTTCTCACATTGTCTCAAAGCCATCATTGAGTTCTTGGTCTCCGGTGTTGCGAGCGAGATTAAGGTGGTTGAACATCCGGATCGCCTTGTTTGTGTCACGCTCTCTCTATGTAAACGTCTTCTTTTCTTCAAGGGGTGCGTTGGGGGGGAGTTTGTGAAGCTCTTCATGGATTTTTGCAACTACCTCATTACCAGTAGTTGCATATCCTATAAGCATTGTATAAGTACAGGGAAAATGAAAAAATCTCTCTTGATTAGCACCTCCGATTCACTTGTGCAGCATATGCTGCTTGCCTTGTAACATTTATATAGGCTAAAGCAGCATGCTCTCAAAAAGAATTGATAGTGATGGAAGAGTGGCATGTGTTAGTGACATGAGGGGTCCCACGTAGCATATGCTAGCTGCTAAATTGGAGCGTGCAATAATATATGCATGATTTGTCAATATGAATATTATAATCGTCTACTAGTCCACCACTAACTTTTAAAGTGGGGCGTGCAATAAAATATGCATGATTTGTCACTACGATTATTATTCCCCTATAAAATTTATAAGCATCTAATAGTGCAATGAGTAGACACCACTAACTGCCTCTCTAAGGGCTCGGGAAACACTATGATTATTATTCCCCTATGAATACTATAAGCATATAATAGTGCAATGAGTAACCACCACTAACTGCCTCTCTAAGGGCTCGGAAAACATTATTTGTGGACCCGGCTTTGGAACCTTTTCACACGCATATAAACAAGCAAACTCTCTCTCTCTCTCTCTCTCTCTCTCTCTCTCTCTCTCACTCACACACACACACACACACACACACACGTGAGTAGAAAACGTGCACACAACCTCCTTTTTCACAACAAAACTCCACTTTTACTTAACTCCACCTTCATCTCAATTAAAATGTGGGATATTTATAAAATATATACATTGAACCAACACATAAACAATTCTATACCAAGTTACTAAATGAAATAATTTGAACCGGCTCGAGAACCTTCTTGCCCAAACTTGAGCCGGACTTTTTTCATTTTGAACCTATCTTTCCTCTCTCCCCCTCATCTCCCACTCTCTCTCTCTCTCTCTCTCTCTCTCTCTCTCTCTCTCTCTCTCTCTCTCTCTCGTTGTCGGTACTCTCACACCGGCCCGATCCTATCTCTATTTCACAAGTATGTTTTTCTCTCTCCGTCTAATCCTTCTTCTCTCGCCTTCCCTCGCTACTTATTTAACATACCACAACGCCACCTTAGAGAGCATACATATGAGTAAAATCCATGCTTCTATAAACTCGAAAAAGCATCACCTTTAGCAAAAGAACACAAATTGATTAACTCGCTAATAAAATTAACCCAAGCTTAATGTGGAGGAATAATGAGTGCCCGCATAAATGGAGACACTCTCTATGCGATCGTCCTCTAGCACACGACCAAAGCATATGTGCATGTGACCTCAACACTCTAGAAGTGTTGGCAAATGCCCTTGAAGGCCGTTCACCTAGTTTTGTGGGTGTTTGCAATCCAAATTTACTCTCAATTTCTTGTTATTTTTGTCTTTTTTTCTAACCCAGCCATGGAATATGGCGTGTGATAGCTCAAAACGAGCATCTTGGTTAGAGGGACGTGCCATGATTTAAAGCCCCCGATTCAGTTACTTAAAGCCCTCGAAATCCTAAAAACATTATTTTTCTAATCGAGAAGAAGGCTAGAATTAGTAAGTTCAAAGGATTGCATATGTATTTGGCCATGATGTATGTTCTCTATGGTATTGCATGTGCATAACCATTGATGGATTCTCAGAGATAGATGTTAACAGTCAGGTTGTCTTAACACAGTAGATCTATAAGCATCTTTGGTAGTGACAACCATTACAATTCCAGTGGGGGTTTGGGATGCATATGGTTTATGCATGACTAGCACTTGAGAGTGTGTGTGCTCTATTGATAGTGTTTTACTCCCCGCATGGAGCTAGTTCTTTGAATTTTCTTACATCTCATAGGCGCATATTTGAGTGTATATCCTGCGATCTTATAGTGACAATTTTACATTTTTTGGATGTACGTTTTGTTGCAGATATTGCCATTGTACGTCATTGTGGAGCTGATTTTGGCTTGTTTTGGTAGTCCCGGTTGTTTTTGAGACTTGGTCTAGGAGAGGGATTTTTAAATTTGTGGCTAATACTATCTACATAACCTTTTGTGAGGGTTGTTGCATGATGTTTTTTGAATCCAAGCACTAGGAGTAGGGTTACTTAATGTGAGGTGGATTACGTTGTTGGAGAGTGTTTTCTTTTCCTTTGGTATCCACATGGATGTCATGAAGCTATACATGCATCGTAGTACTATGCTGACATTTGTAGGCAAGGTCTACACTTAAGTGCAAGCTTTCTCCCATTGTTTGCCACAAGGATGCTATTCTATGACCTTAGTAGCTATAAGGATTTCACAATGCTAACCTTTCCCCCTAGCGCTACAGTATGAAATACTCAAACTTTAGCTTGAGTCTAAAGATATTTTGCCATGTCCTTGATAGCCACAAGGATGTCATGAGGCTGTGCCCTTGCATAGTAGGGCTACACTGCAAGCAAGGCTCTTTCCATTGATAGCTACAAGGATGTTAGGAGGCAAGCCTTGCATCCTAGTTCTAAAGAATATGCATTTGAGGCTCGAACTTAAGATCGAGCCTAAAGGTGTTCTTCTATGTCCTTGGTAGCAACAAGCCCTACATGATGGTGCTACTCTACTATATGCAAGTGAGGATCAAACTTAAGTTTGAGCCTACTGGCATTGGTAGCCAGACAGATGTCATGAGGCTAACCGTACACCCTAGTGCTAAAGTAACATATACAGTTGAGGCTCAAACTTAAGTTCAAGGCAGACTTGCTATATTAGCATATGTAGGCAAGGTTCGAACTTAAGCTCGAGCCTCTTTCCCTAAGTAGCCACAAGGATTCCATTAAGCCAGACTTGCTACAATAGCATATGTAGGCGAGGTTCGAACTTAAATTTGAGCCGCTTTCCCTATAGCTATTATGCTCTGGCCTTGGTTAAGTCTCAAGCACTTGCATGAGGCAACGCTATCATGCTAAAATATCCACAATAAGCTCATGAGGTCCCACTAGAGTGGATGCTAGTGCTTTGAGAGCATTAGAAGGTGAGGTTTAAGCTACATCAGCTCATTGTTCTAGTTTCTCAACAAGGAAACAAGGCACCAAAACGAGCTAAATATCAAAAGCAAAGAATCTACGTCAAGTGGAAATGTCATACTCAGTACCCAACCAAGTAAGTGTTGTTATCTATCTTTTTTTAAAAGTAGATTAATTACTTAATTACAATTTTTAAAAAAGTTAATTAAAGTACTTATTGATTAAGTACTCTAATTAGAGAATAGCCACTTACTTTCAATTTATAGAGCGTGATTTTAGACATAGTTGTAGTTTGATTAACATAATGATAGACTTTAAAAGGTGTATCAAGGAGACAGTAGCAAACAATAATGAGTATATGTAGTCATTAGAAGTAGATTAAATAGAGATTAGAAACTAATAGAATGATATTGAAGACTGAATTTTTGAGATGCAGGTTTAGGAGAGATTAAGAGGAAGGGAGGGAGTGATTAAGAGGAGGCAAGGGAGATTACATAGAGAGATTAGGGAGTGATTAAGAGGAGGCAAAGGAGATTACACAGCGAGATTAGGGAGTGATTAAGAGGAGCTGAGGGTAATTACACCAAAAGATTGGAAGAAGATATCACACACACACACACACACACACACGAGAGAGAGAGAGACAAAGAAGTGCACCTGGATAAGCCTTTCGAATTTGAAATTCAAATTTCAAATCTAAACTGCAATCAGATCTTCACCTGCAATCAAAAAGAGAAAGATATGCACACACATACACAGAGAGTTAATGTAGAGCATTTTGGGACTGCAAATAGATTCATAGAGGAGAGGGAGATGGGAAAGTAAAGAGCCATACCTGTCACGTCGTCGTCAGTTTTTTCACAGTCTGCACAAAAATCGAAACCCTGTTTTAATGTAGAAGAGAGAGAGGGAGAGGGAGAGAGAGAGATAGAGAATTAATATAGAGTTGTGAAAAAGAGCCTTGTGGGGCCGCGAGCAGATTCGCAGAGGGCAAGGAGATGCGAGAGTAAAGAATCTCACATGTCGCGCCGTCGTCGAATTCGTCACAGTCTGTAGAAAAATCCAAACCTATTATAATATAGAAAGTTTTAAAAGCATTAAAAAGTCTTTAATAGCTTTTCCCACCAACCCTACCAAGGTTAGATTAGCAAACTCACATGCGTGGACCAAGACTAATGGTTTTCATGATGGTTAAAAGAAGTGGAAAAAAAACTTTTCAAGAAAATCAGCATAACTTTCACATACGGAGTCCGATTGCAAAACTTTTTTTATGAGTCTCTAGCTTGAGAGTGGCTCTACGCTTTTCTGAACAGGGTTTGTTCAAAACTTGTTGTTACACAATAGGTTTAATGAACAGTTTTCAAAAAAACGACGTTTAAGGGGTCAAAAAATTCGACGAAGCTAGGGGTGTCTATAACTAGTTTTTTTAGAGTTTTGGGAAAATAATACTCACAAGTTGGACATAGTTTCGACTTCCCTTGGCTAAAACGTCTTAGGATCAATGAGTGAGGGACGCGCCTCCACTAACCCTCTTCCTTAACCGATTTCATTGCACCTTTTTGCATGTAAAATTGTCCTCCTACAACACGTAAAACACCAGGACTATAGTCACCAAGAATCGATTTACACATAAACAACTGAGAAAAAAACCTCATTGTATTTTGAATGTCCATCAAGGCTCAATTGTCATAGCATAATCTCCAAGGCCACCTATACTCGAACTAATTCCTATCCTAAAAGAAAACTATATGACTAACTAGGCTCGAACTTAAGTTTGAGCCACTCATGCAACTACTTTGAAGCCTCACCTTCTTGTAAGCTCTGACTCTTTTGATAGGTCATTCAAGGAAACTTGGGTTTGATGTAAAGCTCATCATTACCTTGGCTCCACCTTACGACTCTTTAACTGTATAATATAGCTCAAACTTCAATTTGAGTCTCCTTCCAAATTCAAAGCTACTTCAACATAGCTTGGGTTTTTTCTCACACCTCTTGTTGCTCGTAGATTTCTAACACTTGAATCTGCATCTATGCTCAAACTTGAGTTTGAGCCTTCTACCAAATTCCATGGGTGTCTCCATGTAACTTGGGCTACATCTTGCAACCCATGTGACAAGTATAGATTTCTAAAACTTGGATGTACATTTAGGCTCAAACTTGAGATCGAGCCACCTACAAAATTCCATGCTTGCCTCTATGAAACTTTGGCTTTGTGAAACTCTTTTTATCTAGGTATTTATAGCACTTAGATGTACATCTAGGATCAAACTTGAGCTTGAGCCTCCTACCGTCGTGCGTGGGTTGACTCAATATAGCTTGAGATCCATCTTGCAACTATTTTAAGCTAAAGATTTCTAGCACTTAGACCTACATTTAGGCTCCATCTATGCTCCGGCATTGTAACTTAGGCACCATCTTGGACCTATTTTCAACTTTAGATTTCTAGCACTTAGATGTACATTTAGGCTCAAACTTGAGCTCGAGCCTCCTACCATCCCCAATGGGTTGATTCAATATAACTTGAGATCCATCTTGTAACTCTTGTGAGCTATATATTTCTAGCACTTGGATGCGCATAAAGGCTCCATCCTCCTATCAAATTCCATGGGTGCCTCTGCAATGTAACATAGTCCCTATCTTGGAACTCTTGTCAGCTTTAGATTTCTAGCACTTGGATGTACATATAGGCTCAAACTTGAGCTCGAGCCTCCTACCATCCTCCATGGATTGACTTAGTGTAGATTTTCTTAATTGAATGGGATGCAAGATTTTGCCAAAATTGTGAGTGTATCTTGGGAATGCATTAAATTTTGAGTTATATCTTCAAACATACAATTTTACTGATATCTCTTGATTTTCTCAAAAATTGCAAGGTCCAAAACAAGGTGATTCAGTGTTTCTTGTTGATGGTTCCACAAGGAAAGCTCGTGGGGTTATTCATTCCACTGATGCATCTCAATGTTGTGGTTTTGAATTGATTGGCACAACATGTGTGGCGATACATGTACTAGAAAGTTTTGATGACACCTTCTTGATTCCATTCGTCACATGGATGCAAGAACCATGTCTCAAGCAGTTGGAAGCATCATCAAATGGCCATTGCATAATATTGTTATGGACAGAGGAAAATCTCACACAATAGATGAGGATTTTCTTGTTGGTCAAGAAGATGGCTTGATAGATAGAGCGAGTTGGAAAGAGAAAAGAGTCATCCTTTGGGCTGACAATAGATCTACAAAACTTGGTAATGGAGTGGTATTGCTGGTCCACCCATATGAGGCTATAAACTATACTGAACTAGGTGAGAGTAGCTTGGGTGTCATTGTGGAAGGGTCGATGCATCCACATCAAAGTGATATTTCAAGTTTGAATTTGGTAAGTTGGCCTATTAGGCAGCTCACATTTGAGAATGGTGAGCCCTTGATCAAAGACACTGGATCTTCTTCTGCCATTGAGGGTATTCAAGATCCCCTCATGGAAGAAACGTGAGATTCCCTTGACAGCTTATATGCTTCTAGTGATGAGTATGAGGATGACGGCATAGATAACAACACTGAAACCAATTTTGAAGAAGGTATCACCAGTACAGAACTAGGTCTTCTTCTTCATACTCAAAATGATAGAGAGCAGGATGCCATTGCCGGTGACTATGATATAAGAGATGGGACAGGTAAGAAAAGGAGTTATCTACATAGAGTTAGGCCTAGAAAAAAAAAAAGGTAATTCTCATGCTTTCAACAAACAATGTGATGCTGCAAACATTCACAAAGTTGCAACAATTGATTGTTGTGAGATGCGACGCTGTCAGATTGGAAACAGATCCAAAATCATGCAAGCGAGGGCAGACTTTTGGGGACAAAGCGACACTAGCGGATGCACATTTGTATTGGATTGTATGAGCATGGCTCATAGAAAAGATCAAGAAGAGGAATGCTTTGAGTTTACTTTTGATGGAAAGAAGGTATGTAGTAAAGCATGGTATGTAATGCATGGAATAGGAAAGTCAACATTTTACAGGCTGCGTAAAAAATTCTTGGATGGAGCATGCAATGGCAATCATGGAAACACTGGAATAATAAGGAAGAGCTTGACACATGTTGAGATGGCAAAAGCACTCATACAAGGCTTCATAGATAATAAATCAGATCAAATGCCACATAAGTCAAGGACAACCATGCATGGCACTCAGGAAACTCAACGTGTTCTACCAATGATGTACAAACAAGTGGACATTTTGCGGGAAGTAAACAACATACTTGTCACAATGGAATACAAAACGTTGTCACAACCAACATTCTCAAGGTTGTGGAACACAGTCTTCAAGACAGTCACTTTATCAAAATCAAGCACATTCTCTAAATGTGACATTTGCACATCCATAAAGGTCAAGTTGGAGTCTACCAAAAATCAGGTGGAGCGTGCTAGATACATGGCACAGAGGAGAGCACACATGGTACAACAAATGAGCTGTAGAAATCTGTACTATGCTTGGAGGAGCTCTTCAGAAATGAATCCAACCAAGTTCTTGTGCATTATACATGACAAGATGGACCAGAGTAAGACTGCTATACCACAAATTAAACCAGTTCCAAAATCTGTCAATGGAGTTGAGAGGCTTCGAGTATCCTTGACAGGAATGCTCACTCATGGACATGGAAAAACAGCTTATGGTCACTTTGCATTGGGATTATGGCCGAGTGATCCCAACTTCACAGTTGCATCTCTCTCAAAATGTCTAAGAAACTTAGAAAGAAGAGATAAACATATGTTTGGTGACTTGAGCTTAGAAAACTCAAGTGTAGAACCACGAACAAATCTTTTTTATTGTGTTTTGTCTACAGCTTCTCTCTATCACCATATGAAAGTGCTTAAGGAGAAAAACCAGTACTGCAAGGAACAGAGTGCTCAGAATGAAGAGGCAGAGACTGATCTAATCACAAATGTGAATGTGGACACTGAGAATTTTGCTTCTAGACAGGGAAATGATTGTCCAAGGATGCAATCAATCTTTGCTACTAATGCACATGTACAAGAGGATGGCAATGTATTTGGGTTCAAGAGGTTTCCAAGAACATTGTTGTTGCAACTTGACAATTGTGGTTCAGAAAATAAGAATCGATATGTGTTTGCATACCTATCATTGTTGGTTGCATGAGGAGTATTTGACATTGTGCAACTTGGATTTCTTATGGTTGGTCACACTCATGAAGACATTGATGCATTGTTCATTTGATTTTCTGAGAAGCTTAGAAAACAAGCCATTTTTACATTTCCACATTTGATGAAGATCTTCAGTGAGTGTGTTAGCATGCATCCAGCACCTTTTCTCCTACAAAAGGTGGCAGACTTTAAAGGATTTGTAAAGGGGTTCTTACATGATGGAGCAGATGGCTTAGTGGGTCATTCAAAGCCATGGCAATTTAGGTTCTATATGAGTGATGGAATACCTTTGATGCAGTACAAAGTACACCCTAAAAATGTGGATTGGTTACCCGAAAATGGTATAGAGTTATGGAAGAGAGATGACCAAGGAGGAGCCAAGCTTCCTGAAGGTGTTCCAAAAGTATTACCACCCTTTGAGTATGTTAAAGATATTGAGAAAGTTATGAAAGGAATAAAGAAGTATGTTAGTTGGTGGAAAGATCACTTACAAGAGAAAGGAGATGAAAGTGAGTATGCTAGGTGGATCAACCCAGTTCTTATGTACTGTGAGAATCTCATGCAAGCTATGCAAAACCCTGGACAAAGTGAAAACACTTTATTTGATGAATTTTGGACAAGGAGTATGCGTGAACAAGATCATCCTCTTGAAGTTCCATTGGAAGATGGTCTAGATGAAGCACTTGACATAATCGAGGGCCACTACTGTGGTCCAATGCGCAACAAACCTGTTGAAGAGTTCAACCCAACTCTTGATGTGGCAAAGGGAGACTTTGTACTTGTGCAACCTTGTGATGAAAATTACCCAATTTGGTTAGGAATGGCAGCAACAGATATTGATCAAAACAATGACTCGGCAACTTATCTTCAAGTGAAGATACAATACTGGGCACCAATTTCAAAGAACAAGAATGCAAGTGATGTGGAGGTTTACAAGGATTGTTGGAACAAGTATTGGAGAGAGAACATCAATGATCCTCAACGTTGCGAAGACACTAGCTGCATCATTTGGGCATGGAAGCCCAAGGGTGGACGAATTCCTGAAAAAATCAAGATTCCAAAGGCAATAATCCTCAAGGCCAAAGAGAGTCAGTTGAAACTTGATGAACATGATGCACCATCAAATGTCAATGCAAATGAAGAGGAATGATCTCTTAGCATTCGCCTTTCAACTTTGTAATCTTCTAGCAATGGTTCCAATTAGTCCACCCATAGCTATGGTCATTATCAACATTGATAATGGCATCCCACCTTTGTAATCTTCAAGAAATCTTATTCAATATGAATCGTGTTTTTTTCACTTTAGTCACCCAAGTTTTTCTTGCAACTTACATTTTAATTGTTTTATCAAATGAAGCATGTGTGGGAAGAAAATTTTGGGTGCATGAGCATGTGTGTGTGTGTGTGTGTGTGTGTGTGTGTGTGTATTTGTAAACTAACATGTGCAAAAACACTCTAGTGTATAGTATGGTTGTTGAAAACGGACCATATTGGATCTTGCAAACTCATAAGCATCCACTAAACATTTTTTTAGCACTCGTTGAGAATCATTCTGGCAAGAAACTCAAGAGGTTGCGGATTGACAACGGTGGAGAGTATGTCTCCAAGGATTTTGACAATTTCTGTGCTAAAAGGGGGATTAAAAGGCAGTTTACTGCACCATACACACACCACCTCAGAATGGAGTTGCTTAGCGCATGAATCGTACGATTTAGGAAAGAGTCACAGCCATGCTTTGTAAAGCAAATCTCACACAAGGCTTTTGGGAAAAAGCCGTCTTGACGGTAGTGCACATTATAAATTGTTTGCCTAGTACACCATTGAATTATGAGATTCTAGAAGAGTTATGGTCTAAACGTAAGCCCCACTATGACCATCTACATGTTTTTGGTTGTGAAGCTTATGCTCATGTGCCTAAACAACTTCGACAGAAGCTAGAGCCAAAGTCACACAAATGTATTTTCATTGGATATGGTGCAGATGGAGAGATGGGATATCGTCTTTGGCACCCAAAATCTCGTCGAGTCATCGATAGTTCAGATGTGATCTTCAATGAGTCAAAGATGTACAAACATCCTATCAAGGAAATAGAAATTCGGAGAGTCACTTTTGAGGATGTTGCCTTAGAGACAGTGAAATCAACTCAGCGGGCTAGTGATGTACCTTCCACTAGCAATGCTCCAAAAGGAGCGGATAGCAATGGTCAAGGAGTGAGACGGTCTACTAGAGTCTCTCGTCCACCTGCGCGTTTCGAGCCAGGTCTTGATTACATCATGTTGACCGATTGCGGTGAGCCAAGCTGCTATCAAGAAGCCATGATGATGGATGATGTGGTGAAGTGGGAGTAGGCTATGGAATCTGAGTATAACTCGATTCTAGCTAATGATACTTGGGACTTGGTAGAACTGCCAAATGATGCGAAAGCTTTACCTTGCAAATGGGTTTACAAGAAGAAATTTACCTCAGGGGATCCAAATCCAAAGTACAAGGCTAGACTTCTAGCCAAAGGGTTCAAACAACAAAAGAGAGTTGATTTTGATGAAATTTTCTCGCCTGTGGTCAAGATGACGACACTTAGAACCTTACTTGGTCTTGTAAAGATTGAGGACATGGAACTTGTTCAAATGGATGTGAAGATAGCATTTCTTCACGGGGATCTCGATAATGATGTTTACATGTAGCAGCCTGAAGGGTTTGTTTAGGAGAACGCATCTCGTGAGGAGCTAGTATGTAAGCTCAAAAAGATACTTTATGGCTTAAAGCAGGGTTCAAGGCAGTGGTATCATAAATTTTATGCATGTATGAGGTCTCAAGGATATAAAAGGAGCGAAGAGGAACACTGCTTGTACACAAGAAAGCTAGATGATGGCTCGATGATCATTCTAGTTTTGTATGTTGATGACATGCTTATATCTAGGAAATCCTACGAAAATTGCCAACTTGAAGGATACACTTAGCAATAATTTTGCAATGAAAGATTTGGGGGATGCTACACACTTTCTTGGAATGCGAATCAAAAGAGATCGCAAACATCGTATTCTTGAGTTATCTCAGGAGACATACATTGAGAAAGTTTTGCAGCATTTCAATATGGAGGGGGAAGCATTGAGTACCCCAACGCAGGCATTCTTGAAACTCAGCAAGGAAGATGCACCCAAATCTGGAGCTGAAATGGCTAAGGTACCATATTCTTCGGCAATGGGTAGTCTCATGTATGCTATGGTGGCCACAAGACCAGACATTGCTTTTGCAATGGGAGTGGTGAGCCGATATATGGAAAATCCTGGCAGCAAGCATTGGGAAGCAGTGAAGCACATTCTTAGGTACCTCAAGGGTACGGTCGGCATGTGTTTACGCTTTGGGAACAGTGATGCATCCATCGTGGGTTATGCGGATGCAGACTATGCGGGTTGCGTCAACAATAGGAGATCGACATATGTGCTATGTCTTCATATTTGCTGGAGCAACAGTATCTTGGAGGTCATGTTTTCAAGATTGTACGTCGTCTTCCACTACGGAAGCAGAGTACGTTGCATTGTCGGATACAAGTAAAGAGGCTGTATGGTTATCTCGCTTGGTCAAAAATCTTGGCATTGATGAGACTCCATTGATATATTGTGATAGTCAAAGTGCTCTTGCATTGGCAAGGAATCCCGTGTTTCACTCCAAATCAAAACACATTGAAGTCAGGTATCATCTCGTGAGAGATTTCTTGGCCAAACAGCTCATTGATTTGGTAAAGGTACACACTGACGACAACCCAGAGATGCTTTGACAAAAGGCTTAGCTTTGGAGCAGTTTACACATTGCAATGAGTTGATGGGTATAGGTTGAAGCCACTAGATTGTACATACCAAGTCACTTGGGCTGCATTGGCCTTCAAGTGGGAGTTTGTTGGGATTCAGGCCAACTGGCCTGACATCCCACTTACTACTAGCCCATCTACTAACATAACCATTATACACTTATTCTTTAATACAACAGAATAAGGAGCTGCAAAACACGACAACGTTGTTGTGCACTCCACCCAAAGCAGGTCTCTCTCTCTCTCTCTCTCTCTCTCTCTCTCTCTCTCTCTCTCTCTCTCTCTCTCTCTCTCTCTCTCTCTCTCTCTCTCTCTCTCTCTCTCTGCTCTCGCACTTGCACTCGCACATGCTTCCCACGGCACCTTCATATAGCAGGGAAGTCAAAAGATGAGATTGGACTTCTCAAGGATGCCTTAAGTAAGCAGTTTTCCATGAAAGATTTGGGCGATGTGCATCACTTTCTTAGTATGTGTATCAAGAGAGATCATCGGTGTGGGAATACTTGAACTATCACATGAAGAGTATATTCACAAGGTCTTGCTATGCTTTAACATGCAAGGGGGGAAATCATTGAGTGCCCCAATGGCTGCATATGTAAAACTTAGCAAGAATGATTGCCCCAAATCGCATGCTGAAAAGGCAGAGATGGAAAAGGTGTCATATTCTTTGGCAGTTGGCAGTCTCATGTACATTGCATTTGCAGTGGGAGTGGCCAATAGGTATATGGAAAATCTGGGCAGAAAGCATTGGGAAGCAGTGAATCATATCTTGAGATACATCAAGGGTTCAATCAGCAAGTGCTTATGCTTTGGAAACAGTGATGCATCCATAGTTGGATACATTAGTTCTGATTATGCCGGTTGTGTGGACACTAGGAGATCCACATCTAACTATGTTTTCTTATTTGCTAGAGTGGCAGTTTCTTGGAGATCGTGTCTCCAAAATTGCCCGCCAATGAGGCTGAGTATATTGCAGTTTCCAGTGCAAGCAAGTAAGCTGTGTGGTTACCTCGTCTAGTGGGAGACCTTGGTATACACTAGACTCCAATGTTACATTGTGACAACCAAAGTGCAATTGCGTTAACAAAGAACCCAGTGTTTCATTCCAAATCAAAACACATCAAGGTTAGACATCATGTGATGCGAGATATTTTGGCTAGCAAAGGCATTGAGTTAGCCAAAGTCCACACAAGATGAGAACCTAGCGGATGCCCTGACAACGAGCGTATCTTCAGAGGAGCAATTTGCACATTGCATAGAGATGATGAGTGTAGGGTGAAGCTATGGTCATGCCTCACACTTGTATAGTTGTACATACTAACCCTTACACTTATAGCCACTTAGTCCACATTGACCCTCAAGTGGGAAATTGTTAGGGTTCAAGCCAATTGGCCGACCGCCCATCACTAACTACTAACCCTTATTCTTTGGATAATATAGAGAATAAGGAGTGGTGAGTGATTTTTTGTCACTGAGAGCTCCACCAACTACTGTCTCCTCTCTCCTCTCCTGCTCTCTCCCTCGCTCAGACTCGCACAAGCTCCCACTCGTATGCTCATCATATTTCCACATGGAAATGTTGATACTATAAACCTAGTTGAGAGATTATGGTAGTATATCAAGTATACTTTGCTCGATGCAAAGATAGACAGGTCAATTCTAGTTCTCTTGCATGCGCTTGTTGGAGATTCGTTAAGTGGAACATCCATTGGTGGAACATTGCTAGATTTCTTCCATCAAAAGCAGGAACTTGGTAAGAGCCAACATACAACACTGAGATTTATTGCATTTGCAACCAAGTTGGATCTAACTCTCAGGTTTTTATGACTTTTGGTCTTACTTCAATGGATTATAGCCATTGCAGCCAGCTTGGTTGGAGTAATCAGTGTACAACTAGATTGGTAGCAGGTGAAGCAATCCTCAAAATATTTGAGAGTGACTCCTGCACGCTTGAAGTGATAGATGAGAGCCCTTTCACTTCAAAATCCTTAGCATGTCGTCTCCATTGTAGTGGTATCATGTGAGCATGCAATGCAACTACTGTGATTGTCCACATCGGGGATCAGAGTGCAAGCACCTTTATAGGCTCTGGCTAATAGTTGAAAGGCACCTTACTCGCTTGCGAGTTGTTCTCTCAAGAGTTGTTCTCCCAGCCCTTGATAGTTTGCATGCTCTCAGCTAGGTAGTAGATGTACAATGCATTGGTGGAGCCAAGGAACAAGGGTCTCTATCTATAAATGCACCACAAACCACGGTGGTTTGGGGAGACAGATGGAGCATTGATGAACAGATCGGTGGTTGGATCTATGACTTGAGAGGTCTTATACCAACCCTTGAGGAGGAAGTGCACAAATGTGACATCAAGATGAAACCTGCAATTCTAATTTAGTTGCTTATCTCAAGAAATAGCATCTCTAGGTTGATTGTTCCCAATGAGATTGAAATACCAACAACGGGCTTAGTTAGATAGATCTAGGCTCATGTTACTTTGACATGGATTGGTCATGGGGTGCATAGAGTAGCTGGTATTGACGACGGATAGGGGGTTGATCCTAAGATGGTCTCTATACCTTCAGCTAGAGCTTCTACTACAGGTGTTTTAAGGCACAAGCATTGTAATGGAAATGGCCTATGAACTTTGAGAATAGCGGAATTAAGAGAATTAGAGTGAGCATTTTTGTGAGATCACTTTGAGAACATGGAGGGTGAACTTAATTGATGGTAGCAACATAAACATAGTACTTAATTAACTTGGCATGAACAATACTTTTGCAAGAGAGAGAAATTGTTAGAGAACATGACAATAGTTGAGGACCGAATTTACTTGGAGCTGATCCCCCCTCCAAAACGCGTTTGTATTATAGATTCTCCCATCAAGAGAGACTTGGTACAATACAATCTTTGTGTTCCTTGTGACCTTGGTGATGCTATGAAGATAAAAAGCTTTATGCATCACGAGCATAACATAAACTTTCCAAAAAACATTAACTATCCCAAGCCTCGGTCCCAAGCTCAAACACCTTCGGAGGTGGAGAGAGCTAGCGGGGAATGAGGGTAGGGAAGAGGAAGAAGAATCATTCATAGGAAAAACAAATAGTTCCTCACTTATCATCAATCTTCTTGCTTAGTATAACATAATAGCATAGTAATGAAGATGAAGAAGATGGCAAGCTTAAGCATCAAAGCATGGCTCTTGGTTGGATTTGCATTCCATAGCCAAGAGTGTTGTGTAGGCTCTCAACTTCTCAACAAGCTTGGAGAAGGAGAGGAGCTCTTGCACTTTGCACTCCACACAATGAGAGAGAGAGTGTGTGTGTGGGAGAGTATACCCCCCCTTTCATGCTTGGTCCACATCTCTCTCTCTCTCTCTCTCTCTCTCTCTCTCTCTCTCTCTCATTCATCTTATTTAATTATTTCATTTGGACATGTGTCCTTTTTTTCCTCTCTGAGAGAAAGAACTTAATTATTTATTTTTATGTATCTAAATTCTTATTGGACCCCTTTAAAACTTATCCAATACGATTCAAGCATATCATGAGGGCCATATGTGGAGGATCATTTAAACATGTGTCTTTTATGCTTATTAAGTCATTTGGTTTGAATTGAATACTTAAAGCACTTAGTCAATCAAGCATGGAAAAGTTTATGCCTCTTGAGAGTTTATCTTTGAATTGAACGCTTCAAGAACCTTAGTCATTTTAAGCATAAAAATCACCTCAAGCTTTGGGCAAGGTTCCCATAAACATTTTAAGCACTTTAGTTAGCAAGCCAACAACAAACAGCTCATGCTTGGGTAGGGTTCCCACCTCAAGGTCAGCCCTAGCTTGCCTAAGGTCGAATGACTTTTTAACACTAACTTTTAAAGGTCTTTAATAAAGCTAACCCTAAGGTCTTTTAAGCTCCATTAGATGCATGTTGCTCTTTGAAACTACCTTTTGGACCCCTATTGAGATGTAACCATCTCTCCTCTTGGTCCCTTGTTGAGGTAGATCTAGAAGTATTTATTGCACATTGCTCTTCGGTAGACCATCTCCTTTTGGACCCCTATTGATGCAACCATTTCTCCTTTTGGTCCCCTATTGAAATAGGTGTAGAAGCACATATCTATACCCTAACTCTTGTTCCTCTTTTATCTTCCCATATTAAATGATCATTTTAATATGAGAAAATCATTTGGTAAAGTTAGATATTATATTTTATGACATTACCTCTCTCTTGAAATCATAGTCGTCCTCTACTATGAGGTAGAGAAGATAAAGCCTAATCATTACTTCATGTTTCTAAGCGGGTAGAGGATCCCTTTTTATCCTACGACATCATTCCAGAATGGATGACTAATCCATTTGGTGCTCTGCAGGCTTAGCTGTCGGCCGCAAGCATGTCTGCTCTTTAGGCCATATCGTACTTCCAAAGTAGAGTGACAAGTTCTACTTAGTGTTTGGAAGGCGTCGTCACCACAAACATGATCCTAAGCATACATACTTCTTAAATTTTGTGCACAATAAAAGAAAGAGAACGAGTCTTATAAGACAAAAACATTGTTAATTTAAAATGCATTTTCATTTGCTTACTCTAGTGTAGCATTGTAAGCATTGGCAAGGTTCATATTATCCTTAAGCTAGGTTCCTTACATCCCTCTAGTATCTTTAAAAGGATAATCCTTAAACTTAACAAGATATCATTGGATAATCTTACCATTTCTTAGTACCTTGTCTTCGTGTCCAAGAATCGATTCGGGCTGCAACATCTCTTCTTGATCTTCGATCTCTGGCGGGTCCTCAATTATTGGTTCTTTTGGTGGCTCTCCTTTGTAAGGCTTGAGTAGGCTCACATGGTTAGCATTGTGAATGAGCCAATGGTTGGGCAACTTCAACTAATAAGCCATCTCATTGATTTGCTTAAGATTTTTTTTTTTATGACCATAGTATCTTTTTGCTAGTTTAGCATAATACTCTTGGTGTCTCGTAAGATCTTTCCCGTAGTATGCCTTAGGTGAGCTTTGAGAAACTTAGCAAGACTCAATCATTTTTCTTAAAGGCTAAGGCTCTTCTGTGTTTATTAGCAGCATCCCTTTTTGCCTTTGCTGTGAGATGGATATAACCTTTTTAATCTTTGGAAAATATTCTTGTAAGTCTCAGCTATATTTATCAGCAGCGAAGATATTCCCATGTACTTTAAGTAGTAAGGGACTTTTGGATCTTTGCTCTTTGTCCTTGAAAGGTACTTTCCCCATAGAAGTATGTACAATGTCATTGTACGTATATTCTATAAGATGTAGGTACTTCTCTCATGAGAACGTTGATCTACTGCCATGACATAGGCTTTTAGTAGATTCAAGAATCATTAGAGTAGTTATTTCCCTTTGGTCATCCATTTGTGGAAGATAGGCCAAAAGAGAAATTTAATCTACTTCCTAGATTCTCAAAGAGACCCTTCTAGAAATTACTGGTCATTCGAGGATCTTTGTCCAACACTATGGATGTTGGTGAGCCATGATACTTGAAAAATTGAGATCTAAAGAGGGTTGTCGTTTGATGTGCCTTAACAGTCTTTTTGACGGGCATAGAGTGTGTTTTCTTGCTAATATCCATCATCTATGGAAAAATTCTTCCATCTTTGCAACTCATCACTTGAAAGAGGAGAACTGGGTGAAGAGGAAATAGACACACTACCAACATTGGAGTGAGAAGGATCCCTTATTTTGACATGGCTCCACACCTTGGAGTATGCATCATCATGCTCATATTTACCCTTAGAGATACGAAAAACTCACTTCAAAGTTCTATGAAAAGAAGAGAGTTGATCTCGGACATGTGACTAAGAGCATCAACTATCACATTTTATCGTCCCTTATCATACGCTTGAAGAATCTCAGCCCACCTAGCCTTTTGGACCTTCAAATCCGTTTGTTGTGTAAACCATTTATACTTTCATGGTCAAACACAATTTCAAATTGAGCCCCATAAAAACCATGTTTCCAAAGTAGACATTATTGCATAGAATTCTCTTTTATAAGCACAATAGTTTTGTTGTGCAAAATCAAGTTTCTTGCTTTCAAATACAATTGGTCTTCCCTGTTTTGCAGAAGGATTGCTCCAAGAGCACTATTACTAGCATCCGTTTTGAGCACATAAGGTTTCATGGGATCCATAATATCTAAAATAGACGCAGTAGCTAGAGCGACCTTAAGTGCACCAAAAGCTTTTGCTGTTATGTTTCTCCCCTCTAAAAAGTTTTTCCATTGGCTTTCATTTGGTACGTCATAGCATAGTTTTTAACAAACCGTTGGTAAAAAATTGAAAATTCAAAAAAATATGAATCTCTTTCATATGCTTTGGAGAAGTCCATTTATGAATGGCATCCAGCTTGGATTTATCCATTTAAAGGCCAACAAACCAAATCACATGCCCCAAGTAGTGAATTTCATCTTTCAAAAAGTCACACTTGGATTCTTTTGCGTGTAATTTGTGTTCCTGTAGTAAAAACCTACTTCAAATATTTTAAGTGTTCTTTCTTAGCATATACACTAGAATGTCATCGAGAAAAACAATGACAAAATTGCCCAAATATGGTTTCAAGACATTGTCCATAAGCGTCATTAAAGTACCTGGCACATTGGTTAAACCAAAGGGCATGACCAAAACTCATAATGTCCAAACCTTGTATGAAAAGCAATCTTAGCTATATGACAAGTCTAATACAATCACAAGTCTAATGCGTACTTAATGATACCCTGACTACAAATCTATTTTGTAAAAATATAAGCATGGGTGAGTTTATCAAATAACTCATCCACTCGTGGCAAGAGATACGTATTCTTCATAATAACCATGTTTAGACCACGATAGTCTATGCACATGCACATACTACCATCCTTTTCTTCACCAGTAGAATGGGAGATGCCCACGGTGAAGAACTAGGTTGAATGAAGCCTCTACTGAGGTAGTTAGAAATCTGACTGCACACAGAACGTGTCAATAGTAACCCTAGTGGTAGGTCGTCTAGAAACACATCTTTGCATTCCATTAAAAGTTCTTTTGATTTACTAGCAACATTTTCTTGTTTTGGTGATAGAGAAGTAGCAAGAGATGGAAGAGAAGCGAAAGAAGAATGTGATGTTGAGGAATCATCATTTATTAAACTATTATCAACATTTGATAAGAAATGACACAACAAGTAGCAGAGGTTTTCTATTTCTTCTTTAGAAGAGAGTTTAATAGGCTTGATTGTACAAATAAATGGTGAGAAAGGCACATCATTTTCCCCTAACAATAACATGTGCACACCGTTGGATTCAAACATTAAATTATGATGCTCATGATTACGCTCTAATGAGGACCCTAACCCATATAACTACTCCCAAACTAGTACCTGTGCGCTCCTTGCCGCACTGTCGAAGCAAGGGACTTGCCTAACACTGTGTGCGAGCCACAGACGGCTCCAAGCACACAACTAGTTTAACTAGTAAGCTCAAAAGAGGGCAATGGTGTGTCACTCACCGCTCTATGCTCCTGCCGTGGAGGATTCCTCGCCGTGAAGAAGAAGGAGACGCCCCTACGTCGCGCTCAACCGCTTCACCGCCGTCGTGCCGCTGCAATGCTCGATCACACACACACTCTCTCTCTCTCTCTCTCTCTCAAGTACACACACACACACACTAGTACACAAGGAGATGGAGAAGGAGATGGAGCAAGAGCACCTTTCTTGCATTGCACAAATGAGAGAATGAGTGAATTTTAGGTTTAGTTGGCTTTTATATGAGCTCACCCCATTCACAATTGGGCGCCCATGCTTAGCCAACTAATCCCTTGAATGTCCCAGTTAGAGTGCGCCTCTCATCGGCGATCACTCTTACCCTTTTCCTATTGGACCGACAAGCCCGATACCTGACTCTACCAAATAAATAATACAATGTCCACAGTAGGTTACAACGTCCGTCTCATAGGTGATAGGGTGTCCATGAGCCGTGAGGGTTAACATGCCCCCCTTCCTGATGTAGATTCCATCCTCGAAAGCTATTGAGTTGAAGCTCGTTGGTCGAGGTGGAAGAGCATTTGAGATGAATGTCCTTAGCCTTCTTCAGTCACTGCAAAATCAAACAACATTGCACAGTAATTGCATTCTCATAAGCGATTAAAAAGCATATGCAATTTTAGGCAGACAATTGATTGGTAATAGAATTTTAAACAATTTGTTAGCAATAAGCATTAAATTGCAATGTAATCAAATGCATAAACAGATGTAAAGGTAAAAAATAAAACAAGTCTGGGGTCGCTAATTTAACGGTCGAAAGGCACTAGAGATAGACTATTAATACCATGGGTAAGCTTCTTAATTTTCTCTGGTTAATTGAGTTGTTTAATCGCGAGAGCCAAGTATTTCATGTTCGAGGGCTGACTAGAGGGTATACATAGAGGACCTTGTAGTTAAGCTACGATAAAAGGAATTTCTCATGAAATCATCGCCTGACTGATTACCTTTGCTTTGACCCCCCAAAGTCTTTTCACAGTGATTCAATTTTGATGTGTGTGCTTATTTTGTATGCCTTGGGTTTTTTGCTTTTCAAGGAAAAGCGCCCACACTGGGAACCTCTAGGGCTCTAGTACCATAGGCGATACATGTGAGTGGAGTACCAATTTAAGCAGGGATTCCTCTTCCAGCTTAAAATTTTACATTGTGGCACTTTGATATTTTTTTGTGTTGTTTGTTTTCATCATTTTAATTTTGTAGCTTTGGGGGGTCATATAACTCTAATACACCTCCCCAGGCTCATCACACTAGTAAACTCCCTTTATAATACTTAAGCTAAAGGTCAATAGAGTCAAGCCCACTAGAAAGCCCTAGTACATTTCACACAATGCTGCCTAAATCGGATTAAGAACCTAAGTAACCATTGCTTATTAGGAAGGCATTCCCCATGGTATTAAGAGAAGATTTCTAACACCTAGCTTGGTCAGACTAGCTTAGTCGGACTGTTTGATTTTTAAACCTAGACAAGTGATTATGACAAAAAATTACATTGAATTAAATGTTTGATACTAAGCAAATGCGGTGAATATTAGGCTACCAATCATAATTAAAGCAGACAAACATGGATGCAAAATAGATAGGGGCAATGCTAATGGACAAAAAACACCTGTTTGTGTTGATGGTCGCTTTTGATCTGAAGTGTGAACGAGAGAAAGGTTCCATGAAGGTCCAAATCCTATCAATAGCAACACGCTCATGTACACACTAGGAAACAAAAGGAATACCTCCAGGAGGCACATTAGTGGGAAAAGGTACCAACACTTATTGAACACAACAAAAAACATAAGGAACCCTAACCTAATTATTTGCACTCCCCCTAGAGAGTCAAGGGAATAGGATATTGTAGAGGTTGGGGGGAAACCCTAAGGCTAAACCCCTATCCTCGTTGTCGAGATAAACAAAGTCATCATCCATGAGACCATATGTGCCATCCGTGTAGTCATGTAAATTTTCTTCTTCATCATAGGTGCCCATGTTTACTAAGAAGGTCACTAGACGCCTATAGTCATCTTGGTCAAAAGGGTAGGCTTGTGCAATGGGAGAAACGCTCTCTACTAAGTATGGATCACATGTGGTCAAGAGACGTATCAGCCATTCTAACTCCTCAAAATTCCTCTCACATGCTAGCGTACCTATCAAATCCCATTCACATGCAAGCACTAGAAAGACCACGTGAAATATTTGTGAAAAGTAACGAGGGTACCTCTCACCCAAGGCAGGAGTGGATGACTCTAGCGTACTAGCCATATCTGTACACGCAAATAGATGATGGTTAGAATGCAAATATTACAAGGGTCGTGTTCTTGTGCATAATTTGTTTTTATGATTTTGTGTTATGGCTCTTGCTCTTTTACTTTTTTATCTTATTTTTGTGAGTATAAGGCTTTATATATACATTCCCTAAGATTGGAGATTAAGAGGTCAGGGAGAAAGGTTGAGAGGGAAGCAAGTGAATAATGGATGTCCACAAACACTCCCCCCTTCCTTGGGTAGATCATACCGTTTGAAATGATATCGTCACCCATTGAAACCAGTTGTTCCAAGTTGTTATAGGTGAAGATTTTTGCCAGTAGTTTTCTATTACCTTAGGTGCCTCGTCGAGTTGCAAGGGTGGTAAGGTACTCTCCCAGGATCGAACTTGAAGTGGTTCATCAGGTAATTCTTGAACACTGGAAGGTGTGGATTCCTTTGTAGCTTCATGGAGGTCCACTATTGTAGGTGGAGGCTGTGTAGAAGCTTTTACCTCTATGGATGTATTACATGAGGAGCTAGAAGCTTCATGGAACTCCCCCCTTCCTGAGCTAGGTGGAATAAATTGGTTTTGCCTTGGAGCCCAAACTAGCTCTGGACTAGGTGTGTAGCATTCTGTGATCTTTCCCTTTCCACGATCTGCCCTTGGCTTTAGCGTTACACTGTTTGGCTCATATGGGTTTGTTGTCGATAGGGAAGGACAAAATGGAGATGACAGTTTTGTTGGTACTCTCAGCTTGGCCATTTGCTTGGGGATAATAGGGTGTAGACTTGTGGTGAGATATCATGAAGTTTGATGTGAGTTCTTTTATTACTTCATTTATAAAATGAGTTCCATTGTCACTCACAAGTTCAAAGGGGCATCCAAAACGTGTGATAATGTTCTCAAAGAGGAACTTAGCTGTTGTTTTCGCATCCGCCTTTCGTGTTGCTTTTGCTTCAGTCCATTTGGTTACATAGTCGGTAGCCACAATGATATATCGTGATTGCGTGTTACGTGCAGCCGGACTAATCGGTCCTACAAAGTCTAAGCCCCACTTTTCAAATGGTTGGGTTCAAATGTCTAAGCATTCTTTGTGGCTTCTTGAAGCGTTGGCATTCATCACATCCCTTTGCAAAAAGTGATGCATCCTTAAACAGAGTGGGCCACCAATAGCCTGACTGTAAGATCTTTGGGACATTCAACTTTCCTGAAAAGTGACCACCAGCTACTCCCATGTGTGCCTCTTGTAGAATATATAAATACTCATCCCCGCGGGCACATCGTCTAAGAACATCATCTTTTCCTCTCTTATAGAGAGTTCCAGCCAGTAAGCAATAGGGTTCACATTCCTTGATTAATTTTCGAGCTATATCTTTTCGCAGCTCTTTGGGTGGAAAACCATTAACTAAGAAGTTAACAATCTTTTCACTCCATTTAGGCATTGTCTCAACAATGAACAAAGGAGTATTAGGCAATTCATCATCAACCCCCGTAGGAGCTTCTCCATTAAGGATACGAGATAAATGATCCGCCATGACATGTTTCCTCCCAGGCCTCACAACAACGGTGAAGTCAAACTCAAGAAGAATTAACAACCATCGTGTAATTCGACCTGTGGAACACGGCTTGTTTACCAAATATAGCAATGCTTGATGATCAACATAAAACACAAACTTGGTAGCAAGAAGATAATAGTGAAATTTCTTTACTGCGTAAATCATAACTAGACCTTCACGCTCTGTAGTAGTGTAGTTCATCTCGGCATCATTTAATTGGCGACTTTCAAAGCTAATAGGGTAGTCCAATTTATGCTCTCCTGGTTGAGTTAGAACACACCCAATAGCAAAGTTTGATGCATCAATATGCACATGAAAAGGTACATTCCAATTAGGTGTTCGCAGGATTGGAGCACTTGTTAGGGCCTTCTTTAATAACTCATAAGATTGATGACATTCTTCCGTCCAGTGAAACTCGATAAGAAGCTTGTACAATGGACGCGCTATTTCGACAAAGTTTAAAATAAACCTTCGATAATAACCAACATGGCCCATAAATCTTTGAACTCCTTTATAGTTCGTAGGTGGTGGCAAATCGGCAATGGCTTTAATCTTACTCTCATCTGTGGATATCCCGTTCTTGGACACTATATGCCCTAGAATGACTCCATGCTTAACCCAAAATTGGCATTTGAAAGGGTTCAATGAGATGCGATAAAATCTGCACCTTTCAAATATTTTTCATAGATATAACAAATGCTTCTCCCAAGAAGAATAAACACAAAGGTCGTCTAGGAAAGCTTCACAAAACTCCCTTAGAAATTCTTTAAACGCAGTGTTTATTAATCGTTGGAATGTAGCAGGGGCATTTGTTAAGCCAAAAGCCATAACACGAAATGAAAACACTCCAAACTCTGTGGTAAAAGCAGTTTTAGCTTGGTCCTCTAATGCAATTGTGATTTGATTGTAACCAGAGTACCCATCTAAAGAGCTATAAGCTTCCTTGCCCGCAACTCTTTCAAGGACATGTTCTGAATATGGCAAGGGATAATGATCTCTCCTAGTAGCTGCATCAACTTTCTTGAGGTCCACGCACACTCTTAGTTTTCCATTCTTTTTTGGCACAATGACTATTGGAGAAACCCATTCTGAGTGCTCAATAGGGTATATGAATCCACATTGGATAAGTTTTTCAATCTCCTCTTGTACAATTTTGGCATACTTAGGATTCATTGGATAGGGTCGTTGCTGGACGGGTTTAGCAATGTTGATCATGGGAATTGTATGTTGCACCACAGAAGGTGGAACGCCCTTCATGTCATGATATGTCCAAGCAAAGATATCCTTGTATTCCTTGAGGAGCTCCTTAAGTACAGCCTCTTCAGTTTCGGTAAGGTCTTGAGCAATAAAGACTGGTTTAGACTCCTCACTTGGTTCTGCTAATTCTATCTCTTTAACTACCGATGGACCATCATAGACTCCACTGCTTCCATTGGTAGGTATTCGTTGGGCTTTGGCATACACAACCTTTCGCTCCCCCGTGGTATAAGATTTAAAATGTTCAGGAGCCGTATGTAAGTCAGCAGGCTCTTGTCCTGACAGAGACCTTTCTTTTAGTTCTACCTCCTTTTGTTGTTGTGCTAACTCTCGGTTTTGACGTCTTCCTATAGTTCGACTCAATTTCGGCTCTGTAACCTCCAATTGAGCGAGGTCAATGGGTCGCGGGCTGCACCACATGACACTCTGGAGATGTTCACCCCAATTGTCTACTAGCTTTCGATGAGCATCACATGCCCCTAGATAGCTAAGCCATTCTGCAGTAGATCTTTCCTTGTTTATCCTAGCTCTCACATTTGCTCGATATCGTCGTCTCTTATATGACCTTTGTTTCTTGTTAAGGTTTTGATTTTGGTAAATGTTTGAACTCGACTCGCCTGATAGGTCTTCGCTTGTATCTTCTTCACTCTCATATAAATTACCATAGATGGTCGTACTAGGCCTTGAGTGTTTAGTTTCTATACTTGGTTCACTCGATGTTTCCTCACGTTCTGAATCCATTTATCCCTGAGCTTCCGTTTCTGATGTGTATTGGCCTGAAGCCTTTGAGGAATCATCAGTTTCACTCTCAGGTAGGTGTGCCTCTTTCTTATCATCGGATGTTACATGCGCTACACCTAACATGTTTATTGGTGCAATGTGTGGTATCTCTTTCCCATCTGGTGTTACCCATGTTGTTCCTCTAGCTCCCCATGTATCTATAGTTTCCGCTAGGTGTACCCGATCGACATTGTCTGACTCAGCCATTCCGGATAGGATATCCATATAAGGAGAGTTCTCCCCAATATCCGTGTCTTCGTTACACGTGTAACAATACTGTAATGGAGCTGAGTGAATTGTTGTGTCTGATCGATTATCAATGATGAATTTATTTCCTAGAGGATGCGTTCGACCACTTAAAAGATCAACTCGAATGACAGAGTCTTGGAACTGTAAGTAGACGTGGTTTTTGGACCAGTCATGCACCATTTTTGCTTCCCTCATGAATGGACGCCCTAAGATCATCTCAAATGACATAGGATGCTTGGAAAATTCCATAACAATGAAAGTCTGCCTTACCTTGTGTCCCAAGACCTTGATCCTGAGATCCTTTAGCATTCCAATAGGCGTAACAATAGATCCATTAGCCATTTTTACCACTACGCTTGTGGCTTCAAGGTGAGGTCTCCCCATAGACTCCCAACAACTCTTTGTCACCATGCTAACTCCCGCACCACTGTCAAGGACCCCCTTTACAGTTAATCCTTTAGTAGTGATTGGTAGAGTAGCATTAGATTCATCACCTTCAAAGTATTGCCCCAACTTGTTAACAGGTATTTCTATAACAAGGTTCTCATCTAGGTTGGGTTGTGGATCTATGTGTTCCTCCTCTATTGGCATCTTCGCAACTCCATCCATCTGTGCAAATTGTAGTAGCCCAAACTTTAGTTCTCCATTGAGGAAGGCTCGAAGAGCTGAGACTAGCTCAGGGTCTTTATATAGTTTGGACATGATGGTGGTTCTAACTTCTGAAGACATGAAATCCATCAATTTCGCAATGTTTAACGGCACCTTTTGGACTTCATTCCCTTGACGTGGGGAAGATGGAATCTCCACTTCTTCGATAGGATCAGGTAGTCCCTCTGTAAACATTCTTTCCATCAAGAAGTGAGTACGCCCACTTTCCCATGACTTTAAGTCACTTTCTTCTTGGATGACACTAGGTATGTCCAAGGGTCTATGGACTTGGTGAGGTTGTTGTTGCGTAGGGAACATGGTGTCTGTAATTTGGATCTTCCTAGGTGCTGGTTCTAGATCCCATTGGGTATCTTCTACCAAACTCCTTAATTGCTTGACTCGCTCAATCTCCTTTGTAGGGTTTGGGTAAGTTCCTATCTTCTTTTTGGATCCTGGCCATTGTGGCTCATGAAGATCTTCCTTGTTGGTTTCTATGTTAGTGGTCGTTTTGGTCTCCATGGTTTCACCTGAATCAGAATCTTCTTCAACGTCGTTCATATATACGGGGTCATCACCAGTCCCTATGTTGGTCTTTGAGATGGGGTTTGACTTCGCTGCTTTTTGCGATCTCTTTCTTCTTGTTTTCTTCTTTTTCTGAGATTGGGCAATTGATGTCGTGTCTCTTTCCTCAAGAATATAATTTTGTTTTTGGAGCATCGATCGTGTGAGTGTGTTTACTGGTACTATGTTTATAGTTGGTGGTGTCCCATCAACAATCTCTATTAAGTTCAATTGTGTGATTTTCGGTGCGTTTGGATTGTTAGGACACTGTGCGATCAAATGATCTATGCCACAACGATTACAAGTGAGTATTGACATTGCCAATGCACTCCCTTGACTTGTTTGCATTAGTGCAGCATTCTTTTGCATTCTAATGGGGCACTCACCTACTCGATGTGGTCCACCACATTCGTAGCACTGAAGAGGTGGTCTCTTAGCAGTGTAGTTGATATTTTGGCCTCTTGCCGCAAGAGCAGGTACTTGATATACAGGTTTTACTTGTCCCCAATGGTCTTCCATATAGTACATGGGACACTCCTCAAGCATGTCGACTCCATAGGTGATACTAGAGTCTATGTCCTCTTCGCAATCTACATAAGTACTAGATGACTCGCAACCTATTTGGTTCATAGGTGTAACTCTTGGATGAGGGGGTTGCGGTCCTAGCACTGGAGGTGGTACCGGTGTGGTTTGGACCACATTTTGGGTTCTAGGGACCATGTGCTGTAATGGCAACTGTTGCTCCATGGGTGGGGTAGGCATCAATGCAGGAACTCGAGGTGAGTCTGCCCAAGCTATAGGCGGTCTATTTTCCATGATGCGTTTAAGCATTAGGCAATCCTTCACTTGATGGCCATACCTACCACACGCATTACAAGTCCCGTTAAACTTTACTCTGAAAGTAGGGCATTCACTCGTAGTATGTGGGCCCAAGCAAATTGAGCACCATTGTTGCTCCCTTCTTGGATACATATGAGTGTTTTGTGGAGCACGATTACCCCTAAGGCTTTCTTGGATGGCCTTGGTGAGATCTGCCAAAGTCATCTCAGATATCGTTTGCTCTTTCACGATTGGCTTTATCTTCATTGGCTCATGCCCTGACGCTTGCGAGCTACTAGACTTCGGCTCGGCAGACACTCTTTCTCCTGCAATCATTAAATTATCCTCCAATTGGATTGCATTCATGGTGACTGCTTCCCAAGTAGTGATACCTCTAATGACTAGGCCATTATAGATACTTTCATGTCGTAGTCCCCTAATGAATCTATCGAGCAATTGGTTGTTGTTGAATTGCTCGTTTGGATTGCATCGAGAATTCAAATTCTTTAGGCGACTAATGAAGTCTCTCACGGATTCACCTTCTTCTCGTTGGGCTTTTTGGAGCTGAGAGGCTACACCCCAAAGAACTCCCTCTCGTATGTGCTCTTTCAAGAACAATCTCCTAAGTGTAGAGTAGATCATTTTCTCTTCTACTCTTAAGGTTCTATACCAATCTCTAGCCTTTCCGCTTAAGGTCAAACTCAAAGCCTTACACTTATGTAGCTCATTGTGCTCTTCCAAGGAATCGCACACATGTTCAAAGACTTCCATATGCTTTCTAGAATCTCCGTCTCCACTGAATTTCTGTGTGAGCTTAGCTACTTGAACTGCCTTGCTCCTAGGCTCTCTATCAGGTGCACTTCGCATGTTTTCCGCAATAGAGCGACCGATAGTTTGAGCAAATGCTACCAAATCTCCTATTTGAGCAGGTATAATGGGTGTATGTGCTCCTGGAACCACATGTGAGATGGGAGTTGGCCTTGGCCTTGGCATACGCACAGCTCTTGGGTCCCATATTTCGTATGGTGGTGTACCAGACGGTGGTCCAAAGTTTACAGGCGTTGCCCTAGGCATAGGGGCTGCCTGATATGGCATGTTATTATTAAATGGCATGGCTCCACTTGTATAAGAGCTTGGATAATGCCATTGTGGATTGTAAGCTCTTGGAATAATCGGAGGTGTAGGAGCTACATGAGGCTGAGGTATGACAAGTGCACATGATTGATACATACATGTAGGTATAGTTGGGGGCACTGTGCTACTAGGCATTGGCGCAGTATTAACAAATGAACTCTATGGTGTACTTCTTGTCATGCTCACCACTGGGATATGCATGGTAGCCGTAGTGTCATTAAGAGAAAGATGAGCTAGATCTGGGAAGGTAAAGCTGCCACTTGTGGGCTCAAATTGTACTGAGGCTCTTAGCGAAACAACATATGGAGGATCAATGGGGCTCACTGAGGGAGTCTCCATTTGTGATAGGGTTGGTTGGTTGGCCTTTCCCGCATCCAAGAATATCATTAGGCCTATTGAAGGCATGTTGATCCCAGTGTTCTGTCTTTCTAACTAGACAATCCTATGGAGGACATCACAGACTTTCTGTTGTTGCTCATCGATGCTAGTAGCACCCGATGTGGATTGTAGAACATCTAACCAACCCACATGATAGGTGTGTCCTGTGTACCGATCAGTTAAAGCTTCTTCTTGTAGGTCATACTCCCAATTTTCATTTAGGAATATCCCATCTAGGCCTGACGTGCTGGAGGTTTCCCTCGAAGTGGAAGCATTATTGCTCCCATCGCTTGCCCCTCCGTGACTGCTACCTTGGGAGCACTCGGTTGCTCGGCTGGCATGATTGTTGTCATAGGAGCCTTTGCTTTCAGGGCTCGACTTTGTTCTAGCCTTCGTAGGTTCTCAATTTCCCTCTCCCTTGTTGCTTGCATATAGCGTTCGATCTCTTGTACTTCGGCAAGACTCCTACCATCGGGTAGTAAAACCTCAGAGGGAGATAGTCCTAAAGGATCAGGAGGTGCAGTGGATGGAACATTCACATGCACACTCTCAAGAAGCATAGGGTCTATTTTAGGCATGAATGACGAATTTACTTCCCCACTCCCTTCATTTATTTCATTAACCGCATGTTCGGAGCGAGTAGCTCTACTAAGGGTCTCTTTTAAGCGGCTAAACACGTTGGACCCGGGCCGTGGGCCCATGGCATGCATGTCTCGACTTGAACTATCAGGGTTTGGTGTAGGATACCCCTCCATGACTTCGTAGTCAGAGGGAGAATCACTAGACGCGATATGAGGATCTTGGGTCGCGCTACCTTGAGTCCCGGCCAAAGGTCCAGAACCTAAGGTGGAGGAATAATGGGTGCCCGCGTAAATGGAGGCACTACCAATATGCTCGTGCTCTAACACTCGTCCAGAGCGTAGGTTCATATGACTTTGATCCCCTAGAAGTTGTCAGTGAGTGCCCGTGAAGGCTGCTCACCTAGTATTTTTGGGTGTTTTGCAACCCTAGTCTTTTCTTAATTTTTTTATTTTTTTATATTTTTTGGTCCTTTTTTTTCTGACCCAGCTATAGAGTAGAACGTATGATAGCTCAAAACGAGCGTCTCGGTCAGAGGGACGTGCCGTGCTTTACAGCCCTCCGTTTGGTCACTTTATGCCCTCGGAATCCCTAAAACCGTCAATTTCTAGTAAGGAACTAGGCTCAAATTAGAAAGTCTAATGGTGCAAGTGGGAAGAGAAGGGAGGAGAGTGGAGGACTTGCCCCACATGCTCTCATTCCCTCTTGAGGGGGTAGGGTATATATATAAGAGTGAGTCTAGTATATATCATAAGACTGAGGACTGAGGCCTGGGGCCTGGGCCTGGGAAAATGATCCCGATCAAAATTTATGTGTAGCCCCCCAGTCACTCACGCTTAAATATTTTTGGATTTTTTTAAAATATATATATATATATATATAATTTTTTTTATTTTTATTTTTAAAGGCGACGACCACGCGCGGTTTAGGTGACCCTTTCTTGGCCACACACACTGTCAACACCTACCTAACCTCTCTGTCAACAGCTCACAGCTCACTACCTTATCTACTTACTAACAGTGCTGCTAACCACTAGCTAATCTACTAACTAATCTGTTAACCACTCTGCTAACTACTTACTGAGAGTGAGCTAACTATCCACCTACTTCCTCTCTCACTACCTTACTATGCAAAGACTGTGTGCAGGCAAACCTTAACAGAAAACTGTGTACAGACTGTGTGCAAACAGAAATTGCTAACTGTCTACCTACTTACTCATTCACTGCGAACAAGCTAACGACTACTAATTGTGCAAAGACTGTGTGCAAATAGAAAACACAAGATTATGCAGAAATCACAGAACTTGCAGACAATACAGAAATTAACCACTTGCAGAAAAATAACTCATTCCTCTTCCTCTTCCTCTTCTTTCCTACTACAAACAACTCATAGAAGAAGCACAAAGTGCCTCTTGGGCTTAGTGCAGGGCGATTCCCCGGCAACGGCGCCAAAAATGTGCGCTCCTTGCCGCACTGTCGAAGCAAGGGACTTGCCTAACACTGTGTGCGAGCCACAAACGGCTCCAAGCACACAACTAGTTTAAGTAGTAAGCTCAAAAGAGGGCAATGGTGTGTCACTCACCGCTCTATGCTCCTGCCGTGGAGAATTCCTCGCCGCGAAGAAGAAGGAGACGTCGCTACGTCGCGCTCAACCGCTTCACCGCTGTCGTGCCGCCGCAATGCTCAATCACACACACACACACACACTCTCTCTCTCTCTCAAGTATGCACACACACTAGTACACAAGGAGATGGAGAAGGAGATGGAGCAAGAGCACCTTTCTTGCATTGCACAAATGAGAGAATGAGTGAATTTTAGGTTTAGTTGGCTTTTATATGAGCTCACCCCATTCACACTTGGGCGCCCATGCTTAGCCAACTAATCCCTTGAATGTCCCAGTTAGAGTGCGCCTCTCATCGACGATCACTCTTACCCTTTTCCTATTGGACCGACAAGCCCGATACTTGACTCTACCAAATAAATAATACAATGTCCACCGTAGGTTACAACGTCCGTCTCATAGGTGATAGGGTGTCCGTGAGCCGTGAGGGTTAACAGTACCACATCTTCCCAATCCATAATGATAACTTGAAAACTCCAAGGACGTATGATGCCCTTCAATCTCCAGAGGTACACCCTTTACTTGTGCATCCCACACTTCAGCATCATGGCCATTAATCATGGCTACCTTGTAGCAGTGGAAACTAAGTGTTTGGGGTTGGGCAAATTGAGCTATTTCACTAACTTATAGTTAATGAAATTGTGTGAGGTAGCATTGTCTACCAAGATTCTCACCTTGTGCCCTTGGATAAACCCATGCATACGCACCAACTTGTGTGGACCAAAGGTTGATTGCCACATGGAGGCCGTAAGACAGCACTTGTAAATCACTTTGATATGTGTTACTTCCACATTGGAAAAGCAGGAAGAGGACTCTAGGGGAAGCAATTGCACCATATGCATCGCTTTCTCCTTACCTTGGATAGTAGATTTCCCCTTGGGACAATCCTTTTTGTCGTGTCCACTTTCTAAGCAGTTAAACATACTTTATCCTTCTTTGTTGTCTCAAACTCTTCACTAGACAGATGGCCCCTAGGCCCTTTGGGCCTTTTGGATGCATCAAATGCAGCTACAATAAATTTCCTCTTATTATGACCATGAGATGCACCTGCATTTGCATTTGAAGTGTCAGGCATGTGTGTGCTATGCAATGCTTTTTTCATCGGGATCATCGTAAATATGGGTTTGCAGTATAGCTTTCTAAATCACCTTGGGATCTTGGGCTTTCGCATGCTTCGTAAGCTCTGGTGTTAACCCACGAATGAATCCATGCTCCTACTCAAAGGTATCTAAACCTTCCAGCTTAAGGATCACATTGCAATAGTGTGAGATGTACTCAAGCAATGTCTTATGTGGATGCATAAAGCACTTGTCCCATGGAGTCCAAATTCTATCCATTTCATTGGTGGGCAAAAATTCTTTTCTAAATACATCCTTAAAGGCCCCCCATGTATGTGGTATGATGCCCTTCTCCTTGAGCAACGTCCACCATTTATAGGCTTTACCCTCTAGTGTCAGACTTGTTAACAGTGCCCTGATTGCATACAAAGTGCGTCTAAGATCGTGAATTCCATCCCATTTCCTCAGGAATATATTCATCGTATCTTTGTTGTTGGGGTAAAGGCCTTTGTGCCTTGCCCACCGCCTAGGCTATGGGTGCCCGCCCACTGTCCATGACCTTATTCTTGCACATATACCAAGAATAAGGAGCCTCACTTTGAGGCTGACTCCACCCACACAATAGTGTTCTCACCTTCTCCTTATCCCCATCCTGCACTCACCGCACTGCACACTACACTACAAGCATTTCGCACTACGCACTCAACAACTGGTCTCAAAGCCACGACGGTGATCGGTGCCTGCGACGGCTTCCTGGTGAGATGAAAGCGATGGAGCTCAGTTTAAGCTTGGTGGTAGCAAATCCGGAACGATGGAACCGAATTGGGGTGGATCGGCCTGACATCATCGGTGATCGGCTCCTTGCACCCGCCGCATGTGCAACTCCTCTCGACGAGAGGGAATCTTGAGAGGGAATAGAGGAATCTCTGTAAATATGGCATTCTACAAAGATTGCATAGCTTGGGAGCATAGAGGTCTTGAGTAATAGGAGCCTTGAGAGGAGAGCTTTTGAGCTTGGAGAGAAACTAAGTGAAAACAAATATGGAAGCTTTGTGTATTGAGATAGAGAGTGGGAAGAAGCATCGAGAGGAGTCCGTTGTAGTACAAATACTATGAATTGGGAAAGCTTTGAGGCATAATCAAAGTCTGAATGGTCTGCAGACATCTAGTCAAGCAAGCAAAGGGGAAACTAAGGCTTGCAATTGGGCAGCATCAATAGAAATTGACATGCTGCGACAAGAGTTTTTCGAATGTTTTTTGGTGAGAATTTTGAGATTTTGCTCAAAATGCAAAGGAAACTATGTCCTTTTGTCCCCAGATTCTT
The DNA here is from genome assembly GCF_014529385.1 of Adiantum capillus-veneris. Lineage (NCBI taxonomy): Eukaryota > Viridiplantae > Streptophyta > Polypodiopsida > Polypodiales > Pteridaceae > Adiantum > Adiantum capillus-veneris. The sequence goes on along the minus strand of NC_140953.1, from coordinate 82,616,004 downwards.
TCCACGTTTTGCACATATTCACAATATACTCTTTGGTAATTTAGTGGTTGAGTTTGGCTACCACTTTGACAGGTTTTGTCAGCTTGGACACGGACTAGTGTTCTTGCATCCACTCTCAGAGGAGTGAGGAATGCATGCTCGTGTGGCTATAGATAAATAGTCACATGCTTTACACATTCTATAGGTTTTTGGCAGATTTTTGGAGGCCTACTTGGGATGCATTTTGAGCAGTATTTGCTCACTGCTTGTCTATATGGTTATGTGTTTTATGCTCGATTGAGCTATTTGTCAAAGAATTGGCTCACTTGGTTTAGTGATGTTGTTTATGCTTGCTGATTGTGGATCTTTGTAGAGCTGTTTTACGCATATGTGAGCATTGGTTTTGATGCAATTGATCATGGGTTTCATGATTGTGCAGTGGGTGAGTGATCTCCCACTTTATTGCCAATTTGGCATGGTCTATGGTTGAGGTTTTGCTTGAGGTTTTTGCTTAGTTTACAGGGAAGACTCTACCAGTTCTCTTCTAGGATTTCTCATCATAGTTTGGTTTCTTGGCATCCAGTTAGCAGACATGTGTGACAGTTCAGAGTCTAAAGTGATGACTCATGAGAGATGGCGGTCTCGTTCATGTCGATATATGCAATTTTTGCATTGTGGTCACACATGACACATTAGGCATCACTGTTTCAGATGTATGAGGCAGCATCAAAGATCTATGCATGGTGCAGATGAGGTTCTGACACATGCTAGTGTGATGGCTTCATATGCCAGTGATGGTGATTTCATGTTTCCCTTTAGCGTTCCTCCTCCTTACATGTCTTCTAGATGTGACACACCTTCCCATTGGTTGCTAGGTGAGGATGCAGTTTTCCACATCACACCGCATCGTGAGTGGTTCAACAGTTTCTCTAGTCGGAGCTTTGGTTGTGTGCACTTTGCCAATGGTTTAATATTTGACATTGTAGGTGCAGGAGATGTTTTCTTGTCATTTCCCAGTGGTGCATCATAGACGCTACACCATGTGTGCTATATTCCTCAATTAGTTTAATCTCAGTGAGATGTTAGCAGATTATGGGTGTTAGATACTGCTTAGAAAGCAATCTTTTTAAATTGGATTGTGGTTCACTAGTGATCGCCAGAGGAGCCCCCAGTGGCTTGGTTTATCCTATGCATGTATCTAAGGTTCAAGACAACATGCTCTTGGCTTTGTCATTGGCATGCTTTGAGCAAGAGACAAGACCTGTCTCCTTCTTGGGTGAGCTCCACCATATTTTTAAAATCAAAATTATGATGCATCCTTATGTCTGAATCCATGGTGCAACCATGCTATGTAATAAGTAATAAAAGGAATACCTTGTTCCAAGAATCTCCTGGCAAAATGCAAAAGCGAAAGCAGAAGAGCAACTGCTACAATAAATGGAAATTGGTCGTTTGCCATATATTCAAAGTAACTCACCAACAATGCGTTTGATGTCAATTACGACTTCAAAAAACCTCTAAATAACAAGCCTTTCCGGATAATCAGGAGAAGTTGTGAGATAAGGCAAAATAGCTTTGATGTTAGGAAATTATGTCACTCTAGGTGTTCCTAATTGAAAAATTATTAAAAAACCTTTCAAGGAATATGCAGCTTGCACAATAAATATACCGCCTTATTGGAGACAGGGAGATCCGAAGAAGCTTTGAGGAGGAGATCACAGTACCCACCAAGTGGAAAAGGAAGCTCCCAAAAGCTATGGCAACGTGTGGGGGAGAGAGAGAGAGAGAGAGAGAGAGAGAGAGAGAGAGAGAGAGAGAGAGAGAGAGAGAGAGAGAGAGAGAGAGAGAGAGAGAGAGAGAGAGAGAGAGAGAAACCGATTGTAGTGGCTGGCAACATAAGCAAAAAATGCTTCTCACGGCGGCCCAATCCCATAGAGGGCAAGAGAAAATGTTTTTGTGCAGGTTGACCCTCTTCCTTCTCCCCAAGGGACGTTCCCCATGTTACCATATATATGTGGTAGTGATGTGTGTGAACACACTAGGACCGCCGGGGCATTTTTCCCTCTTTAGGAGGTTTTTTCCCGGAGCATTGTATATACGCCCATTACTCTAGGGCTATCTATCTTTCCATTGCATACTAAGTAACACACTCTCTATTGTGTGCCTTGAGCTTCCTTCATCTTCTCCAAGCTGTGTTCATTTCTATGCAACCGTAATTCCAACAATTGGTATCAGAGCAGGTTGCATCCTCCCGGGCTTAGTCGCCAGCTGCTCCAGCACATGCCTGCTCACTTTCTCCGATTTCAGTGAGCTGTGGCAGGCGTTCGCAGGTTGACAAAAATTTGGGAGAGCTCGTAGAGCGTAGTCTGCTCAGATTTCTGATTCGGGCTCATTTCGGCCTCCGTTTCCACTACAGGCAGTACTGCACAGGCTATTTCATCATTTTGTACAAAATTTCTGTCAGTGTTGTTTTCTGCACAACAGGTGCCTCATAGTCTTCTACGGTTTGTGCTTTATAGCACGTGTTGTTCTTGCTCTGTTTCTCCTATTTTCGAGCAGTTTTCACATCAGGTGCATCATTTACCATGGCTGACAACAACACAGATGTGTTCAAGATGTTTGCTGCCGAGGACAGGTTGGATGGGGACAACTACCCTATGTGGGCTTATATGGTGCAACATGTTCTTATGTCAAAGGGCGTCTGGAACATTGTGCAGGGCATTGATGTACGTCCTCGTTCTGAGGATGTAGGCGATGTTGAGGATGTTGCAAGTCTTGCTGCAAGGATTGTTGCTATTAGAGTTGTTTTGCCTACGACAGAACAAGCTCGTTGGGATGTAAAGGATGCGCACGCTCATGCATTGACTGCGTTGTCTGTGAAGCGTACCATTGTTCCTCACATTCGTTCAGCAAAATCTCCAAAACAGGCTTGGGATATTCTAGCAGGTCTTTATGCAAGTCGCAATGAGGCTAAAATTGCTTTGCTGCGTAAAGAGCTGGAGTCAAAGATTATGTATGAGGAAGATGATATGGACACTTTCCTTGCTAGTGTCAAGGATATCAATGAGCAGCTTATTTCTGCAGGTGAAGTCATTTCATACATTTCCCTTGTGCAGACTCTTCTTGATGCCTTACCAGATTCTTACCAGACTTTCGCTAGTACTTGGAGACTTATGACCCAAGGAAATCTAGAAGTTGTCAATTTTGATGCATTATGCACATTTCTGTTGCAAGAGTCACTTTCCAGAAAAAACAGGACTAGACAGCGTGCAGTTGAACAAGCTTTTATTGCTTCTCAAAGAAAGGGTGGTAACAGCAATGCAGCCACTTCTTATGGTTCTGCTGCGAGTGGCAAAATTTCTGTTCCCAATGCTTCTGCTGGCAGCACTTCGTCTGGCAATTCTGGTGATAATGGCAAAAAGAAGATGCGTTGCCATTATTGTAAAGCTAATGATCACTTGATCAAGTCGTGTCCTAACTTGAAGGCCAAAGAGGCTAAGAAGAAAGAGGGTGGTTCCACTGCAAATGCTGGTTCCACTACAAATGCAGCCATTGTTGAGTCTTCTGTGAAAGGAGACTGTGTTGCTGATGTTGATGCAGAATGAGCTTTTAGCGCAGAGTGCACTTACAATCCTGTTGTTCATGATGCATGCTTGTCAGTTGCTGCAGATTCACATGTGTGGTATTTCGATAGTGGTGCTACAAAGCACATTACCTCACATGGTGAATTGTTTACCTCTCTCGAGTCTGTCCCTCATGGGAATTCAGTCACTTGTGCCAACAATGCCTCTTATCCGGTTCAGGGAGTTGGAAAGATTGTGCTTACTGCTGCAAATGGCAATTCCTTCACACTTGTTGATGCACTTTATGTACCTGGGATCAAGAAGAATCTCTTGTCTGTATCCGCACTTGCTAGACTTGGACTTGTAGTCAAATTTGTGGATGACAGATGTACAGTTCATGATCTCAGTTTTGGTGATGAAATTGTTGCATCTGGCCTTTTGTGACGTGGGCTGTATAAGCTCACTTTGTATGACAAGTGTGGACAAAATTTTGCAAATGCTATTGCAGATTCAAGGGCTATTTCAGATACAAAACTTTGGCATGCACGTTTTGGTCATGAATTTTGCCAATTTGCTATGTTTGCAGAAATCTGATATGGTTGCTTCTTTGCCGCCTCTCGAAGCACATGTCAAACATGTTTGTGAAGGCTGTATTTTGGGTAAGATGTAGCATTCTAAGTTTCCAAAGGATGGTTCAGTTCGGGCCACATGCAGGTTGCAGGTTGCAGCTTGTGCATAGTGATGTTTGTGGGCCCATGCAAACTCCGTCCTTGGGCAATTACCTGTACTTCGTGACTTTCATTGATGATTACTCCAGGCATGCATGGGTATTTCCACTTAAAGCGAAGTCCGAAGTTTTTATGTGCTTCAAACAATTTCTGGCTATGGCTGAAAATGTCTCGAAATGTACTATGGGCACCCTCGGTTCCGATCAAGGGGGGGAGTATATGTCTCATGAATTTAATGCATTTCTGGCTAGTCGTGGGATAAAACACCAATATATAGTTCCTTATGCGCCTCAGCAAAATGGTGTTGCTGAGAGGAAAAACAGGTCACTGACGAAAATGGCACGATGTATGGTCAAAAGTCAAGCTTTGCCGCATTCTTTTTGGCTTGAGGCCATCATGTGTGCCACTTATGTACTTAACAGGTGTCCTACAAAAGCTTTGCAGTCTATTACTCCATATGAAGCATGGCATGATAGAAAGCCTTCTATTGAGCACATGCGTGTTTTTGGTTGTTTGGTGGAAGATTTTGTTCAGCCCTTGTTGTCATGTACTAGAGACAGTAATGTAAGCTCACATGACATTTATGACACTTTGTTGCCTCTTTTCAGTGGTGGAAATACGAATGTAAGTTCCAATGAGTCAAATGTACAGCCTATGGGGGTTTCTAAAAATGTTATAGATCAGCCTATTACTGATGCAGTTGTACATGATGTACTTGATGAGGAAAGGGCTGAAAATGAGTAGGGTAGAGGTATGCCAAAATGGTTGGTGCACACTTTGCGTGACAGTAAATTGGATGCATCTTTGTCTAGTCGTACTCGTTCAGGCTCTCACCATGCATCTTATGCATTAGATTGTTATGCTTTGGCTGTGTCTAGCTTGCATGATGTTGAGGAACCTCTGTCTTTTGATGAAGCACAAAATTCAGAAAATTGGATGGCTGCCATGCAATCAGAATATGATGGACTTATAGAAAATGACACATGGACTTTATGTGATTTGCCTCCTGGCAAAAAGGCCATTGGTACGAAGTGGGTTTACAAGTTGAAACGCAAGCCGGATGGTGAGATCGATCACCATAAGGCTCGACTAGTTGCAAAGGGTTATGCACAACAAACAGGCATAGATTATGAAGAGACTTTTGCTCCCACTTGTCGTATGACTACTGTGCATTTTTTGTGTGCATTGGCAGCTCATTTTGGTTGGGATGTACATCAATCAGACATTGTTACTGCTTTCTTGAATGGTGACATATTTGAGGAAGTTTATGTAACGCAGCCTCGCGGTTTTGTCATAAAAGGACAAGAGGACAAAGTGTGCAAATGTAAGAAGGCTTTGTATGGGTTGAAGCAATCTCCTCGTGCTTGGTATGAGAAAGCTGACACTCATTTGGTTAAACGAGGCTTTCGTAACAGTCCAACAGAAAGCACATTGCATGTAAAGCATGAGGGTGATCTACTTCTCATTGTGGTTCTTTATGTCGATGATTTGCTGATCACTGGACCAAATGAGAGACATATTGCTGAATTTAAGGCTGATTTGAATGCTACTTTCAAGATGAAAGATTTGGGGCTATTGCATCATTACTTGGGTATACAGTTTAAGCAGTGTGATGGTGGTATTACCTTGTGTCAAAAAAGTTACATAGAGACATTGCTATGTAAGTTTGGACTTGAGGATTGCAAACCTATTGCCAATCCCATGGAAACAGGTTTGAAATTGAGTCTACATGATGCTGGCGATCCTGCTGATGTCACTCTTTACCAAAGTATTGTTGGCTACCTCATTTATGTATGCAACATGAGGCCATATATTCAAGTTGCAGTCTCACAGGTCAGCAGATTTATGCATAGCCCTGGGTCTAAGCATTGGTAGGTTGTCAAGAGGATTCTCCGTTACCTTAGTGGCATTTTACACCTTGGCTTGTTTTATCCCAAGGGGGGATCATTGCCGCCAGACTTACATGCTTTTTCGGAGTCAGATTGGGCTGGTTGTTTTGACACGCGAGTGTCCACAAGTGGTTTTTGTTTCATGCTTGGCAGTTCATGTATATCATGGTTGAGCAAGAAGCAACCTACTGTGGCCACTTCGAGTTGTGAGGCTAAGTACAGGGCAATCTTCACAGCTACGGTTGAGTGTGTATGGCTCAGACCCCTTATGGGGCTGATTTGAGTGTTGGACAGGACACCGCCAACACTATCTACACTGACAGTCAGAGCGCATTGGCAGTTGCGAGGAACCCAATTTTTCATGCTCACACAAAGCACATTGAGGTGCATTACCACTATGTCAGGGAGAGGCTCTCAGCAGGAGAGATTAGCTTGGCTTATGTGTCAACACAGGACAACCTTACAGATCTTTTCACAAAGGCATTGTCTCCTAAGTTGCATTGTACGTTATACGATATTATACGGTGCCACATCAGCAAAAACACCTTATCGTATAATTTCTCAGCAATTCGATCAAAATATTAGTTCGATCGAAATCATACTTTGATCAAAATGTTAATTAGATCGAAATAAATTTGTTTATATACCCTGAAACAGATTGTTTTGCTCATTCTATTGATCTCTCTTCCCTCATCTCACCTATAAGTGAGACTTACAAAACGAAGAAAAATCTAAAAATGTTAGTTTAAATATGCATATTTTTTCTAGTGAAAATTTAGAGCTTGTATATATTTATTTTTATAGGCTTTGGAGTTTTGAGTTACCTGCTCTGTGTGAAGTATATCTTACACTGAGAGGTAAGTTAAGTAAGATAGTTAATGATTACTTGCCTTGTGTAGAGGAAACTCACACTTGGAGGTGATTCAAGGTAGTTAAAGTTAGCGGTTATTTGCTTTGTGTTGAACTATGTTCACACTTAGAAGTCACTTTAGTTAAATAGTTAAAATTAAGAGTTACTTCTTGTGTGTTGAACTATGTTCACACCTGGAAGTAACTTACGTTAGATTTATCTAATGATTGACTGTCATGTGTAAAGTAATACTCACACTACAGACAATTTAGGTAGATTAAATAATAATCTCTCTCTTTGTGTAGAGGTATTCTCACATCTAGAAGAGATTTACAGAGTAACGAATTTTGATTGCTTGCCACGTGTAGAGTTACACTCACACTTGGAGGCAATTTAGATAGGTCTTTTAAAGATATCTTGCTTTGTGTAGAGTTTACTCACACTTGGAAGTTATTGAGATAGATTAAGCGATTTATTTATCATGATTCATGTGTAAAGTGAAAGCTTACACTTAAAAAATTATTTTTGGTATTTATAATTTAAAGAAGTTGAAAACGTTGATGAATAGAGTAATGTAAATGGTATTAGAGTTTGATTTTAGATGTGCGTTTAGTAACTAGTTCTGTTTGAGTTTGCAGATCTGAAGAAGATGGTGAAAGGATACGAGTGGAACTACGTAGATGAATTGGTTAGTGGGAAGAATACATCAAAGCTGAGGTGTAAGACCTGTGGCCATAATTTTAGTGGAAATGCTCACAGGATAAAAGAACATGTTCCTTGGAAACATGTTAGCTTGCAAATACCCCCCAAGAGGTATTGTTGAAAATTTCCCGAGTGGGCGCTCAAGGCAAAGAGAATTCTTGAGGGAAAAAAAAGGGAGGTCCCAAAATGATGGCTCCATCTATGGCTAGGGACATCAAGATGACGCTCGAGAATGATCAAAACCCTCACTCGACCCCTACTAGAGGTCAAGGAACAAGTCAAGGAGGGTGCCATTCATCCTTTGTTGGGAATAGTAGCTCTAATCCTACCGGAAGCTCAACTGCTAACATAAGCCAAAGTGAAGCATGGACTGGAGGAGAATTTGCACCAAGTGATCCAACTTTGCAACAAGCATTTGGGAAACAATGGCTGCTTGAACTCCATCTTAAGTGGACTCAAGCATTTGTTGCATGTGGAATTCCTTTTAATGTCATTCGAAATCCTATCTTCAAAGATGCTTTAACGAGCACGGCGAAGAAGGGTTTTGTGGTTCCTAATTATAAGATGCGTACAAAATATTTAGATAAAGTAAAAACAACATCAGAGAATATTTTACAGCGCACAACTCTTGATTTTGTGCCGGCGTATGAATGCACAATTGCTCTAGATAGTTGGACAAATTGCCAGAAGAAACCATTGATTAATGTGATGTTGATTTGTCCAAGAGGTGCCATCTTTCTTGAAGCGATCGATACATCCTTGAAAGAAAAAACTAGTGGATATCTTGCTGGTGTTTATGAGCATTCGATTAGAAGACCAGGGGGACCTAAATATGTGACAGCCATTGTCACAGATAATGCATCTAACTACAAAGCAGCTGGAAAAGCAATTGAAGCAAAGTATCCAGAGATTACATGGGTTCCATGTGTTGCTCACACTTTGAATTTGCTCTTAAAGGACTTTGAAAAAGTTCCTTCTATTAAGAAAACTCTTCTAAATGCAAACCACTTGGTGAAGTTTATAAGAGAGCATTCATTTTCTTACGCTTTGTTTAGAACAAAGTCGCCAACAAAAACTTTACAGATTTTTTGTGTGACCCGCTTTGCGACAGCATATTACGTTCTCTCCACACTGCAGCAGGTAAAAGAAGCCCTTGTTGAAAAAATGGTAGATAGAAGATGGGACATTTGGCTTGATAAATATCCCAAGTATAAACCTGCTGCTTCCAAATGCTATCAGCTTGTAAACTCTCCTGTTTTTTGGAGAAATGTAGACAAAATAGTTACTGTCACAAAACCTTTCACTCATCTATTACGATTAGTGGACAAAGAAGCCTCTATCTTTGGACGGGTTTACTGGTACATGCATGAAGCCACTCGCAAGTTAAAAGATAGTACATCTTATGCAGGAAAAGAGAAAGCCATGATGATGACATTTGTCAAAGAGACGATGGGAGCAGTTGCATACTCCTTTACATGGAGCAGGTTTTGTCTTGGATTCCAAGTTCCAGATGCATGAGCAATCTTCAAACAATGAAGTGATTAGTGATTTCAAGAAAATGTGTGCTCAATTATTAGGCAATGTGGATGGACAGGTGGCATACACACAGAAGACAACATACACTAGTAGAGAGGGAATGTTTGGGGATCCTTGGCATATAGATGCTATCAAGACGATGAGCGCACCAGTTTGGTGGAAAGAGTACGGTGGAGAAAAAGTGGAACTTCAACATGTGGCTGTGAGAGTATTGTCTGTTGCCGCCTCAAGTGGTAGCTGTGAAAGAAACTGGTCTTCATTCGCTTTCGTGCATACTAAAAAACGAAATCGATTAAGTCCTAAACGAGCTGCGGACTTGGTGTATGTCTTTTGTAACATGCAACTTATGCATAAGCCTGCGAAGTTAGCCACACGTGCCACAGAAGAAAGCTTTGGGCACTTCCAAACACACGAAGCAGTTGCAAATGAGCTCAACTCTGATGATGAAATGGAATGGAACCTGGAAGATATTGATCCGGAATGTTCAGATGTCAAAGAAATTGATGACATGGTGCCTGTGATTGAGGGGAAGGATGAGCTGTAAAGTTTGTACTATATTCTCAATTAATTTTGCAATGCGAAAATTATATGGAGTTTAGCTTTACAATCCATACCTTCTCTCTCTCTCTCTCTCTCATTGTTAAAAAGAGGGTAGTAGAGAGAACATAACTTACACAATTGCAACAACATCTGTCACGTCTATTTGTTCCAACAAACAGAGATTTACATATCAAAAAGAGGTTTTAATTACTAATCTTGAGATTTAAGATACAAAAAGATCTATGCATTGTTTGGGAGATTTAATTTAAATCATGGGCTTGTTCTCCAAAGAGATCAGATACACGAATTCCTGAAGTGCCAACTGAATCACTTGCGCTGGCATTGCCCATCTCTTCTTCGAGCACAGGCCCATACCTTGCCTCGTACCATGCCAACTTTCTTTCTAGCTCAGCTATACGAGCGTGCAACATGGCTGGGGTCTCTCCTTGACTTGCCAAACCCACGCCTTGGGTTGCAAGCTGCTCGATAACTGCAGTTTCTTCGAGCAAATATGTGTAACCTCTCTTGCGAGGAGGGTCTTCTTGATTAGCTTCCCATGCATGAATATTCTCGGCTGGGCGCCCTTTCCCAACACCTCCTGTAGTGGGATGATTGTTCCAATCAACTTTGAGCCGTAATACATAGTAGCAATAACATTGTTGCACAAAGTAAATTGCCACTTGATTATTATTTGATGGCGATCTGTACACTTGAATAAATCTTGCAAGGATATTTTGTGCGAGGACAGTGTGTTGCAGATCTGAAACCTTCAAGGGAGAAGAAGCCTTAGCATTTCCACTGACTCGAAATAATGTGTTGTGTACGGAGTGATTCGGGCATAACTGTCTGCATTGCCTGTAATTCAGTGGCTCCCCTTGAAGTTCTGATTCGTCTTGTTGGGTTGCAGCCAAAGCACTGAGATCTCCTTGAGCCACCCGAATCTCTTCCTCTTTGTAAATTTGTTGAGCCAATGCATGATTAAGCAAAGGATCATTAGGCTGTTGTGCGTTCTGACCGGGAGCAATATCTTCCATAACTGAAATGCAAAATAATAAACTTTAGCGAGACAAGTTTTAGCACTTGAAAAAGAGAGATGGTTTAAAGAATTGAGCGATCTAACTTGAAATACTTTAAAACTTCAACTTGAAGAACTTTAAAAACATTGCACACGTGACACCACACATTGCACACGTGACACCATTAATGCCAAAAAAGTTGATTGTTGCTGGTTTAATCATCAATAGGTCTCAAGCCAGATTCAGTTACAATATGATAGCCAACATTATGGCTTCCATTCAAACAAAGGCTTAAATCCCATACCTTCTGGTCTATCTAATGGTTTGGGAGATTTTCCACTAGCAAGATGTTTGTTTACATTGCACAAAAATTCGCGCTTGAGAACTTCGGCGGGCTCTGGAATACATGCAAGCAAGCGCCTAAGAATATACGAGAGAGTATATATATCAGATGCCTTGGTGAATGGAGGAGGATTGGTGCTAATATTTTCAGGGGCAGTCCATGGATAATCTCACTCAAATTGAGCTCTACATTGAGGGGTGAGATTTGGCAGCTTGGGAAATGTTGCCAAAGTGTTTGATGGTGTACTTTGTCCCCAGTCCACAATGCCAGCATACACTCCTCACTCGCCAAAATGGAGTAGAATATTTTTAGTGTGTAGATCATTGTGAATAAATTCGTGACTATGCACGAATTTAATCGTCTATAGAAGAGCATTGCATATTGGCAAAATGTTGTCTGTGAACTGCTATACAGTTCTAGATGTGTGTTGGAACTCTCTGATTGCAGACTTGCTTCCATCATGATGACATGCCTGAATCCACTACTCAAGATGACCTCCGTTCCAAAGCTTGAAGATCAACATAGGTCTTTTGCTATACCGAACAAGAGCACGGAGCAATATCATTCCACGATGCTGAACAGTTGTAGCAGTTGCCTCCTCTAGCACGATCTGCAATGTCAGCTTGCTTCCTATTTGGTCTTTGTATATCTTCGCCGCATAGACGGGATCTTTGAAGAGAGGATGAGCCACTGATACTTGTTTCACATTTACAAAACGTCCTTCACCTAATTGGGGTGCTTGCAAGTGAAAGATGGAATGCTCCCCAAGTAAGTGTAGGACAGGAGGACACATCGTATCATCCAGGTTTACAGTGGACGAATGAGCACCTGATGAAGGAGGTACATCCTCTTCTGTCCTAGGAAGTTTTGAAGAGCCTTCGATCTTATCTTTGCTCTTCAATTCTGAATGTAGCTGTGCTACAAGCTGCATTTGCTCTTTGATTCTAGGTTTGGTTTTGATTTTGGGATGAACCATACTTTCAAAACTTCTAGTGATCTGGCCTAATAATTGCTTTACTGTGTTATGCATCACTCCATTAGTGCGTAGAGCTAGGTCAAATGAAACTGGGAATGCACTGCACAGCTTCAGCCAACAATGTTCCACAAGTTCGAACCTTGCCTGCAGTGGATCAAATGCTCGTCGCAAATGATCGTCTGAAGCTCCATAGAGAGATAAAATAAGAGCATCACTAATAATTTTGTGATGTTGACGCGTTAACTTTGTCTCTACCATGACTGAAGCCTGAAAATACATGAAGGAAATATAAGTAAGGTAAATCCAGAATAGATAAAATTTTAACATATATGATTGTTAATAAATCTAAACAAAAACATTTCATGGCCAATAATAACCTCCAGTGTTGAAAGATCTAAACATTCCATGCATCATAATAACAACAGTAATGAAAGACGTGATGGTTAAAGCATTCAGGATTGAAGAATGTATAATGTATATCTTCTCCTTGTAGTGTGACACATGGTCAGCAACAACCAAAGACGAAGAATTCATCAAATCCAATATCCTTGCAGTGCGACGTGATGGTCAACAACAACCAAGAACGATGGATTTAAATACTCAAAACCTCTCCCTGCAGTGCGACACGATGGTCAGCAACAACCAGAGACGAGGAAGTTATTGAATCCAATATCCTTGTAGTACGATGCGATGGTCAGCAACAACCAAGAACGATGGATTTAAAAATCCTAAACCTCTCCTTGCAGTGTGACACGATGGTCAGCAGCAACCAGAGACAAGGCATCTATTGAATCCAATCTCCTTGGAGTGCGACACGATGGTCAGCAACAACCAAGGACGATGGATTTAAAAACTCAAAACCTCTCCCTGCAGTGCGACACGGTGGTCAACAACAACCAGAGATGAGGAAGTTATTGAATCCAATCTCCTTGTAGTGCGACGGGATGGTCAGCGATGACAACCAAGAATGATGGATATAAAAATCCTAAATCTCTCCCTGCAGTGCGACACGATGGTCAGCAGCAACTAGAGACGAGGAATCTATTGAATCCAATTTCCTTGGAGTGCGACACGATGGGCAACAACAACCAAGGATGATGGATTTGACAACCCTAAACCTCTCCCTACAAAGCAACATGGTGGTCAACAACAACCAAAGACGAGGAATCTATTTTTTTAAAATCCAATCTTCCAATAGTGCGACGCAATGTTCAGCAATAACTAGGAAGAAAAGATGCATGATAGCTAACTCCTCCCTGTAGTGCAACTCCGGTGGTCAACAACAACCAAGGACCGAAAGTCTAATTGTACAACCTAAGCTACTCCCTGAAGTGCGACACGGAGGTCAGCAACAGTCAAGGACGAAGTGTCTAAAGTCTAACCCCCCCCAGTGTGTCACGAGGATCAACACAGCCAAGGACGAGTGTCTAAACCTGCAAACTAACACTGAGATGTGAGCAAAGCTCCACAGCAACAGCGCTAGCAAAAAACAAAATACAAACTAACACTGAGGTGCGAGCAAAGGTCCACAACAATAGTGTCAACAAATTAACTGGAAAAAAAAAGAAAAAACACTGAAAGAAAATTTACCTGCTCTGTGGCTCGCTCTGGATGTGCTGTGCTCGCTGTCTACTGCTCTCTCTAAAGCTCTAGCAACTCTGTCTCTATCTCTATAGCAATCACTATCGCAGCAGTTCGTTCGAACTGCTGAGGCGCCTCTTTTTTTTATAAGTATAAATATATTTCGATCGAAGTATACTTCGATCGAACTCCTTTTTATTCGGATATGCGCGAATAATACGGATATACAACGTATAAATCCGTAATATACGTACAATTTATAATATATGGGTGTATAAATGCAACTTACATTGTCTCGCGGGAAGCTTGAAGCTTTCCGCAAAGCTTTGGGCTTACTCCCCTTTGTGGACTGATCATGTCCTCAGGGCGTGGCACTTCCCTTTACTCATGTGCCAGCGCTTGTTCACCGCATCACTCCAGGGGGGATTTGTTACCATATACATGTGGTAGTGATGTGTGTAAACACACTAGGACCGCTGGGGCATTTTTTCCCTCCTTAGGAGGTTTTCCCCCCCCAAGCATTGTATATACGTCCATCACTCTAGGGCTATCTATCTTTCCATTGCATACTAAGTAACACACTCTCTATTGTGTGCCTTGAGCTTCCTTCGTCTTCTCCAAGCTGTGTGCATTTCTCTGCAACCTTAATTCCAACACCCCATGCCATGCTTTTTGAGATCTTCCTCCTTGTCTATGCAACTTGCATGCATGCAAAGACAATGTCCCAACAATAGCTTTGATACCACTTTAAGGCATAGGGAAGTGAAGCCTAACTCTCCACCTAGCCATACGCCTATATATAGGCAACCTCGAGCTAGCTTCACAATGGCCCTTGGCCTTACAATTCCACTCCAAGAACTCGTGTGTGGAATTATGGCATGTGCCATGTGGAAGCTCCACATTCTCCCCCACCCCACCCTCCCATGAACTCCGAAAACCTCCCTTCTCAATCTTGCTTGAGCATCTTCATCAACCATCGCAGTAATTTGACATGCACATCAAGCACTTAACCATACTGACAATATGGTACATATCCCATTAACTGCGATCTTGATCAAAAGCTCAGCCATATACATCAATTGGCATACATTTCTACAAAATCTTTTCGATATTGATCCCCGACATCAACCATAAATCAAGTAAAACCCCCAAAATACATCTTGAGCTTAGTTTTCACATAGTGCACGCACAATAACATGACAAACGTAATTTAGATTTGTATTGTGGATGTAAATATTAGTAGCACACTTCACCATATTACGTTCAAAACAGTGTTCATCTTGAAAATAATCATCCAATTGGCTAATCCATGCAAGTACTATGTGATCTTCTTTAATATTGTTGAAATAAAATTCTTTGTGGCTAAGCTTCAGTTTATGTGCTTGCATGAGTGTGCTTTCCAATCAGATGCATCTAGTGCACTCATATGCCAATTTTTTTGTAAATGCAATATTTGTTTAAAAATAGTGGACAATACTACAAATGCACCATAACACAGATAATAATAAATATAATAGGAATTTAAAGCAAAGAAATAAAAAAAATCACTTCTCTATTGACAAATCAATGTTTATAAGGACATCATAGCTTGTCAACACTAAAAAAATGAAATTCGCAAACAATTGCAGCATTGAAATGCTTTCGAGCCCATCGCATGAGTACATTTTGCCCTCCTCCAAGTTCCAAGTGATCTTGAATGATTGATGTATGCACAAAAATTTGTTCAGTAAAAAATTGATCGTCGGATCAACAATGAATTTTGGTGATATTGGCTACAAATTTCTTAAGAATGCAGCTTCAAAGTTGAGGTCAATTTTTATTTATCTACTTATTAATTTTTTGATGTTTGCAATTTATAACGTGTTTGACTACCCGTTGTAATAAACTTAAGTAGCTATAATTTCCACTTTTGTGAATTTTATTGAACTCTGCTATGGTGTATAACTTTGAGAGCCACTGTTGAGAGGGGATTGTGGGAATATGGCTTTAATCAAATTGTAAAGCCCAACTTTGAGGACCTTGTTATCAAAAGTGTGAAAAGTAAGTGTACGGCATACGTCTTTTTGCACTTGGGTATTTGATAATTTTAGTAAAGTAGCTTGTGCCAAATTTTGGCCTCTCTTTACAAGCATGTTAGTCTCATCCATATATTTACAAAATATGCTACCTATAAGCATTATTTTATTCAAGGCTAAGCTATGCACAAAGTAAATTATGGGGTGGAAACCATGACAACAACTATGACAAAAATGTGAAACTGCTCCACAAACCTGCTTCAGGTCCAATCTACAATGTAGTCATCCACACGTTAGTAAAACCATTGAGCACAAAAATAGCAAGGAATTATGAACAAGTCCTTTTCTAGTCGTTCCAAGTCCATCACTCGAAAGGTCAAACAAAATCATAACATAAATGGATTTTAAGCGATAAGATTAGCATGATGCTTTCTTAATGCTTTGCTAATTTTTGAGACATTGGTGAACAATGTGGCCAAGCCATTTGCAAAAAGTATATTTCATTGCATCGTTCATTAAGAGAGATTTCATTGTATGATCATGCCAAAGAGTAGTGGATGCTTGTCAATTAGCTTCCATGGGAATGGCAATAATCTCTCTATATTACATTTCTCTACCAACCTTGAGAACTAGAAAATTCCTAAAATAAAAGACTTAGTGTGTCTAATCTTCTTGAGAGTGTCTACAAATTATAAAGTAAACTTATACACTTGCATGCTCTAAAGAAGAGTGGTAATATTGCCACCTTCATTGCTTCTTCTTCATATAGGAAGTCTGCGGTGGCTTCTTCCTCAAACAATACTTAGTTTGAGAGAAGATTTACAATGCAATTGCTATAAGTCAAATAATCATGTCATTAAGCAATGCCATAAGCTAAAGCCTCAAAATGCTTGCAAGAAGGAGGCAATGCGGCCTTTGTATATGTTTATTCTAATGTAGATTTTGCTATTGTTGTGTAAAAAGAGACCAAGTCTAATTACCTATTTCAATTGGACCAAATGATCATACTATTTTATGAGCATCAAGCTTACACATGATATTATTTGTTCATAAATTTATATTCCACTATAAAACCATTGATGAGCACAAGGATTAGTTAAGGGAAATTTCCAAAAACTTGTATGATCATAAGCTATACATGAATTGCAAAATAATGAATTCCTTTGGTAAGAGTGACACTATCTTCTTGCTTATAAAGTTCAAAACTTGGTATCTAAGTGGACCTCAAGAAACTTAAGGTGTGATAAGGGAATGGCCTACAACCAAGAACTTACATGATCTCATATGTTTCTCCTAATGTGCTCCTATTGTTTGACATTTATTACAAAGAGAGAGAGAGAGAGAGAGAGAGAGAGAGAGAGAGTAAAACCTTCTAGAGGTTTTAGTTATGCAAATTGAAACCAGAGTATTCCTTCAAGATTCCAAAAAGAAACACTTACCCAGATGTGGGCCTCGGTTATATCTTCCTTGGGCATGATCTACAATGAGATGAACAAGAGCCATTGATCTCGTTGGTGTCGACTCCTAGTAATTTTTGGCATTGGGTATCCAAAAATAGGTCTCACTGCCCCCACGTCGTCACTACCCCCACGTTGATGCAACCTTGAACACTGACTCAGATCCCCCTCCCCCGAAAAATAACAACAAGGACGTGATTGCCTCCTCTTGCATAGGGCATAAGTTTTTCACCCGAGTCCAAAATGATGATATCTTTTCATGTGAGTTGAATGCTCTCTCTTGATTCTCCACAAAGAAGAATTATGGGATTTCTTTTAAGAGTTCTAGATGGAAAAGTTTGCTCAATGGCCTTTGTACGATTCATTTTTTATATGGATATGGATATAGAGTCATCAAAGTTAATTACTTGGTTTGTTTTATACTTTAATTCTCTATTTTTCTCTACACGTATATGTTTTAAAATTTATTATATTATATGATATAATGTAATGATTTTTATTATTGTTAACCTGTTGTAAGTAATGTAGACATTCATGAAGAAGAAGAATAGGAGAGGAGGAGAAGAAGAAGGAGTTTTAACGTGAGAGAGAGAGAGAGAGAGAGAGAGAGAGAGAGAGAGAAGAGAAGTAACAAGTTGTATGCGTAAAGCTGAATGCTGCGTGCTGATGCGCAGCGCAGATCTTGATACCCATAACTGATTGATCTTGCCTCCATGGAGAGTACTACACTGGAGTTCATCAACCAGACCTTTCCAAATGGTGAGCTAGAATTGGATTTCTTCCCGTTTTGTCATGCCTACCATTTTGCCATGGGAAATCAAATCATGTTGAAGAGTTGTGATTACAACTAGTCATATTCTTGGCATCATGCAAGCTGGCAGATCTTTGGTTCTACTTCTGTTGATGTGCGTGTTATACCGATTCAATGACGGCCTCAGCTGCTTGCATCAGCTACCATACCTTAACACCATGAATGCCTCAAGTTAAGGAGTCTCACGAACTTTTCGTTACCTCTTACTGCACCCAATTGCCCCTCACACATATGACCCACCTTTTTATTTAAGCAAGAGCTCTTGATTTTTAGGAGCAATTTAATGAAGATTGTCTTCATGGTATATAGAGCTGGGATTTTTCTCAAAGATTGAATGGATCACAATGTGAAAGTACTGTTTGGATATTTGTCAGTTGTATTGTTTTCTACTGGTCCTTTCAGAAACTACGTATTTGTTGTATTAGAGTCATTAAAGGGTAAGCATGTATTAATCTGTCTTTTGGTACACGTGTGGGTTGGTTCAAACGAGTTGGTTAAAGTGTGTTGGTGAATTTTTCTTTCCCAAACATGAGCCATGTATCATGTTTGATCAACAGTCTCTTAGCGTCAGGCAGGATCTACTATAGAGTTGCAAGTATGTATAGTGATGAACTTATATGAAACAAGGCAATTGTAGTTATAAAAATCATCTCTAGCTTCTAGTGTAAAAGGTCATGTGCTATTCTTGTATAAATTTTGTTTGGGTACTATCAAGCACTGTCCAGTTCTGCCTTGCTTGATGCATCACATATAAGATTTCTTAGTTTCTCCTTTTTGATTTGGCAGAAGCATCTCTTGTGGCCGTAGAGCCAATCATTCAAAAACTACGTAACAAGATCCGACAGGTTGATGCTGAAATACTTGCTGCAGTTCGTCAGCAGGTAATGTTTTACAACTTCTTGCCATGTTTGTCAACAGGCAATGCTCTACTTTTGTTCAAGCATGGTAGATACTTTATCGTAATTGCTGAAACTGATGTCAATTTATTGTTACGTAATGAGTTATTGATTTCACTGACTTGCTGGTTGTTTTAGAGCTCTTCAGGAACAAAAGCAAAGGAAGACTTGGCAGCTGCGATGCAAGCCATACAGGTCCGATTATTGCTGTGACTGGACCATTGAGATTCAGTCTTTATTACTTATGCCTTGTCTAATCAATCGGGAAATATAAACAGGAGCTCACACAAAGGATAAAGGAGATTAAAGGGAAAGCTGAACAGAGTGAAGTAATGGTCCAGGAAATTTGCAGGGATATCAAAAAGCTGGACTTTGCCAAGAAGCATATTACTACGACTATCACGGCTCTTCATCGCCTTGCAATGCTGGGTATTTCTTCAATATTGTTCATATAACATATGAAGGACATCCTTATCTCATTGTCAGTAGCGCAGGCTTGCCAATGTGGAGTTTCCCCGTTCCAACCATCTCAGGCTTTGCTGTCTCATTTCCGCTCCCGCAACTCTTGTACAATATGTACAAAATCTAATGACAAATATATACAACAACCAAAAGCACCATGTGCACGTCTCTATGTGCCACGTGACATTCTACTATTGTGACTTTGGAGCCAAGGTTTGTCTGTATTCTCCCTTCAGAGGGAGATGTGGAGCCAACTTGGGAGTTAGTTTTTGCGGACTATTTCCTTTTAGTTCTAGTGGTTCCATGCATAGCGGACAAGATTGATTCCTTCTTTGATGAAGAAGCCACGGCCAACTTCAACCGAATTGGCGGCTCGACTTAGAATTACGCCCGAGGAAATGGGGCCACCGGCCGAGGTTGTTCTAGAGACACCCGGACGGGATGTTGCCATTACACCTGTCATTGGCAACCTACGTTTGCATTGTCGGGGCTATTTAGAGCACGAGGACTTTTACAACATGCCTTTGGAAGGGTGTGACGTCCTTCAAGAATCCCTTGGTTCCCCAAGAATAGTACTGTGGTCGATTATATGGCAAGGAAAGCCATCTTGAAGAATGAGAAGGGGAAAGAGATTGTACTGAAGTGCGAGTTTGTCCCACTGGTATCGGCTTTGACCATTTTTAGATTAATGAAATCCGGTCTTTTTGTTTATGCGATTTTCTTAAAAGAACTGAATGATGATCAAAGGTCAAATATGTTTGACTCAAAAAGGAACGATAAGAATTTCTGTAAGCTCAGGCTGACTGTTTTCCCTGAAGGCTTACCAGGAGAGTTACCTCCTGCTCGTTCGAAAAATCATACGACTGATTTGATTCCTGATAGTACACCACCGAACCAGCCACATTATCGAGTTAGCCGAGCTCAAAATGAAGAAATAATGAACCAGGTAAAAGAACTTCTTGAGAAGGGGTCTCATCCAACCTAGCACTTCACCTTTTTGTTCACCGGTGTTGCTAGTACTAAAGAAAGATGGATCTTGGAGAATGTGCATTGATTAAAGAGCTCTCAATAAAATCACCATCAAGAACAAAGTCCCTATCCGAAGGATCGATGGTATTCTTGACAGACTTCAGGGCCCAGGGGTCCTCTTGTTTTAGCAGAATTGATTCGAAGAGTGGCAAGGCCAACAGTGGTCCCGTAGTCAAATTTTCTTTGAGAGTTTGAAAAGCGGTAATATCTTTACCCTTTTTGTTGAGACGATGTGTCCTAAGAAATGTATCTCAGGCAAGAAAAATTCACTCTTTTTCGCGTTTATCACCAATTTATGCTTTCGCAGTGCTCGAAAGACCTGCAACAGGTGCTTCATTCTTGGAGAAGACGATGATGTCATCAAAGAAAGTGCCCACAAATGATCGGTACTCTCTGACAATCCTATCCATCATTCGATTGAATGTTGTCGGAGCATTTGTAAGGCCAAATGGCATAACAAATATTTGTACAAACCAAAAGTTGTCCTGAAAGGTGTCTTGTAGACGTCCCTAGGAGCAATTTGGATCTGATGATATCCACTCTTCAAATCAATTTTGCTAAAACAAGAGGACCCCTGAAGTTTGTCGACTATATCATCAATCCTTGGAATTGGGAATTTGTTCTTGATGGTGATTTTATTGAGAGCTCTATAGTCAATGCACATTCTCCAATATCCATCTTTTTTTAATACTGCAACACTGGTGAACAAAAAGGTGAAATGCCAGGTTGGATGAGACACTTTTCAAGTTGTTCTTTACCTGGTACATTATTTCTTCATTTTGGGCTCGGCTAACTCGATAAGGTGGTTGTCACAAATTGCTGACGTGTCAAAGCCCTGAAGAATGGAGCCAACTTGCAGATGCCGGCCGAGGGGTCTAAACCCTAAGAAGAACAAGTAACAGAAGAAGAAGTCCTACCAACTTATGGGGACACTGTCCGATGGGGTCCCAAGTGACAAAGGATTAAAGTAAAGCAGGACCCGCACACATGCATAGTAGCTTATACGTGGTAGTTTCCGGATTTTCCGCTGACAGTGCTGACGTGGCAGATTTTTGAAAAACGTGCTGATGAGGCCGATTGCCGCAAAACGCGTTGATAGTGCTGACGGCAGTTGTACGAAATTCCCTAATTTATGCTGGCAGCTTTTTGGCAATGCTTTTGGACCAGAAGCTGTAACAAACTTGGACACTCCAAGTCGAGAATCTACCGTAACACCACAAATAATCACTTCAAAACAGTTCACAGTTCACAATTGATTCGACACTGGCCCGGTAGAGTTCCGTGCCTAGAGATATTGGCCCCAAAGATTGGCGTCCCTTTCGGTATTTCTTTTTGTATTAATCTGTGTTCAAAGTACAAGAGTGTAAGTAGGCGCTCACACTCAGACTCTGCGTCCAGATGCTCTGCGCTGTGAGAGGCCTACCTGCTTATTTAAAGGTTTTACAAAGGGATGCTAAAAGTAGAGCCCAAAAGCTGAAAATCAAAAGCCAAAATAAATTAAAGGCTCTTTCTCTCTCTTGCTTGTAAAATAAGCTAGTTCCAAAAGCTGAAAATAGCTTTTAAAATAAAGCAGAAGAGCTCTCTTTCTCTCAATATGCGTAGCCAAAAGCAGTAAAAATTGCCGCAAACAGTGCCACGTCATCAGCTGGAAAATTCGATGGCGTCCGTATAGTCTGCCACGTGTCAGCAGCCAGCCACGTCAGCACGCAGGTGTCATGCCACGTTAGCATTTTTGTTCTCTTGGGGACCGTGGGAGGTGTGTGCAACCACGTCACCAATTTGTTACATACCCTCATCTTGAAAGCATTGTAATCGCCCTCGATTACGCCTGCAAAACAGACAGAAGCCATAACTGCCTTAGCAGACACTGATTGTTAGTACTGACGCACTAGGAACACACATCTATCACATGTACCAATCGACAGTCACATCACACGACATCACAGGACATCACTAGACATCACAGGACATCACATGACAAATCACATTCAACATTCATTCGGATCTTAGACCATGATTTATCGGTAATGTAGTTAGCAATCGCATCTAGATCCACTCTGATACCATTGTAACAAACTTTTTTTTCGACACACCATAGGGTCCACAGGGGGAGGTGCTTATCCCTTCCAAATATTAGCCATGTTACATGGTCGGGCAAGGGCTGCGTACATCGGGCAAGAGCCACGCGTAGGCCTCACCATGGCCACCTAATTGATGCACCACATGCTGGGAACGACGGAGAGAACCAGCTAGGAACCTCCTCCTCGGGTGACCCACCCGAGGAGGAGGATGTACTCGAGCAAGAGCCTTAGCAACCTGAACACCAGGTGAGCACAAGGTGTCCCTCTAGAGTGTGACCCAACAGGGGCTTTGAACCCACAACCCGTAGGTTGAGAGGCCAAAGCCTTACCATTAGACCAACTCTTTGGGGACCAATGTAACAAACTTGGGCACTCCAAGTCGAGAATCTACGGTGACACCACAAATAATCACTTCAAAACAGTTCACAGTTCACAATTGATTCGACACTGGCTCGACGGAGTTCCGTGCCTAGAGATATTGGCCCCAAAGATTGGCGCCCCTTTCGGTATTTCTTTTTGTATTAATCTGTGTTCAAAGTACAAGAGTGCAGGCAGGTGCTCACACTCAGACTCTGCGTCCAGGTGCTCAGAGTTGTGAGGCCCTGCCCACATATTTAAAGATTTTACAAAGAGATGATAAAAGCAGAGCCCAAAAGCTGAAAATTAAAAGCCCAAATAAAGCAAAGGCTCTTTCTCTCTCTTGCTTGTAAAAATAAGCAAGCTCCAAAAACTGTCCATAAATAGCTTTTAAAATAAAGCAAAAAAGTTATCTTTCTCTCAATATGCGTAGCCAAAAGCAATAAAAACTGCCTCAAATAGTGCCACGTCATCGGCCGGAAAATCCACTCGCCTTCGTACAGTCTACCACGTGTCAACAGCCAGCCACGTCAACACGCGGGTGTCATGCCACGTCAGCATTTCTGGTCTCTCGGGGGCTGTGGGAGGTGTGTGCAGCCACGTCACCAGTTTGTGAAAGAAGCTTTTGAGTTTGAAGGCTTTTCATGTAAACTGCTTTTCATAGGCCAAGGGCCTTTAAATATGTGCTAAGGGCTCATTCTTTGGCATGCGTCCTGGAGAAGGTGCAGAGTCTGGAGTACCGGGTTATACTGTGTTGATGCAATTTAAAGAAATACCGAAAGGGGCGCCAAGGTTTGGGGCCAATACTCTTTGGGGTGGAATTCCGCTGTCACGTGACACATCCAACCCTATGTGTCCGTGGACAAGCTACAGCATGATCAGGGTTCAGTCAATCAAGTCAGTCTAGAATAGGAAGTGATCTAGCACTTCTGTGAGTCTGTTCGCAGACCGTGCATGTCCAAACACTTAGATTAGATGCATATTCTCTGGTTGCACACAACATGACCATCAGATTCCAGTCAGATCCCATCAGTAGCATTTTTACAATGCATATATCTATTTTCCCTATTTTTGACATTTTTCACTTATTATTTTTAAGTGACTTTTATTGAAAAGTAGGTAGGGCAATTTTGCTAAGTTTGTATAAGTAGAAACCTAGCGCTAGCACTTTCTGGCAAAAGAGGCAGCAGGAGCACCTTGCTCAACAGGCAACTTCTCAGCAAGATCCCCACATCAGCAGAGCTAGCGTTTTTGCATCTGCAAGGACCTAGCATTTCCATCCACAGGTAGCTTGGCGTTTTGTGCACAGCAGATCAGCCCCGACAGCAGCAAGACAGATCAAGAAGCCTAGCGTTTTGCATTTGCAAGACAACCGGCAGTAGTAGGACAATTTTCAGCCCTAGCGTTTTTGCATCTGCAAGACAACTCAGCGTTTTTGCAAATCTTCGCGACGGAATCCCCACAAACATCAGCGTTTTCAGTTTTCAGCAGTCAGACATCGCAGATCAAGCCCCAAACCTCGTAGATCTCACCTTCCCGCAGCAGATCCTCGCCGCACGGTCAGATCTAGCGTAGTTTGCAGATTCAGCCCGGAAACCGCAGATTTCAGCATCTGCGTTTTCAGTGCGTCGTCGTCGCCATCGTTACCGACATAAAGTTAGAATTCAACAGATAAAGATTTGCAGATTTTAGCCATTAGCATTTTCAGATTTCAACCCGTCTCGTCGTCGTCCTCATCGTCGTTGACATCGTCGGCAAGTCCAAAGCATTGTAGAGATTTGTGCAATCAATAGTAGACCACTCTCGCCATAGAGAGTGGGGCCTTCGGAGGAGGGTTTGACAACATTCTGGTGTTGTATTCTTCTCTCTCTATCTCTCAGTCTCAACACCTTCATTCACAGTGTTTATCCACTTTGTTTGTGTCCATTGCACTCTCTCACTAAAGGAACGGAAGGCTCTCCCTTCCGTAAGTAAAAGGAACCCTTGAGCACAGTTCGGAGCACTCATCTTGAGCAAAGTTCAACATTCACTTCCACTGCACCTTACATTGGTATCAGAGCTTTGGCAGTGTTCTGTATCACTCAAGGAAAGAACCACAAGAACCACATAATTTTTTTTGCTTGTTGCGATCGCACGTAACCCAAGTCCTCTTGGGCGTGTCGATTCCTAGTCGTGTTTTGAAGAGTGACAGGAAACCCAAGAAAGAAGGGCTTGTCCAGCCTCCCCTTGTGCCTCTTTTCACTCATTGAGAGCGGACCGTGCACTTAGTGGCCAGCCAATCGACGTGGGGTGGGAAAAAGCAACCTTGGTGTGAGGGCAAGGTTGCTAAGGGGTGCGCCCGCAGAAAAGAGCAGAACTCGGGTGAAGAAAAGATCCTTCTCTAACACAGATTGCAAGCGAAAGAAGAACTGCAAGAACCTCAAGACCCTCAAGAACCGCCAGAACCGCAAGAACCTCAAGACCCTCAAGACCCCCAAGAACCAAGACCCCCAAGAACCCAAGTTCCTCGTGAACTTAAGAACCCAAGACCACAAGAACCCACAAGACCCCACGACTTCAGTGGATGGTCATCACTCGAAGCGGCATGGATACTTCGCTTGGAGGTGATGAGCATGAGAGAGGCGAAGAAGAATTTCCTCACCATGGAGGTTTTCTTGACCCTCCCCCTTCGCCATCTACGCCACGGATTGTACCGAATCCTATGGAGGCTTTGGTCAAGTCGATGATGGACATGATGGCACAACAAGAAGCGACTCGCATTGCCTTGGAATGCGAGCACGATGCACGAAAAGAAAGAAAAGCACAAAGAAAGGAGGCAGCCGAAGAAAGACGAGCGGCCTTGGAGGCCGATCGTGAGGTTTAGAGAGACCTACTGTTAGGTGCAGTGGAATGAATGTTTGCGCTTTGCTCAAGATGAGTGCTCCGAACTGTGCTCAAGGTTCCTTTTGTTCTTATGGAAGGTAGAGCCTTCCGTTCTTAATGAGAGAATGCTATGATCACAAACAAAGTGAATGGACACTGTGCGTGCAAGTGTATGAGACTGAGAGATAGAGAGAGAAGAGAATACGACACCAGAGATGTTGTTAAACCCTCCTCCGAAGGCCCCACTCTCGTCGACGAGAGTGGTCTACTTACGATTGCACAAAATGGTTCAAATTGAATGCATGTGACTGATGCAAGTGTAGGCTATGTCGGCGATGACGACGGTGACCGACCTAAGGACTGAAATCTGCAATCTTTTATCTGCTGTCCAAAAACGCTATGGGTTGGAATCTGTGGCAGATTTTGGGGCTGTTTTCTGATGATATTTGTCGCTGAAATTCTGCAGGTTTTAGGGCTGAAAACTGAGGTTCTTAAAGGCTGAAACTGCTGGTCCTTCCGGGCTGAATCTGCTACTCTCTTAGGGCCTAATCTGCAGGTTCTGCATGGCTGAAAAACGCTGCATGCTGAGGTTGTACCTATTGAAAACGCTAGGCCAAAACTGGATGGCGATCTGGCTTTTACTAACGCTAGGGCTGAGAGGATCTGCCGGCGATGAGGGAGATGGAAAACACTAGGCTGAAGTGAAGAGGAAACGCTAGCATGGGGGGATCTCTGCTTGGAGGGAAAATCGCCGCCAAGGATTCTTGCTTGAGAAGTTGCCTGTTGAGCTTGGGCTCCTGCTGCCTCTTCTGCCATTTAGTGCTAGTCTAGGTTTGCTTATATACAAACTTACTCAATTTTCCCTACCTACTTTCCAACAAAAGTCACTTAAAAATAATAAGTAAAAAAAAGGTAAAATAGGCTAAATGCATTGGAAAATTCCCTTGAAGGATTCTAATGGGAATGCTTATGATCATACTGTGTGCAACTAGAGGATATGCATCTATACTAAGTGATTGGGCATGCACGGTCTACGAATAGACTCACAAAAGTGCCAGATCACTTCTAAATCGAGACTGACTGGATTGACTGAACCCTTGTCGTGCTGTAGCTTATCCACGGACACATAGGGTTGGATGTGTCACGTGACATCCCCTCCTTTTCAAAGTGAGGTACTGGTACCGAACTGTATGGCGTCGAGGGAGATCGCCAATAGCATCCGGAATCCTGGAAAGGACTCTTCGCCGGCCCACTCTGATGTGTGGGTCGTGCGGTACTTGAACTTCATAAAGGTCTGCAACGCTTGCTTCTTTGGGCCGTGCCGAAAGCGACACAAAGTCTTCTGAGTCTCCTTCAATGCTTCAACTTCGTCTAGAGTCATGCTTCTTTCTTTGTCAAGAATCTCCATGGCTGAAAATTCCTGAAACCACTTTCAACACAAAAACATAAACATACCCATTCCATGTAAAGTGAGTGGAAAAAAGCTTGTCTTTCTCAAAGACTGTGCATGCAATGTAGATGAACAAAGAGACGGAGCGCTAAACCGTTCACCACACACACGCAAACAATCAGATCGAATCTTTCTCTTATGATCTAAAGCAATCAACTGTGGCAATTCACAACGGAAATGCCCATGCTTGGTGCTCATACTTTCATGTGCTCTTTCTACGAATGTGTCATGCCAAGGAAGAGACATGGAATGTGCCTTCCTTACATACATACTTTTCAACTTTTCATTAACAATCCGCATACATCCGTGCTCATTTATGAGCGCAATGTGCTCAGCGTACAATATGTCATGCCTAGTAAAAGGGATCACATAAAGACACTGACTAAAATACAGGAAACGATCACGAATGAAACACTCGTACAATGCGTGCGTATCAATCATGCGAACACATAATACTTCCTGTGAGAGTTCTTTGGACCTAGGCTCGAGAGCCAAGATCGGTTCTTCGTAATTGATCGAATCTGCAACGAGGTTAGCTTCGCTAGTAAAAGCATCAACTAACTCATCATCCTTGTGAACAATCACGTCATCTTCATGCTTGTCATTATCATTCAAATCATCATGCTCATCATTGTCAATCAAATCATCATCATGCTTCTCATAATCATGCAAATCCTGTGTGTCATGCTTTGGAGAAGAAGAGACTGAGAGAGTCTCCTTCTACGGAATCCTTTCAATCCTGCATATTAGCAATGAGAGAGGGAGAATGAACAATGTTCTCTCCACGAATGACAATGGGAGAGTCACTTTTGGCATAGGAGTGAAAGTGTTAGCCTCCCAATCAATGAGAGGGTTAAGATCACGAAACCATCGAATGCCCAAAATCATATCACATCCTGAGAGAGGAGAGACAAAAAATCTTCTAGTGAAGGCAGCTTGTTGAATTGTAAACAACACACCAAGACATTCCTGCGTGATGAGAGAGTCCATACCTGGAACAAAGCCAGAGACCTCGAGAGGAGATTTCTGACTAACTTCTAGGCGGGCTCTCTCAACAAGAGAGGGACTGATCACATCATGCATACTACCTGGGTGTCACGTGACACATCCAACCCTATGTGTCCGTGAACAAGCTACAGCATGATCAGGGTTCAGTCAGTCCAGTCAATCTAGATTAGAAGTGATCTGGCACTTTGTGAGTCTATTCGTAGACCGTGCATGCCCAGTCACTTAGCATAGATGCATATCCTCTGGTTGCACATAGCATGATCGTCAATATTTCCACCAGAATCCATCAGATTCCATCAGATTCCATCAGGGGAATTTTCCAGTGCATTTAGCCTATTTTATCTATTTTTGACATTTTTCACTTATTATTTTTAAGTGACTTTTGTTGGAAAGTAGGTATGGCAATTTTGCTAAGTTTGTATATAAGCAAACTAGAGCTAGCACTATTTGGTAGAAGAGGCAGCAGGAGCTTCCCGCTCAATAGGCATCTTCTCAGCAAGAACCCCTCAAGCACCATCAACCTTGGCGTTTTCCCTCTCCCATCAGCTAGCGTTTTTGGTCTCCATCCTCACCTTCCTCGAGCCTTGGCGATTTCAGCCTTGCAGTCCTCGCCAGCAGTCCTAGACCCCTAGTGTTTTTTACTAACGCTACAAGCAGCCCAACGTTTTCCATTTTCAGCCCTTCTTGGCAGCAGATGGTCAGCGTTTTCAGCATGCATGACAGCAACAGATTCAGCCCTAGATGATTGCAGAAGTACCCCATTTTCAGCCCTCAAAAACGCAGCCAAAACAGTCATTTTCAGCCACCCAAAACAGCTCCCAAGATTTGTAGATTTCAGCAGATCATAGTTACACGTTACGGGAACGGGGGGCTCCGGGACGTTTCCGGAACGGGGGGCCCTCGGGGTGGCGGAACGGGAACGGAGGCCGGAATGGTAGCCTTCAGGGAAAGGGAGAGGGAGAGGGAGAGAGAGCCTTGAGGGAGAGAGTGAGGTAGAGAGCTTGAGAGAGAGAGGGTTTAAATCCCTTCTTTACATAGGAGAGGATGGAAATAACACCCCCCCAAAAGTTCAAAAAAACTGTCCCAAACTGTCATTTTTTAAAATTTTGGTGTTCCGGATTTGCCGTTTCGTGTTCCGGATGCCGTTCCGGGCCCCGTTCCGGCTGCTGTTCCGGTTATGCCTGGGAAGGGAACGGCGTTCCGGTCCCGTTCCCGTTTCGAGGAGCCGGCGGGCTTGGGAACGCGTTCCGGGAACGGGAGGGCCCTGTTCTGCCCGTTCCCTGTTACTATGCAGCAGATAGAAGACCACAGATTTCAGCCCTAGAGCCGTCGTCACCGGCATAGTCCCATGTTGCATCAATCCATTGCATCGTCATTGTACCACTTTGTGCAATCATAAGTAGACCACTCTCGCCGACGAGTGGGGCCTTCGGAGGAGGGTTTTACGTCTCTGGTGTCATATCTATAAGGGGTATGAGCCTCCCGAAAACGGCCACGGGAGGGGACCCCCCACCTAGACACGCTAGCCCCACTCCACGCACTCGTGCACCGTGGGGGCTCTACGCAAGGTTCCCCAGGGCACGCTATGACCCTCCTTGAGTGCGGGGGAGCTTGGGGCTACGTGGGGCTAGGGACCCGGAACGCGAGACCCTCGGAACACACCACGGCCGTCGACCCACGGAACGCAACGCGACCCGAGCCGGTCTCGACCCGAGCCGGGCTTCTTGAAGGCAAACACAACTTGACCCGAGCCGGTCCCGACCCGAGCCGGGCTTTTTGAAGGCAAACGCGCCCACCACGCACCTCCACATGACGCGCCCAACTTCGGGCCGTCACACTTGGTATCAGAGCATCTTTTCCGCGACGCGCCCAACTCCGGGCCGTCACACTTGGTATTAGAGCCCCTTTCCCGTGACGCGCCCAACCCCCGGGCCGTCACACTTGGTATCAGAGCCCCTTTCCCGTGACGCGCCCAACCCCCGGGCCGTCACATATCTCTCTTCTCTCTCTATCTCTCAGTCTCATACACTTGCACGCACAGTGTCCATTCACTTTGTTTGTGATCATAGCACTTTCCATTAAGAACGGAAGGCTTTCCCTTCCATAAGACCAAAAAGAACCTTGAGCACAATTCGGAGCACTCATCTTGAGCAAAGCACAAACAATCATTCTGCTGCCCGTAACATTGGTATCAGAGCTTTGGCAGTGTTCTGTATCACTCAAGGAACGAACCACAAGAACCACAAGAATTTTTTTTTGCTTGTTGAGGTCGCTCGAACCCAAGTTCGCTTGGGCGTGTCGATTATTAATCGTGTTTTTTGAAGAGTGAAAGGAATCCCAAGAAAGAAGGGCTTGTCCAGCCTCCCCTTGTGTCTCTTTTCACTCATTGAGAGCGGACCATGCACTTAGCGGTCGGCCAATCGACGTGAGGTGGGAAAAAGCAACCTTGGTGTGAGCGCAAGGCCGCCAAGGGGTGCGCCCGTGGAAAGGAGTAGAACTCGGGTGAAGAGAAGATCCTTCTCAAACGCGGTTTGCAAGCAAAAGAAAACCTCAAGAACCTCAAGAACCAAGACCCCCCAAGAACCCAAGTTCCTCGTGGACTTAAGAACCCAAGACCCCAAGAACCCAAGTTCCTCGTGAACTTAAGAACCCAAGACCCCAAGAACCACAAGAACCAACGACTTCAGAATGATCATCACTCGAAGCGGAATGGATACTTCGCTTGGAGGTGATGAGCATGAGAGAGGCGAAGAAGAATTTTCCCCACCAAGAGGTTTTTCCAACCCTCACCTGTCCCCATCTACTCAAAGGATTGCACTAACTCCTATGGAAGAGTTGGAGCAATTGTTTATGGAAAGACAGTTAGAACGCGAAGAAAGAAAAGCAAAAAGAGAAGCAGAAAGAAAGGCCTACGAAGAACAAAGGGCAGCCATAGATCGTGAATACAAAGAAGGAATGGCAGCCATACAGCGTGAGTACGACTTGGAAGAAAAAGAAAGTCAAGCCAAATTTGATCGCGAGAACAAAGCAAGACAAGCAGAAAGAAAAGCAATACAAGAACAGAGCGACCGACAAAACGAAGAGTTCTGGCGACTCTATTCTCAAGTTCAAGCACAGATGCAAGAGATTTGGGGAAAGGAGACTCTCTCAGTCTCTTCTTCTCCAAAGCATGACACACATGATTTGCATGATTGTGAGCAGCATGATGATTTGAATGACAATGCTTTGCATGATGATGATTTGATTGATAATGATCAGCATGATGATTTGGATGATAAAGACAAGCATGATGATTTGCATAATCAAGATGTGATTTCTCACAAGCATGATGATTTGCATGATCAAGATGTGATTTCTCACAAGCATGATGAGTTGCATGAAGATGATGTGATTGTTCACAAGGATGATGTATTAGTGGATGCTTTTTTTAGCGAACCTAACCTCGTTGTAGATTCGGATCAATCACGAAGAACCGATCTTGGCTTTCGAGTCGAGGTCCAAAGAACCCCCACAGGATGATTCAATCATTCAGGAAGAACCGATCTTGGCTCTCGAGCCTAGGTCCAAAGAACCCTCACAGGAAGTATTATGTGTTCGCATGATTGATACGCACGCATTGTACGAGTGTTTCATTCGTGATCGTTTCCTGTATTTTAGTCAGCGTCTTTATGTGATCCCTTTCCAAAGGCATGACATATTGTACGTTGAGCACGTTTCACTCATGAATGAGCACGAATGTATGCGGATTTTTCATGAAAAGCTGAAAAGTATGCATTCAAGGACGTCACATTCCATGTCTCTTCCTTGGCATGACACAGTTGTAGAAAGAGCACATGAAAGTATGAGCACCAAGCATGGGCATTTCCGTTGTGAATTGCCACAGTTGATTGCTCTAAATCATAAGAGAAAGATTCGATCTCATTGTTTGCGTGTATGTGGTGAATGGTTTAGCACTCCGTCTCTTTGTTCATCTACATTGGATGCACAGTTTTTGAGGAAGACAAGATTTTTTCCACTCACTTCACATGGAATGGGTATGTTCATGGTTTTGTGTTGGAAATGGTTTTAGGAATTTTCAGCCATGGAGATTCTTGAAGAAGAAAGAAGCATGACACTCGACGAAGTTGAAGCATCTAAGGAGCCACAGGAGACTTTGTGTCGCTTTCGGCGTGGCCCAAAGAAGAAGGCTTTGCAAACCTTTATGAAGTTCAAGTACCGCACGACCCACACATCAGAGTGGGCCGGCGACGAGTCCCTTCCAGGATTCCGGATGCTATTGGCGATCTTCCTCGACGCCATACAGTACCTCACTTTGAAAAGGAGGGGATGTCACGTGACACATCCAACCCTATGTGTCTGTGAACAAGCTACAGCATGATCAGGGTTCAGTCAGTCCAATCAGTCTAGATTAGAAGTGATCTGGCACTTTGTGAGTCTGTTCGTAGACCGTGCATGCCCAGTCACTTAGCATAGATGCATATCCTCTGGTTGCACACAGCATGATCATCAGTATTCCCACCAGAATCCATTAGATTCCATCAGGGGAATTTTCCAGTGCATTTAGCCTATTTTACCTATTTTTGACATTTTTCACTTATTATTTTAAGTGACTTTTGTTGGAAAGTAGGTAGGGCAATTTTGCTAAGTTTGTATATAAGCAAACTAGAGCTAGCACTATTTGGCAGAAGAGGCAGCAGGAGCTTGCCGCTCAATAGGCATCTTCTCAGCAAGAACCCCTCAAGCACCATCAACCTTGGCGTTTTCCCTCTCCCATCAGCTAGCGTTTTTGGTCTCCATCCTCACCTTCCTCAAGCCTTGGCGATTTCAGCCTTGCAGTCCTCGCAAGAAGTCCTAGACCCCTAGCTTTTTACTAACGCTACAAGCAACCCAGTGTTTTCCATTTTCAGCCCTTCTTGGCAGCAGATGGTCAGCGTTTTCAGCATGCATGACAGCAGCAGATTCAGCCCTAGATGATTGTAGAAGTACCCCATTTTCAGCCCTCAAAAACGCAGCCAAAACAGTCATTTTCAGCCACCCAAAATAGCCCCCAAGATTTGCAGATTTCAGCAGATAGAAGACCACAGATTTCAGCCCTAGAGCCGTCGTCGTCACCGGCATAGTCCCAGGTTGCATCAGTCCATTGCATCGTCATTGTACCACTTTGTGCAATCATAAGTAGACCACTCTCGCCGACGAGAGTGGGCCTTCGGAGGAGGGTTTTACGTCTCTGGTGTCGTATCTCTCTTCTCTCTCTATCTCTCAGTCTTATACACTTGCACGCACAGTGTCCATTCACTTTGTTTGTGATCATAGCACTTTCCGTTAAGACGGAAGGCTCTCCCTTCCATAAGAACAAAAGGAACCTTGAGCACAGTTCAGAGCACTCATCTTGAGCAAAGCGCAAACAATCATTCCGCTGCACCTAACACTGGGTCAAACAATATGACAAAACGCTGCCCCGACACCTGACCATAACATTTAAGGAGAGAATCATCAATGGGAGGGTCAAGAGAAACTTGGGGCACACTCGTGTTATCAGTAATTGCATTGACAGAGGAAGTGGGTTCTGTGGATTCTTTAGATTCATTTGATTCAAGCTTAGGACATGTTCTTTTTATGTGACCCTTAATGTGACAATGAAAACAACGACCTTCCTTAGAATAAGTGCTTTGCTCTTCCGACATGATGTATCCTCCTACAATTCCTTGTGCTACCTTTTCATATGGAGTAAGCTTAGGTTTAGCAATTGTGTTAGCCTTACCCTCAGGTTCATTGGAAGAATTCTTTTTTGAGAGACTATTGGAAGATTGGTTAGAAGAGTTACCATTCTTACCATTCTTACCGTTCTTACCGTTCTGAGGGTTCTGAGAAGTCTGCAAGGTACTTGTGGAAGTCTTCTTCTCCTTAGGCTTTTCCTTGTTGTGCTTCATCTCCTGTGCGAGAGCAATCGCTACCGCCTTGTTGAGATCGATTGGATCGAGCACCTCAACATCGTACTTGATATACTCGTCCAATCCATAAAGGAATGCCTCTTTGCGTTCATCATCCGACTTGCGTAATTTGGTACCTAGCTGCAAAACACGATTAGAAAAAGACATAACCGGCATACCATTTTGCTTGAGAGCGCGCCAATCATCCTTCAATCGTGCAAGGTACTGAGATGGCATAAACCGCGCCTTGAGCTTGTCTTGGAAATCAGCCCAATTGAAGGAAAGGGGCGTGAGTTCGTCGGCTTCCTCTAGGTGCGCGGCTAACTGTGCCTCTTGCCAAGCGTGGTACCAATTGATGGCATCACGGGCAAGGTACATAGCTGCCGTCAAAACCTTGCTATTCCCTGTCTTCTTAGTTGCCGCAAAATAAGCATTAAATTGATGCAACCAAGAATGAATAACCGTAGCATCCATCTTACCATCATACTTACTGAAAGTCAACTTCTTCGTGACTGGATTGTTGGAATCCGCATCGTGGCTTGCGTCACTTGAGGAACTCCCACTATCTTTGGCTGGTTCGGACTTAGAGGCAAGTACTCGTTGAACCAATTCTTGAGTACGTAGTTCTCTTTGAGCCTCACGCTCGGCCTCCCCGACCGCGCGTCTTGCTGCCGCTTCCTCCTTTCTTTGTTCTTTTCTTTCTTTTCGTTCGTCGCGTTCGCGTTCCAAGGCAATGTGAGTCTCTTCTTGTTTGGCCATCATGTCCATCATCTGCTTGACCATTGCCTCCATAGGGTTTGGTACACTTTGTGGCGTAGATGGCGAAGGGGGAGGGTCGGAAAAATCTCTTGGTGGAGAAAATTCTTCCTCGCCTCTCTCATGCTTATCACTTGTATACGAAGTATCCATTCCGCTTCGGGTGACGACCATGCACTATGATCTTTGGTTCTTAAGTTCACGAGGAACTTGGGTTCTTGAGGGTCTTGAGGTTCTTGAGGGTCTTGAGGTTCTTGAGGTTTTCTTTGGCTTGCAAACCGTGTTTGAGAAGGATCTTCTCTTCACCCGAGTTCTACTCCTTTCCGAGGGCGCACCCCTTGGCGGCCTTGTGCTCACACCAAGGTTGCTTTTTCCCACCTCACATCAATTGGCCGGCCACTAAGTGCACGGTCCGCTCTCAATGAGTGAAAAGAGGCACAAGGGGAGGCTGGACAAGCCCTTCTTTCTTGGGGTTCCTGTCACTCTTCAAAAACACAATCAGGAATCGACACGCCCAAGCGAACTTGGGTTCGTGTGACCTCAACAAGCAAAAAAATTATGTGGTTCCTGTGGTTCTTTCCTTGAGTGATACAGAACATTGCCAAAGCTCTGATACCAATGTTAGGTGCAACGGAATGAATGTTTGCGCTTTGCTTAAGATGAGTGCTCCGAACTGTGCTCAAGGTTCCTTTTGTTCTTATGGAAGGTAGAGCCTTCCGTTCTTAATGAGAGAATGCTATGATCACAAACAAAGTGAATGGACACTGTGCATGCAAGTGTATGAGACTGAGAGATAGAGAGAAGAGAATACGACACCAGAGATGTTGTCAAACCCTCCTCCGAAGGCCCTACTCTCGTCGACGAGAGTGGTCTACTTATGATTGCACAAACTGGTACAAACTGAATGCATGTGACTGATGCAAGTCTAGGCTATGTCGGCGATGATGACGGTGACCGACCTAAGGACTGAAATCTGCAATCTTTTATCTGTTGTCCAAAAACGCTATGGACTGAAATCTGCTGCAAGTCCAAAAACGCTGATTTTGGGGCTGTTTTCTGATGATCTTTGTTGCTGAAAATCTGCAGGTTTTAGGGCTGAAAACTGAGGTTCTTAAAGGCTGAAACTGCTGGTCCTTCAGGGCTGAATCTGCTACTCTGTTAGGGCTGAATTTGCAGGTTTTGCATGGCTGAAAAACGCTGCATGTTGAGGTTGTACCTATTGAAAACGCTAGACCAAAGCTGGATGGCGATCTGGCTTTTACTAATGCTAGGGCTGAGAGGATCTGCTGGCGATGAGGGAGATGGAAAACGCTAGGCTAAAGTGAAGAGGAAACGCTAGCATGGGGGGATCTCTGCTTGGAGGGAAAATCGCCGCCAAGGGTTCTTGCTTGAGAAGTTGCCTGTTGAGCTTGGGCTCCTGCTGCCTCTTCTTCCATTTAGTGCTAGTCTAGGTTTGCTTATATACAAACTTACTCAATTTGCCCTACCTACTTTCCAACAAAAGTCACTTAAAAATAATAAGTGAAAAATGTCAAAAATAGGTAAAATAGGCTAAATGCACTGGAAAATTCCCTTGAAGGATTCTGATGGGAATGCTTATGATCATACTGTGTGCAACCAGAGGATATGCATCTATACTAAGTGACTGGGCATGCATGGTCTACGAATAGACTCACAAAAGTGCTAGATCACTGCTAAATCTAGACTGATTGGACTGCTTGAACCGTTGTCGTGTTGTAGCTTGTCCACGGACACATAGGGTTGGATGTGTCACGTGACATCTACGCACGCAAGAATTGGTTCGACAGGTTCTCGCCTCGAAGTCCGAGCC
The DNA here is from genome assembly GCF_014529385.1 of Adiantum capillus-veneris. Classification (NCBI taxonomy): domain Eukaryota; kingdom Viridiplantae; phylum Streptophyta; class Polypodiopsida; order Polypodiales; family Pteridaceae; genus Adiantum; species Adiantum capillus-veneris. Next base: position 82,579,356 of record NC_140953.1, on the reverse strand, counting down.
AACCAAAGATGTTTGTAGTTCATCAAGTGGCGCAAGCCGAGATTCGGACGCCAACAACCCAGTCAGAGAGAAGATCCACAGTAAGTATGATGGTAAGATGATGCTACGGTCATTCATTCTTGGTTGCATCAATTCAATGCTTATTTTGCGATAACTAAGAAGACAGGAAATAGCAAGGTTTTGATGGCAGCTATATACCTTGCCGGTGATGCCATCAATTGGTACCACGCATGGCAAGAGGCACAGTTAGCCGCGCACCTAGAGGAAGCTGACGAATTCACGCCTCTTTCCTTCAATTGGGCCGATTTCCAAGACAAGCTCAAGGCGCGGTTTATGCCACCTCAGTATCTCGCACGATTGAAGGACGATTGGTGCGGTTTGAAGCAAAATGGTATGCCAGTTATGTCTTTCTCTTATCGTGTTTTACAGCTCGGCACTCAATTACGCAAATCGGATGCGGAGCGCAAGGAGGCATTCCTTTATGGATTGGACGAGTATATCAAGTATGATGTCTAGGTGCTTGATCCAATCGATCTCAACAAGGCGGTAGCGATTGCTCTCGCACAGGAGATGAAGCACAACAAGGGAAAGCCCAAGGAAAACAAGACTTCCACAAGTACCTCTCAGACTTCTCAGAACGGTAAGAATGGTAAGAACGGTAACTTTTCTAACCAATCTTTCAATAGTCTCTTAGAAAAGAACTCTTCCAATGAACCTAAAAGTAAAGAACACAATTGCTAAACCTAAGCTCACTTCAGATGAAAAGGTAGCACAAGGAATTTTAGGAGGATACATCACGTCGGAAGAGCAAAGCACTTATTTTAAGGAAGGTCATTGTTTTCATTGTCACATTAAGGGTCACATAAAAAGAACATGTCCTAAGCTTGACTCTAATGAAATTAAAGAATCCACAGAATCCACTTCCTCTGTCAATGCAGTAAACGACAACACGAGTGTGTCCCAAGTTTCTCATGACCCTCCCATTGATGAGTCTCTCATCAAATGTTATGGTCATATGACGGGGCAGCGTATTCTTTGACCCAGGCAGTATGCATGATGTGATCAGTCCCTCTCTTGTTGAGAGAGTCAGCCTAGAGGTTAGCCAGAAATCTCCTCTCGAGGTCTCTGGCTTTGCCCTCGGTATGGATTCTCTCATCACGAAAGAGTGTCTTGATGTGTTGTTTACTGTTCAACAAGCTGCTTTCTGTAGAAAATTTTTAGTCTCTCCTCTCTCAGGATGTGATATGATTTTGGGCATTCAATGGTTTCGTGAGCATAACCCTCTCATTGATTGGGCGGAAAATACGTTCACTTTCAATGCCAAAAGTGACTCTCCCATTGTCATTCGTGGAGAGCAAGTTGTTCATTCTCCATCTCTCATTTCTAATGTGCAGGCAAAGAATGAAAGCATTCAGGAGAAGGAGACTCTCTCAATCTCTTCTTCTCCAAAGCATGATACACAGGATTTGCATGATGAATTGAATGATAATGATACGCATGATGATTTGAATGACAATGACAAGCATGATGATTTGCAAGATGTGATTTCTCACACGCATGATGATTTGCATGAAGATGATGTGATTGTTCACAAGGATGATGTCACGTGACACATCTAACCCTATGTGTCCGTGGACAAGCTAAAGCATGATCAGGGGAAGGAGAAGCTAAAGCCAAAAGTGACTCTAATGTGCAGGCGAAGAATGAAAGCATTCAGGAGAAGGAGACTCTCTCAGTCTCTTTTTCTCGAAAGCATGACACACAGGATTTGCATGATGAATTGCATGATAATGATGAGCATGATGATTTGAATGATAAAGATGAGCGTGATGATGACAATGACAAGCATGATCAAGATGTGATTTCTCACAAGCATGATGATTTGCATGAAGATGCTGTCATTGTTCACAAGGATGATGTGTTGGTGGATACTTTCTCTAGTGAAGCTAACCTCATTGCAGAGACGATCAATCACGAAGAACCGATCTTGGCTCTTGACTCAAGGTCCAAAGAAGCCCCACATGACAATTCGATCATTCAGGAAGAATCGATCTTGGCTCTCGAGCCTAGGTCCAACGAACCCTTATAGGAAGTATTATGTGTTTGAATGATTAGTCAACAGACATTGTTCCAGTGTTTTATTCGTGATCGTTTCTTGTATTTTAGTCAGCGTCTTTATGTGATCCCTTTTCCTAGGCATGACATATTGTTCGTTGAGCACGTTTCCCTCATGAATGAGCACGACTGTATGCGGATTGTTCATGAAAAGCTGAAAATTATGCATTCAAGGAAGTCACTTCCCATGTCTCTTTCTTGGCATGACACATTTGTAGAAAGAGCACATGAAAGTATGAGCACCAAGCATCGGCATTTCTGTTGTGAATTGCCACAGTTGATTGATTTAGATCAGAAAGTCAAGATTCGACCCCATTGTTTGCGTGTGTTTGATAAACGGTTTGGCACTCAGTCACTTTGTTCATCTGCATTGCATGCACAGCTTTTTTGAAAGATTAGAATTTTTTCAGTCACTTTACATGGAATAATTATATTCATGTTTTTGTATTGGAAGTGGTTTCATGAATTTTCAGCCTCGGAGATTCTTGAAGAAGGTAGACGCACGACTCTAGACGAAGTGGAAGCATTGAAGATGACTTTGTCGCTTTCGGTGCGGCCCAAAGAAGCAAGCATTGCAGACCTTTATGAAGTTCAAGTACCGCAAGACCCACACATCAGAGTGGGCCCGCGAAGAATCCCTTCCAGGATTCCGCATGCTATTGGTGATCTCCCTCGATGCCATACAGTTCGGTACCAGTACCTCACTTTGAAAAGGAGGGGATGTCACGTGACACATCCAACTCTATGTGTCCGTGGACAAGCTACAGCATGATTAGGGTTTAGTTCAGTCCAGTCAGTATAGATTAGAAGTGATCTGACACTTTTGTAAGTCTATTCGTAGACCGTGCATGCCAGTCACTTAGTGTAGATGAATACCCTCTGGTTGCACACAGCATTATCATAAGCATTTCCATCAGAATCCATCAGAATCCTTCAAGGGAATTTTCCAGTCCATTTAGCCTATTTTACCTATTTTTGATATTTTTCACTTATTATTTTTAAGTGACTTTTGTTGGAAAGTAGGTAGGGCAATGTCATGTGACACATCCCAACCCTATGTGTCGGTGAACAAGCTACACCATAGCAGGGTTTCCGTCAAGTCCAGTCAGTTTTAGATTAGAAGTGATCTGACACTTTTGTGAGTCTATTCGTAGACCGTGCATGCCAGTCACTCAGTGTAGATGCATATCCTCTGGTTGCACACTGCATAAGCATAAGCATTTCCATCAGATTCTATCAGAGTCAGTTTAGGGATTTTTCAAGTGACTTTATCCCATTTTTCCCTATTTTTGATATTTTTCACTTGTTTATTGAGTGACTTTTGTTGGGTACTCAGTAGGGCAATCCCAAGAAGCTTCTAACTTCATGGACATTCCTCAAATCGGGCCAATCACGGATAGTCTCTATCTTGGCCGGGTCCATTTGCACTCCTGCTGCTGTTGACACAATGTGTCCCAAAAAGTGTATCTCTGGTAGGAAAAATTCACTTTTCTTTGAATTAATGACTAACGTGTGATCTCGTAATGCGTGAAAGACTTGAAGCAGATGATCTCTGTGTTCTGCCTCATTCTTGGAGAAAACAATGATGTCGTCAAAGAAAGTGCCAACAAATAGCCTGTACTCTCGAAAAATCTTGTCCATCATCCGGTTAAATGTGGTAGGAGCATTGGAAGCTGTCTTATAGACATCTCTCGGCGCTAGCCTGATCTGATGATATCCACTCTTCAAGTCAATCCTGCTAAAGCACGAGGATCCCTGTAACGTGTCGAGTATATCATCGATCCTAGGAATCGGAAATCTGTTCTTGATGGTGATTTCGGTGAGAGTGCTATAATCGATGGACATTTTCCAAGATCCGTCTTTCTTCAAAACCAACAACACTGGAGAGCAATACGGTGAAGTACTAGGCTGAACAAGACCCTTTTCCAAGAGGTCTTTCACTGGGTTCATAATCTTTTCATTCTGTACTCGGCTCACATGGTAAGGTGGCTGATTCGGTGACGTGCTTCTAGGTATTAGATCAATGGTATGATCTTCAGGCGCTCTGAAAAGCAATCGGCACGAGTGTGGAGAAAAATCATGGCGTTCTTTTGATAAGGTCAAGACATATTCAATCTTTATCCATCGTTCAGTTCTCTTCCAAAAGAATGAGTAAGAAACTTAAGTTCATCAAGTACAATCTCTAAGCCCTTCATTTATCAAAGTCGCTGCAATACGGTGAAGTACTAGGCTGGACAAGACCCTTTTCCAAGAGGTCTTTCACTGGGTTCATAATCTTTTCATTCTGTACTCGGCTCACATGGTAAGGTGGCCGATTTGGTGACGTGCTTCCAGGTATTAGATCAATGGTATGATCTTCAGGCCCTCTGAAAAGCAATGGGCATGAGTGTGGAGAAAAATCATGGCGTTCTTTTGATAAGGTCAAAACATATTTAATCTTTATCCATCGTTCAGTTCTCTCCCAAAAGAATGAGTAAGAAATTGAAGTTCATCAAGTACAATCTCTAAGCCCTTCATTTATCAAAGTCGCTTTCTCGGCCTCGTAGTAACCACGGCATAGTTCTTGTGCCCTGAACACCCTTGTCATTGCAAACGAAGTTTGCCAATGCTCGGTGTAATGGCAACATCCCATCCGGGTGCCAGTCGAACTACCTCCGCCTGTGGCGTCAGTCTGTCGGGCGTAATTCCAAATCGAGCCGCCAATTCCAAGTGAAAAGAAGTTAGCCTTGGATCCTTCAAAAGAGCTTCCCGATCCTTCACTTTGCCCCAAAAGCAGCAAAGTTCGTACTTTCATTCATTAGATTCGGTGCAGGTCCCACGCCATGTGGTACCAGTTCTGCTTTTCTATCTGCCTTTTCTGCCACGTTCCTCAGCTGCTCTCGAACTCTCAGGCCTGTCGTTGTCTTTATCATTCTGTTCTTTCTGTGCCTTTTTAGGGCACTTCGCGGAGATATGTCCATGTTCCCCGCATCCAAAGCACTTCCCCTCTCTGATGAAGCGAGCTCTCTCCTCGGGAGTAAGCTTGGGTCATGCATCCTTTTTCTCTGGGTTGCTCTTTTTCTTTCTACTTTCATTCCCAGAAGTCTGTTCGGCTCGTTGTGTCATGGCCTTATTTGTGGGGTAGGTCAAACTGCTAGAGTGAATGGCAAAGCCCCGCTTCGCATGACTCATCAACTCCTAAATAGAAGTTGACTTCTATTCCAAGCAGTGATCTCGGATCTCTGTAGGTAGACCCAAGGTAAACCGCTCAATCTGTTCTCTGAACGAGATCTTCTTGAAGGAAAAGGCGGGTAGAAAAGAGCTCCAGAATCTTTCACAATAAGCATTGATTGTATCTTTCTTGGTCATCCGAAGATGGTTCCAAGCAGCTCGTATATCTCGTTTATATTCTTGCGTCAACCAAGAAGAAATAAAAAGCTTCTTAAATTTCAGCCATTTAACTGGCGTAGTCTTTTTTAAAAGAAGCGTGGACCACCAAGTTTGAGCATTCCTCTTAAAGTAAGAGGCAGCTCTCCGAATCTAGGAGTGCTCTGAATAGTGTCCTCTCGCGAAAGCGATGTCAAATTGCTGTATAAAAGACAAAGCCTTCGAAGCATTTGAGTATCCTGAAAAAGTATCAAACTTGATCGAGTGGCCACCTGCCTTGAAACTCTCGGACTTTCTTGCTTTTATCTTCGAGAAAGTCATACTGGTTAGCTTTGTAAAAAAATTCTTCTTGTTCGTATAAAAGTTTCCGTCATCGGAATCTGAGCTGTCTGTAGACGAGTTCTCAGTAGAACTGTCAGTCTCTGGGCGAGATGTAGCCTTCTTTGCCTTTTTCTTGCCCTTTCCGAAGCTTTGTTTCTTGCTTCGCTTTTTACCTTTTCTGTCTTCTTCGCTCGAATCTGAAGAGCTAGAAGAACTGTCAGAAGAAGAAGAAGAAGAAGAACTGGGTACTCCTTCAAATCGAACACGTTTCTTCTGTTTCTTTGCCTTGTCGAATGTCGACCGACGACCCAAATATCCCGGGAAGTCAGTGCCTTTCTTCTGCTTTTTGCCGTGCTTTTTGTCTTTCTTTTGCACGTCGAAAAGCTGAGCAATCCGTGCATCAACCACGTTCTCCAGTTCCTTCTCCGTATATTTCTTGGAGGCAGAAGGTTTCTTGAGAGCGGGTTTCGGGAGTGGTGCTGTGGTTCTTTGCCACTCCATCTGTACCTTTTCCAAAGAGGTCTGGTTCATATATTTTGCCATCTTCGGGTCCTTGGCAAAATTGAGCATCATCTTTGTTGCATCGCCAATCAATTGACGACGCTCCATCTCTTGTTGCTCCGCTTGAGTAGGTATAGGCGGGCCATACTCCGTGCCGGAATCTTCGTTGTGATCCCAGCCCGCATCTCTAGATGCAGAGGGAGTTGACTGATCCTTGCATGAAGCCATAGGTGCCGCGGAAAAAAAATTGGGGATCCGGATTTCCCGTAGAAGAGAAATCGGCCGTGCTCTATTACCACTGTAACAGACTTGGACACTCCAAGTCAAGAGTCAACCGTGACAGCACCAAATAACCACTTCAAAACAATTCACAGATCACAATAGATTTGCACTGGCCCGACGGAGTTCCGTGCCTAGAGATATTGGCCCCAAAGACTGGCGCCCCTTTCGGTATTTCTTTTTATATTAATCAGATCAAAGTACAAAAGAGTGGCTAGGGTTTCACTCTCAGACTCTGTGTCCAGATGCTCTGAGAAGTGAAGCCCTCACCACTTATATAAAGATACAAGGGATGCCCAAAAGCAGAGCCCCAAAAGCTTTTAAAATAAAAAGCATCAGTTCTCTCTCTCTCTCTCTCTTAGAGAGTCTTTTCTCGTTTTTTTTAAAAAAAAAAGCAAAATTCGCGTCGCTCATCATTTTATAATTTTTTTTTTCCAGCCTCTGCGATTTTCAAAAATTAGGGTTTTTGGCAGAAATTAGGGTTTGCAGGAATTTTAGGGTTTCTGGCAGAAATTAGGGTTTTTGTTGTCCGCCACGTCATCACTTTGTCACACGGAACTCCGCCGGGCCAGTGCAAATCTATTGTGATCTGTGAATTGTTTTGAAGTGGTTATTTGGTGTTGTCGCGATTGATTCTTGACCTGGAGTGTCCAAGTCTGTTATAGTGGTATCAGAGCACGTCTTCTACGGGAAATCCGATCCCCGAATTTTTTTCCGCGGCACCTATGGCTTCAGGCAATGATCAGTCGACTCCCTCTGTATCTGGAGATGAGGGAAGGGATCACAACGAAGATTCCGGCACGGAGTATGGCTCGCCTAGGCCTACTCTAGCGGAGCAGCAAGAGATGGAGCGTCGAAAATTGATTGATGATGCAACAAAGATGATGCTCAATTTTGCCAAGGACCCGTAGATGGCAAAATATATGAACCAGACCTCTTTGGAAGAGGTACAGACGGAGTGACAGAGAACCACAACACCACTCCCGAAACCCGCTCTCAAGAAACCTTCTGCCTCCAAGAAATATACGGAGAAGGAACTGGAGAACGTGGTCGATGCACGGATTGCTCAGCTTTTCGACGTGCAAAAGAAAGACAAAAAGCACGGCAAAAAGCAGAAGAAAGGCACTGACTTCTCGGGATATTTGGGTCGTCGGTCGACATTCGACAAGCCAAAGAAACTGAAGAAGCGCGTCAAGTTTGAAGGCCTACCCAGTTCTTCTTCTTCTTCTTCTTCTGACAGTTCTTCTAGCTCTTCAGACTCGAGCAAAGAAGACAGGAAAAGCAAAAAGCGAAGCAAGAAACAACGCTTCGGAAAGGGCAAGAAAAAGGCAAGGAAGTCTAAGTCTCGCCCGGTGAGTGACACCTCTACAGAGGACTCGTCTACGGACAGTTCAGACTCTGACAACGGGAACTTTTATGCGAACAAGAAGAATCTTTACAAAGCCAACCAGTATGACTTTCTCGAAGATAAAAGCAAGAAAGTTCGAGAGTTTAAGGAAGGTGGCCAAGCACTTAAGTTTGATACTTTTTCGGGATACTCCGATGCTTCGAAGGCTTTGTCTTTTATACAGCAGTTTGACATCACTTTTGCGAGAGGACGCTATTCAGAGCACTCCAAGATTCGGAGAGCTGCCTCTTATTTTAAGGGGAATGCTTGCACTCGGTGGTCCACGCTTCTATTAAGCAAGACTGTGCCAGTTACATGGCTGAAATTCAAGAGGCTTTTTATTTCTTCTTGGTTGACTCAAGAGATTGAGCGAGATATACGAGTTGCTTGGAACCATCTCCGGATGACCAAGAGCGATACAATGAATTCTTACTGTGAAAGATTCTGGAACTCTTTTCTAACTGCCTCTTCATTCAAGAAGATCTCGTTCAGAGAACAGATTGAGCGGTTTACATTGGGTCTACCTACAGAGATCCGAAACCACTGCTTGGAACAGAAGTCAGCTTCTATTCAGGAGTTGATGAGTCATGCGAAGCGGGGCTTTGCAATTCACTCTGGCAGTCTGACCTACCCCACAGATGAGGTCACGACACAACGAACCGGACAGACTTCTGGGAATGAAAGTAGAAAAATAAAGAGCAACCCAGAGAAAAAGGATGCACAACCCAGACTTACTCCTCAAGAGTGGACTCGCTACATCAGGGAGGGGAAGTGCTTTGGATGCGGGGAAACTGGACATATCTCCGCGAAGTGCCCTAAAAAGGCAAAGAAAGAACAAAGTGACAAGGACGACGAAAGGCCTGAGAGTTCGAGAGCAGCTGAGGACCGTGTACGAAAAGGCAAGATGAAAACAAGACTGGTTCCAGATTGTGTGGGTACTGATCCCGACACCATGGATGAGAGTACAGAACTTTGCCGAGCTTGGGACAAAGTAAAAGATCAATAGGCCCTGATTTTCTTTGATGGAGGAGCCAAAGCCAACTTCATTTCACCGGAATTGGCGGCGCGGCTCGAGATTACTCCCGATCGGATGGGACCACTTACAGAGGCAGTTCTAGCGGCACCCGGCAGGGACGTAGCCATTACACCTGTCATTGGCAAACTTCGGTTGCATTGTCAGGGGTATTTGGGGCATGAGGACTTCTTCATAATGCCTTTGGAGGGTTGTGATGTTCTCTTAGGGATTCCCTGGTACCACAAGAACAACGCCGTGGTCGATTATCGGGCGAGAAAAGCAACTTTGACTTCTGAAAAGGGCAGAACAATTGTACTTGATATTAAACTGAAGGGCGAGTCTATCCCTATTGTATCGGCTTCGGCCATTTCAAAATTAATGAAATCCAGTCTGTTTGTTTACTCGATCTTTATGAAAGAGTTGAGTGATGATGATAGGACAAATATGTCTAAACTTAATAAAGAACGCCAAGATTTTCTACACTCACGCCGATTGCTTCTCAGAAGGCCTGCCAGGAGAGTTACCACCTGCTCGTCCTGAAGATCATACCATTGATCTGATACTTGGTAGTACACCACCGAACCTGCCACCCTATCGTGTGAGCCGAGCACAGAATGAAGAGATTATGAACCAAGTGAAAGACCTCTTGGAAAAGGGTCTTGTCCAGCCTAGTACTTCACCGTATTGCTCTCAAGTGTTTTTGGTTTTGAAGAAAGACGGATCTTGGAGAATGTGCATTGATTATAGAGCTCTCAACAAAATCACCATCCAGAACCGATTTCCGATTCCTAGGATCGATGATATACTCGACAGGTTACAGGGATCCTCGTGCTTTAGCAGGATTGACTTGAAGAGTGGATATCATCAGATCAGGATAGTGCCGGGAGACGTCTACAAGACAACTTTTCGGACGACTTTTGGGTTATTTGAGTTTTTGGTGATGCCTTTTGGCTTAACCAATGCTCCTGCGACATTTAACGGGATGATGGATAGGATTTTTTGAGAGTACAGGCTATTTGTTGGTACTTTCTTTGACGACATCATTGTTTTCTCCAAGAATGAGGCAGAACACACAGATCATCTGCTTCAGGTCTTTCAGGCATTACGAGATCACAAGTTAGTGATTAATGCAAAGAAAAGTAAATTTTTCCTACCAGAGATACACTTTTTGGGACACATTGTGTCAACAGCTGGAGTGCAAATGGATCCGGCCAAGATAGAGACTATCCGTGATTGGCCCGACTTGAAGAATGTCCATGAAGTTAGAAGCTTCTTGGGACTATGTTTGTACTACAGGCGGTTCATACGAAAGTTTGCAGAGGTTGCTTCCCCTTTGTATACCTTGACACAGAAAGGAGTACCTTTTTCGTGGGGACCCACAGAGGTGACCGCCTTTCGGACATTGAAAGAGAAATTGACTACGGGACCTATTTTGACTTTGCCGGACTTGCAGAAGTCATTTGAAGTATATTGTGATGCTTGTGGTCGTAGTCTGGGTACGGTCTTGATGCAAGAAGGCCATGTCATAGCTTACGAGAGCCGTTTGTTCTCTAGGCCGGAGATGACAACACAGATTTATGAGAGAGAGCTTTTGGCGGGTATCCATGCTCTTACTCAGTGGCGGCATTACCTTCTCGGAGCGGATTTTACTGTCTTTACAGACCATCAGAGTTTGCGCTACTTCTTGTCACAGAAGCAGCTTTCGGAAAAGCAGAAGCGGTGGGTGAACATCTTGTCACAGTTCCACTTCCAGATTGTCCATGTGCATGGACAGAAGAATGTGGTGGCAGATGCTTTGTCTCGGAAACCGTTGGTTCTGGCTATTTCCGCGATACATCATAGGAGCTTCGAGGATATCGTCGATCAGTATGCCACAGATACAGATTTTGCAGATATTTTCACACGGATACGGGATGGGGAGACAGTAGCTGGATACTCCCTTCGGAAAGGCTACTTGATGAAAAAGACTATGTTGTGCGTTACATAGCCGTTGAGGGAAAAGGTTATGACTGAATGCCACTGTCCACCTTTTACGGGTCACCGCGGCATTGCTACCACCATGAAAGGGGTAGAGAGATACTTCTATTGGCCGTGACTCAAAAAGGATGTGGAAGAGTTGTGCGCAGTATGCCAGAAGGTCAAGTTTGACAGGTATAAGGCACAGGGATTGTTACACCCTTTACCCATACCCACCGCCCGTGGGAAAGTATTGAAACGGATTTCATTTTTTGATCTCCTGATTGCACAGAATGATCACAATGATTTTCTGATTACATGGCACGTCTGAGACGATTGTCTCCGACAGAGACCCCAGATTTATGAGTTTGTTTTGGAAGGCAATATTGGTACGCGGTTGCAGTTTTCGTCATCGTTCCACTTGCAGACTGACGGGCAATCTGAGATTGCCAATTGAGTGGTTTTAGATTTATTGAAGTCTTGTATCTCGGATTAGAAGACTCAATGGGAAAAGAACTTACCTTTGGTAGAATTTGCCTACAATAACACGATACACTCTTCGACGGGGAAGACGCCATGTGAGATTGTTGAAAGTGCTACGAAGGTTCCATCGTTCCTGAGCACGAAAGATTAGATATTGGAAGTTCGCGAGATTTGGACACGGCTTTTGCCAAGGTTCGCGAGACTTTGCAGGAGTCTCAAGAACGACAGAAAAAGGCAGCGGATCGCCATCGTCGCGACTTGAAATTGAATGAGGATGATTGGGTGCTCTTACGTTTTCAGAAGACATGCCTACGAAAGAAAAAGGGAAAGGAGAGGCTTTTTCCAAAGCTTAGTATGCGATACTACGGACCTTTCCAGACCACTGACAAGATAAATGATGTCTCCTTCCGATTGAAACTGCCAGATACTTGGAGGATTCACAATGCATTGCATGTGAATCTCTTGAAACCTATTAAGGGTGATGTGCCTGATGATAGGGAGCCTGATGAGCAACCCGAAGTGGAAGAAAAGGAGGAGATCCTTGTTCCTGAACAGATTTTGGCACATAACGATACGAAGAAAGGTAAAGTCCGAAGGCGGTTCTTGGTTAAGTTCAAGAACTTTCCTGCATTTGATGCGAAGTGGACGGAGGAGGAGGACCTAGCAGATACTCCTCAGATTGAAACTTTACGTCGATGCTTTTGGTTTAGCATAGTCTACTCCAAATGAAACCCAGAATTCAGCTTGGTCGGAGATCTGGTGCAGTGGGATGCACAAGAGGGGACTCCACTCCTTTGTCAACAGATGCCTTGATTTAGATACTAGAGTCACTGATGTCTCTTTGAGCTTTAGGGATACTGAGAGCTGACAGTATTTTGCTGTATGACTTTATGAAATGGAATTCTTGATAATGATACTGATTTGTTCTCGACTTCTTGTGAGTGCAGGAACTGACAGACGAAATGACTGCAGCATTTTGGTCTACTTGATCTCGAATAGACATGGTTGCAATAGGGGTTAGTCAATCGGACATCGATGAGGTCCCAATTGGACCTAGATGTGATTGCTAGCTACATTGCCGATAAATCATGGTCTAAGATCCTAATGAATGTTGAATGTCATGTGATGTCTGGGGATGTCGTGTGATTTGACTGTCGATTTTGTACATGTGCTAGATGTGTGTTCCTAGTACGTAGGTACTAACAGTCAGTGTCTGCTAAGACGGTTTATGGCTTTTGTCGATTTTGCAGGCGTAGTCGTGGTCGATTACAATGCTTTCAAGAGGGGGGTATGTCACAAAGTGATGACGTGGCGGACATCAGAAACCCACCCTAATTTTCGGAAATCGCGGAGCCTTTAATTTTTTATTTTTATTTTTATTTTTTAATGATGAGCGACGCGAATCTTGCTTTTTCTCCATGCCATGAGAAAGAGAGAACTTGCTTTAAAAAAAAAAAAGAGACTCTAAGAGAGAGAGAGAGAACTGATGCTTTTTATTTTTAAAAGCTTTTGGGGCTCTGGTTTTGGGCATCCCTTGTAACCTTTAAATTAGTGGTGAGGGCCTCACTTCTCGGAGCATCTGGACGCAAAGTCTGAGAGTGAATCCCGACCCACTCTCTTGTACTTTGAACTGATTAATAAGATCTGTGAATTGTTTTGAAGTGGTTATTTGGTGTTGTCGCGATTGATTCTTGACTTGGAGTGTCCAAGTCTGTTACAACAGCAGGCTTCCCCAAGCAACAGGTGTCCCTCCCTCTCTCAGCAAAACTCTCCCCAAGCCATCTTGGTGAGACCCTCCCTTCCTTCAGCCTTCAGCGTTTCCATCATTGCCATAAGGATCCAGCCCCTTGGCGTTTTACCAGATTCAGCCATCCCCAGCCCAACACCATTGCCTGGCGTTTTCCCGCTTCAAAGCCTCCCAAAGCCAGCGTTTTCTGGATCGCTAAACCATCAGCAGGATGCAGCGTTTTTGCCTCAGCTTTTCAGCCATTAAACGCAGCCTTGACTGAAGCAACCTCAGCGTTTTTACCATCAGTCTCAGCCCTTGAAAAACGCAGCAATTCCTCAGTGTTTTCAGCCGGCAGCAGTCCTTCAAAAACGCAGCCTGAACCATTTGATCTCAGCGTTTTATTTCAGCCTAGAAACATCGACAAAACAGGGATTTTTCCAGCCACCAAGATCACCCTAATTCTCAGCCCTTAAGGCCTTGTGGACAGCAGATACAAGAAGACCCAAATCAGCCCTAAAGTCATCACCGTCGTCGTCATCGGCATAGTCCAAATTGCATCAATCCATTGCATTCGCATTGTACACCTTTGTGCAATCAAAGGTAGACCACTCTCGCCGACGAGAGTGGGGCCTTCGGAGGAGGGTTTTACAACCTCTCGGGTGTCGTATCTCTTTTTTCTCCTTCTCTCAGTCTCATTCACTTGCATGCACAATATCCACTCACTTTGTTCGTGATCATAGCACTCTCCATAAAGATGGAAGGCTCTCTCCTTCCCTAAGAACTAAAACGAACCTTGAGAAAGTACAACATTCATTCTGCTGCACCTTACATTGGTATCAGAGCTTTGGAAGTGTTCTGCATTACTCAAGGCAAGAATTTTTTTGCTTGTTGAGGTCGCACGAACCCAAGTTTACTTGGGCGTGGCGATTCCTAATCGTGTTTTGTTGAAGAGTGACCGGAATCCTAAGAAAGAAGGGCTTGTCTAGCCTCCCCTTGTGTCTCTTTTCACTCATTGAGAGCGGACTGTGCACTTAGCAGCCGGCCAATCGACGCGAGGTGGGAAAAAGCAACCTTGGTGTGAGCGCAAGGCCGCCAAGGGGTTGCGCCCGCAGAAAAGGGTAGAACTCGGGTGAAGAGAAGATCCTTCTCCAACGCGATTTGCAAGCGAAAGAAAACCTCAAGAACCTCAAGAACCCAAGACCCTCAAGAATCAAGAACCTCAAGAACCTCAAGACCCCAAGTTCCTAGCGAGCTTAAGACCCCAAGATCATAGTGCATGGTCGTTACCCGAAGCGGAATGGATACTTCGCATACAGGTGATGAGCATGAGAGAGGCGACGAAGACTTGTCCCTACCCGGAGATGATTTCTTCAACCCTCCCCCTTCGCCATCTACGCCACCAAGTGCACCAAATCCTATGGAGGAAATGGTCAAGCAGATGATGGCCATGATGGATAGACAAGAAGCAAATCGCCTTGCTCAGGACCGTGAGCGCCTTGCTCTTGCCGCAAAACAAGAAGAAAATCGACTTGCTTTCGAACGCGAGCGCGATGAACGAGAAGCTCAAAGAGAGATTCGCAATCAAGAGTTTATTTCCCACATGCTAGCCTTGAAGACCGAACCACCCAAAGATCGTGGGAGTTCCTCTAGTGGTGCAAGCCACGATGCGGACTCCAACAACCCAGTCACCGAAAAGTTGACTTTCAGTAAGTATGATGGTAAGATGGATGCTACGGTGATTCATTCTTGGTTACATCAATTTAATACTTATTTTGCGACTACTAAGAAAACAGGAAATAGCAAAGTTTTGACGGCAGCTATGTACCTTGCCGGTGATGCCATCAATTGGTACCATGCATGGCAAGAGGCACAGCTGGCCACGCACCTAGAGGCAGCCGACGATTTCACGCCCCTCTCTTTTTGTTGGGCTGATTTCCAAGACAAGCTCAAGGTGCGGTTTATGCCCCCTCAGTACCTCGCACGATTGAAAGAGGATCGGCGTAATCTCAAGTAACATGGTATGCCAGTCATGTCGTTTTCTAACCGTGTTTTGCAGCTAGGCACTCAATTACGCAAGTCGGATGATGAGCGCAAAGAGGATTTTCTCTTTGGGTTAGATGAATACATCAAGTTTGATGTTGAGGTCTTTGACCCCGCGGATCTCAACAAGGAGGTAGCAATCGCTCTCGCCCAAGAGATGAAGCACAACAAGGGAAGCCTAAGGAGAACAAGTCTTCTCAAGGGACATCTTAGAATTCTCAGAACACACAGAATGGTAAGAACGGTAAGAATGGTAAGAGTGGTAATTCTTCTAGCCCTTCTTCCTCTAATTCCTCGGAAAAGAACTCTAACAATGAATCTAAGGGTAAAGCTAAAGCACCTGCAAAACCTAAGCTAATTCCATATGAAAAAGCTTCACAAGGAATTATAGGAGGATACATCACGGCTGAAGAACAAGTGATTTATGCTAAAGAAGGTAGATGTTTTCAATGTCATGTCAAGGGTCACATTAAGAAGGCCTGTCCTAAGACAGTCCCACCTAAAGAACCAAAGGCACCCACAGCTACCACAAACTCTGTCACAACACAACCTGCATCTTCTCATGACTCTGACACACACATTGATGAATCTCTCATGAAGTGTTATGGTCATGTAAAAGGACAACGTTTTATCATATTGTTTGATCCAGGCAGTATGCATGATGTGATTAGTCCCCCTCTTGTTGAGAGAGCCCGCCTAGAGGTTAGTCAAAAATCTCCTCTCGAGGTTTCTAGCTTCGCTCCTAGTATGGACTCTCTCATCACGAAGGAGTGCCTTGATGTGATGTTTATCGTTCAGCAAGCTTCTTTTCGTAGGAAATTTCTTGTGTCTCCTCTCTTAGGATGTGATATGATTTTAGGCATTAAATGGTTTCGTGAACTGAACCCTCTCATTGATTGGGAGGCTAACACTCTCATTTTACATGCCAAAACAGATTCCCTCCTCATCATTCGTGCTGAAGAGGGCTTGCATTCTTTGCCTCTCATCTCGCATGTGCAGGTAAAGCGTGAATTACGACGAGGAGCATAAGCGGCATTCACCTATGGCTCTAGTTTCCCAGAGCATTTAGGCTCCAGGTAAGTATTCGGAGTTGTTTACGAAATTTAAACATCTCTTTTTGCAGGATGATCTTCCACCTTGTCTCCCACCGGAGCGGTCGGAGGACCATCGCATCGAGCTTATGGAGGGAGCACAGCCTGTCAGTAAGGCTCCCTACCGTTTGAACAAGTCACAGGAGGAAGAGTTAGAGCGACAACTCACGGAGTTGGTGGCTAGAGGATTCATACGTCCTAGTGTAAGTCCTTTTGTTGTCCCTATTTTGTTCGTTCGCAAGAAGGATGGTTCGTCTCGTTTGTGTGTTGATTACAGGGCATTAAACAAGATGACCGTCAAGAACAAGTTTCCGATGCCTCAAGGTCGATCTCAAAAGTGGATACCATTAGGTACGGGTATTCAAAGGCGACATTTTCAAGACCGCCTTTCGCACTGAGCGAGGGCAATGGGAGTATATTGTTATGCCTTTTGGATTGACAGGAGCCGTGGGTACGTTCAATCGTCTCATGGTAGGTCGTTTCGGCGATATGGTAGGTGTATGTGTGTTCATCTTTTTAGATGATATTCTCATTTTTTTTGCATCGTGGGAACAACATGAAAGAGATGTTGAAAGGGTACTAACTCGTTTGGATGAGTGTCAGTTGTACATTGCAGCTAAGAAGTCTGAATTTTTTCTTACTGAACTCACTTATCTGGGTTATATCATTTCTGCAGAAGGCGTCAAACTAGACCCTGTGAAGGTGGAACAGGTTCGTAATTGGGATTTGCCCAAAACTGCATATGCTGTGCGTTCTTTTCGTGGTTTATGTCAAGCATATAATTCGCACATAGAGAATTTTGCACGCATTGCTGCACCTATGACTGATGTTTTGAAAGGGGTAAAGACTCGCCGTCAGTGCGTAAACTTGCCCGAGGCAGCCATTGAGGCTTTCGCAGCTCTCAAGGTTGCGGTGACAGAAGCTCCGTGTCTTATCCTTGCTTCTTGGGATGATCCCTTTGAGGTAGGGACGGATGTGAGCAATGTCGCCACAGGCGCTGTGCTCCAGCAGCATGGTCGTCCTGTAGCTCTCCTTAGCCGGAAGCTCAATAGTGCGAAAAAGAATTATTCAGTTTATGATAAAGAACTTTTGTCTGTCATTCACTCTCTTAAACACTGGAAGCATTTTTTGTATGGTAGAGAGTTTACAGTGCGCACAGATCATCAAGCCCTCAAGTGGCTCCAGTCTATGCCTAATGCACATTGGAGTGATCGCCAAGCGCGGTGGTCACAATTTTTTGAGCAATTTGGCGGTTTGATTGAGTATGTGCCTGGCAAAGCTAACCCTGTTGCAGATGCGTTGAGTCTCAAAGGACAGATTTTGGCTCTTGAGTCAAGAACCACATTTTCTATACAGGGTGAGTCTGTTGACAACATGAAGAATCAGTATGTAGATTCGGAGTTTGGTAAGTATTGGTTGCAGGCTCTTGCTTTCCAAGGGCCCAGCAACTATCTCATTCATGATGGATTGTTATTTTTTCGTCATCGTCTATGTGTGTTGCCCTCTCTCAGGCCAACCATATCGCATGATGCACATGACTCTCTCATGGGTGGGCACAGGGGAATGAACACCACATTGGAAAAGATTGAACGTTTTTTTTATTGGCCTAAAATGCGGAAAGACGTGTTTCGTTATATCACACAGTGTACCATATGTCAAAAAGTAAAAGCTCCTCGGGGTAAGCAGCAAGGCCTCTTGCTTCCGTTGCCTATTTCCGAGGGACCTTTTCAGGATATCTCTATGGATTTTGTGACTAACTTACCACCAAGTCTGCATTCAAGAAACACTCAATGTTTAACGATTGTTGATCGTTTTAGCAAATTCTGCACGTTGATTCCTTGTAAGGCCACAATTACTGCACAAGATGTTGCACGATTGTTCATAAAGCATTGGTACCCCCTCTGTGGTTTGCCTAAGTCTATTGTTTCAGATAGGGATGTTAAGTTTATGTCCAACTTTTGGCGTGCTCTCTTGAAAATTTTGGCACAAAGTTGAATTTTCCATCCGCTTTTCATCCACAGTCAGATGGTCAAACGGAAATTTATAATCAATTGGCTTTTGATGTGTTGAAGTCTTATGTTCATGATCAGCAGTCTCAATGGGAGCTCTATCTCCCATTGGTTCAGGCTATTCTCAATGATTCCTTCTCTTCTGCTATTGGTTGAACTCCGTATGAGGCAGCTTTTGGCCACCGATTCCAGTCACTGTTGACTCGATCGGTCAGTCAAATGCTTGATGCCAATGCTGAGAGTCAGTCATTGGATGAGATTTCTGAGAGTGTGAAGCTTCGGCTAAGCAAGGCTCAGGAATCTTATTCTCGATCAAGGAAGGAGATTGGGTGTATCTTACTAGATTGCAGATTTCAGCCCTAGTGTCGGTCTCGTCCTCACCGTCGTCATCGCCGACATAGCTTAGACTTGCATCAGTCTCATGCATTCCATTTGTACCAGATTGTGCAATTATAAGTAGACCACTCTCGCCGACGAGAGTGGGGCCTTCGGAGGAGGGTTTTACAACGTCGCTGGTGTCGTATCTCTCTTCTCTCTCTATCTCTCAGTCTCATACACTTGCACACACAGTGTCCATTCACTTTGTTTGTGATCATAGCATTCTCTCATTACAACGGAAGTCTCTACCTTCCATAAGAACAAAAGAAACCTTGAGCATAGTCCGGAGCACTCATCTTGAGCAAAGCGCAAATATTCATTGCACTGCACCTAACAGATGATGTGTTAGTTGATACTTTCTCTAGTGAAGCTAATCTCATTGCAGATTCGCTCAATCACGACGAACTGATCTTGGCTCTCGAGCTTAGGTCCAAAGAACCCTTACAAGAAGTACTATGTGTTCGAATGATTCGTTAGCACGCAGTGATCGAGTGTTTCATTCGTGATCGTTTCCTGTATTTTAACCAGCCTCTTTATGTAATTATTTTTCCTAGGCATGACATATTGTACGTTGAGTACGTTTCACTCATGAATGAGCACGGATGTATGCGGATGATTCATGAAAATATGAAATGTTTGCAGTCAAGGAATTCACATTCCATGTCTCTTCCTTGGCACGACACAATCGTAGAAAGAGCACAAGAAAGATTGAGCATCAAGCATAGGCATTTTCATTGTGTTTTGCCACAGATGATAGATTTAGATCAGAAAGACAAGTTTCGATCCCGTTGTTTGCGTGTGTTTGATGTACAGTTTGGCACTCCATTTCTATGTTCATCTACATTGCATGCATAGTCTTTTAGGAAGCGTAGAATTTTTCCAGTCACTTTACATGGAATGGGTATGTTCATGTTTTTGTGTTGGAAGTGTTTTCAGGAATTTTCAGCCTCGAAAATTCTTGAAGAAGGTAGCCGCATGACTATAGACGAAGTTGAAGCATTGAAGAAGCTACATATGATTTTGTGTCGCTTTCGGCGTGGCCCAAAGAAGAAAGCGTTGCAGACCTTTATGAAGTTCAAGTATCGTATGACGCACGCATCAGAATGGGCCGACGAAGAGTCCTTTCCAAAATTCCGGATGTTGTTGGCGATCTCCCTCGACGCCATACAGTTCGGTACCAGTATCTCACTTTGAAAAGGAGGGGATGTCACGTGACACATCCAACCCTATGTGTCCGTGGACAAGCTACAGCATGATCAGGGTTCAGTCAATCAAGTCAGTCTAGAATAGGAAGTGATCTGGCACTTTTGTGAGTCTGTTCGCAGACTGTGCATGTCCAAACACTTAGATTAGATGCATATCCTCTGGTTGCACACAACATGACCATTAGTTTCCAGTTAGATCCCATCAATAGCATTTTTACAGTGCATAGACCTATTTTCCCTATTTTTAACGGTTTTCACTTATTATTTTTAAGTGACTTTTGTTGGAAAGTAGGTAGGGCAATTTTGCTAAGTTTGTATAAGTAGAAATCTAGCGCTAGCACTTTCTGGTATAAGAGGCAGCAGGAGCACCTTGCTCAACAGGCAACTTCTCAGCAAGACCCCCACATCAGCAGAGCTAGCGTTTGCATCTGCAAGGACCTAGCGTTTCCATCCACAGGTAGCCTGGTGTTTTGTGCAAGTAGATCAGCCTCAACAGCATCAAGACAGATCAAGAAGCCTAGCGTTTTGCATTTGCAGGACAACCGGCAGCAGTAGGATAATTGTCAGCCCTAGCGTTTTTGCATCTGCAAGACAACTCAACGTTTTTGCAGATCTTCGCGACGGAGTTCCCACAAACATCAGCGTTTTCAGTTTTCAGCAACCAGACATCGTAGATCAAGCCCAAAACCTCGTAGATCTCACCTTCCCGCAGCAGATCCTCGCCGCACGGTCAGATCCAGCGTAGTTTGCAGATTCAGCCCGGAAACCGCAGATTTCAGCATCTGCGTTTCTAGCACGTCGTCGTCGCATCGTCGCCATCGACATTGTTACCAACATAGAGTTAGAATTCAGCAGATAAAGATTTGCAGATTTCAACCATTAGCATTTTCAGATGTCAGCCCGTCTCGTCGTCGTCCTCATCGTCGGTAAGTCCAAGCATTGTAGAGATTTGTGCAATCAATAGTAGACCACTCTCGCCATAGAGAGTGGGGCCTTCGGAGGAGGGTTTGACAACATTCCGGTGTTGTATTCTTCTCTCTCTATCTCTCAGTCTCAGCACCTTCATTCACAGTGTTTATCCACTTTGTTTGTGTCCATTACACTCTCTCACTAAAGGAACGAAAGACTCTCCCTTCCGTAAGTAAAAGGAACCCTTGAGCACAGTTCGGAGCACTCATCTTGAGTAAAGTTCAACATTCACTTCCGTTGCACCTTACATCTGTCACACTGTGTCACGTGTCATCTCTCTCTCTCTCTCTCTCTCTCTCTCTCATTTCAGTTGTTATTGAAGTGTCTGTTCAATCTATTCTTTTCTATTGGCACGTGGTGCCCGTCTTGTGACAGTGGTATTAGAGCATCAGGCGTGTGCTTTTCTGAAAGCATATTGGTCCCACCAAAGAGCAGACAGAGCAAGATCGCACTTTCAAAGCTCACCGAAAATTTTAGGCTCGTGCTTTGACCCTGGACTTATTAGCCACTCCCACCCTTACTTCATCGCGCATCGGGCGCGCTCCCGTCTTCACCGCTGATGTCTTACAGGGCATAAGCCATAAAGATCACTTGTAAGAGAAGGATCCAAGATTTGTTTCGAGTTACTGTTTTTCTCAAAAGGAGTGCCATGCAAATGTTGATGTCTATAGCTACCAAGCAGCACACTCCAAGGACTTTGCAAGCTTTCAAAAATAATTTTTTGCCCGAAGTTATATGGTTTCTTACATCTTCCTTCGGAGTGCAACTTCTGGCAGAGTGGGGTATCGTGAAATGCTTGCCATGGAAACCCTAGCAGATTATAACTTGAATTTTCTCGACATCTCCCAGTAGATGTCTCTTCAAAGCAGATGACCTTGGAGGTCTAGTGCGATTGCTATCTTGGGACTACCATCGCCGCAAAAGAAACACTGTTTGTCCAAGAGCTGATGGACCATGCTATGCTCGACTACGACCCTATGGAATGAACCTAACCCTAATTTTTTGGTGCAAGTTTTAGGATGGAAAGTCAGTCGACTTTTCGAGCTCGCTATAGAAGAAGAATCTTTCTGCGCTTTGATACCACTGTAACAAACTTGGACACTCCAAGTCAAGATTCCTACAACGACACAGCAGAGATCCACTTCAAAACAGTTCACGATTAGATTCGACACCGGCCCGACAGAGTTCCGTGCCATGGCGCCCCTTTCGGTATTTCTTTTTTTATTAATCTTCAAGCAAAGTACAATTGCGTGGGTGCTCGCTCTGAGACTCTGCGTCCAGATGCTCTGCAGAGGGAGCCCCCTTGGGTTCTTAATAAAGGTTACAAGGGATGCTAAAAACAGAGCCCCAAAAGCTTCAAAATCAAAAGATTCTCTTTAAAAATCCACATAAAATAAAGCAGGTTCTCAAAGGCTTTTCAGCCAAAATTTTGCGTAGGTTATTTGCGTAGAGAAAAGCTTGCGTAGAAATCAGCCCACACCAAAGCATCTTCCGTACAGCCTGCCATGAATCGTGCCGCGAATTCCGGGTCCGTACGTTGCTGCAACGTTAGCACTGCAATGCCTTTTTCGGGACTGCCTCCCAGAGAGTGTGTGTGTGTTTTTGCTGCCCAAATGGCCACGCCACGTCACCGGTTTGTGACAGGAGAAGAAGTCCCTAAACGAGGAGGGTCGTTTCTTGCTGCTCCTCCATCCTCGCCACAGATTGCACGAGGCTCTATGGAGGATTTGATGAAATCCATGATGGAGATGATGCTACAACAGGAGGCTCAATGGGCAATAGTCGCATCCCCATCCTCACCTTGGATTGCATGAGGCTCTATGGAGGCTTTGATGAAATCCATGATGGAGATGATGCTACAACAGGAGGCTCAGCGTCGAAAGGGAATGTGAAACGCTAACGCATAGCTGCTGAAGAATGAGCCTTGCCCTACCTCACCTGTGTTTCATATAAAGGTGACCCCCAATGTCATCACTTGATCCATAAGTTACCAACCATGAGGAGCACCCTCATCAGCCCTCTAGCGTTTTGCTAGCAGCACCCTCATTAGGACTAGCACCATAGCCTTTTGAAGCACATCAGCAGTTTCAGACCCATCGCCCTCAAGAATCAAGACCAGCAAGTTCAGCCCAGCGTTTTGGCCTCATCATTGTCATCACCACTTGCATACCCAGATCAGCCCTAGCATTAGCAGTTTCCAGCCCTCAACATCAGTTTTCCGCCAGCGTATCCAGATTCAGCCAAGTGTGTCAGATCAGCCAGTGTTTTCAGATTTCAGCCCATTTCCATCTGCATCATTAGCACCCTTGACATCGGCAATAGCAGATCAGCCCATAGCCTTGTCGCAGTAGTAGATCCAAGTCAGAATCCCCAGCATTTTGCATTTTCAGCCCTTAGCCCCATAGATCCAAGCACCTACCGCATGATCATCTCAACATCTTAGCATCTAGGACCATTGTATCAGCATTTGTGCACTCTAAAGCAAATACCTCTCCAGTGATAGAGAGGGAGGCCCTTGGAGGGGGTTTTGGGACCCCATCTGGTGTTAGTTTTCTCTCTCTCTATCACTCGCAGAACCTTCATTCAATCTCTCTCTTCTAAGCTCTCTCTCTAGTCTATTGCACATCTCTTTCATGAACTAAAAGGAACCTTCTGTATGTTATGAGCACTACCATTACACATAGGCCGAGCACAGCCAAAAAACAGCCCACATTCCTAATGATCAGTCTTTGGGAGATACTAGGGCACTAACAGCTCTGCCAAGACTGGCGATTAGAGGTGACAAACTCTAACAAAGGCCAACTCAGCAGATTGGGGAAAAAGCAGGCAAGAACAAGAAGTTGAACAAGCAACCAAACATTCATCCATCCCCGACACAAGCAACCGAGCAGACACACACCCACACTCATGCATAGGCAGCACCACTAAGCAAACAAGCAAAACACACAAAGACAAAAAACTCACACAAGCAAGCAAAAAAGAAGAGACAAAAACCATGAGAAACACAGAGACCTGCTTTAGAACATAAGAAAGAGCAGACAAACAAAAAACCAGCATAGGGAGATAGGAGGCCGAGTAGGTTGTAGGAGGGGGGGGGGGGGGGATTGGAGGGGGATAGAAAGGGCTGCTGCACGTGGTTGTAGCAGGAACAAAAGGTGGTGATGGACACCACCCACGCGAGGGCAGCATGCACAGAGACATAAGCTACGACCATAGGTTCATTGCGGCAGCCTCCCCCCCACCCTCTCTCTCTCTCTCTCTCTCTCTAGGATGGGCCTCAAAAGTGAGTAGATGTCTCCCATATATTTTAATCTGTCCTGTTCTAAGTTTTAAAAAACTAGGTAGTATTTTTTCTAGTCATTAACTATGGAGAGCAACAGCTAATTGTGTGAGCACTTGACTGACTGACTGCAGTCTCAGCTGTGGATCAACTTCAGACCATGGCGGCCAAGCGTTTGTATAAAGAAGCATCGGGCCAGCTAGAGGTCAGTGGGGAAGCTTTTTCAAGTTTTCTAGATATAGCCTTGCATCTTGCTCTTTTGGCATTGGATAGTGGAAAGGCGTTTTTTATCAACTGAAGGGAGGATTCTCCGCTTGCAAAGAAAACGTGCAAGGCATTTTGTTTGCATGCTCAAGTCCTCATGCATGTCCGATTGTCTTCTTTCTTAGCTTACAATGATGTACTGTAAGAAAGTATCCTAAAAAGATTGGTATGGTTTTGGCTTGACTCGTTTCAGGCAGTGAATCAGTTGTGTGGACACTTCGAAGCATACAGAGATATCCCAAAAATCAACGAGCTAAGAGAAAAGTTCAAGAGCATCAAACAGATGCTGAAATCTCACGTGTTTTCTGATTTTTCAAGGTATACAGTCCAACTTGTAACTACGGCAATGGAATGTTTCATAAAATTTTCCTTGATCTATTGTTTGATTATAAGTTTTTAATCATAAAACATTGACAATTTTTGTATGGCTTTTCTGGAAGCTGCTATATAGTCCTCGGTGCTTAATACTAACATCGTAACTTGAATTGTTTTCTTTCGGAGGTTGGTTTGATTTTAATCTTCTTGTTCCTTCATGAGATCTGAGCTTAACATGTGTCTTAGCTAAACTTTCACTTTGTCAACTCTATGTGAGATTGAAAATGTTATATACTTTCTTTATTATTAATTTGGTGTTTCTTTTCTTAAATTTTGGTGGAAAGAAATGTTTTGTTGCTGAAGTTATTGTTGGATTTTCTCCCTTTGGATGTAGCTTGGGGACAGCACGCTTGAAAGAGGATGGGAATCTAATGCAACAGCTGGCAGATGCTTGTCTAGTAGTGGATGCTCTTGATGCATCAGTAAGGGAAGAGCTGATTGCTACTGTATGCAACAAAGAACTAACTGCATACCGCCAGATTTTTGAAGGAACAGGTCTGTGTCTTTCTCTCTTTCAAAGGTAATAGCAGCAAGTTGAGGGTGCAGATGCTGTTAACTGCTGTGAAAGTGTTGTATCGTGTTCAAAAGAGGGTACTTCTATATGGTTTAATACTTACACTGCATCAAAGAGCAGAACTTGCAAGGTTGGACAAAGTAGAACGCCGTTATGCATGGATAAAGCGACAGATGCGCACAAATGAAGAGATTTGGAAAATATTCCCTCCATCTTGGCGTGTGCTTTACCTACTCTGCATCCAGCTATGTAAAGCCACAAGGTATTGCCTGTTGCACTGCCTGTGTTCGGAAATTTTGGAAAATATGAAAGTAGAAAAACATATAACATGGCGTGTGCTGTGGCTGCATTTTCTTTCACTACTGACACCTTGAACCTTTTCTTTCTTTCTAGGGTGCAGCTGACTGAGACTCTTGATGAGCTTAGAGAAAAGCCTGATGTGGCTACTCTCTTGCAGGTATCTGCAAGAAATAATTATGTCACTTTGAGTTCAGTTTGAGGGTGAATGGACATTTGATAAATCTTGCAAATTGGGCCTGTAGACTTTGAAGAGCACCACAGATTTCGAGAAAGATCTTGCAATCACTTTCGGAGAGGGAAATGACCCCGCTGTTAGCAAGGATGTGGATAGTGCAGATGAGTCTGACGATGCCCAACCAGAAAAAGAAGACGAGCACTCTGCCTCAGCAATAAGGAAGAAGTATGAGAAGCAACTTGCAGAAAAAGCTGGCAAAAATGTACAGTCTAGCAGTGTATTTAGTATTTCTGGGATGAAATAGCTGTGATGTCTAGCTCCTTGGGTTGTAATAATCTTCTGTCATATGTGCCTAGTATAGAAACATCTTCTCGTAAAGCATTGCTTGAAATGTATTGCAGGGAACAGAAGATAATAGCACTAAGAGTCCAGCATCAATGCCTGTAAGAGAGTTCTATTGAGTCCTATTTTGACAGGCTGTTTTGGGTTATTGTCTGAGTGTACTTTTTCTTTGGCTGAAGATACAATTGAGCTTTTACGGCATCATCTCTTCTTGCTTCGAGCCACATATGTCAGCATATGTTGAGCTGGAGGAGAGGACATTGATGGAAAGTGTAGACAAGCTAGTCCAGGTATCCAAAGAGCAGGATGCCCACAGTCCAGTTTCTCTGCATAATACTGAAATTTGAATGTGTGCTTCTCGTGTCCATTACTTCCCTGCAGACAGAATCATGGGAAGCCGAGGAAGGCAGCCAAACAAACATTCTATCTAGCAGCACCCAGGTTTGATTTGTGTAGAGATGCTATTTTTGGGCTTAAATGCTCCCATAAATGCAATACTCTAGAATTTGCCCATTGCTTTGATTTGAAGTTCTAGCCTTTTGTAGCTTGAAAGCAGAGCTGGACAGAATTTAGAAATATTCATGAAAAGTGTTGCTTAGATTACATTCAGATATCTGCCTCATCATTAACAAAAACGTGTGTACATTTTTCTTGAAAATGTTAGAGGTTTCTCAAGTTTCCTTTCTTTTTGGGTTCTGAAGTTAATTACTGACTGCTTTATCTGACACAGGTGTTCCTAATCATCAAAAAAAGTTTAAAACGTTGCTCTGCTCTCACTAAAAATCAAACGCTTTACAACCTTTTTCTGGTAGGACACGTATCAGTTAGCAGTTTTAATACACGTAATTTTTGTGTTTGAAGGGAATTGACTTCTCTTAAGAATCCAACAGGCAGTGGGATTTTGTGGATGTTCAGGTGTTTCAAAGGATTTTGAAGGCCTATGCTTCAAAGCTGCTGTCAAGGCTTCCAAGGGGAGGAACGGGCATTGTCGCAGCTGCAACAGGGACTGATGGACAAATCAAAGTGTGTGAACTGGAGGCTGAGTTCTTCTCGTGCATCATTTTTTTCCATTCTTCGTTTTGTTCCATTGTTTTTTTCCATCCAGCTTTAAGAGTTGTTCCATTGCTTCTCTGTGTGAAACGCAGACCTCAGACAAAGACGAAAGGGTCATCTGCTACATTGTAAACACTGCAGAGTACTGCCATGAAACAGTAAGTATCATCAACCGGCAGTTGTTTTCTTGCTTTCCACATTGGAAGTGCCTGTATTTAGCATTTTCGGCGTGCATTTAGAGCAAATGTGACAAAAGCCCTATTGCCTGCTTGGTTGGAAGCTTGCAAAAAGTGTGGTATGTGTGTTTTGCATGAGCCATATCATTTCTGATTGAGTATTAGTTTTACAGTACCGGCCCAAGAAAATAGGGCAGCTTTTATTGCCCATTGTTTTTCAACAGAAACTACTACTATATAACACTTCAGTTTGGATTTTGGGGTTTTACTTGTTGGTTTGGAAAGGCCATGCCTTAGAACCCTTTGTTTGCATTTGTGATTAGTTTAAGGCGAAGGATGAAAAGATCAAACTCTTTTTTTTTTGTTAGTGACTAATTACATGGAAGGCCTTCTCCAGTCTTCTGGATGCAACATCTTGGCACTGCTGCTCTTTATCCTGTGATGTAACATTTCCCAGTTTTTATTAATCCCCATATTCTATCAGAAATGTGATAGCCCATTGCAGCAGCATCGATTAGAGGGGTTTGTGAGTATGGTTGTTCTAAATTTTTTGTGGTAGATGACCATCTTTACTAATTCACATCGAAATTTCTGTAATGGCAATGGCTCGCTGTCTTTGTGGAGAGTCCTTATACTCGGTATTCTATAACCTTCATGTGGTTTTTAGAAATCAAAGCTTCTTGTGTGATGAATATGGTTGTCATGCACAAAGGCATCCCGTTAACATGTGGATGCTGATGTTAGTATGGTACTACTTGGATGAAAAAATAAAGATTTGTAGCATTTATGGTCTTCACTAAACCATACTTAAAAAAAGACAGTAGATGCACTCAAACATCTGCTGCATGTCATAACTCCATGGCTGTTTGTGTAACGAACTTTTCTGGAATGTGATTAAGGCAGGGCAGCTGGCTGAAAATATCTCAAAAATTATTGATGTACAGTTTGCAGACAAGGTTGACATGTCAGAGGTGCAGGTAAAAATAGGACAGTAGAGATATAGTTTGTCACAAAAGTATGCTGCCTAAAATCATACTTTCAGGATGAGTTTTCAATGGTCATTACAAGAGCACTCGCCACTTTAGTTCAAGGCTTGGAGACCAAGCTTGAGGCTGAGCTAGCGGCTATGGCACGTATAGCATGGGCTACCGTGGAAAGTGTAGGAGATCAATCAGAGTACGTTGTTTTTTCAATTACAACTCGTTAACACAAGGACAAAATTCAACATTTAATGTCTTATGAAGATGTTGGTTGTATGTCACATGGATTCAGACTGCTTTTGTTCTGATAAAGACCAAGTATCAAATTTCATGTGCTTTTTGATCAGTCTGGCAGATTATTCAGTTTTTGCTGCTTTGATAGCAAGGTTCTTACTTGTGTCTATACAGGTATGTAAATGGTATCAGCGCAGTACTTTCAAGCAGCGTGCCTGCTATTGGTGCCCTTTTGTCCCCTCTTTATTATCAGTTTTTCTTAGATAAGGTAAGGATTTTTCTCAGGTTTTGTGATGAGTCCTATGGTACGTGAAATCTCAACGATGCAGTTTCCTGACACATGGTTTAAATGCAGCTAGCAGCATCGTTCGCACCACGTTTTTATGCCAATATCTATAAATGTAAGCGCATTTCAGAGACAGGAGCACAACAGGTATGTTAACAGAGTAGCCGAGATTCCTTCAATCATGCAATAACTGGGTATTTGTAAAGTCTTTGGGTTTGGGGTTTCTAGAACAAATTATGTCTCGTGGTTGTGCCAATGAGCTAACGGGATAGGGGCACTTATTATTGCTTTTTATATATAGATGCTACTTGATACCCATGCTGTGAAAACATTGCTGCTTGAAGTGCCTTCCCTTGGTGGTCAGGTTTGGATTTACCATAATCTTCTCTATTATGTTTTACAAGGATATGCATGATTATGCTTTGTCCTTGCAAACAGAATGCTGCCTCTGCAAGCTATAACAAATTCGTTGGTCGCGAGATGGGCAAGGCTGAAGCTCTTCTCAAGGTCTGTGACTTTGCTAAGAATAAATTCCCGTTCCTGTTGTCGATCACTGATGTAGTAACCCTGCATCTTCGTTGCAAGAATGATTTTTTTTTTTTTTTTGAGAAAAAGATCCTTCTATTAGTTAATGAAAACTGCCCATAGGGCTACAACCACCTCTGCAAGAGAGGGCTACAACAAGCATGATGGGGAGACTCTCCCAATGAAAAAACAGCATATATACAATGGGGCTAAATCAAGAGATGGGAGGAGGGAAAAGCCACACAGGTGGACAGTAGTGCCATCTGAGCACCCCCTGGACTATGGTGTAGAAAGGCCCAGGGCGCCAGAGTCGAAGGAAAGCCTCGCGGCGCTCCCGCATGCGGTCGGAGCTGCCCTGTAGTCCCTCAAGCTGTCCTCTGAGAGTATGGATCAGCTCTAGCCAAAAGTCACGAACAGTCTCTGCTGGTGGCACAGGGCGAGCCTCAAAGATGCGGAAACAGCGGGCCCGCCAGATGAACCAAAATGTCAGGCCATTGATGAGCTCCCAACACTCCTCTCTCTCACTGCACCACTCCAGTGGAGTAACTCTGTAGCAGGCTGGAGTGTAGGTCTCCCCCCCTGTATCACTATCATCCTGCTGGTGGAAGATAGCTCAAACTGAAGTGCCGGGCCCGTGAGGGTGGACCAAGCCGTTGCCCCCCAAGTGTACTGGCGAGCCGTGGAGAGAGCAAGCATCAGCCGAAGAACTCGTAGCCACACCTACTGGGCCGAGGGATAGTCCCAAAGACAGTGACGCTGACTCTCTACCAAATGGTCACAAGCTGCACATGTGGCCGAGAGACCACTATGCACAAGCCAGCTCCCTACTGCTGTGGCTCTATGTGCGACCAGCCACTGAAACAAGGTGACTCGCCTCGGCTGTCTGGAGTCCCACAGCCTCTGCCAAAAAGCTACCAAGAACTCGACTGTGAGGCCCTCCTCCTGCCAATGACGTGCTGCAGCGGGGCGGGCCTCTCTCTGTGCTGCAAGTATATGACGTCCAAGCCGAACAGTGTACTGAAAGAAGGGGACTCCTGGGCGGTCTGCAGAAGAGAAGGGGTCCCTCCAAAGCCACTCACCAGGATCCCACTGTACTCGTGCCAGTGGACAGCACTCCCAAGCCCATAGCCTCTAGTGTCCTGTCTCAAGAGCTACTAGGTCAAGGTCTATGACGCAAGTCCTCCCACAGATGCCCACAACTCGGATCCTCTGGAAACAACACTCTGCTACCTGCGGGGCCTCTACTGCAACTTGCTGTAATCGTCCCCCACCCTGAAGCTCGAAGATCAGGGCTGGGACAGTCTCTGAGCAAGCCCTGATTGAAATGAGAACCTCCAGTCGTGTGAAGGCTCCCATCCACGGGGGTGCTACTGGCTCGAGAGGCGTGAGCCACTCAGCTGGAATTGACTCTGAGATGTCCTGACACATTCTCTGCACCCCTCTCATGCCCTGTAGCTGGATAGCCTGCACCTCCTCTGACAAACCTGTGAACTCTAGCCAGTCACCTAGAGAGCGCGCTGGACCAGCTGCCATGGGACCCCAAGAAACATGAGGCTAACTCCCAACCAAGTGGCCTCTCTGAGTGCTAACCATGGGGTTCCAGACGAGGGGCTGCCGTAGGCGCTCCTTCGTGCACGTCGGCTGTCTTTGCTCTAGGCCACGGCGTAAGAGCTCCCAAGATCGAAGCAAACTCACAGCAAATCGGTCCTCCAGTCTCCTGCTCAAACCAACTCGGCGCAGCTCTGTAAAGATCCATCTGGTCGAAGGTTGCCAAGGGCCTCCTGACTGAGGCACCCTGGCACGAAGCCTCTGCAGCAAGAACTCCTTCCAGGGCTCCTCGCCTGGAAGAAGTCCTCCTCCGACGAATTTCCCAAGAAGGGCTCTGCTCTGCTGTGCTGGATCAATGATCCCAAGCCCTCCCTGAGAACAAGGAAGTGTGATGACCGACCAAGCCACCTTGGCTCGGGCAATCTGAGTGTCGCGACCTGACCAAAGGAAGTTCCTGATCAGCCTCTCTACCTGGCTGATACAAGAACATGAGAAGATCCAGCAAGAAGTGATGTACCACATAGTCGCCAACAACACCTGGTTGGCAACTACTACTCTACCAGCCAGCGAAAGTCGTGCTGAGCTCCAATGTAACAGCTTTCTCCTGATGGACAGGAGAAGAGGAGGCTGGAGCAATCTGCTGCTCGGGGGACAAGTCCAAACCAACCTGACAACCCAAGTACCGAATTGCAGTCCCTGGAGGAATCCACCTGAAACCCTCTCCTGGCATCCAATCTGACATAGGAGCACTGCCAACCGAGAAAGCCACTGTCTTTCTCCAGTTGATCAGTGCGCCCGATGCACAACAGAAAGTCTCCAAAGCCTGCTCACAGCTCTGTAAATTGGCCTCCTGGCCCTCTAAGTACAAGGCCGAGTCGTCGGCAAACTCAGCGTCCAGAAGCTCATCTCCCCGTATAGGGAGTGCTAAGCCCCTCAGACCAACCTGCTGTGACACCAAAAATCTGCTCATCGCCTCCGCATAGAACAGAAAGAGAAAGGGGGCAAGAGGACAACCCTGTCTGACCGATCGTGTGAGCATGAAGCGCTCACCTCTACCTCCTGCCAAAAGCACCTGACTGTGAGCCTGTCTGTACAAAGCTGACACCCCTCTGATCCAAGCATCTGAGAAGCCCATCCTGTGTAGCGTGCCCTCTAGAAAGTCCCAGTCAACTCTGTCGTATGCCTTCTCAAAATCGAGAAGAAGAATCACAAGGTCCTCCCCACGGAGTCGTGCCAGGACAGAAGCCTCCCAGAAGGTGAAGATGTTGTCAAGGATACTGCGTTCCTTGTCAAAACATGTCTGAGTCCCATGTATAAGGCTCTCCAAAAGTGGCTGAATCCTCAAACTCAGAGCCTTGGCAAGAATTTTGTAGGCTGAGTTTAGGATGGTGATGGGGCGCCACTGTCGAATCTCATCCAAGGAGCCACCCTCCTTTGGAATGAGGTAAATCAGGCCCTCACTCATGCTATCTGGCATCACTCCTGTGTGCAGAATGTACTGAAAGGCACTACAAAGATCTGGGCCAAGCAGGTCCCAGTACTCCAAGAAGAAGCTGGGAGTTAGCCCATCCTCACCTGGACAACTACCACGAGGGAGGGCCCTAAGAGCCGTGTGCAGCTCCTCAAGCTGAAGAGGTATCTCTAGCCTCTGGCGCATCTCCTCAGTCACAAGACAAGGCATCTGTGCCCAAACCTGCTCCCTGCATGCATCCTATCTCTCTGACTGGGGCTCAGTCGACAGTAACTCACGGTAAAAGTCAGTAGCAACTGCACGCATATCCTTGGGCTCACAAACAACTGACCCATGGGGTTTCCTCAATTGATTGACCTTGGCATGCGAGTGCTGAGGTCCCACTGTCTCAAAAAAAGCACCTATCACTCTGTCACCCACCTGAGTCCACTGAGATGCCTGTCGGTGAAAGGCAAACTCATGGCGCCTCTCCTCTGTGCAAGCAAGCTCCTGTCGAGCCTGCTGTAACTGCTCCTCCAACCATGGACTGTCTGGATGCTGCTCCTGCATCCTCTGTAGTGAAGCAATGCCTCGTCTGAGACGTTGCTCCTCCTTTCTCGCTGCAGCCCGTCGAGCCTGAGACTCCTGGAGAAAAAAGTGGCTAAGCTGAGCTAGGCCTAAGGCCACTCTGTCTGCAGGTATAGCCTGGCTGTCCATGCCCTCTGTCCAGAGAGCCTCCACCCTCTCTCTGAGTGCAGAGTCCAACAAGACCCGCTCTGGGATGCGAAGCATCGTGCTCCCACTCCTTTGCCTGTCTGCCACTGTGAGGATCACTGGTGCATGGTCCAAGAAGGATGTCCCTGCCAAGATGCCCACTGAGCCCCCCAAGTCACTGAAGTGGTCACTAGTGTAGAAGCGATCTATCCGCGATAGATTCACTCCTCCCACTCTGCGGTCTGATCTAGAGAAGGCAAGACTCTCTGGAGGCCTCACAAAGCCAGAATGCTGCCATGTATCCGAGACCCTCAAAGTCATACACAACCTCTCCCAAGCTGCTAACTCGACTCCATGCACAGTAGCATGGCTGCCTCCGATCTTGTCAGAAGGGTCCTCCAACATGTTGAAGTCCCCTCCTACACACCAATGGTCAACCTGTGGCAAAGACTCAACAATCTGTGACCAAAACTCTGCACGAGCACTCGCCACATTGGGCGCATAGATGTTCTGGAAGCCCACAAGGCCACCCTGAAGCTGCATAGTAATCCACTGAGCCCTGCCTGGCACAATAATCCCTCTGCCCACAATGGCCTGTTGCAATGAGTCCGCAATAGTCATACATACCCCACTTTGGATGCCTCCAGGTCCAAAAGCAGCTGACCAAAAGGTATCATAACGTCCACGCAAAATGTGACCACATCGCCGAATGCGGCTCTCAGACAAATGGTGCTCCTGAAGCATAAGGAGATCAATCTCTCCTCCCACAAGGCAACGCTGAAGCTCCTGACGCAATCGGCCCCGCTGTCGCTGAAACTGGGGCCCACCTAGTCCCTGCATGTTCCACAAGACGATCCTCATGGGGAGCGAGAGAGAACAGATGCTGCCGCAGCAGCAAGACGGGCTATCTTCGAGGCTGGCTTGGATGGGGAGTAATCCGCATCCGAGCGTCCTCTAGATAGGCGAGACTGCAGTGAGTGCCTGGCCCAAGCCCAAGCAGAGCGAGCCGTGCGTAAAGCAACCTCCTCTGTCCAGGAATGTATACATAGCAAGGCAAACACCGCGTATCAGCAAAAAAGTACACCACAATGTGCCTACATCCTGTTGAGTCGGGGGTGTCACCGCAAACTTGGCGAGTGGCCACAAAGTCTGCAGCAAATCTGTAACTCCAAGTTCTCCCATGTGGTGAGAGAACTTGAGAACCTGTGTATGCAACCATCCCACCACTGAGTCGAGGGACCACTCTGTCTCGGTCCGACCACAGAGGGGGAAGGAGAAACCAACTGCCGAGTCCAAGGCCTCTGTTCCCCTAGCGGCGAGGAACAAAGCGTGGACCCTGAAGCAGGCTGCCTCGTGGTCTGCTGCGGAATCGCCGAGGAAGCGAGTGAACCCGTAGTCGAAGAAATCCTAGCGGCGTCGGAGGTCAATGCTCGTCAGACCACGAGGGATAGCTGCAAGGGAAGATGTCTGAATTTGCAGAGGGGGCCGCAAGAAGGGCTTACCCTCTCTCGCTAGGCGACTCGTGGCAAAGGTGCTGCCAAGAGATCTCCTAGCCGCCGGCGAGGGACCAGTCTCCTGAGTCGACTGTGGTGCTGGAGCAGGAGGAGGGGGAGAAGGAGCTGGGGGGGGGGGGGGGCGGGGCAGAGGAGAAGAGAAGCGGGGTGGGGCGACAGAGACAGGGGGGCGAGGAGGGGAGTAGGCGGGAGCAGAGGGCGGGGGAGGGGAGGAGGAGGAGGAGGGGGGGGGGGGGGGGGGGGGGGGAGGGGGGGGGGGGGAAGCTAAGGTGGAGGGTGGCGTAGGGGGCTCCTCCTGCTCAAGAGGACCAAAGCGGTTCCCCGTGGGAACCCACTGCTGTTGAGTAGGCACCTGAGGGCCAGGCTGTCGCTGTGGCCCCTGGCGTCGATGGCCACGGGCCTGCTGCCACCCCTCCTCCGCTGGAGCCCCAGGCTCGGAGGGTGGCTCTGAATCTGTGCGCTGTGCCGTTGGCTGTGGCTGCGGCCCAACCTTGGCAGGCTGGGGCTGAGGCTGAGGTGCAGGTCGTGGCCTCCTTCGTGGACAGGCCTTCGCTAGGTAGCCCATCTTTCTGCAAATGAAGCATTGGTTCGGGAGACCCGAGTACTCCACACTCTGTCTAAACCAACCCCCACTCACCCGAGGCAGAAGGATGACCTTCGGGAGCGTGTGTATCTCTGACCAAAACTCGAATTGAAGGGATGCCAGCCGCCTTGGCAGCTACTGATGCTGCCGTACGAGGTGTCTCAGGACAGTCCCGATGGCGGAGCCAATCCTAGAGAGAAGTGGAAGGTACTCCCTCCGTAAACCCGGAAAGCAGACTGAGATGGGGATGTCTGCCTCCTCTACTAGCACATCCGAGGTCGGGTCAAAACCATGTCGCCACTGTCGAAAGTGGCGCGTGATGCTCGGATGGCCAGTGGACTCATAGCTATGACCTTGGAGGCCATCTCGGAAGTCTCGAACTCAATCTGGTAGTACCCCCGTTCGAGAATCTGGACATCCAAGATCTTGCCCACCTCTGCGAGAAGGCGGGCCTTGAGAAGGTCTGGCAGCTCTCCTCTGCTAGGACGGGTGCCGAGAACCTTGCAGATGACAGAAGTCGCCTGCAAGCGCTCTACCTCTGCGGCAAGGCTCGCTTGCTCTGTCGGCGAAAGAGCAAGCCGAATGGTAGGCTCAGCGGGGTCGGGCGAGGGGGCTTCAGGTGAGTCCCTCTGTGGCGGAGCTGGAGCCTCCATCTGTGTCTACTGCTGAGTCGAAGAAGCGGACGGTGGAGAAAATCTGCAACCGAGCACGCCAAGCACTTGTCCGAAGAAGTGTTGCAGAGCTAGGTGCAGAAGACCTTCGGGAACGATGAGGACAGGGGGGACGGGGGGGGACGGCCAGGGAATGGGGGCCAGCGGCGGGCTTGGGGGCAGCTAGGGGCGCGGGCGGCGGGCAGCAGAGGGCGAGGGTGGCGGGCAGGGCTGGGCGAGGGGGGCAGCGCGAGGGCGAGGGGGCAGCGCTGGGGGGGCTGGAGGCAGCGCGAGGGCGAGAGAGAGGGGGGGGGGGTGAGGGGCAGCGATGGCGCAACAGGGGGGGGGAGCGTGCAGCAGCAGCGAGCGTCAGTCAACAGCTCAAGAATGATATTATTAGTTTTTGTATTTGCCAATCATATGCAGATTGTCCTAAAATTTACTGGGACATGATTGAAACATGCATGACCATGGCTGTAATGCCTTCGTACTCATCATCTATTGCTAGGGTTAATCTTGCATGCGCTATAGCAGACATGTGGATTTAGAGCTTGCCTTCAGAAAAGGGTGATAGCTTCGATGGTCTTGTTTTTCAATTGCCACTTTTGGGTGCTGTTTAATTGTTTTATTAAAAAAAAGCAAGAATTTAGTTATAACCAAACATGGCTCTGGCATTGGCAGGTCATTTTGTCACCAGTCGAGTCGATTGCTGACACATATCGCGCCTTATTGCTGGAAGGAACTGCGACAGACTTTCAGCGCTTACTGGACTTGAAGGTCCTCAACTCCTTGATTCTTACTTATGTCCATGCCAATTAAGAGATTGACTGTACATGTGAATGGAATTTTTGTGGCTTATCCATTACTTTCATGTTTTACAGGGCTTGAAAAAGGCCGAGCAACAACCACTTCTGGACTATTTTAACAGGCGAGGCACGAGTGGGGTAGCTCCCAGCAGTCCCTTGAGCACTGCTGCCCCAATCGCCGCTTTAGCTCCAGCCACACCACCCACTCCTGCCACCCCAACTGCTATCACAATAGCAAGTAGAGATGCTATGATGGCACGGGCTGCTGCATTAGGCAGGGGAGCCATGGCTCAGTCCGCAGCTGCCGCGGCAGCGGTGTCGAGTACCGGCTTGAAGCGAATTTTTGCTCTGGCAGAGTCTGCTAAGGAAGGAGCCTCAAAGAAGGAGGGCACATTCAGAAAGCTATTCAACACATAGTGCAGCTCTTCAACTGATGTGATGGCCATGCCTAACTGCAGCAGCGTGAGGCTATGCTCTAAATGGTATCCTGTTTATTTTTTGATTTATTTTTTTGAAGCAATGGAGCCTGAATAGATGCGGTTCGGGTGCTAGCCTTGTGTTGTGATTCTTTGGGCATTTAGCTGCTGTTGCCACTTCTTGCAGCCATGTTGAGCTCATGTATGCCACATCCTTATGGCAAAGAAGCCTGAAGCTGCTTTATATGTCGCCAAGAGCAATGTAGCTGAAATACACCGCCTCTTTATGGGCACGGGAAATGAGCCGGATCATTTCTATCCCTCATCAGGTGATTGTATATTTTGTTCCTGCTGTATTTTGCAGGTCACTTTTTCTTGTTTCCTTGATTTATTCTTTGGACGAGGAAGGTTTATGTTGCTCTTTGGAAACCACCTCATCTTACATCATACAAAGTGAGCTAAGCGTGGATGATGACAGTCATGTGACTGTTCTTTGGGCTCCAACATATGTAATAGTGCAATGTAGGGACGTGTTAGACGGGTATTGTTACTTCTGCGCTTCTGTTGTGTAGAGGTGGTGATCCCCACCAATGAACTAATGATAAAGGTCAAAGCTTGCTGGAAACCCTTTTTAACCTTATACAGCCCTGTATTAAAGTCAGTCAGAGTTTTGAGTCCTTTTTGGGTCTTTTGGTTTCACCAATCGATGCTTTTCAGTATTGAAGAGGTAGTTGATCAGTAGGAAATCAGTAACTTGGGACATAATTCTCTCTGTTGGGGCTAGAGTTTCTAACCACGTTTATATCTACTGGTTCGAAAAAAGCTTTCCTTTCCAAGCATTGCAGCACAGGTGGAAAATATTAGGTCATAATGTCAATTGAAGATTATGGTAAAGAGTGGGGAATAAATTTCAAGTGTTGTGCACTCTGAGGTTGTCTTGGCCTACTGTTGCAAGATTTCAAATCATCACCGGTCATTTGTTCCCCAATTGCCCAATATACAGATGATCAATTAGTTGTGCCACACAAATTTTTGTCGTCCTCTGTGGGTTTTCAAGTACGTAGGAAAGACCTCTTGACCACTTTATCTGCTTGTGCCCATTTGGTACTAAAGATGGTGATTTAGTGTCTGGCTTCATGGAGTCAAATGATGTCCAATATATGAAGGGGAAAGTAGCTTTGAATAGTCTTGGAAGGGAGATGACCCCAATAATTGGATCAAGGCCATGTGGTTTGCCCATCGAACATTTAATGCAACACTCTCTGAAGGAATTCACTTCATTTTAAGCAATGAGCAGGAGAGAAGATGTTAAAGTTCTAGCATCTCACATGAATAACCCAACATGATCCCAATATTTATTTTGTCTTTAGGTATTTTTATTTTACTTATTTGATAAGATTTTGGGTAGGGCAATTTATGAAAGTGGTACTTAAGGTCCCTAGGTTAGTATATAAGAACATCAAGCCCTCATTGTATCATTATCTATATCATTGTCCACTTGGTTGGGTCAACAAACTCTATTTCATTATCTTGCGTATCGTTAAAATTCCAAGCGATAGAAGCCAAGGTACTTTTTCGTTTCCTAAAAGACAAACCATTGCTCTCTCTCTCTCTCTCTCTCTCTCTCTCTCTCTCTCTCTCTCTCTCTCTCTCTCTCTCTCTCTCTCTCTCTCTCTCTCTCTCTCTTTCTCTCTCTCTCTCAAGCTTCCCTCCTCCCCTTTTTTCTTTCAAGCCCCTCGTATACCTCCCTTTTTTTCTCAAGTTGAAATTTTTAGAAATTTAGCTGCAAAATATCGCATTTCAAAAATTTAAAAAAGAATAAGAATTTCACTTGCGAAAACTGCAAGCAAGGTCAGAAATTTCAAGATTGCGGGTTGAAAATTTCAGAAAGTGCAGAGATTGTGGATAGATGCAGAGTGCGCTGTATGGATGATGTGGAGAGTGTACACGAATGCAATATATGCATAATGTGGAAACACATTTTCGTAGTGTGTATTTCACTCACGAACTTTCTCTCTCCTCTCAAGCATGAAGCAGCAAAATGGAAAAGACGACCTTTGGAGGTTGCCGTTCAAAAATGCAAAGAAGAAATGGGTGAGACCATTAACAAGATTAATCGCAACCTCCTAGGTAAAATAAAAATACTCGAAGAATGCGTGTTGCGCCAAGAAAGCACGATAAACATACTTGAGAGTCGGGTGACGCCACTCAGAAGGAGCTTGTAGAGATGCGATCACGACACACATTTGAAGAAGGCAAGCTTCAACCCTCAGTAGTTGACGAACTCAACACAATTACAGAAGAAATGTAGGCAATCAAAGATGGGGAGAAGCGACACTAAGCAATGACGACTTTGTGGGCGGATTTGATTACAAAGACCCATCAAAAAGTAGATGAGGTAAAAAAGTAGATGAGATTGAGAAATGGATTGAGACTGCAAAGAAAGGAAAAGACACAGAGACAACCCCCTACACCCACTATCTATAACTTGACACTAGAAGAGGAGCTAAGGAGGTGTGTTCGGGCTTTACATGTGAGGATTTGTGGCCTTAAAGACCAAGATAATGTTGATGAAGAGGTAAAAGAACTCATGATGATGATGGGGGCTAATGAGCAGAAGCATATGAGAGCTTGGAGAGTGGGCAATAAGAAAAGTGGAAGCAATGGGGAAACCTAAAATAAAAGGGCACTTATCTTGCGTTTCCCGTGCATGGAAGCGAATTGACTTTTTGAAGAAGAGACCAACTCTTAAGAAGACGGGCATCTTTCTTGGATATTATCTCATGCTCTCTAGATTGCTCATATGTAGGAGCTCGATATTAGAGCGACAAGGAAAAAAAGGTAAAAATGTTTTTATCGAGTGTGCGCGTCTGTCGCACGTGTCAATGCAAGGGACTTGTCGATACACTGTGTGCGAACCACAAATGGCTCCAAGAATACATCTGAACTAATCTAGCAAACTCAAGAGAGCATGGGTGTGTCACTCACTGCCCTACACTCGCCTTCGTGGAGGATTTCTCGCCGCAAAGAAGAAGGAGCCGCCGATGCGCTGCGCTTAATCGCTTCACCGCTGTCGTGCCGTCGTCGCAATGCTCGATCACACACACACACACACACTCTCTCTCTCTCTCTCTCTCACGCATACGCGCACGCGCGCACACACACACACACACACACACACACAAGGAGATGAAGATGGAGATGGAACAAGAGCACTCTCAAATGAAAGAATGAATGATTTTTAGGTTTAGGTGATTTTCATATGAGCTCGTCCCATTCACACTTGGGCGTCCATACTTAGCCAACTAACCCTTGAATGTTCCTGTTAGAGTGTGTCTCTCATTGGCGATCACTCTTACCCTTTTCCTATTGGATCGACGAGTCTTTCCCATGACTACTAGAAGTGGATGCCAATGATTAACATGTTCTCCTTCCTGATGTAGATTCCGTCTTCGGAGTATAACAGTGCAGCATCGGGATCCACGATAGAAGTACCTGTGTACGTAGAAAAATAACATTGTGAAAGCTCAAAGGCAACATGTACAAGTGTGCAATAAGTGAGATGCATACATGATATTCTAGAAAATGCAGAAACAAATTCATGAATTGTAACATTGCTAACTAGAACAAACGTAGTACAATGAATAAAATGCAATTGAGTTAGGGTCTATTAGGTCGACTCTAAGAGAAGTACACAAGAGCTAGGGCTAAAGTAAGTACTAGATTGACCAACGTTAATTAAAAAATATCGACTAAAGAGTAATTAACCTTACGAATGCTCGTCGGGGTCTAAGGACTAGTGGTCTTGTCACTTATATCACTTAAGTGTGATCCATATAAAATACAAGGAAGTTTGTGCTATTTGTTTTTTTTTTTTGTTTTTTGTTTTCTTTTTTGTTGTTGTCGTAGTTGCTACAAATAGCTGGGGGACTCGAGGTCTCAAATACCAGCATAGCTGGGAGACTCAAGGTCTCAAGGTCTCAAATACCAGCTTGAGCATAAACTAGTTGGGAGACTCGAGGTCTTAAATACCAGTTTAACATATGGGCTTCCATAACACGTCACAGTTAGGTGGAATAAACTAGAGAGAACTATATCCTCATAGCCTAAAACATTACTAAAGTTACTACAATGAATAAACTATTTAGGAATTAAAGTCAGCAATTAAGTGGCTTAGTTTAACCTAAGGTCCTGATACCTACTTAAAGCCAACTAATAGACCAAACTCAAAGAGAAGAACAAGGTACTAGGAGTTTGAAACAATTATAGCATTTAAATTGACAATGTTACAACTTCATAAATTGTATGCATTGTTAGAATTCAAATGACAAGATGCAAACATGTAAATGTGAAAGCATAGATAAAAGAAAGTAGTACACATGATATAATGGAGAACATCCATTGTAATATGTAAACATTCATAGTCGTTGACCTTCAAAGGCATTCTTATGTAGTTACAAACTGCACAATAGTCACCACCAAACATCCACCTTCCAGAGGCACATCAGTGGGAAAAGGTACCAACACTTATTGAACACAATTAAAAAACATAAGGAACATGCACTCCCCCTAAAGAGTCAAGGGAATAGGATATTGTAAAGATTGGGGGGGAACCCTAAGTCTAAACCCCTATCCTCGTCGTCGAAAAAAACAAAGTCATCATCCGTGAGACCATATGTGCTATCCATGTAATCATGTAAATCTTCTTCTTCATTAGAGACACCAATGTTTACTAAAAAGGTCACTAGACGCCTATAATCATCTTGGTCAAAAGGGTAGGCTTGTGCAATGGGAGAAACGCTCTCTACTAAGTATGTATCAGTCCTGGTCAAGAGACGTATCAGCCAATCTAACTCCTTGAAATTCCTCTCACATGCTAGCGTATATACCAAATCCCATTCATAGGCAAGCATCAGAAGGACCTTGTGAAACACTTGCGAAAAGTAACGAGGGTACCTCTCACCCAAGGCAGGAGTGGATGACTCTAACGTACTAGCCATATCTGTACACACAGATAGATGATGGTTAGAGTGTAAATATTACAAGGGTCATGTTCTTGTGCATAATGTGTTTGTGTGATTTTGTGTTTTATGTAGAGCTTGTAAGTTTCCACATTATTGTTTGGTGGCTCTTGCTCTTTTACTTTTTTAATCTTATTTTTGTGAGTATAAGGCTTTATATATACATTCCCTAGGATTGGAGATTGAGAGGGAAGCAAGTGAATGATGGATGTCAGCAAACACTCCCCCCTTCCTTGGGTAGATCATACCTTTTGGAATGATGTTGTCACCTTTTGAAACCAGTTGTTCCAAGTTGTTATGGGTGAAGGATTTAACCAATAGTTTTCGATCGCCCTATGCGTTTTATCTAGTTGCAAGGATGGTAAGATACTCTCCCATGATTTTATTTGCAACGTTGTTGTAGGTGGTGAACTTACAACGGGAGGTACAAACTCTTCCTTGTTTGTATGGATATGTACAATGGTGGGTGGAGGTTGTGTCAAAGCTTCTATTCCGTATAGGAATTACATGAAGAGCAAGAAGCTTCATTTGAATTCCCTGTTTCTGAGCTAGGTAGAACAAATCGTTCTTTCTTCGGTACCCAAACCAGCTCTGGAGCAGGTGTGTAGTATCTTGTGTTTTTTCCTGTCCGCGATCTTCAATTTGTTTTGGAGCCACATGATTGAGCTCACATGGGCCAGGTGACAAGTAAGAGCACAATTTACGTTTTGGCACCCAGATTTGATCATTTCCTTCATAGTAGCCTTGGGCTTCCAATAGTTTTTTTAGAAATCCAACGCAACATTTCTTTACATTTCTTGGGGCGAGTGAGACATCTCTTACCAGGCTCCTGTCTTTTAGTACTAGCTATGGTCGCTAAAGAAGCTTTAGGGACCCACTTGTATGTTTTTTTTGTTACATTATCTAGGAAACAGGTTTATACTTGATCATAGATCTGACACAACAGTTCACTCGGTCCCATTGCAATATTGTTACACATGTAAAGCGGACACTGATGTTGGGGAAGATTTTTCTTATATGGATGTACTACCTGGGATGACTGAGTCGGACAATGTGGATTGGGTCCACCTAACAGCAACCATAGACACTTGGGGCAATAGGGGGATGACCTGGGTAACACTTGAGGGGGATGAAATGCTCGTACCCTTAAATATGCTAGAAGCAATGCAAATAGCTTCTGACAAGACTCATCCTAATATAACAAAGAAAACATACAAGTGGGTCCCTAAATCTTCTTTAGCGACCATGGTCGATGCTAAAAAACAGAAGGCTTGTAAGAAACGTCTCAGTCGCTCTAAGAATTGTAAGGAAATGTGGCGTTGGATTCCTAAACGACTATTGGAAGCTCAAGGTTACTATCAAAGAAATGATCAAATCTGGGTGTCAAAACGTAGATTGGGTTCTTACTTGTCACCTGACCCATGTGAGTCAAACCCTATGACGACAAAGCCGATGAAAGATCATGGAAAAGGAAAAATCACAGAACACTATACACTGGATCCGGAGCTAGTAATGGTTCCCAAGCGAGAAAGGCTTGTTTTGCTCAACTCAACTATAAAAAAACGAATAAAGCTTCTAGCTCCTCATGTAATGCATCCATAGAGGTAAAAGCTTTGACACAACCTCCACCCACCATTGTACATATCCATACAAACAAGGAAGAGTGTGTACCTCTCGTTGTAAGTTCACCACCTACAACAACATTGCAAATAAAATCATGGGAAAGTACCTTACCACCCTTGCAACTAGATGAAACACATAGGGAGATCGAAAACTATTGGTTAAAGACTTCACCCATAA
Source organism: Adiantum capillus-veneris (assembly GCF_014529385.1). Lineage (NCBI taxonomy): Eukaryota > Viridiplantae > Streptophyta > Polypodiopsida > Polypodiales > Pteridaceae > Adiantum > Adiantum capillus-veneris. The sequence continues at coordinate 82,535,506 of NC_140953.1, read as the reverse complement.
CAACTTGGAACAATTGGTTTCAAAAGGTGACCTCATCTTTCCAAAAAGTATGATCTACTCAAGGAAGGGGGGCGTGTTTGCTGACATCCATCATCCACTTGCTTCCCTCTCAACCTTCCTCCCTGACCTCTCAATCTCCAATCCCAGGGAATGTATATCTAAAGCCTTATACTCACAAAAACAAGAAAAAAAAGTAAAAGAGCAAGAGCCACTAAACAATAATGTGGAAACTGACAAGTTCTATACATAACACAAAATCATAAGAACACATTATGCACAAGAACACGACCCTTGTAATATTTGCACTCTAACCATCATCTATCTGTGTGTACAAATATGGCTAGTACGCTAGAGTCATCACTCCTGCCTTGGGTGAGAGGTACCCTCGTTACCTTTCACAAGTATTTCACATGGCTTTCCGGTGCTTGCTTGTGAATGGGATTTGGTAGGTACGCTAGCATGTGAGAGGAATTTCGAGGAGTTAGAATGGATGATACGTCTCTTGACCACAACTGATCCATACTTAGTAGAGAGCGTTTCTCCCATTGCACAAGCCTATCCTTTTGACCAAGATGATTATAGACGTCTAGTGACCTTCTCAGTAAACATTGGTGCCTCTGATGAAGAAGAAGATTTACATGATTACACGGATGACACATATGGTCTCACGGATGATGATTTTGTTTTTGTCGACGAGGATAAGGGTTTAGCTTTATGGTTCCCTCCCAATCTCTACAATATCCTATTCCCTTGACTCTTTAGGGGGAGTGCAAATAATTAGGTTAGGGTTCCTTATGTTTTTTAATTGTGTTCAATAAGTGTTGGTACCTTTTCCCACTAATGTGCCTCTAGAAGGTGGAAGCTTGGTGGTGACTATTGTGTAGTTTGTAACTACATAAGGATGCCTTTGAAGGACAACGAAAATGAATGTTTACATGTTACAACGGATGTTCTCTATTATATCAAGTGTACTACTTCCTTTTATCTATGCTTCCACATTTACATGTTTGCATCTTGTCATTTGAATTCTAACAATGCATACAATTTATGAAGTTGTGACATTGCCAATTTAAATGCTATAATTTTTTCAAACTCATAGTACCTTGTTCTTCTCTTTGAGTTTGGTCTATTAGTTGGCTTTAAGTAGGTATCAGGACCTTAGGCTAAACTAAGCCACTTAATGGCTGACTTTAATTCCTAAATAGTCTATTCATTGTAGTAACTTTAGTAATGTTTTAGGCTATGAGGATATAGTTCTCTCTAGTTTATTCCACCTAACTGTGACGTGTTATGGAAGCCCATGTGTTAAGCTGGTATTTGAGACCTCGAGTCTCCCGGCTAGTTTATGCTCAAGCTGGTATTTGAGACCTTGAGTCTCCCAGCTGTGCTTGGTATTTGAGACCTCGAGTCCCCCAGCTACTTGTAGCAACTATGACAACAACAAAAAAGAAAACAAAGAAAAAAACAAAAAGAGAAAGCAAATAGCACAAACTTCCTTGTATTTGTGGATCACACTTAAGTGGTATAAGTGACAAGACCACTAGTCCTTAGACCCCGACGAACATTCCTAAGGTTAACTATTCTTTACTCGATATTTTTTAATTAACATTGGTCAATCTATTACTTACTTTAGCCCTAGCTTTTGTGTACTTCTCTTAGAGTTGACCTAATAGATCCTAACTCAATTGCATTTTATTTAGGTACTACGCTTGTTCTAGTTGGCAATGTTACAATTCATGAATTTGTTTTTGCATTTCCTAGAATATCATGTATGCATCTCACTTATTGCACACTTGTACATGCTGCCTTTGAGCTTTCACAATATTGTTTTTCTTTTGATACATGTACTTTTATCGTGGATCCTGATGCTGCACTGTTATATTCCGAGGACGAAATCTACATCAGGTAGGGGGGTATGTTAACCACTGAAGTCCACCTCTAGTAGTCATGGGCCGGGATGGTCGGTCCAATAGGAAAAGGGTAAGAGTGATCGCCGATGAAAGGTGCACTCTAATAGGAACATTCAAGGGTTAGTTGGCTAAGTATGGGTGGACGCCCAAGTGGGAATGGGGCGAGCTCATATAAAAGTCACCTAAACCTAAAAATCATTCATTCTTTCATTTGTGCAATTGAAGAGTGCTCTTGCTCTTTCTCCATCTTCTTCTTCTTCATCTCTTTGTGTGTGCGTGTATGAGAGAGAGAGAGAGAGAGAGAGAGAGAGAGAGAGAGAGAGAGAGAGAGAGAGAGAGGAAGCAAGTGAATGATGGATGTCAGCAAACACTCTCCCCTTCCTTGAGTAGATCATACTTTTTGGAAAGATGTCGTCACCTTTTGAAACCAATTGTTCCAAGTTGTTATGGGTGAAGACTTTAACCAATAGTTTTTGATTACCCTATGCGTTTCATCTAATTGTAAGGGTGGTAAGGTACTCTCCCATGATTTTATTTGCAACGTTGTTGTAGGTGGTGAACTTACAACGGGAGGTGCAAACTCTTCCTTGTTTGTATGGATATGTACAATGGTGGGTGGAGGTTGTGTCAAAGCTTTTACCCCTATGGATGCATTACATGAGGAGCTAGAAGCTTTATTCGTTTTTTCTATTGTTGAGTTGAGCAAAACAAGCCTTTATCGCTTGGGAACCCATACTAGCTCCGGATTCAGTATATAGTGTTATGTGATTTTTCCTTTCCCACAATATTTCATCGGCTTTGTCGTCACAAGGTTTGACTCACATGGGTCAGGTGACAAGTAAGAACACAATCTACGTTTTGGCACCTAGATTCGATAATTTCCTTGATAGTAGCCTTGGGCTTCCAATAGTCGTTTAGGAATCCAACACCACGTTTCCTTACATTTTTTGGAGCGAGTGGGATGTTTCTTACAAGCCTTCTGTTTTTTAGCATCAACCATGGTCGCTAAAGAAGATTTAGGGACCCAGTTGTATGTTTTCTTTGTTATATTAGGATGAGTCTTGTAAGAAGCTATTTGCATTACTTCTAGCATATTTAAGGGTACGAGCATTTCATACCCCTCAGGTGTTACCCAGGTCATCCCCCTATTGCCCCAAGTGTCTATGGTTGCTGCCAAGTGGACCCAATCCACATTGTCCGACTCAGTCATCCCAGGTAGTACATCCATATAAGGAAAATCTTTCCCAATGGTAGTGTTTGTTTTACACGTGTAACAATATTGCAATGGGGCCGAGTGAACTGTGGTGTCGATTTATGATGAATTATAAACCTGTTTCCTAGAGGATGTGCTCGACCAATTACCAGATCCACTCGAATGACAAGATCTTGGAACTGCAAGTAGACATGGTTTTTAGACCAGTCATGCACCATTTTTGCTTCCCTCATGAAAGGACGTCCTAAGATCATCTCAGATGCCATAGTGTGCTTGGAGGAATCCATAACAATGAAGGTAACTCTTATTTTATGTCCAAAGACCTTGATCTTGAGATCTTCTAGCATCCCAATAGGTTTAACAATAGACCCATTGGCCATCTTCACTACTATGGTTGTGGTTGCAAGGTGAGGTCTTTTTCCCAGCAATTTTTAGTCACAATGCTAACCCCAGCGTCACCATCAAGGATTCCCTTCATAGTTAATCCCTTAGTAGTAGTGATTGGTATGGTTGCATTGGATTCATCACCCTCAAAGTATTGTCCCAACTTGTTAACAGGTATTTCTATAACAAGGTTCTCATCTAGGTTGGGTTGTGGATTTAAGTGTTCCTCCTCTATTGTCATCTCCCCAGCTCCATCCATCTGTGCAAATTGTTGTAGCCCAAACTTTAGCTCTCCATTGAGGAAGGCTCGAAGAGCTGAGACTAGCTCATGGTCTTTATATAGTTTGGACATGATGGTGGTTCTAGCTTCTAAAGACATGAAATCCATCAATTTGACAATGTTTAATGACACCTTTTGGGCTTCAGTCCCTTGACATGGGGAAGAGGGGATCTCCATTTCTTCGATAGGATCAAGTAATCCCTCTGTAAACATTCTTTCCATCAAGAAGTGAGTACGTCCACTTTCCTATGACTTTAAGTCACTTTCTTCTTGGATGACACTAGGTATGGCTAAGGGTCTATGGACTTGGTGAGGTTGTTGTTGCGTAGGGAACACAGTGTGTGTAATCTGGATCTGTTTAGGTGCTGGTTCTAGGTCCCTTTGAGTATCTTCTATCAAACTCCTTAATTGCTTGACTCGCTCGATCTCCTCTGTAGGGTTTGGATAAGTTCCTATCTTCTTCTTGGATCCTAGCCATTGTGGCTCATGAAGATCTTCCTTGTTGGTTTCTATCTTAGTGGTCGTTTTGGTCTCCATTGTTTCTCCTGAATCAGAATCCTTTTCAACGTCGTTCATATATACGGGGTCGTCACCAGTCCCTATGTTGGTCTTTGAACTCGGGTCTGACTTCGCTGCTTTTTGCGATCTCTTCCTTTGTGTTTTCTTATTTTTTTGAGATTGGGCAATTGATAACGTGTCTCTCTCCTCAAGAATATAATTTTGTTTTTGGAGCATCGATCGTGTGAGTACGTTTACTTGTACCACAAGTGTACTTTGTGTGGCTCCTCGGTAACCTCAATCAAGTTTACTGACGTGATCTTCGGTGCATTTGGATTATTTGGACATTGGACAATCTAATGATCTATGCCACATCGATTACACATGAATATCGGCATTGTAGATGTGCTCGCTTGATTGATTTGAATTAGTGTGGCGTTCTTTTGTAGCCTAATAGGACACTCGGCCACACGATGTGGACCTCCACACTCAGCATTAGAGGTGGTCTCTTAGCAGTGTAATTGATATTTTGGCCTCTTGCAGCAAGAGCAACTACTTGATAGACAAGTTTGACTTGTCCCCAATAGTCCTCCATGTAGTATTGTGGACTTTCTTCAAGCGCATCCATTTTATAGGCAATATTAGGGTTTATGTCTTCCTCACACCCTTCCAAACAAGCAATAGATGACTCACAACCCACTTGATTCACATAAGTGATTCTCGGATGTGGTGGTTGCGGTCCTAGCACTGGAGGTGGTAAGGGTGTTGTTTGAACAACATTTGGGCCTTAGGGACCATGTGTTGTGACGTTTGTTCAAGAGGTGGGGCTGGCATCAATGCAGGCACTCGAGATGTGTCTGTTCATGCTAAGGTTGGTCTATTGGCCATCACGTGCTTAAATACTATGCAATCCTTAACTTGATGACCATACCTCCCATAGGCATTGTAGTTCCCATTGAATTTTACTCTAAAAGTAGTTCATTTACTGGTACAATGCGGTCAATAGCATACTGAGCACCATTGTTTCTCGCTTCTTGGATACATATGATTGTTTTGCGGAGCACGATTATCTCTAAGACTCTCGTGAATGGCTTTGGTGAGATCTGCTAAAGTCATCTCAGATTTCTTTGGCTCCTTAGCAATAGGCTTTAGGGTCATTGGCTGATGTCCCGATGCTTGCGAGATAATAGATTTAGGCTCAACAGACACTCTTTCTCCTTGAATCATTAAATTATCCTCCAATTGGATTGCATTGGTGGTGACTGCTTCCCAAGTGGTGATACCTCTAATGACTAGGCCATTGTAGATATCCTCATGTCGTAATCCCCTCATGAATCTATCAAGCAATTGATTATTATTGAAGCACTCATTTGGATTACAACGAGAATTCAAATGATTCAAGCGACTAATAAAGTCTCTCATGGACTCTCCTTCCTCTCATTGGGCTTTTTGGAGCTGAGAGGCTACACCCCAAAGCACTCCCTCTTGTATGTATTCCTTTAAGAACAGTCTCCTAAGAGTAGGGTAATTTGTTTTTTATTTTAGTCTTAGGGTTCTATATCAATCCCTAGCCAATCCCTAGCCTTCCCACTTCAGGTTATGCTTAAAGCATTACTCTTATGTAGGTCATTGTGTTCTCCTAGAGAATCGCATATTTGTTCAAACACTTCGATATGCTTTCTCACATCCCCGTCTCCACTAAATTTTGTGTGAGCTTGGCTATTTGTACTGCCTTACTTCTAAGTTCTCTATCAGGCGTGTTACGCATATTATCAGCAATAGGTTGACCCGATAGCTTGAGCAAATATTGGGTGAACCATGTATATCGTGTGTACTCTCTCTCTCTCTCTCTCTCTCTCTACTCTATAATTTCGTGTATGTAAATCTATCTCTCTCCATTAAGTAATCTATTCAATTATCTATTGAGCTATGTCTTATTTCCTAACAAAGCCATCGATCACGTTCGGGGTCATTCAAGGGTCACAATCATCCCAAACGTCCTGCACATGCATAAAGATATGTTAAGATTAATTCACAACACTACAATAAATTGAAAATTACAAATAGAACTACTTAAAAAATGCTATGATAGGAAATGAAACAAAAATATTAAAAACAAAATCTCTTCGACAAAAAAGAACATATGCTCTAAAGCTTGAATAGTTAACATTAAATTTTTTCAATTATAAATTAGCTTAGTGCTGCTCTAGTAACTACATTAAACATTAGAAAGGCTAAAGATAGGTTATCATGCAATCTAAAGATAGCTAGGGGTGGTTTGTACCACGTCTACCTTGGATTCTTTTTTTGGCCGTTTGAAATAGGACACGGTAAAGGATACTGTAATAGGCGCAATAATAGCCACAATGCTCAATAACTTCATTACTAGCAGAGTATGCCGTGTTTTTTTGCATACTCTACTCTCTTCTTGCCCACCATCGCCTTGCATGCTCAAGCTTTTCCTCTCTACCCTCCTTCTTCTCTATCTCCCTCACCGCCATCTCCCCTCTTCCACACACACACACACACACACACACACACACACACACACACACACACACACACACACACACACACACACACACACACACATGAAGTCTCTATTGTGGTTTTCAAAAGAATGGGTTTTTGTAAAGGGGCTTACCTCGTCTGACATTGGACGCTCAACCTACTCGGACAACCTATCATCTACAAGTTAAGGTAAGCACTTGAACACCCCCCCCCCCCCCCCCCCCCCCCCCCAATTATATTATACAACACACACACACACACACACACAAAACTTTTAAAACAAAGAGAAAAGTAAAAGCATACCTCTTCCATTTGCTTGTAGGAGTAGATTAGGTTTAGGGTAACTAATGTAGAAGATGGTTTTTGCTTGTAAATAATGTAGGAGTACATTAGGTTCAAGGAAATCAATGTAGACAATGGTTTTTGCTTGTAAATAGATTTAGGAGTAGATTAGGTTTGCCAAAATTTTTCTTGATCAATTTATTGAAATTTGACAATGGTGTGGAAATTGCTTGAAATTAGAGATGTTGTAGAAAAAAATTTAAAGAAAACTAATGGTGTGTAAATTAGAGATTAATAGAGTAGATAGATAAAAGAAAGAGAAAATTAGAAAGTAAAATAGAAATAGAAAAGAGGAGAGATAGAAAAAGAATAGAAATAGAGAAATGCACGTATAGAGAGAGAGAGAGAGAGAGAGAGAGAGAGAGAGAGAGAGAGAGAGAGAGAGAGAGAGAGAGAGAGAGAGAGAGAGATTATGCGTCTTTTGAACTTTTTTGCTTGCTTTCCATGCAATTGTAGGAAGTCCATGTGAGGGTTTTGACGGATCTTTATCATGTACTCCACAACCCTTTCCATGCCCATAATCTCAATTGGAAGAGATCTCGACTCAAGAAGTAGGAGCATATATGGTGTTTGTGTCTTAACTTGCAGAATGCTTGTAAGAAAACGTTTTTTGACATTCTCAAACTCTTTCCAAGTAGACTTTGAGATGCTCCCACCTCACACTTCAACTCCATAAAAGAGAACTGGTGTCACCAATGTGACAAAAAGATACTTCTTAAGAACCCAACACTTGATGTTTCGTGCATTACACATGTTCTTAAATGCATAGTATGCTCCCTTTCCCGCTTCCAAATGATGCATAGCACATTCATGCCACTTGTGATTGGTCGGAACCTCAAGGCCAAGGTACTTAAAGCTCTTAACAACTTCAAGTGTCTCATTGTTGTACACAATGCATGACTTCTCCTTATGGTTGGTTTTCACAAGCATAACCTTTGTTTTGGATTCATTCACAAATCAGCCCACTATGCAAGCAAATGTTCTCAGGAACAACCATAAGCTTTTTTGCATCTTCTAAAGTGTGTGCTAGAAGCACTACATCATCCACATACAACAAAACAATGATTACTGCATTGCAAATTTTGACCTCTTCAATGCCTTCTTTTTGCAGAAAGTTAAGTACCATTTGTTCCAATTGATCGATGCATAGAACAAACAGAGTTGGTGACAATGGACATTCTTGTTTAACCCCAATAGTGCTTGAAAAGTTTTCTGAAATTCCTCTTCCCATGCGCAATTGACACACCACTTTCTCATAGATTCGAGAAACCGCAAGCTAAACTCACTTGGTAGAGAGAGAGAGAGAGAGAGAGAGAGAGAGAGAGAGAGAGAGAGAGAGAGAGAGAGAGAGAGAGAGCCTGAGAATAGAGAGAAGAGAGAGGGGGAGAGAGAAAGAGGGAGATAAAAAGAGAAAGAGAAGGAGAGGAAAATAGAGAGAGAGAGAGAGAGAGAGAGAGAGAGAGAGAGAGAGAGAGAGAGATAGAGGGAGAGTACAAAGAGAGAAATAGAGAGAAAGAGAGGGATAGAGAGTAGAGAAAGAGAGAGAGTAGTATTAGAGAGAGAGAGAGTAGACTAGAGAGGGAGGGAGATAGACCTACCCGAGAGCCCGTATAAATGTGTATATACCCGTCGTTAGGAGTTTTTTTGGAAGAAGTGATTGCACATATGTACATACCCATGCATGGTGCATCAAATAAAGAATTGCCCATTTTCCACAGCCAGGTGGTTATGTGGGGCCCACATGTGTACATGTAGGACAGCGTGTACATCGTACATCAATTTTCATTGTCACTAGTATCAGTGTGTTTTTCTACAATAATGAGGAGTTGGTGGAGCGTAAAAATTCTTGAGGAAGCTATCAACGGGCCGACGCCATGAGGTAAGCAAGTGCGTCAGATGGCATCCCCAATGGCGTTAAGATTTGCACGTGGGTAAGTGAGGACACAACGGGAATGTTTTTTTATGATGATTATGCAGAAAGGTCATCATGAGAACTATATTGGGGGCCACTTCACATGATTGCGGGATGCATTAAATGAAAAAGTTGAGTGCTAGGTGTGCGGATGGATGTAGAAGGGTGACAAAAATGCACTGCGTGGCTATTTTTTGGCCTATTCGGGGTCCGTTTGAGGTCAATAAAAATGCCAAAGGTGCTCAAGGGATAAAGTGAAGTGTGGACAAGAAAAAAACCGGCAAAGTGTGGAGAGAAGAGGAGGAACAGCCGCAACTCAGTTTTTATTGTTTTTGGAGACTGTTTTGGCTATAAACTGCTCATCCGAGGTTAAATTTGAGCACTTTGATATTGTAGACTTGGGTTTTTGGCTGTTGTAGATGCATGAGTGAAGCCTCTGCTCAAGTTTGTAAATGTATCTGGCATATTTCATCCATATTGTGTGAGCTATTTGCCCCATTGGTGTTGGCCCAAGCTCAATTGTATCTAAATAGCAGAAATCTTCCTCTTTTGAGCTGAGTTTTTTGGATGTGTGTGTGTGTCTCTCTCTCTCTCTCTCTCTCTCTCTCTCTCTCTCTGTGATGAGTGGGCAAATGGATAGTCTCTATCCTCTCACTCCATTGGTGTGTTTCCTGTCTCGGCCAGGTGGGTTGTGTAAGCCGAGTGGTACCCCATAGTGTGTGTGTGAATTATCCCAAGAGTGTGTCTCGGGTGATTATTTCCGCTCACATTGTTTTGGTGCCCCCATGAAGGATCTTCTTTGAGTACCTTTAGCTTCGGGACTTGGGATTCGGGATTCGAGATTCAAGATTTTAGGTTGCAGATTACAAGTTACATATTACAGGTATAGGTGATTCACATAGGTACAGGTAGCTGAAGTAAAGTGATATACTGGCAAGTGGAAGTCACTTGCAGTTACCGTGGGTATGCATCATTTGGCACCTGTTTGAGCGCATGTCTAGTATTGTATGTTACTTGTGGATACTGCCATCGTACTCCTTTGTGGAACCGTACTTGGTTTTATTTGGCAGTCTCAACCATTTTCGAGACTTGGTCTGGAAGATAGTCATTTCTGAGACTTGACTATACAATATTTGCATAAACCTTCATGAGAGGGTCATGGTGAGGTTTTATTGAGCTGGGAGATTCTCAAATGTGAGATCCTTTCGGTGATACAGGTGGCTGGAGCACCCTTTTTGTGATCTCTTCATAGGCTATGTACTAGTGATTCCTACTTGATGCTTGGGTTCCATTGTTGGCACGTTATGCATACATATACAGTCTATATTTTGGTTTCTTACTGCTCTACTTGTGGGGAAACTTTGCCAAAATTTTCCCAAGTTGTGATGGCTGGTTTTTTGTTCTTTTGAGCCATTTATGATGTTATGCTGCTGAAATTCTGGAAAAAATCAGAGGATAATTAGTCAAGTGTGCTTTCTTGGGAGCTACATGGATGGCTTTTAATGGATAATCATCACGATTGGACCTCAGTTCACTCCTTTTCATTTTGCACAAAGAATCCAGATAAATGTTCATGTGGACAGGAAGATTTTTTACCAACAACGCATAGTCTTTATGTTTGGGCCAAGAAGATTAAGAGAGATATTGGAATCTCCTTTGCCTATTGTTATTCTGATGATTAACTATGAAAACTCATTTGATGTGCATGTGTTCATCCTTTTCTAAAAGCTTGAGCTCTATTGAAGTTTCTGGGGATTGAGTTAGTAAACAGTTTTGGGTTCTTGCACCTGTGTTAGAAGGGGTTCCCAAAGCATCAAAACTTGGGTAGCCATGGCTTTCTCTTTTCCAGAATTTCATGAAAGAAGTGATGAAGAAGTGGAAGACTTTTTGGAAAAGATGGAGGTTGCCTGCATTAGCAACCAGATTCATGATCCTGCGCAAATGTTACGTCTTCTCTAGATTTGTTTGAAGAGTGATGCACGAGTTTGGTCTAAAGCATTTGTAGAGGAGTTGCATGCGGCTAATCCACCTATGAGATTAAGTTGGGACAATCTATGGCATGGATTGGAAGTGGAGTTTGTGAAGACAAAAGATCCTGACAAAGTGTGGCAAGAAGTACAGGGTTTGATGCAAAGGGAAGGTGAGCCAGTAGATGCATACATACGTAAGTTTTCAATGGCATGGGAGAGGATGTGCAAGGCCTTAGCACCACAGGTACCCCCACCTGACATGATGAAGAAGGACAAGTTCTTGGTTGGTCTTTGGGAGAATATATGTTGGAGAGTGGAGCTAAAGAAGCCTAGAACATATGAAGATGCACTAGATATAGCAATGAACAAAGAGTGGAAGCTAAGAAGAATGAGTTAGCTAGGGGTAGAGTCTTTGCTCAGGAGGCCCGAGTTTCAGCCTATGGATTCTTTGCAAGGTCGCATGCGAGGGGTTCATCATGAACTAGTGGTTTCTATTACTCCTCAGGTTATGCCAACAATGGTCACTATAGCAGTGAAAGATGATGGGCTAAGGCAATACATGAGGCAAGTGGTAGATTTAATGAATAATATCAGCCTAAACATGATAGGTAATGCGGGAACATGTTGGGGGAGGTTTGAAAATCAGCTAGGAGGTGAAGAAAGGCCCAGGAATGGTGTTGGACAAAGCAATGGTAGAGTCTAGAGGCAGTAGACGCCGATGTGTTATAATTGAGAAGAGTTGGGCCACATCAGCCCGCAATGTGATAAGCCACCAAGGATGGGGGGGAGACATGTATCCATTGACAAGACAAGTTCTAACTAGGTCAAATGATTATGGCATTGGAATTAAGGGAGAAGAAGGAACCAGTGGATTAACCCAAGAGGAAAAGGGAAAGACAAAAGTGATAAGTGTGGTCACCTTGGAGAAGGCAGCAAAGCTAGGGATACATTAGTGATGGCTATTGGGAAGAGGACCACACAAGATAAAGAAGGAAGAAATTCTCCAGGTCCTAGTAATAAGAAGCGAAAGAGCCATGAAGACGAGGATGTCAAGGCCAAGAGGAAAAGAAGGGGTCGTTGGAAGTTTCATGTTTCAGATTTTCCACTAGGGGATGGGAAATTAAGCTATGACTTGAAGGAGGATTTGACAAGCAGGAAAGAAGATGTTACTTTTGGGCAGCTTATAGAGATGGTGCCTAAGCTAAAGCGATAGTGGAAGAGGATGGTTAACCCAATGGAAAAGAAACCAGAGAGAGGTTCAGTGAAGGTATTGGCAATGGATGAGCTACTAGACATTTTCCCAATAGTAGATGTGTGGCACAAAAGAAAATATCTAGGACAAGGTTATGTTGATAGCGGAGCCCAAATATGTGTCATAACAAACTCATGCATTGAAAATATGGGTCTTACAGTGACCGGGGTGTCAGGCTGTCGTATTAGATTGGCAAACCATTAGAAAGTAAAATGTTTGGGTGTTGTAAAGAGCTTAGAAGTGGAGGCGTATGATGCAAAGGTGGTGGTTGATTTTCATGTGATGCCAGTGGGGTTGGGAGCATATCCTATTATACTGGGCAGACCATGGTTACGTGCAGTGGGACTTGTTCAAGATGGGAGACGTGGTATGATTAGCCTCTATGGAAAGACAAGTGTCAAGAAGCTATATAATATGGACACAACGAAACTATTGGAGGAACTTTATGAAGATGAGGATGAGTCTAGTGACGAAGACTATTCCACAGTTAGACTAATGAGGACAGTGATAGTACTACCAGCGGCGATGAGGATGTTGATGTTGCATTTCTTCTGATGGACAAAGAAATCCATGAGTCTGGTTTAATTGCATTTGCAAATGAGATTGAAGATAAAAGTGAAGGGCCTTATGAAGTGATTGAAGGGCTGATGCAAACCAAGGTTGAATTGTCAAAGAAGTAGGAATTGATGACACAAATGATCAGTGGAGACCTCTCAACTATGGAGAAGGAGATATATTTGCACATGATGGCTAGTTTTCTTGATTTGTCCATTACTTCATATGAAGAGATTAGAGGGTTCAAAGGAGAAGAGATGCATATAGAGCTGAAAGAAGGTGCTAAGCTAGTGCGGCAAAGGCTAAGAAGGATGGGTCAAGAGCAGATGGAAGCCTTGCGGGAAGAGGTGGACAAGTTATTGAAGGCAGGGTTGATAGTCCTAGTGGAGACCACAGAATGGGTGAGTCTAGTAGTAGTCAGCCCAAAGAAGGATGGAAAGTGGAGGATTTGTGTAGATTTTAAACCCTTAAATGCATCCACTAAGAAGAATCCATATCCTCTTCCATTCATCGATCAGATCTTGGATTTAGTGGCAGGTTATGAGAGGTACAGTGTGTGATGGTTTTTCACGCTATTTTCAATTGAAGATTGCTCTTAAAGACCGAACAAAGACAACTTTCATTACGCCATGGGGTTGTTATTGCTACATGGTATTGCTATTTGAGTTAAAAAATGGACCATCCTTCTATCAAGAAAGAGAAAATTGGGTATTGGCACCATTCATTGGTCATGTTAAAGATTTTATGGACGACTTTTGTGTCTACAGTAGTAGGGCTGAACACCATGAGAAGCTGCAGATGGTATTAGCTCAATATAATGAATGTGGAGGAAAACTAAATCCAAAGGAGTGTCATCTAGCACAGCCAAGGGTGAAGTTATTGGGCCATATGGTGTCAGAAAATGGCATTGAGGCTGATCTAGACAAGGTTAATTCTATTATTCTTCTTCCATCACCTAAGAGTACAAAGCAATTGGCAAACTTTATACACAAAAGTGAAGTACATGGCGCAGTTTATTCCATTGTCTTCACAAATCCTTTATCCTTTACAACAAGTGGCAAAGCATGATCCATTGCAATGGGATGAAAAGTGTGAAGACACGTTTCAAGAGGTGAAAGAGGTGTTAGAGGGGTTGTGAGCCATGTAGGCTCCTGATTAGGAGCAAGTGTTTTATGTAAATCCATCAATAGTGGATGATGCCATTGGAGCCATGCTATTGCAAAAGGGGAAGGGCAGCCATTATATGAGGCCAATGTGTTGTGCAAGACGAGTGAAGTTGGTAGCAAAGAGAAAATTCTCTGAAGTAGAGCTAGTGATGGCCAGTGTAATATTTGCTTGTTGATGATTTCGTCATTACTTACTACCACAACCTTTTGTTTTCTTAACGAGTTACACCTTTTTGCCACAGTTAATTAATGGCACTAACATGTCAAATATGGTCAAGAAATGGGTAATTGAGGTGCAAGAGTTTGAGTTCTCTGTTTTAGTGGAAGACAATACAAGAGCTACCCTAACTGATTTGTTGACTTACAAGGAGAATCCCCTCCTTGTTAAGGAAGAGGTGGTGAGAAGGATAGTTGAATAAGTGCCACAAATCAAAAATGCACATGTGTTGTTCTTCGATGGCTCATACAAAAAGAGCCATGATGTAGCTTCAAGGGGTATAGCACTTTATGATCCAGAGGGGAAGCTAGTATGCAAGAGAGGGTTCAAATTGGATGCGCATAGTAACAATGAGGCCGAATATGCTAATTTGGAACCCGGATTACACATTTTTTTGAAGCATGGGATTAGAAGTTTGAGCATAAAAGGTGATGCCTTGTTAGTTGTGAAGCAAGTGTTGGGTGTCTAGAAGAGCAAGAACACCTCATTGAAGGAAACATGTTTCAAAATTAAAGGCTTGTTAAAAAAGTTTGAAGCATTGAGCATCAGACACATTGAATGTGCTCTAAATGGAGAGGCACATGAAGCAACTCAAAGCATGATTGGGGAGCTATTTGTGTTGAGGACCAATTTACCTCTTTATCATGGCCGGGAAAGTTTGGCTCAAGAAGAGGAGTTTTTGCGAATAGGAATCATTCCGAACGACATTCAAAAGTCTAAGAAGTATGGTTTTGTGTGTAGAGCATCCAAGTACAAATTGATTGGTGATGTATTATACATGAAAGGGGATGATCTTGTGTTGAGACGTGTACCTTGGTAGGAGGATCTTTATAGAGTGTTGGAAGAGAATCATGAAGGAGCATGTGGCGGACATTTTGCTCTAAAGATCACCTTGCATAAGATCTTGCAAGAGGGGTATGTATGGCCTAGTTTGCACAAGGATGTTCACCATTGGTGTAGGTCTTGAAATAGGTGTCAAGCATTTGGGAAGAGAGTGTTGAAGCCAGAGCTACAAAAACCATTATGACGTTTGATGTGTTTGAAAAGTGGGGGATTGATGCCATAGGCCTGTTACCTATCACAAGTAGGGGCAAAAGCTATCTTTTGACTGCAGTGGACTATCTCTCTAGATGGACAGAGGCTATAGCAGTAAAACAAATCACTGCAAAGGATGTGGCAAAATTTGTGTACGATGAAATATGTTGTAAGTTTGGGGTGCCACTAGAGCTACTTTCAGACAAGGGGCCAGGATTTAGAGCTAAACTACTAGACTTTTTATGCGCAAAGATGAAGATTAGGCACCAGCATACCACTCCTTATTACCCACAATGTAATGGCTTAAATGAAAGATTCAATGGTAAGTTGGTACAAATCCTTTCGAAAGTGACAAAGCACGAAGGAAATAATTGGGATTTGGAATTGCTTAGTGTATTATGGGCTTACCGTACTTCGGTAAAGACAGGTACAAGGTTTACTCCATTTCATTTGGTATATGGGAAGGAAGCACTATTACTTGTGGAAGTAGAGTTGCCTACGGTCAAGATGTTAGAAAAGTTGCTTGGGCAGTCCAGTGATGCATTCAAAGAGAGGCTCTTACAATTACAAGAGGTTCAGCTGGATAGAATGAGTGCATTGGAACATAATGGAAAGATACAAGATAAGCTTTAGAAAAGATAAATGAAAAGGTCAAAAGTAAGGGTATCAAGAAACATGACTTGGTTTTGCACTACAAAAGTAAGCTAAACAAGACATTCCAAAAGAAGTTTCAAATTAAGTGGGAAGGCCCTTTCAAGGTAGTGGAGCGTTTTTCGAATGGTACATATCAGTTGGCTAACCTGGATGGGATTCTACATAAGTCAAGGGTAAATGGATTGTGTCTTAAATTATATCATGCTAGATTAATGATGGTGGAGCAAGATGAGCTGTCTGCAGAACAAGTAATGTATGTGAGGGATGAGGAGACCTGTGACGCGGCGAGTCTTATATCTCTTTTTGCTGCAAATTATGTTAGGAGTTTTTTGGAAGAAGTGATTGTGCATATATACATACACATGCATGGTGCATCAGATAAAGAATTGCCCATTTTCCAAAGCCAGGTGGTTACGTGGGTCCCACATGTGTACAGGTAGGACAGTGTGTACGTAGTACATCGATTCTCATCGTCACCAGTATTAGTGTGTTTTTCTACAATAATGAGGAGTTGGTGGAGCGTAAAACTTGTCGAGGAAGCTATCAGCGGGCCGAAGCCATGAGGTAAGCAAGTGTGTCAGATGGCATCCAGTGGCGTCAAAAGGACGAATGGGGTCAAGACTTGCACGTGGGTAAGTGAGGACACAATGGGAATGTTTTCTTGTGGTGATAATGCAGAAAGGTATCATGAGAACTCTATTTGGGGTCCACTTCACGTGATTGCGAGATGCATTATTGGAAAAAGTTGAGTGCCAAGTGTGTGGATGGATGTAGAAGGGTGACAAAAATGCAATGCGTGGCCATTTTTTGGCCTATTTGGGGTCCGTTTGAGGTCAATCAAAAGGCCAAAGGTGCCCGAGGGAGAAAGTGAAGTGTCGACATTGAAAAACCTGAGAAAAAAACGTGGAGAGAAGAGGAGGAACAGTCATAACTCAGTTTTTGCTATTTTTAGAGCTTGTTTTGACTGTAAACTGCTCATTTAAGGTCGGATTTAAGCACTTTGATATTGTAGATTGGGGTTTTTGGCCGTTCCAGACGCAATGGTGCTGTCCATTTTGCCAAATTTCTCACTATATTTTTTCTGTTTTGGTTGTGTAAGTTTCTTCAATGAGTGAAGTGTCTGCTCAAGTTTGTAATTGTATATGGTATATTTCATCCATATTGTGTGAGCTATTTGCCCCATTGGTGGTGGCCCAAGCTCAATTGTATCTAAACATCAGAAATATTCCTCTTTTGAGTTGAGTTTTTTGGGTGTGTATGTGTGTGCGTGTGTCTCTGTGTTGAGTGGGCAAATGGATAGTCTCTCTCCTCTCACTCCATCACTATGTTCCCTGTCTCGGCCAGGTGGGTTGTGTAAGCCGAGTGGTGCCCCATAGTGTGTGTGTGTGTGTGTATTATCCCAAGAGTGTGTGTCGGGTGATTATAGAGGCATTGTGTGTGTTTCCATCCCCGCTCACACCATGTATGCATGAATATAAGTGTGTGTACGTGTATATGTATGTATCTATGTGTTTCTTGACAAAACCGCGAGGATATGTTACATAAAATTACACATGACAACAAGACCTGCACATAATCTTCCACAAACACAACATCTTGTGAAACCAAGATACTCTTTGTTTGTGGATGATACAGCTTGTAAAATTTTCTTTCATCCTTATCATCCAATTTTCCACACGACGTTTGTGGACGAAAGCATATGCCAAACATCCAAAAACACGCATGTGCTCAATAGAAGGCTTTCTATCATGCCATGCTTCATAAGGAGTCATAGACTATAAAGATTTGGTAGGAAACCTGTTAAGTATGTAAGTGGCACACATAATAGCCTCAAGCCAAAAAATATGGTAAAGCTGGACTTTGACCATACATGGTGCCATTTTTGTAAAAGACCTATTTTTTCCTATTAGCAACACCATTTTGTCGAGGTGTATACGGCACTGTACATTGATGTTTTATCCCATGACTCACCAAAAATGCATTAAATTCATGAGACATATACTGCTCCCCTCAATCAGAACAGAGGGTGCCCATAGTACATTTTGAGATATTTTCAACCATAGCCAAAAATTGCTTGAAGCACATAAACACTTCGGACTTTGCTTTATGTGGAGCACCTATGCATGCCTACAATAATCATCAATGAAAGTCACGAAGTAAAGGTAATTGCCCAAGGATGGAGTTTGTATGGACCCACAAACATCACTATGCACAAGCTGCAACCTGTACATGGCCCTAACTTAACCATCCTTTGGAAACTTCAAATGTTGCATCGTACCCAAAATACAACCTTCACAAACATGTTTGACAGGTTCTTCAAGAGGCAGCAAAGAAGCAACCATATCAGATTTCTGCAAATGCAGCAAACTGGCAAAATCTAGATGCCCAAAACGTGCATGCCAAACTTTTGCATATGAAATAGCCTTAGAATCCACAACAACACTTGCAAAATTATACCCACACTTGTCATACAAAGTGAGCTTATATAACCCACAACATAGAATGCTAGATGCAAAACTTTCATCACCAAAACTAAGATCATGTATATCTATCAGTATGTAGTAGTGAGAGCGATAATGCTAAATCTAGAGAAAAACTCCCTTTCTTTGTCAGCATCCAACTCACCTCTATCTGCTGTTATTTTCCCAACGCAGCCATAATGGCTAATTACATCATCCAAGGGGAGCTTACATATCCCTTCTGTGCTTTTTGTTCTTAGAGCACGACCTTCAACCTGATTAGTTAGTCTTCTCGTGCAAGCACGATGTATCTCATTTTCCATAAACCCAATGGAATTGTAACCAAATCTACTACCCACTTATAATGCATGGCTAGTGGGTAAGTAGGGTGCAACATCCACAAATTTGACTACAAGTCTAGCAAGTGTAGATACATACAAAAGATTCTTCTTGATCCCAGGTACAGACGATGCATCAACAAGTGTGAAAGAATTGCCATTTGTAGCAGTAAGCACAATCTTTCCAACTTGCTGAACTGGATAAGAGGCGTTGTTGGCACAAGTGACTAAATTCCCATGAGGGACAAAATCAAGAGAGATAAACAAATCACGATGTGAGGTAATGTGCTTTGTAGCACCACTGTCAAAATACCACACATGTGAATTTGCAGCAATTGACATTCATGCATCATGGATAGCAAGATCATAAGTACACTCTATACTAAAAGTCCATTCTACATCTACATCAACATCAAAATCTCCTTTCACAGAAGACTCTACAATAGCTGCACTTGTATTGGACCCTGTAGTTGATCCAACCTCTTTTTTTTTAACTTCTTTTGCCTTCAATTTTGGACACTGCTTGATCAAGTGATCATTAGCTTTACAGTAATGGCAATACATTTTACTTTTTTTTCCTTTTCACCAAAATTCCTAGATGAATTTTTGCCAGTAGAAGCATTAGAAACATGTGATTTACCACTCATAGAAGAACCATGAGAAGTGGCTACATTGCTGTTACCACCTTTTCTTTGAGCATCAATAAAGGCATGTTCAACTGCACGCTGTCTAGTCCTATTTTTTTTGGAATGTGACTCTTGCAACAACGATGTGCATAATGCATCAATCTTGACAACTTCTAGATTTCCTTGAGTCATAAGTCTCCAAGTACTAGCAAAAGTTTGGTAAGAATTTGGCAAAGCATCAAGAACAATGTGCACAAGGAAACTATAAAAAATGACGTTGCTTGTAGAAATAAGTTGCTCATCGATATCCTTGACACCAAAAGGAAAGTACCATATCATCTTCCTCATGCATAATCTTTGACTCCACCTCATGCATAATCTTTGAATCCAGCTCTTTAGCAGCAAAATGAAATTTTTGCCTCATTGCAACTTGCATAAAGACCAACTTGAATATCCCAAGCCTGTTTTGCAAATTTTGTTGAATAAATGTGAGGAGTAATAGTGTACTTCACAGACAATGCGATCAATGCATGAGCCTTTGCATCTTTTACATCCCAAAACAACGAGCTTGCTCAATTATAGGCAAAATAGCTATGGCAGTAGAAACACTGCTACCAAAACTTGCAACATCCTCAACATCCCTACATCCTCAAAATTAGGATGTATTTGAATGCCCTGTACAATATTATAGACACCCTTTGACACAAGGACATGTTGCATCATATATGCATAGGGTAATTGTCCCCATCCAATCTATACTCATCAAAAAACATCTTGAACACATCTGTGTTGTTGTCAACCATGGAAAATGCTATACCTGATGTGAAAATTTCCCAAAAAGAGGAGAAACAAAGTGGGAACAACACATGCTATATAGCACAAATCGTAGAAGACTGTAAGGGACCTGTTATGCAAAAAATGGAAGCGAGAATTTTTTTGCACAAAATGACAAAATAGCCTACACAATACTGCATGTGGTGGAAACGGAGGCCAAAATGAGCCCGAATAAGAAAGCTTGCCCAAAGTATTTTTTGAACTACTGACGCTCGCCAAAGCTCACACAAATTGGAGAAAATAAGCAGGCGTGTGCTGGAGCTGCTAACAACTAAGCCCGAGAGGATGCAACATGCTCTGATACTACCAATTGTTGGAATTTGGGTTGTAGGAAAACACACACAGCTCAGAGAAGATGAAGGAAGCTCAAGGAACACAATAGATAGATATTAATTAGTGTGCAATGGAAAGATGAGATAGCCCTAGAGTGATGGGTGTATCTATAATGCACGGGGGAAAAAACCTCCTAGTGAGAAAAAAAATGCCTCGACGGTCCTAAGTGTGTTCACACACATCACTACCGCATGTATATGGTAACAACAGATAATACTAGTTTAGTTCTATTGGTGAAGATTGGTCAAATTTGCATTGGAAGTGCACTAGTTATGTCTAATCTTGTTTTATGGTCAAGTTCACATCCCTGAAGCAAAAAGAATTTTTCAATTGTTTGCTTTGTGGGTAGTCTTGAAGGTACCTTGTAGGATTCCTTGACGAGAAATAATGTCTAGACCAACCAAAACACACCAAGGTAGAAGTAAGTCAAGGAATACCAATTTTAAGAACCCGTAGGTATAAAGGTCAAAATGTCAGTGAGAAATTTGGTTTTGGAGCTTAAGAAGAACTCATTGTATGTGCAAGTAGAGAACATTGCAAAATGACTTTGTAATCAACATATCTTATGATCCAATAATCCAATTCAAGTTCCGTTAGGTGCATTATGTTCCTCTCCTCTTGCTCTTTCATATGAGTGTATTCATCACTGTTAGTTTTGTGAAGGTTTTCAACTGTGCTTTGGGAGCCTTAATTTGCTATTTTAGTGATATTTTCAAGTGTGAATCCTTATCTTTTGGTAGAAGGCTATTCCTAGACCTTAGGAGGTGATGTTAGGACACTTCTATTCATTTTTTGTTGACCTCGTTGTCCATGAATCACAATTTGTGTACCTCTCATAATCAAGTTTTCAATGTTGTAATGTGTTCTATTAGCCCTTGTTTATAGTCTCCTAGAATTTTGTAGCATTTTTGAGCTTGTTAAGCTAAGAATCCATTGAGTGAGTGTGATGATTGACCGTATTCTTGACAAGACTAGATGTTGATTGTTGGTTCATGGTTTCTCATGTGCATCTTCCTATGTGGGTCCACTCCACTTAGTCTAAAAAACTTGATGCATCTTTGTGCCCCATCTAGGTCGCTTCCCTGAGTATTGATTTATTGTGTATGTTAGTGCCAAATAGATATGCTATAGATGTCTATCCACACTACAATCACTGGCATGGACCCCCCAAGGAGAAATTCCAAATTTGGTTGCAATCTTAGATGATCTATCTATAGTGAGCGAGCAACAAGATTAAATATTCAAGGAGGTGACAACCACCTCATACAACACAAGTTCCCATGCCCAAAGGCTACAGGTACAACTCGATGTGTCCAAGACACAATTGTTGCAATCAGACTCAAGAAACCAAGAGCAAGCCTAGCTCCTCAATCAACTTTGTACTAACCCATTGGTTCTTACATTGCAAAGTACAAACAAAGCGTATCAAGCCCTAGAAATGAAGAACAAAGATTCACAGATGGAGTTGAAGCTGGAGCATATGCAGAGGGGAGATCTCTCCATGATCTTCATGTAGAAAGATGAAACCTATTTGAAAGAAATTGAGAAATTGAAGGACAAGCTAAAGAAGGCATAGGAGGCTTATAAAGTTAAGTAGATAGATGAGGAACAATGTTAGAAGCTGGACACACCCCACGGAAACTGACTACTCGAAAGATTATATATATTTTTTGTAATTATTCATTTATTGAGGAAACCCGATTTTTCACCTTGTAAATATTGGGGCTTAATAGAAGTTTCCAGATTGTATCCCAGTTTTGGTAGTTAGATTGAGTAGTTGGTTAATTTGGAACTTTAGGGTTTGAGAATTGTAAGGTATATATACCACTTTTTGACCTTAATGAAAAACCTTTTTGTCATTTTGAAAAATATACTGTCTGTGAGTGAGCTTACTGTGTACGAGAGAGAGTGAGAGCTTCTTCTTGACTCTACGCGAGCATCGGTGGTCGGAATCGAGTGCGGAGAAGTGCAACATGTTGCTCCCAACGAGAGCTACACACCAATACTTACATTGCGCGCGTACGGTCCAGTTTTGCGAGATCCTTCTACGAGCTTCATCTGGTGATTTGGTGAGCATACGTTGTCCGATTTTACATTGCAGTATATCCACGCGTTCACATTGAGTATAGATACACATTAGGCACTTTAGATTTCGGAAACGAAGACCAACAAATTTCTGTCAGACATCCTACGTGATTTTGCACCGGGTGTTTTGGGTTGGGGTTTTGGTTCATAGACTTTAGGGAGAGCGACCTATTGGTGTTAGTAGGGTCTCCTTCAAGTCCTGTGGTGTTTTGAGATTGTTTGATGGATGTTCGGCTCTTGTAAGCGTTGTAGGAAATCTCTTCTTAAGCACTCCTGAGACTGTAGCTTTGACATTGGGTAGAGACCTCTCTAGGAATTAGTTAGGAGTCGGTCGAGTGTAGGTTGACACCTTATACTTGCTTCTACGCGCCTGCGGGTCGAGTTTCGTCCTTAGCTGATAAAGCTTGTTAGGTGAGTTCTCGTTGTGCTGACGTCCGTCGCGGCGTATTCGTCCAACATTGGTGCCGCTGCCGGGGACGAAAACCTTAGGTAGGTGACTGAGACTAGTCCTTGAGGATAGGGATTTTTGGCTTGGGAAGAGTCTCATTTTACATTTAGATAGGACCAGAGGGTGGAGGACTCTCTAGGTCTTAGAGGGAGTCTTGGAAGCGTGTGTCTGGCCTAGATCCTTCGACTTAGGTAGATTTAGGTAGACTAAGATAGTTTTAGGTATTAGTCGAGTTCTTGAGTAGGAGTTAGAGTGGTAGAAGCGGTGAGAGGAGAGCTTGAGAGTCCGGAGAGGCCAGAAAGCAACCAAAACACCATTATCACCATTTCACATGATGAGTAGGAGTAGAGTAAGTAGGACATCATGATTCAGGATCTAGAGCACTTCATGCATGTATACTTGCTCGGTAAATTCATCACATGTTTGTAAAAGACGCAAGAAGACACAAAAGTGTGTTTGAAAGCTGAAGTGAAGTCCAAAAGTTACTGTGAGTGTTTCTGATAGAGCTGCAGAGCATCAGGAGCATTTCTGTCAGGAAAAAAATTAATTTCAAGCCAGGAGACATCCTACGCGTAGGATGTCTACAGGCTAATCTGGTGGGAATTTTGGGATTTTGAGTTGACCAGTGTGTTCAGAAGGTGAGGTTTACCCTATTTTCAAATGGAAAGTGAAAATTTGACAATATCTTGACAGGATAAGGCCAAATAGACTGAAATTGCCAGACATCCTACCCAAATTGTGCCAAAGCATTATTTTAAGACCAAAGCCATAGGATGGCTGCATGAGCATGACCTGCATGAAATATTGAGTGACTGAGAGGGGTTTCATCTCATTTGGGTGAGACAATTTGGGTTCAAAGCGGACTTTAGCACTTTTGACTGAAAAAGGCAAGAACAGCTAAAATTGGGGACCTTTGAAATCCAAACCAAAATCCTAGCATACCACTGGGTTGCTGACATCAAGGGGAAGCTGTGGGTCAAGTCTGGGGTCAAACAGGCCAAAAAGACATCCTACGCGTAGTATGTCTTCTGTGTGATTTTTCACTCCAAATCCAGATTTGAGCATACCAAAGTGATCAGCAACTCAAGGGGAGCCTGGGTTTTGAATTTGAAGCCATTCTGATGAAAAAAGACATCCTACGCGTAGGATGTCTAATGCAAGAAATTGAAGCCAGAAACTGGCTGTGGGCATAGCAAGGTGTTGTATAGCCTAAGGCAAGCCTCCTAGTCAATTTTGGTCCAAATTGGAGTTGATTAGACTGATCAAGATCAGCAACAGGCTGTCAGAACAGATTTCTGATCCATTGACCAGCTTATAGATGTCCAAATCAAAAAGTAAAAACAGTTGTGGACTCAGCATATCAAGGGGAATCCATAGTGCAAAAATCCAGGCAAAACAAAGCAGGAGACATCCTACGCGTAGGATGTCTATTGGGGCCTATTGAAGAGAAAATTTGACTAGGCTTAGACAGTGAGATTCCATTTGGCTTAAGGGTTCCAGAACTTCTTTCAGAAGTGAATTTGGACCTTGTTTGTCCATTTGACGGAGCAAAGACTGAATTCAGACTTTTTCACGTTAATTGACCAACATCCGAGGGAAGTACAATTCCAGATTAGCAGACCTAATCTAGAACATCAGCAGTGTATAAAATACAGTAGTGGTTGAGATTAACTCTCCGGTTATACCAATCATTACTAAGATAAACTCTAGCAGATAAATGCTTTGATTAGATTGCCGAAATTAAACGTTTGTGTACAGGTATATTCAGCAACAAAGCAAGACGTTGTGCGGAGACTGATCTTTTGTCAGGTGAGTGGTTGGATTTGTGGTAAATTGCATTGATAAGTTTGATGAATTTAAGATCAGGAAGATACATTTTTAGAGACCAAAAGGTGGCGGGTGACCAAGGTAGCTTAGTGTCCACCGAGGAGAATGTAACTCATGCAAGGCTAGACCCACTAGCACCGATTATTGAGGAAGGTAGTGATACTGATACTTCGTCAGACAAATCTTTCTTCATGATGGGTAGTCAACAGCCAGGAGGTTTCACCTATGATGGACCAATTCCAGGAGGAAGCACCTCCCTAAATCCTTTGATTGATTCCAAGCTCACTGTGATCTTCTTAGAGGGAACAAACTCGAGGGGAGCCCTAGTCTATTTTGACTATCGAGGACGCAAGTGCATTTGTATCGAAGAGAGGCCGGTACATAGATCGGAGATAATTCGATTCTATGATGATGGAGAGAGATTCCGGGACGAAAAGGGGAACCACTATCTGATAGTCAATAACCCTGAAGATTACAACAGATATGGAGATAACGTGGCGAAAGGGAAAATGGTTTCAGAAGCTCAAGAACCGCCACCAAACATTGATCGGCCTGGAGCTATTTTTATGTATGATAAGAAAACAACCAGGGTTCCAACTTATAATGAGAACGTGGGAATCTACAAGCATGAGAGTGAGGGTATAGTCACTTACTTTCGCAACAAAGAACCATACTTAAACGAATTGAGCAAAGACAAGGTTCTTTACTTATTCTCTTATGAAACTGCTATGGGGAAGGATATAGTTTTTGTTGACAGGTACGGACGAGAATACCAACGTATTCTACCAGAGGAGGTAGAAAAGGCAACAGTTCCAGGAGCATCAACATATGCCCCAGACAAAGTGCCAAGAGCCACCTACACCCTTAGCAAGTTGATGAATCCCTTTTCAGAAGATTATGATGCCACCTCACATTCTACCCGACCGCAGACGTTCAACAATCAAAACCAACCAGCAACTGAGCCATCATTGCAGGCATGGCTTAGAGAGAGTGCAACATTGGAACAAGACCGAAACCGAGATGGTTATCAAGCCGCACGAGGGCTAAGGGATTTGCAAGAACCACCACTCTATTCAAGGTATCAAGGAGAGAGTAAGCCAAAGACTCAAGGGTCAACAGAGCATGGAAGACCACCCATGGAACGAGTTCGAAGAGATGAACCATCTCTAGCGAGAACTGTTAGAAATTATGGCTTAGGAGCACCACTGGGGGAGAGGAACCAGCCTACTACAGAAGACCTGAGGAGGTATATCGATTAGGACGTGGAGATCCAATGATGAGGTTTGTAGACATCGTAGAATTAGACCTTCTCAAGTGCAAAAATGGGTAAACAAGAAATACACAGGCAACAGAGACCCAAGAGATCATGTAGCAGACTTTGTGCATGTAATTAGAGCCAAAGAAGTGTTAGACTTCCCTACCCAATTTGCAGGGTTTGGACTAACCCTAGAGGATGACGCTGCTACTTGGTTTGACTCTGTAGAGCGTAGAGACTTTGAGTCTATGGAGGAAGTGTTTGACGAGTTTATCGAGGAATTCTCACAAAGGGGGATAGCTCATAATACCGTCTCACAAATCCATAAATTCAAATAGAAAGATGGGGAATCTGTAAGAAAGGCAGCCCTAAGACTAAAAAGATATGTTAAGTTCTGTCCTGTGGAAGAACTGCCAACTCAGTCCAGACTTATGCTTATATTCATCCAAGGACTAAGGAATGCGGATCTCCAGAAAGACTTACATATGAAGAGGAGCACGACGTTGAATGAGTTGACCAAGGAGGCTCTTTACCCTGTGGACAATTGTGCGGTCTACAAAGAGGGGGAGTTAAAGGACCTTGACGACGATTCATCGTCACAACAAAGTGGAAGAAAGTATTCTAAGTCAACACCACAGGAGAGTAGCTGTAAACAAGGAGCTGCTTGTAGATGAAGTGCTAAAAAAGATTAACTTCTACGCCAAACCCCAGGCTAAATAGCCCAAGTGGTGTGCTATTGAATAAAAATGGACAAACCATGGAACAGAGGAATGTTATTATAACAAGGGATTTGTGAGAGAGAGACCTTACGCTTTCCAAGCTCAGGTAGCGTCTCCTCAAGTTCCACCCATGCTAGGTATCAAGCAGGCAACCTACTAATCCGAGCCTATCACAAATTTTTGTTTATTATATTTTGTTGGTTTTCCTTGCTTCTAGAGGTTTACAATAAAAGAAAGAGTGAGAACAACCTCTTGGAAAAATTAAAAAAATGATTTGATAGGAATTTTTTCTTGACTAGTTCATCGGAGGTGAAAGGTAGAGAGAGAACCTAGTGGTAAAGGGAAGGGAAAATATGTAAATGTGAAAAGAAAAGATATGATGTGGTTGTGGAGCCATGCACCCATGATTCAAGGGTCATGAGTGGCTCATATCATCATGGCTTTGGAGCCATATGATGATTAAAACAGATGGGACCCAAGTGGAAGACTTGGTAAAGGAAGGAACCAGACACATGATTTTGTTGAATTTTTAAAAAATACTTCCACTCCGATCCAAGAAAAGTTGTCTTTATCAAAGTTGTAGCTGATGAGTTGGAGATTTTGACCATATTTTTAAAATAATTTTGCATCTACGGTCTAGGAGATATGGCCAAAATGGCAGACGCCAATTTTTTCAACTGTGGTGGAGACCACCCCCTCTACCTTTACACACACACACACCCTTCCTTTTCCACATTGAGACCTTCTCTAAAAATCAGCCATTAGTCTTCTCACCCTCCCCTCCTTCCTCCTCTCTCTCAAGCTCAAAAACCCATCAAAATTCCTCTTCTAATCACCTCTCAAGTCATGCTTAATCTTGTTGTAATTCATAAGTTCTCATTCAACCCCTTTCTATTATTACTAGATATGTATTGATTTTATGTAGATTCTTTACATTTTAAAATAAGGAAGCTCTTGGACTCAAGCTATGGAGGAAGGAGTGAAGACAACACAAGTGATGATGGAGCTAATTAGTTGCAAATTGGTCAACAAATCACTTGGAAGGAGCTTCTTCATTGGTTGAATGTCCCTAATCAAGCTTCATTTGTACAAATTACACTTGGATCTTAACCTCACTCCTAATCACTCTCTTTCCTATATAAAGAGGCCTTCCCCTTTGTAATTTTAAGCCTCCCTCAGCCCCATTGAGTCTTTGTATCACTCACCATGAGCCCATAAGCTCATTCATTCACTCTATTCTTGCACATTCTAGAGTGCAAATTGTTTCATGCTAGCAAATTGTTTCATTCTAGAGTATGAAGACAAGTCTGAAGTGAGAGAAATCCCATCTCAAAGACTTTCTTCTAAAAAAGTGATGGATTCACAAGGATTGATTGAGTTATTGTCCACCTCGGTGGCATGCACAATCACATTAGCCGAACTCCTAAGGTTACGACCAAACATGTGGACCACAGTAGGTAAATGCCTAGAAAAATTTGGAGTGAAAGACTCCACCTTGAGGCTACAAGTAGGGATCAGAGAGTTGGACATGCCTCAATTAAACACTAGGCTAGTACCACTAAACAAGGTTGGAGAGTATTGCGAGGGAGAAGATGGAAACACCACGCTACCAGTAGAATTCCAAGGAGTAGTTTCCAAAGCTATTCTTGACAGTGGAGCGGGAGTTGCTATTGCCATCAAGGAATTCTGGAAAAAATGGGAAAAACCAGCTTTAAGAGCTACCAGAATGAAATTGAAATTGGCAGATGGATTCATGGAGAAGCCTCTAGGACTCTTAGAAAAAGTGATTGTCACTTCATGTGGAATCGAGTATGAGTATACATTTGCAATAGTCGATTTCGACAAAAAGAAGATCATCTTGGAAAGACCATTCATGTGAAAATTGAAGATGGTCCAAGATTGGGGTTACGACCACATATACCTCAGACATGGCGAGACAACAACTAAAATACACCTGAAAGACCATAGTTACAAAGATGTGAACCAAACACCTGTGGAAGAGTTTGATTCAGGTACAGTAGCAGGATCCGAACTCCCAACATGGTTAGGGCAACAAAAAGAGCTATGGATGTGCGGAGCTTCACATTGTGGAAGCTTAAGAAGGGAGGAATGCGTCTTAGAAAGAGCGATTGAGGACAAGGAGTATATTCCGGAACCTTTCCCTGAAGATGCCTTGGAACCTCTAGAATGGGAACACATACTAGCAACATTGGATGTCTGTACCATTACAGATAGTCCAACAACAAAATTTTGCGATAAGGATGGCTATGATGTGCTACCCTACTACATGGTAAGCATTATACCATGAGGAGATGAGAATATAGAGCCACAGGAAGGAGAAGAGTTTTATAACTCCTATGAACATCTGGAAGTAAATAACGATGCAGATAATGAGTGTTCAGACAACTCAAGTGAGTAGGGGGAGAAAACAAAAAATAGCAAGTTTTATGATTTTGCTAATCAGCACCCTAGACGCCATGAGCGCTATAGGAGGAAACGAGCAGGAAACAAAGCGAGAGAGAACCTGATGCCCAGGATAAATGGTAAAACTCACTATTTGATGCTTGTAAAAGCAGAGGATTGTGTAAAAGATCAAATATCAGGAAGGTTCTCAAAAGTTCGAAGGGAAGGAGCACGAGAAGAAAAAACAAAAACAAAATCACAAAAATCTCAAAAATCAAACAAAGAAACAACAAAAGGCCAAGAGTGGACCAAAGTGGAGCGTAAATAGAAATACCAAGAACTGAAACGGTCTTTACGTGAGATATGGACTACTGAAGAAGATAGTGATGGTAAAGGGGAGTCAGAAAAGGGAAACATGAATATACCATCACATTATCGGAAATTTACCATCCATGACAGAAAAATCATCATGACACCACCAGTCAGGGAAAGAACCAACCAAGAATCTTACGATGGGCCTGAAAATGCAAAAAGGATAGAACTCGCGGAACCGGGTGAAAAGCCTCAGCCGGTCTATATAGCAAATGATTTAGAGCTTGAAGAAGAAGAACGGCTAACACGACTTCTCAAGAAATATAAAGATGTGTTTGCATGGTCCTATAGGAGTTGATCCATCGATATGTCAATATACAATTCCTTTGAAATCGGATGCAAAACCTAGCAAACAACGTCCTTATACATATAATGACACATTTGCTAAACGAATCAAAGAGGAGATTGACAAGCTGATGGAAGCTGAATTCATCTATGAAATTGAACATACAGATTGGGTGTCACCCATTGTGGTAGTTCCCAAAAAGAACGGAAAACTGCGAGTGTGTGTAAACCTCAAAAAGGTAAATGCAGCCACCATAAGGGATAATTATCCCTTTCCAATCACAGAACATGTACTTGAGTGGGTGGCCGGAAAACGGGATTATTCCTTTCTGGACGGGTTTTCAAGATACAACCAACTGGAAATTGCAAGGGAGGATCAACACAAAACAGCGTTTGCCACAGAATGGGAAATTTATGCGTATCGAGTTATGCCGTTTGGCTTAAATAATGCCCCAGCTACCTTCCAAAGGTTAATGACGCACGCGTTCAAAGAATACCCGAGAATATTCTTAGAAATATACATGGATGATCTTTGTGTACACTCTCTACTACGAGAGGAACATATTGACCATTTGCAAAAGGTCTTTGAAAAATGCAGGACATATCGAATCTGTCTTAACCCAGAAAAGTATATCTTTATGGTTAAGCAAGGCCGCATCTTAGGACACATTGTCTCAAGAAATGGCATAACCACTGACCTAGACAAATTCAAAGTCATAGTAGACCTACCCAGGCCCACTAATGCGAAACAAGTGCAATCCTTCATGGGACACTGCGGATATTATCGAAGATTCATATACATGTATACGGTCATCGCACAACCTTTGTATCGTTTGCTAGTCAATTTTGATTGGACCGAGGAGTGTGAAACTTCATTCCAAAAGCTGAAGGAAAACCTTATATCAGCACCTGTACTTAAAGCACCAGATTGGGAAAAGATATTCCATGTTCACATTGATGCTTTTGCATATGCAATCGGGACTATTCTGGCTCAACCTGGAGACGGAACAATGGATTTTCCAGTCTGTTATGCAAGCCGACAGTTAAACAGTGCGGGAAAAAACTACACAACCACCGAAAGAGAGGGGTTAGGAATGATTTATTATGTAAAGAAATTTCGGCATTATTTGCTCGCAAACAAATTTGTGTTCTTCATAGATCATCAGGCTCTTTTGTATCTGGTAAATAAACCATGCAATACAGGGAGAATTGTACGCTGGTTTATTATATTGTTAGAATTTGATTTCACAGTGGTGGTCAAAAAGGGTAAAACCCATCTATGAACGGACCATCTTTCAAGGATACACAACGGGGAAGCTTCTGAAGAAGTAGATGATGAAATACCAGATGCTTATCTTTTCAATATTGAAATGATACCCAAATGGTCTTAGGAAATTGTTAGCATTATTTCCTTTGGAGGTAGGTTTGATGGCATGGAAGACATATCCAAACAACAAACAATTCGACAAACAAAAAACTTCCAGTTGTTGATAGCAGGACCGCTGTATCATCTAGGATCGGACCAAATCCTATGATTATGTATAAATCCGGAAGAATTCGAGTGTTACCTTGAAGAAGCACATGTCCAGGATTGTGCATTTCATTGTTCAACAGTGAAAACACACCAGAGACTAAAACAGTTAGGGGTTTATTGGCCAACTATGTATGCAGACACACATTCTTATGTTACCAATTGTACTATATGTAGTGCCAAACGACCAGTGGATCACGCGACATTGTTTCAGGTAAACATTGCACATGCATGGAGTCAATATATCATTGATTTCTTAACCACCAGGACGTTTTCTGAGAACATAACAAGAGCACGGAAAAAAGATATAGAGCTGGAAGCTCGCGACTTTCATTTAATTGGGAACCAACTCTATAAGCGAGGAAATGACAATCAACTTAGAATCTGTACAAGTGAGAGCGAATACCTGCTGATTCTAGAACATGCACATAGCGGAATAAGTGGAGGCCATTTTTTGGGCGATAAGACGGCAAAAATTGTCTTAACAGCAGGAATATGGTGGCCTACATTGCATATGGATGCTGACGAGTTTGTAAAGCGATGTGACGCTTGTCAACGAACAAAGGTGTCAATAAAGAGAGATGAGATGCCACTACGGCCAATGATGGGAGCAAGGGAATTTGCAAAATGGGGAATTGATTTTGTGGGACCTATTTCACCCCCTGCATATCGCACACATACCCAATATATCATTGTGGCTACGGACTATCTCACAAAATGGGCGAAAGCCAAGGCAACACAAAAAGTAGATGCAAGGACCACTGCACAATTTTTGTATGAGAGTGTTTTTGTACGATACGGTTCACCAATAGAAATTGTCAGTGATCGTGGGACACATTTTCTTAATGAAGTCATTGAATATCTGCTAGAGGAATTCATGGTCATACATAGAAAATCTGCTCCATACCATCCACAGGCAATGGACAAGCTGAGGCCACAAATAAAACACTATGCACGGTTCTCACTAAAATTGTGTCAGAGTCAAGAACAGATTGGTATCAGCAGCTACACTCAACACTATGGATGTACATGGTAGCTTACAAAACATCGATAGGAGCAACACCGTACAACATGGTGTTTGGCCTAAATGCTATACTACCCATAGAGTTTTTAATTCCAACTCTACGAGTAGCGAAACGCTTAGAATGGATAGGGCATGAGCTCTCTTCAAGAATAGATGATCTTGAAAAGCTAGATGAACTCTGCTTGAGAGCTGTAGCTTCAATCTATGCTAAAAGGAGAAGACAAAAAGATTTTTTTGACAAGCATGTGCACACTAAAGAGTTCAAAACAGGTGATTATGTACTTGTTTATACTTTGAAGCAACATGCCAAGAAACTTAAAAAGCGAGGGATGGGACCCTTTGTGATTAGTGATCTATCACAAAGCGGAGCTGTCAAGCTCGCTACATCAACAGGTGAAGAAATGCCCAATTGGATTAGTGGATGTCGATTGAAGAAATATCATTTACCACTCACACAGGAGATGCTTCAACAAATCCATCAAGGAAAACAAAGAATAAAAGAGAAACAGAGAGTACGAGAAGAAGCTCAAGCGGAAGCCAAAGAACGCATTGCAAAACGAAGACTTCTACGACAACAACAAGAAGGTGAAGCCCATTGAGAATCAATGCCATTCGACTAACGACGTTGGATGAAGACACAGTGGAGCCCATAATTGTAGTCAAAGTAGGGAGCAATAAAGTTGAATCGACGGCATTGCTTGATTCTGGAGCTCAAACAAATTTGATCTCTTACGGATTATACCAACAACTCAAGTCCACATGTCAACTTCATCCTACTCCTCAAATGCTGGAAAGTAGTACATCACACTCGTTGAAAACATTGGGCTGGACTATATTGCATGTACAAGTACATCAATATATTTACCCACACAAATTTTATGTAGTCGAGGATGAATGCACACAACACCCAATGTTGTTGGGACAACCTTGGCAAAAAGAGTACAATGTGCAGGTAGATTGGAACGCGAATGCAGTCAAAATTCAGCATGCACAAGAACAACAGATAATAGCCTTTGCTCAGCAATACCGGACTAATCAGTTGCCAGCAATGCAATCACAGGAAAAAGAGCCAAAAGCACGAGTGTCACTAAAGAACAACATGATACCCAAGGTTAACAAACAGGTAAAATCCAACCATGCTCACTACATACATATGAAGTCACCGACCGCATTGCAAAGATCTAGGTTACCAAAACAAGGGAAACAAGTATGGATGCGGAAGGATAGAAATGCCATGGCAAATTAAAAACAATACAACAAAAGAATTCAACCGAAGCAGATAGTTCAACCAAAAACCAAGGGCATAAAACAGATATGGATCCCAAAGAAAAGGCTCAGCAATAACCCAAATTTACTCACATTTGGATACAGAAACAAAAGCAAAAGGAGTTAACTCCCTTCAGTACAAGCAACAACGGAAGGCAGACAACTGCATTTGAAAAAGGACAACCGACTTATGTGGATACCAATCCGCAACAACACAGTGGCAACAAAGGAAGTAGAAAAACACCTACACAAACCGGCAAAAACAAGCTACCCATGGAAAGCAAAAAAAAAACCGTCCACGGCCATTCCGGCCAAGCCAATCCTCTCCACAGAAACAACTACGGCTATATCAACAATAGCGGGCAAAGCAATTGCCTTTTGCACAAAAGACAATTAAAAAGAGATCAGTAGAGTTATAGCTGTTACTTGTAAATAAAACAGGCAACATCGACGGCAAATGCCAATAAGCATCTTGCTTATACCCTTCTCTTGCACAGCATTAATTTTTCCATGCATTGACCGAGTATGCATTGTATAGGGGCACAGTAAACGGCCAAAGCATTAGAACAATTTTTCCAACCCATGCACGGCACATACCCCGCGGAGATAACTTGTCGTCCGGGAGGACTCCGGCTAGAAGGGGGGGAGGCATTCTCAAGTGCGGACTCAATGGCAGAAAAAGAAAAAAAGGGCATGATTTTCGACTATTTTAAGGGTTGTTGTTTGATTGCAAAACTTTTCGGACTAACCCAAGTACATATGCCCTTATACAGCATGTATCTATAGGTGTATGGGGCCAAACGCCAAATCAAGCCCCTAGGTGTGTGTATATAAGTAGAAATAGCCAGTTTTCGGGCAAAATATTGATAAAACGGAGAAATCCGACCATAAAAATTGCATGTGAGTGTATATAATGTTTGGCTGTGATATTTGTGATTTATTATGATTTTTGGGGATTTTCTAGGTTTGATTTTCTATTTTCCTTTTAGTTTTGCTAATTTTCGGCAGAAAAACTTCAAAAATACAAAAAGCAGGTGAAAAACGGTCATAATGAAAAACAAAAAATATGGGGATGATAAGTGACTATAGGACAACATATGGTACAGTGGGGGTGCAATTATGAGACTGGAGCGGAAAGCATGATTTGGCCAAATTTTGACCGAAACGTCAAATTTCTCGTAAACTGGGCAAATGAAGTCCAAATCAAGAAATTTTTGAGCTTAAACCGCATCTCGCAAGAAGATGGGAGCACATGTCAAATTTCATGAAAAGTGGTTCGGGCATCCCCATTATAAGAAATTTTCACTTCATTTTTAGCTCATTTTCACTATTGACCTTTTGGATAGAGCTTCTGCCACCTAGAGCGAGCGGAACTTCCAGCAGCTTCTACGATGTGCACGACTATTCTACGAGCTTCAAACATGAGAGGTAGGCTCACCACCTTGAGCTTTTCGTGCATGTTTGTCGTTTTGTCGCGAAAACTAGTGTAGGGTTCACACACAAAGCGGGCGGTAGAGACCTACAAGTAGAAGCGGCCACCTAACGGCTAACCCAAAAGCAACGAGACTTCATCGGCAACTTACCCTAGCATAGGAGACCAGTCTTGGATGTCCAAAGGCAGTAGAAAACCATTGGGAAAAACCCTAATTCCTAGAATCCCGCAAGAGGCCACCAAATGGGAAATCGGTGAAAAGGCGCCCAAATGCTACCAAAATTCATGGGTAGGAGCATATCGACATGCTCGACAAGTCTATGTGGCCCACATGACCAAAAAGTGACCCGAAGCGGCACTAAACTTCAGAAACGGCATCAGACACACAAAGCGTCAAATAGCTCTTGCGGCCAAACCGCATGCCCGTTTGCCACCAAACTTCATGAGCGGCTTTCCTATACCATCAACAACCAAGTCCTATGGTGGTAGACCACCACAAATCATCGAAGATATGTAAACGCAACCACGGGTGCTTCTAGAGCGACAAATTGCCAAAAGGAGCTCCAGTGAAGCCAAAGTCGACAAAAACCATACGGCAAGGATCCCCAAGGGATTGGGAAGCTATGAAGACCAATATCAAGAAATTTCATCGTCGCCGAAAAGCACTTCAAAAGTCAAAAAACGGCTCGAAGGATCTGAAGTCCACACAGGGAGTTACTTTCTATCCATTTGACTTTTTTGTTGAAATTAGGCTAAAAGGGACTCAAGGGGACTAAGGGCAGGTACTAGTGGCACATTCCATGAAAAAAATCATCAGGAGACATCACTAGTGGCACATTCCATGAAAAAAATCATCAAGGGAATTTCTGGGCATAGATCCCAATATGTTTCATCACACACATTTTCTGAATGACCTTTACATGGTAGCCACCAAGTTTCATCACATTTGGACCAAAATTGACCTCATATGCATGAAACAACGCAAAGTTAGGGCATAGAGGCAATAATGGGCCATAGACCTACCAAATCTTGTCCAAATCACATGGAACTTGCAAAACACATTCACAAGCACATAACCAATCCATCTGTGTGCTCACCTGCAAGAAATGATGATAGACATCCTACGCATAGGATGTCTATTTGACATTTTTGGCCTACAGAGGGTATTTTTACATTCCAGATCTTTTCTTATCATCTTCAAGAGCTCATATATCAAGTTTGAAGCCATTCTAATCAATTTTTGACCCCAACACCTTCAAGATACACTTTTGGAGCCCAAAAACACTACCCAGGGCCTAAACCACATCAATTCTTGTCCAAATCAAATTCTAAAGGCATGGCCATGTTCCACAAGCCAAGGGCTATACATAGAACAAATCCCAAGCAATTTTGAAGAAAAAGACATCCTACGCGTAGTATGTCTCCAGTATGTTTTTGACCTTTTGTGCAAAGAATGACATCATGGGAGACAATACCATGGTGCAATGAGCCCATATATCAATTTTCAACCCATTTGGACATCACTTGCTACCTATTATGGACTTTCTACCCAATTTGTGACCTAAATCCTGAATCAGCCCAAGAAATACACTTTTTGGTGCCCAAATCCAAATCCAAGCACATAGCCATGTTCCATAGGCCAAGAACTACCAGCATGTCAAGTATCACCCAATTCTGATGAAAAAGACATCCTACGCGAAGGATGTCTAAATGGAAATTTTTGGCCAAAATTACACTATGAGCACATGCACAGTTTCAAGAGTTCCTTTTAAGCTTTATTTTCAATTTTCAAGTCATTTGGATAGTTAAAACTTAGTTTCTCAGCTAAGATGGAAAAAACACTAACTTCGGACTACTGAGTGCAACAGGATCTATGGCAGCCGCGAAGTCACCGGCAAAGAAGAAAAGAATGACCATTAAGGATTACCTAGAAGAAGTGGAGCCCTTCATCATACCAGAAGGAACACTAAAGCCCACCAGCACATGGATCCAAGAAGATCTGCTAGAGTCCAACGACCTAAAGATCTACTAAGGAGTGTTCAAAGACACTGAAGGGAATGTGATCGAGCTACCAATGCTACCGCGGGAACTCAATGAATTCGTAAGAAGCAAGATGGCCGGGTACTTGGAGAAGATTGATCTCCACAACTATTTTGAAGTTGTACCTGTCGGAATTGACATAAAGAGAGTGTGGGAGTTTGAGACGACCATCAAAGAGAATGGCGTGGCCAAAGTTACAGATCTGCAAGGCAGGCCAGAGACAGAAATAGTCATCACCGAGAAACTTGTAGCAGATGCACTAGACCTCTCCAACAAGGGGGATAGTGTAACTAAAAGAAGAGATGATGTCAAGGTGTACACTGAGAAGAAAAGTAA
Source organism: Adiantum capillus-veneris (assembly GCF_014529385.1). Taxonomy (NCBI): domain Eukaryota; kingdom Viridiplantae; phylum Streptophyta; class Polypodiopsida; order Polypodiales; family Pteridaceae; genus Adiantum; species Adiantum capillus-veneris. The sequence continues at coordinate 82,497,994 of NC_140953.1, read as the reverse complement.
CTACACTTTTGAAGATATTGCCAACCCAAAAGTGGCAATCATGAGTCAGTTGTACAACCAATACTTTCACATGTGTACGAAGCAGACACAAAAGTACAGAATGCCGACAGGAGCAATTGCCACGACATTCACTTGGGCAATGATGAAGAGCACTCCAAAGCTAATCAATTATGCAACATATATACATGACAACCTAGTGAAGATGGGTAACAAGAAGCCCACATATATTGTGCCAGGAGAACTAATCACCCAAGGTGATTTATGGGGTATTGCACACAAAAGGAAGATGGCCTGACCCCCCATCACAGAACGACTGTGGCTGAGGCTCAAAGAAGACAAGGAGGAGGAACAGCCCAAAGCACCAAGGGTTGCCACAAGATTGAAAAGACGGATAGAGCCTGTTCAAGAAGAGCAGCCAGAGCAAAAGAAGGGAAAGAAAGAATTTGTCCAAGTGCCGGAAAAAGAGACAAAGTCACAAAAAGCGGCAAGACTAGAGCGGTTGATGGAGAGATTCAGAGCAGCAAGGGCCCTTAAAGGAGATTTGAGTGAACTCTGGAAGCCGTTTCTAGAATCAATGTCGGGATCATCCCGAAGGATGCAAAGGGACAGATTCGAAGATTACATTAAAAATTTTGAGATTCTTGATGCCACATCAAAAAATATTCCACATGTACCTTTTATAGAAGAGGAAGTGGAGCAAGTACGACATAAATTGCTAGACGAACAGGAGGGCCAAGAGAGAGAAAGGAAGACAAAGGTAGACCGAGATTTAAAGAAAAAGCCTACATCTCTACCGGCCAGCCCTGAGTCCAGCCCATCGCCCTCACCACCTCCTCGTAGCCCCCCACAAGAAGACAAAGAGGAGCAAGACAAACCAAAAGAACAAGAAGAGTCCAAGAAAAAGCAAAGCTAGGAGTAGGAACCAAAGGAAAAGGCTAAGCCTAAAAGTGGGAAACCAGAGACAAATGAAGCATACAATACATTTCTGGACCTGCTAGCTATAGGATACACAAAAGAAGAGGCTGGCACAGTTGCATTCGACTTGGCAAGCACAGGGCCTAAGGAGACAATGCAAAGCATCATGTTAGTAGAACTAAAGGAGATGGCCACAGATACAGTGGACCTGCACCCGCCCTCCAACGATTGGGATGTGGTGATGACAAAGTTAACCGAGTTAAGAGTGCAGTCCATGGCCTCAGAAAGTGAGATGGCAACTCTCAAGGCCACTGAAGTGAAGATAAAGCTGGAAGTAGACTCTTTACAAAGACAAAGTCAAAGGTAGAAAGAGAGAGAAGCGGAGCATCCCAAAGAATGCAAGGAGTCGAAGAGGAGTGTAAGCAAGAGGCGGAGAAGATAAACGCCGAGTTGAACGACCTCCTCGTGAACATGGGAGAAGAAGCTAACACAGAAAAACAGAAACTTCTAAAGCAGATTGAAGAGATGAGAGGACAGCAAGCCGGAGAGCAAGAAGGCACAAGGCCAGCAGCTACTGAGGGCATAGATCTAGAAAATGTGCCAGATCCTGTGGACACACCTATGCAAGACGAAATCCTATTAGGATCCTCTCAAGAGCCACAAGATTTGAAACAGGAAGAGGAAGAAAAGCTGCGTAAAGCAATAGAGGTGGAGATCAGAGAGACGACTAAGGAAGCCTTGGAATGGGAGCAGAGGGTTTTCAAATCCATGACCATCCAAAAGATTGACGCCAGCAACCTCAGACGCGAATGGCTACAGCCCTCTCTCCCATATCCTTTGCTAAAGTATGAAGCTGCCACCATCAATAAGAGGATTAGAGAAGAGCCGACAGTGCCGCTCTACAATGCAGATATCTCCCAGCCAGAAGGGGCTAGGTTAATAGTTGACTCTCAGCCAAAATGGAGGAAGGCGTGGCTGACGAAGTACCCACAGTACCTAATCCATTTGGTAGAGGCACCCAAAAACATCAGAGACAACCTAAGATTTTGTCCTCTACCAAGGATCAGGACGAGGAAGGACCAGGAGATATTACAATGGAGCCAACCCACTTGGTTGAATTATCCTAAGCTACCGGGCTTGAAGGCAGGTGAGAGAATAAGTGTCCAATACATGGTGAAAACCCTAACGGGAGCCATCAAATTGTTCACTGGCTCACCTGACCTTACGTGCATCATGATGAGGAAAATTTGCAAAACTCTTTTAGCAGTATTTGAGACATTCAAGCAAGGCCAGGTGATAGACAGTATCGTCTTCTTCCAAGATACTTACAGATGTGCCTATGATTTGTCTAGTCAGCCTTCCAAGGAGGTGATACATGCGTTGTATCAAAGGATAATGTTTCTGCCATCCTATCACCTCCAAGCCTTTGAAGAAGCGTTCTACACCGGCTTCTTCACCGTAAACACTGATATTTTCGGCCCAACAATGATGAATCTACATGCAAGATATGAATCGCTGATCAAGATACGCGAAACCATACGATGAAGAAGCAGCCCAACGGCCATGTCGGGGACGACATGAGCAAGGAGGGGGGGAGTGTTAGAAGCTAGACACACCCCACGAAAACTGACTACTCGAAAGATTATCATTTTTTTTTGTAATTATTCATTTATTGAGGAAACCCGATTTTTCACCTTGTAAATATTGGGGCTTAATAGAAGTTTCCAGATTGTATCCCAGTTTTGGTAGTTAGATTAAGTAGTTGGTTAATTTGGAGCTTTAGGGTTTGAGAATTGTAAGGTATATATACCACTTTTTGACCTTAATGAAAACCTTTTTGTCATTTTGAAAAATATACTGTCTGTGAGTGAGCGTACTGTGTACGAGAGAGAGTGAGAGCTTCTTGACGCTACGCGAGCATCGGTGGTCGGAATCGAGTGCGGAGAAGTGCAACGTGTTGCTCCTGACGAGAGCTACGCACCAATACTTACATTGCGTGCGTACGGTCCAATTTTGCGAGCTCCTTCTACGAGCTTCATCTGGTGATTTGGTGAGCATACGTTTTTCAATTTTGAATTGCAGCATATCCACGCATTCACATTGAGTAGAGCTACACATTAGGCACTTTAGATTTTGGAAACGAAGACCTGCAAATTTTGGCCAGACATCCTACGTGATTTTGCACCGAGTGTTTTGGGTTGGGGTTTTGGTTCATAGACCTTAGGGAGAGCGACCTATTGGTGTTAGTAGGGTCTCCTTCAAGTCCTGTGGTGTTTCGAGATTGTTTGATGGATGTTCGGCTCTTGTAAGCGTTGTAGGAAATCTCTTCTTAAGCACTCCTGAGAGTGTAGCTTTGACATTGGGTAGAGACCTCTCTAGGAATTAGTTAGGAGTCGGTCGAGTGTAGGTTGACACCTTATACTTGCTTCTACGCGCCTGGGGGTCGAGCTTCGTCCTTAGCTGACAAATCTTGTTAGGTGAGTTCTCGCTGTGCTGACGTCCGTCGCGGCGTATCTGTCCAACAAACAACTAGAGAAACCAATGGGAGAGTCTGCCCTAGAAAACCAAGCAAGGTCCTCCTCCTCCTCCTCCTAATTTTCGTTACTCACACATGTAAAGTTCTATGGAGTACTTCTTAAAGGCGAACAAAGGATCAATTCATTGGAATTTTATGCCACAACACAAGAGGGGTGTAGATGGTGAGTGGGTGGTGCCACAAGATCTCATCCAAGGTACTTGGGTATACGTGTAGCTATTTGCTACCGGCCTTCAATGTGTGCAAAACCATGGAAACTGTGGAAACTTGGACCATCATTAGAAAGGAAAGCTCTTTGGCTTCAATAATTGCAAGAATAAGGGGACTATAGCCATTGTGAAACATGTTTTTTCAATGTCAAGTATGCAATTGCAACAACCTTCTCGATTCCCACCACATTATGAGTACTTCGTTTGACAATGATCAATTGGAACCACATAGAGAAGTAATTGGGTTGCATAATTATGTGTTTTCTTGTTATTACAATCATAGTTCCATCTACATTGGTGGAGGAACATCCATTCCATAGAATCTCCAACACATCTAAGGTTGTACATGTAGATATAATGGGTTTCACACACCTTTTTCCAATCAAGTTGGTTAAACGTAGAATTTTCTTCTACTCATACTTCTATATTGTCCCTACTACTATGCATGATTATGTGATGCTTGAAACCATCAAGATATCTTCTTTATTAAGTTTGGAGTGTCCAAATCCAGATTTATAGTCGCTAGCATCTTTAGATAAAAAGATGGTATAAAATGTCCAAAACTCCTTGAAATATACTAAAGCTTTAGATCTACAAGTTTGAGTTTGTGGTTTCCTATTCATTGTTTTGTACATATATTTCAAGAGTTTGCATTTGTGAAAACTACCACTATGTTTGTGTACGAGGTATTTATATGCAAGGATGTACAATATGAGGATTTAGGGAGACTATTAGAAGAGAATTGGGGTTTTGTGGAAGGAATGCACAATGGGGATAGGAACCATTGTATGGTTGGATCATCAGGTACTGGGATACGCTATTTAAAAATCTCGTACCTCTTTGTACATATGATTTTATTATGATCATTGGATGTGCAAGCTTGGGGTGTGGATTCCCTTACATTGTATTGATGAACTATTGCTCCTCCCTTTGAAATTACGGTGAAGATACCCAATGATGTTTTGAAAAATTTCCAACAAAAAAAGCATTGGACTCTAAGAAATGCGCAAGAGCATTTAGCCATCGTGGGTTTTGAGGACCTTTAAGATGCTCAATTTTGTCTCCAAGGTCACTAGGTGAGGATGTCTTCACCAAAGCATTTTGGTCCTACAAAGTCTTATGCTCATTGGCTCAGTTTATGTAAATGTTTGGAGATTGAAAAGAGAATGGAAGACAAAATAAAGGTCTAAAAGGATTGGGGTGTGGGTGAAACTATGCTATCACCATTAGAGCTTTGTCACTTTTATGTTTTTGAACAAATTTCCCCTTGTAATTTTCATGCCAACCTTTTGACACATTTTGAAATTACAATACGATTTTTCATTTAGCTAGAATTGTCTCGTGTATAATGTGTTTGAGTTCCATTTTAGTGTAATTTGTCAAAATCTTGGCATCATTACAAGGCTTCAATCTTGTGTACATAAAAATCCATTGCACTTATGTGATTGGGATGTCCACTTGAAAATGGTAAATTTTTGAGTCATCTTTAGCTCTAGATTGGTAACATGACATTGTAATCCTCTTGAGATAGCTTTATTGTCTTCTTCGTCCTGTCCCTTGATATCTTCATACCAAGTATCCTCTTTGTAGAACCTAAATCTTTCATTGAAAAGAATTTAGAGAGCTCCTCTTTTAGGTCTTTGATGTCCTGCATGTTAGCACTTTCAATCAGCATATCATCAACATACAACATTAGGATATGAGCTTCCCATCTCCCAAATACTTCATGTAGCCGCAATGATCTGAGTTGCATCTTCTGAATCCATGATCTAGCATCCATCGATCGAACTTCAAGTACCATTGTCTTGATGCTTGATTTAAACCATACAAGCACTTCTTTAATTTGCAAGACATTTTCTCCTTACCCCTTACTTCATACCTCTTTGGTTGAAGCATGAAAATTTCCTCCTCTAAGTCATCATGAGGGAATGCCGTATTTACATCCATTTGCTCAAGACTTAAATCATGAGCAGCCACAAGGATTAAGAAAAGCCTAATTGAGTTCATTTTTACCATAGGAAAAAATATTTCATTGAAGTCAATACCTTTCTTTTAAGAAAACCCTTTTACCACAAGCCTAGACTTGTACCTTTTCTTCCCACCTTCTTCTTCCTTAAGCTTGTACACCCATTTGTTCTAAAGTGCCCGCTTACCTTTGGGCAACTCAACCAACTCCCATGTAACATATCATGGCCTAAAAACTTGTGTGTAGCGGAAATTAGCATGAACATAGTGGGCATTTCATTAGAATAGATTCCTAATGAGAATTACAAGAGTGCTTGGGTGGAGAGAGCAACAAAAAGCATAACACCTAGTTAGATAGCATGAACAATACTTTCAAAAGAGAGAGAAATTAAGCTATTGACAAGAGTTGAGGACTGGATTTTCATGGAGCCGGTCCCCCCTCCAAAAGGCTTTGTATTATGGTTTCTCCCATCAAGAGAGACATTGTACAATACAATTCTTTGTGTTCCTTCAAGACTAGCTAGTGCAATGAAGATGAAAGGTTCATGCACTAAGCAAAACACTTATCAAACAAAACATCAATTATCCCCGGTCTCAGACCCAAGACCTCACACACCTTCGAAGATGGTGAGAGCTAGCAGGGTATGAGAGTAGATTGAGAGGAAGTAGGAGTATTCTTACGAAAAAGATGTACATCTCCTCACATAATCACTCATATTAGCATAGCTTAGCTTAGTAATTAGCATGGTAGAGGAGATGAGCATGCATTGAAGCTTGGCTCTTGGTTGGATTTGCATCACAAAGCCAAGAGTTGTTGGTGTAGGCCTCCCTTCTCACAAGCTTGGAGTAGGTGGTAAGCTTTCCATTAAAGCTTGAGAAGGAGAGAGAGTCTTCTTTACTTCACACATGAGACTGTGTGAGTGTGTGTGTGATAATGCCTTGCAAAAATCAGCCCCCTCTCTCTCTTGGGCGACCCCTCTTGCTATTTGCTGTTGCTATCCTCTCATTGGACCTCCCTAGGGCGAGCCAATGACAATTAAGCAGAATAAGTGATAGCCTTCTGACATGTGTCCCCATTTCCCCTTTTGTGAGAGCTTTAGGTAATTTAATAATTCAACTAAACTCTCATTGGACCCCTTTGCCTCCTGGCCAATAGGAATCAGGCAAGCCATTGGGCTACTGAATGCTCATTGGACCCCTTGGGAGACTATCCAATAGTATTCTAGAGGACTTAATTCTCATTGGTTCTTTTATTAAGTGTTTTTAAATTAATTAAACTAGATTTACTCTAGCCTAATTCTCATTGGTCCACCTCCAAGGGCATCCAATAGGAATTGGGTACACCTTGTGGGCATCTGGCCTAGGGAGCTGACATATGTCCCTCATTCCCTTTGTGTAAAGGGAGCTTGTGTGTGTGTGTGTGTGTGTGGCTTTCTCTCTCATCCCCCACAAGCAAGGCTCGCCCCCTCGTAAGTAAGGATTTGTAAAGACTTTTTTGACACACACAAAGCATCCAATTCCCCCATGGTTGACCTTTGGACACAACCTTTGAATTTTAGAACCTTCCCCTTTGGAGCCCTATTTTCCCTCCTTTGGATCCCTACCGTGGCCGGTCTGCTAGCTTAACCAATATTCTAGCTTTTTCTCCCCTGGTACTTCCCCATATTAAATGATCAGTTTAACATGAGAAAACCATTTAGGTGAATTAGATATTGATTATTATGACATTACCTCTCTCTTGAAATCATAGTCGTCCTCGACTATGGTGTAGAGAAGATAAAGCATATTCATGAGTCCTTTTCTTAGCGGGTAGAGGATCCCTATGTTACCCTACGACATCATTCCAGAATGGATGACTAGTCCATTTGGCGCTTGAGAGCCTGAGGCTGTCACAAGCATGTCTGCACATTAGTCCTATTAATATTCCATAGAAGAGTTACAAGCTCTACTTGGTGTTTGGGAAACGTCGTCTCCGCAAACTTGATCTAAGCATGCATACTACTTCATTTTTGTGCACAATAAAGAAAAAGAGAGTCTTATAAGACAAAAAGTTTGTTCATTTTTAACATTTTGTACATTTGCTTACTCTTAGGAAGCATTGTAAGCATTGACAAGGTTTAGGTTATCCTTTAGTTGTATGCGCCTTGCATCCATCTAGAATCTTCAAAAGGATAACTCTTAAACTTAATAAGATATCGTTGGATAGTCTTACCGCCTCTTAGTACCTTGTCTTCATGTCCGAGAATGGATTCGGGCTGCAGCACCTCTTCTTGGTCCTCGATCTTCGGTGGGTCTTCAATAGTTGGTTCCTGAGGTGGATCTCCTTTGTAAGGCTTTAATAGGCTCACATGGAAAGCATTGTGTATGAGCCAATGATTGGGCAACTTGAGTTGATAGGCCATCTCATTGATTGGCCTAAGAATCTGGAAGGGACCATAGTACCTTTTTGCTAGTTTAACATAGTACTTTTGGTGTCCCCTAGGATTCTTGCGCGTCGTGTGCCTTAATGGAGCCCTGGGAAATTTGAGTAAGACCCAATCATTTTCTTTAAAGGCTTGGGCTCTTCTGTGCTTGTCAGCAGAGCATCCTTTTGCCTTTGTTGTGAGATAGAGATAGCATCCTTAATCTTTTGAAAAGATTCTTGTAGGTCTCGGCTATACTCATCTGCAGCGAAGATCTTCCCGTGTACCTTAAGTAGCAAGGGACTTTTTGATCTTCCCTCAATTACCTCGAAGGGTGCTTTTCCCGTGGAAGTATGTATAGTGTTTTGTAAGCATACTCCACTAAGGGTAAGTACTTCTCCCATTGGGATCTTTGATCTACTTCCGTTACATAGGCTTTTAGTAGATCAAGAATGGTTAGCATAGCTATTTCACTTTGGCCATCCGTTTGTGGATGATAGGCGAAGAGAAGTTTAGCCTTGTTCCTAAATTCTCAAAGAGACCCTTCCAGAAATTACTGTTCATTCTAGGATCTCTATCCAACACTATGGACATTGGCAAGCCCTTGTACTTGAAAATTTGTGAAATGAAGAGGGTTGCCATTTGATGGGCTTTGATAGTGTTTTTGACAGGTATAAAATGAGCTTGTTTACTTAACCTGTCTACTAATGTCCATATTCCCGTATTCCCATGGATAGACTTAGGCAATCCAAAGATAAAATCCATGGATATGCTCTCCCATGGTGAATTAGGGATTGGCAAGGGTTGAAGCAATTCAAGTTGCTTCCCTCTATCAAATTTTGTCTTTTGGCATACCACACATTTAGAAACATGATCTTGTATGTTCACTTTCATGGTAGGCCAATAGAAATATGTTTCAATTCCCTTTAAGGTAGATTGAATCCCTCTATGCCCCGCATAAGGTGGAGCATGAGATTCATACATTACTTTCTCACGTAGTGAGTTAGTAACACATAGTCTATTGCCGTAGAGAAGATAACCATCTTGTAAAGTAAATGGTTCTTCTTTCTTCCCTAATGCAAGGACTGAAATCACATCTCTAAATTTGGGATCAATAGCATACTCATCTATCATTGAAGATAGATCATTGTGAGTTGCTATGAAAACCACATTCACTCTCGGTCGTGTTGAGAGTGCATCAGCTACTTGATTATGCTTGCTAGCAATGTGAGCAATATGAAAATGAAATTGCGAAAGGAATTTGCCCACCTCATTTGTTTGTCGGAGAGCTTAGTTTGCATCATGAAGTACTTAAGACTTTGGTGATCCGTTCGCAGAATGAAAGGAGTCCCCAATAAATAGTGCTTCCATGAGTCTAAGGCATGTAGAACTGCAAGGAGTTCCTTTTCATATATGCCTAAAGCTTGCTCAACAGGGTCGAGCCTTCGATTTTCATAGCCTATGGCGTGTCCTTCTTGGAGCAAAACAGCTCCAAGGCAATCGCCACAAGCATCACATTGGACCTCAAATGGTTTTGAGAGATCCGGTAGTGTAAGCACAGGTTGAGAGATAAACTTTTCTTTAAGCTTTTTGAATGCATTGTTCTCCTTAGCAGACCATGTGTACCTAACTCTTTTATTTGTTAGGTCATGTAATGGTCCCGCAATTTGTGAGAACTTTTCTATGAAGCGTCTATAGTATGCACACATACCTATAAAGCTTCTTAGTTCATGAAGATTCTTTGGTTTAGGCCATGCTTTTATTACCTCTAACTTTGATGGATCCATTTTGATGCCATCTTGAGAGATAATGTGACCTAAATACTGAATCTCTTGCAAGAAAAATTCACTTTTCTTTCGATTAACGTAAAGTTTATTCTCTCTTAAAACTTGAAATATTACCTGGAGGTGTTGCTTGTGTTCGTCTAATGAATTAGAGTAGATGATAATATCATCAAAGAACACTCCAATGAAGGTTTGATGAGGCCTGAACAGCTTCTCCATCAAGCGGTTGAATGTGGCTGGTGCATTGGTCAAGCCAAAAGGCATGACAATGTATTCGTAAAGACCAAATGTGGTGCAAAATGAGGTCTTTACAATATCTTGATCAACTATCCTTATTTGGTGATAGCCACTTTTTAGGTCAATCCTACTGAAGTAGGTCGATCCTTGTAGCTTATCAAATAGGTCTTCTACCCGTGGAACGGGAAACCTATTCTTGATAGTGATCCTATTTAGTGCTCTATAGTCGACACACATACGATATGTGCCGTCTTTCTTTTGCACTAATAGCACATGTGAGAAAAATGGAGATGAGCTAGGCCTAACCATGCCCTTCTCAACTTACTCATGCACTTGCCGCATAATCTCCTCTTGTTGAGCTTGAGAAACTCTATAAGGAGGTTTATTAGGTGGTGAACTTCCTGGAAGAAGTTCAATTGCATGGTCATCATTACCTCGTTTAGGAGGTAGCTCACAAGGGATGTTGTCAATAAAAACATCTTGAAACCCCTTGAGAAAATTGGATAACTCTAATTCCTTTTGGTTGCTTTTATTTTCTTTTGCTAAAGCATTAGGTTCATTTTGAGAGTCTTTAACAAAAATCATGTACACGGAAATAGAGCTCTTTATTGACTTGTTGAAAGCTAGTGTATGTACAATGAGGATAGTGTTACCCATTTCCTTAGCATCTATATACATGTCTTTTTCCCTGAACTTAAAGGAGATTCTCCTTTCAGGAAATTTAACATTGGCAGAGCCAGGCAGTCAAACCATGGTGCCCCTATGATTACATCCTCATGCTTGAGAGGAGAGATAAATAAGTCCTCTTTGTCCACATATCTTTGGACATGAAGCCTCAATTTCCCGATTAAGGGAGTGACTGAAGCTTCTTGCCCCTTGAAAGCACTGTCTGCGGGTAGGACATCTCCCATCTCGTAGGCGTGTATGCCTAGCTTGGTGGCCAACTCTATAGATATAAACTTGTGAGTAGAACGAGGGTCAAAGAGAATAAAAACATCATGTTCTCTTACCTTTCCCCAAGCATGGCATAGAGGATATCCTTTGTGGTGAGTTTGGTGAGTCTCCTCCTCTTGGATTTCAACCAAGGTAGCTCTAGGAGGATCTTGGCGGTTGTTCTTTTGGGGACAAGCGCGGTACGCATGCCCTTGTTTTCCGCACTTGAAACACCGGTTATCCTTGCGATAACGCTCAAGATTTTCAGAAGAGAGTTTTTTTTTACCTTTGTAAACTCCCTTCTCTTTAGCTTTGTTGGAGTTTCCCTTAAGAGACTTTTGGACATTGTCCTTCCCCTTAGGCTCATTGGAACCCTTCTTTTCCGAGGGCTTATTATTTCTTTTAGCCCCCGTTTGGAAATTGATTCGAGAGGCCACCATAGTATGGTGTATTATTGCCGATATGGTACGTGGCCTTTGGGAGTTGACAAACTCCGCCATTTCTTCGGTTAAGCCCGCACAAAATTGTTGCTTTTGCTCTCCAAAATACAACTTTTTGAAGATAGTGGCTTTGAGTTGTAGGTCCCAAAACTTGTCTACATATTTGTGGATGGATTCATAGGGAGAGAGCTTTAAGCTTCGCCATTCGGTGAGTACTTTGTCTTTGGCATCGGTGGCCAAAAACTGCTTCATAATGGAAGCTCTTAAAGCTTTCCATTTTCGCGGAGCTTCACCGTTGGCACATAGGCTAGACCACCATTGCCTGGCAGACTTTTGAAAGTGCATAGCTACATGGCGTAGCTTAGAGGAGTCTGTGAAGCCCTCATCTCCAAACGCCGCATGAAATTGTTGGGTAAAGGCCAAGACTTTGTCCATAGCACCAAAGGTGCCATCATAGGCAAGGAAAGAGATACTCTTCCCTCCCTCTTTGAACTTCTTGAGCTTGGACGACCTCTTCCATGAGGCATAGGATTTCCTATGGCCTCTTCTTTTTGATGGTTCAAAGGTTGCACCATCACTTTCTTCAGAAGGTGAAGAATTTGAGGAAGGTGGAGAAGAGGGTGACCTCTTTCTTGCCTTTTTCTTGTCTTGATCTTTGTCGTCTTCACCCCATCACTTTCATAAGAGGAAGAGGATGAAGAAGATGGAGAAGAGGGTTTCCTCTTTCTCGCCTTTCTCTTCTCTTGCCTTTTATCATCCCTCTTTGAATTATGGTGTGGAGAAGGGTGCAATGGTCTTCTCCGCTTTGGTGGTGATGGAGAACGTTTAGCCCGTCGTCTTTGTGGAGCCATCTCCGCCAAGGTGGCGGGAGACTCACTTCTTTCTCATTCCTTCGGTGGAGGCTCTTGAGTTCTCCTTTGGGAAGGAGATGCATCATCAAGAAGTAAATTCTTGAGCCCTTCGTATGGATTCTCTTCTTCTTCCCGAATCGGAGAGAGACCTCTTTTGGAAGTCTCACAAGGAGGCTTCCTAGGTGTTCTCTCGTCATGGTGGTGAGCTTGCAGAATCCCGTGAGCACGGAGCTGCCGTTGCACTTCACTTTGGAGATATGGATTTCCCATGGTTTGTTGAAGCCTAGAAACAAGATATTTAACAAGCATCGGAGCATCATTAGTAGCTTGCTCATTAGCAAAATCAAAGTTATTAACATTAATTTCACTCTCTTTACTATTGTCAGCCATTCTAACAACTTTTAGGTGTAAACGTTTTAGATGTACTTTGGCACTTCAAGCCCTAGTTGCTACTCCTCTTTACCCCTTTAGAAAAAGCACTCAAGCTATTGTACCCGTGGCTCAAATACCATTAATTGCAAGGAATAGAAGAGAGGGTCGTTCAACACCAAAACAGCACCCGCTCTTATGGTTAAGCCGTAAGCCGTAGGCAAAGTCCCGTAGGACTCCACTATTAAGACCATATCTCTCGACGGTGATGCCCCGTTAACTGCACGAAGGCAGGCGCTCTGCAAGGCTGAAAAATCCCTATTCTACTTACTCACAGGAAATTAATAATACCAACCATTTATAGCTAGCTTGAGGACCTCCCTTCTTGAGCAAGAAAAGAGAAACCTTGTGCTCTGATACCAATGTAACATTTAATGGCCTAAAAACTTGTGTGTAGCGGAAATTAGCATGAACATAGTGGGCTTTTCATTAGAATAGATTCCTAATGAGAATTACAAGAGTGCTTGGGTGGAGAGAGCAACAAAAAGCATAACACCTAGTTAGATAGCATGAACAACACTTTCAAAAGAGAGAGAAAATAAGCTATTGACAACAGTTGAGGACCGGATTTTCACGGAGCCGGTCCCCCCTCCAAAAGGCTTTGTATTATGGTTTCTCCCATCAAGAGAGACATTGTACAATACAATTATTTGTGTTCCTTCAAGACTAGCTAGTGCAATGAAGATGAAAGGTTCATGCACTAAGCAAAACACTTATCAAACATAGAATCAATTATCCCCGGTCTCAGACCCAAGACCTCACACACCTTCGAAGATGGTGAGAGCTAGCAGGGTATGAGAGTAGATAGAGAGGAAGTAGGAGTATTCTTACGAGAAAGATGTACATCTCCTCACATAATCACTCATATTAGCATAGCTTAGCTTAGTAATTAGCATGGTAGAGGAGATGAGCATGCGTTGAAGCTTGGATCTTGGTTGGATTTGCATCACAAAGCCAAGAGTTGTTGGTGTAGGCCTCCCTTCTCACAAGCTTGGAGTAGGTGGTAAGCTTTCCATTAAAGCTTGAGAAGGAGAGAGAGTCTTCTTACTTCACACATGAGATTGTGTGAGTGTGTGTGTGATAATGCCTTGCAAAAATCAGCCCCCTCTCTCTCTTGGGCGACCCCTCTAGCTATTTTCTCTTGCTATCCTCTCATTGGACCTCCCTAGGGCTAGCCAATGACAATTAAGCAGCATAAGTGATAGCCTTCTGACATGTGTCCCCATTTCCCCTTTTGTGAGAGCTTTAGGTAATTCAATAATTCAACTAAACTCTCATTGGACCCCTTGGGAGACTGTCCAATAGTCTTCTAGAGGACTTAATTCTCATTGGTTCTTTTATTAAGTGTTTTTAAATTAATTAAACTAGATTTACTCTAGCCTAATTCTCATTGGTCCACCTCCAAGGGCATCCAATAGGAATTGGGTACACCTTGTGGGCATCTGGCCTAGGGAGCTGACATGTGTACCTCATTCCGTTTGTGTAAAGGGAGCTTGTGTGTGTGTGTGGATTTCTCTCTCATCCCCTACAAGCAAGGCTCGCCCTCTCCTAAGTAGGGATTTGTAAAGACTTTCTTGACACACACAAAGCATCCAATTCCCCCATGGTTGACCTTTGGACACAACCTTTGAATTTTGGAACCTTAGCATTTTGGAGGTCTTAATGGGCTGAACCTTAGGGTCTTTTTAGCCCATTGTTGCACATGGATCTTTTGCAGATGGCCCCCCCTTTGGATCCCTGTTTTCCCTCCTTTGGATCCCTATTGTGGCCGGTCTGCTAGCTTAACCAATATTCTAGCTTTTTCTCCCCTGGCACTTCCCCATATTAAATGATCAGTTTAACATGAGAAAATCATTTAGGAAAATTAGATATTGATTATTATGACATCCCATGTTTGGTTGCGATGTAATGAGTCCATCTCCACTTGCATGCTCTTTATTCATTCTTCTTTGGATTCGTGTTGCATAGCTTCCTCGTATGATTCCGGATCTTGAAAATCTGAGATTAAGAGATAATTGAAGGAAGGAATAAACCTTCTGGAGGTCTACTTGCTCTTGTAGATCTATGGGGATAGGTTGAGGCTCCTCATTTGGTTTACGTTGTTGTACGGTTCACCGTTTGTACTCCTTGAGTCTTCACAGTCCTTAAGCTCCATGTACTCATCACCTATTTCTTTTATTTGTTTTGTTTCCAAGGGATTTAACTTTGGTACCTGCTTCATTCTCCAGAAAGGATTTCCACCTTTGAAATATGGAAAACACATTGGATTTATTCTTCATTACATGTTTTCCTAGTCGCATCATCTATGAATGTTACATAGTACAATGAACCACCAAGTGATGGTGTACTTGCAGGACCCCAAACATCAGAATGAACCAACTCAAGTTTTTTTTTCCTTTCATTTCTTGATTTTTGAATTATTACCTTCTTTTCTTTACCATAAACACAATCTTCACAGAACTCTAAGTCCACTTCTTTCAAACCTGGTAGAAGCTTCTTTGTTTGAAGGATTTGCATTCCTTTGGGACTCATATGCCCAAGTCGGTAGTGCCACACCGCATTGTCGAAAGATTGCGAGCTGACAATACACAAGGAAAGAGTACCAACCTTTTCTACTTTGGCAACCACCAAAGATCCCTTTGAGATCTTCCACCATTTGTTTTTGAATGCAATGTTGTGACCTTCATCGTCCAATTGTAGATCAAAGTTGACTTATGTTGGTGTTAAAGTCATTTAGGTGTTCTGTAATTGAACCATTCTCTACCATGTTTAGATTGAACAAGCGCTTCATGAGAAATACCTTATTGTATGCCGATGGTTTCTTGTAGAGGCTGTCAAGTGACTTCATCAAGTCCTCCGTGGTCTTCATCTCCGAAACATTGAAGGCCATTGTTGACGCCAAGCTTAATTGAATTTTTCCAAGTGCATTTCAGTCAAGGACAATCCATGCTTCATATTCCATCGTTGCGGGCTTCTTTGCAAGACCTCCTAGTGGAAAATAGAGGTCCTTCTAGTAGAGATAGCCATTACTTCCACTCAACTCAAGGAATCCTTTCCTTGAGATACTTTAGCTACGAGAAAACTTTGCTTTGATACCATTTGTTTGGAAATAGGATGTAGCTAAGTAGATGAATGAGTAGTTTACTTAATGGAGAGAGATAATTTTCACACACGAGAGATTATAGAGTAGAGAGAGAGAGAGAGAGAGAGAGAGAGAGAGAGAGAGAGAGAGCACAATATACGTGGTTCACCCAATGTGGGCTATGTCGATGGGAAAGCAACCACTCAATGGCTTTAGTACTTCAAAACAAGAAGTAGATTACAAAGAAGACCTATTTTTAGGAATTTTGGGAATTATTCAAGTTCCATTTCTTATAACGCTATTAAAAAACTTAGTATTTTTGGGTAGTTTGAGCTATCATCTATTGACGGTTACACTCTATGTTTCATATACCCCTTAACACGTATCTATAGGGATATGTGTATTTATATACATACTTATATCCATCAACTACAATGACATCAAAAGAATGAGGGAAGCATGGCACTAAACTCAATTTTCACTATACAACATTATTCATGTAGAAAAAGTTCTTTGAATCAGTAGCTCAAATTTGAGACATTAACGTTAAAGAATTGGCTATATCAACACTCATGAAAAGAATCTACAATAATCAAAAACAAATTTTAGAATTGAAGGGACCTCAAAATAGTGTGGTGTTTAGAAACACCAAGATAGAAAATAAAATTCAATTCACATATTTACATGGATCCAAGTATTTTACAACTCATTCGAGGAAATGATACTATGTCAAGAGACTCAATGACTATAAATACATCATTAAACTTTGCGTTTTCTCATGTATTGATCCAATATGTACAAGGTTTCTCTATCACAAGCTGCTTCATTTACCAACATATTGCAAGTATACTCTTGTTTGTCCCTTGCATAGATCCAACCAAGTAACCATGCGGTGATTGTTCTCTCCAAAAAACTTTCAACCTCTTCTATTGATTGATTCCACATTTTTTTGAAAAATCAAGTAGGTTCCGGGCATATTCCACATTACACTGTAAAGGGCCTCGTAAAAAATTAAGGTATTATTTCCATCCAAATCATGAAAAATTCTCCATGCTACATCCAAGTTCTTGTGGTATACAAATCGATATCCAATTAGAAGATCTGTCTTTTGGCATGCTGCCTGTCCTGCTATGACATTAAATTTTTGATGGTGGTGTGGAAAGCATAACTCAAGAATATGACGAGTCCTTTGCAATCTATTAGTGCTCCAAATCCACACCTCAAACCATTTCATGAAAAAATCAAGGAAAGTGAATGCATCTTTGCGAAAAATGCCACACATTTGTACTCACGAGATGCATATGTTTTCCGCAATCTGGTCATACATCACCATGTTGCATTTCAATGGTCTTAAGTAAAACACCATTGAGTTCAAGGATCAATACTCTTCTTTGTTTCCGTATAGTATTTGAGGGTGGTGGAATCAGTTTCCTTCTAGGCCTATGAGTCCTCAATGACATGTGCCACCTCAATAGTAAATGCTTTGTACATTTGAAATCAAACTTATATGCTTCAGAATCTCCTGTTCCAAAAAAAAGGCATGATGGTCAATGAAAGAGATATTATTTTCAATTAACACACTGTGCACCAACATTATTTATTTTATCCATGATATATATAGACTTAAACCTTGAGAAGACAACAACAAAAGAAAATATTTTTCTTCAATACACAGAAGAAATCTTGTACAAAGAGCTCCAACCACAAAGATAAAAGAGAGACTTCTTTTCCAAGGTTGAATAACATCTAGTTGATGAAATATAAAAGTGTACATACTTGGTTCATGTTCAAATAATTGGACCCAACACATTGTTTTGGCCGGAATACTAGAGCCCAACACATTGTTTTGGTCAAAATCTTCTTAACACATTTCCACCACTCTAGATGTATGTGAACATTCCGGGTGATTGAGTCAACGCGCACGCCAAGCCCTTAGTAGTTGTTTTCTTCCACCTGCAATAACAAATATGCTAGATTAGATAACAATTTGATTTCATTTTTTATATTTTTTGATAAATCTAAAGTGAGTCCTACCCATAAGCTTAAGTAGGCCTTTTGTAGCTTTGATATATATGCGTTTGCTACAAATCCGCTAATGAAATGACCACGACCATACCCCTAGCTAGTAGCATAAGCAATAGCATGTTGATCACTCAAATTTTTGTTTTGTGAGACAATTTTAACAAGTTCAGCTGGTTTGAAGATAATAGTGGCACACCAAACTTGGATGCCAACATAGTTGGATCCTTGCTTAAGGAGTTTACTACTTTCTTGCCCCTACTTTCTTGAACATGACTTAACTTGTTATTGCACAATGGTAGCTGTGAAGATGCACAAGATGAGCTTTCCACTTTGACTGAATTGTTGTCAAGTTCTTCCCTTAGAACTTGGACATTGTAAATAGGTAATGAACCTCTGTGATTGGAGATTGTCCTAGCCGATTGAGTGAAATAATAGATCGAATGTCATCTGTATTATTTAGATTTAAAAGGTATGGTAGAAGCTCATTGCAAAGAAGATAGTCAAGCCTCCCTTCAAAACTTTTAGGATATAAGCAGTTTTCTTTTGGGTCAATACATCCCTTGAAAGGGTTATCATCAATGAGCAATGTATTCTTTGTACTGCATAAATTCCTGCACTGATACCAAACCCTCAACAAAGGCTTAAACATAGCCTCAACATTAGGCTTATCTGGTCTATACACTTTTCGAAGATTATGGATGTAGCAATCTTCTTGTCCCCATACCATAAAGAAATGATATTTTTTATGTGCATGCTTTTCAAGAGTGTTCACATAAGTGCAAACATTCTTTTGTAGCATGGTGGACCAAATACCAACATGAAAGTACTGACATATCTCATCCAAAAATTCAAAACAACCTGGGCAAACAAAAATTGTGGTGTGACCAAGGTCAATTTTGACACAATCTGTACATGGATGCCTCTTGTATTCTTTGCTGAGTTAAAATCCATTAAGATCAAGAATGAGTGCATGTTTCTTCATGCTGATTGAATGAGCAATATTTTCTGCATACGATACAAAAGAATGATAACAATATAAGGTTTTTCACTTATAAATCTCAGAACAGGGGACCATATATTTGCAACATCCAATTGTAAATTGCACACGTTTATTTATGCATCATACTCCCATACTCATCTATAATGATGTCTCCTAAAAGTGATTGCATTTCTCTATTGATGTGGGAAGATTGAAAGACTAGTTTATCTCCATCTCTCTCAAAAGAATATAAGCTTCCAAGTGGCCTATGTTTTTGTGCATCAAGACGTAGCTCCTCAACGTTGATGTCTACTTGTGGCACAGTGGATCCTTGATTTTGAATGTCAATTTCACCTGCAAAGATAACATAATATAATTTTGTATTATCTTCCAAAAAGGGCCATATCTATACTAATCACATTGGAAAAATAAGTACCTTGTTTTTCTCACCAACTTCAATCCATTGCTCCCTTTCTTGAATGCTTTGGACTTTGTTTGTATTTGGTGCCGCTTTTCCTGTCCCTTTGTCAATTTTTTCTTTGTATGTCCTTGGTTGCAAGAGTCGCTTGGAGCTCTTCATTGGCTTCACCCTTCTTCTCACTACCCTCTGCATCCTCATCTCTTTGAGGCATGTTGTTAGTGTCTGAAGGTTTTGGAGAATTTTGCACAACAAAATCACTTTGATGCTCTACCACCACCATATCCTCTTCACTATTTCTAATGTCACTTTCATGAATTTGGTCTCTCCAATTATAGGTAGCATGTTCTCGCTCTCTTTAGTCATGCCATTTGAAGTTTTTTGAGAGGTTTGTTCTACAACATCATTTTTGTGCTCTACAAGATCACCTTTATGAAACTGGGTCTCTCCAACAATGGTGGGTAGCACTTGTGCTGCTTGAGATATGTTATCTTCGTCTTCTATTTTGTTGTCTTCATCTGAAAGATGAGAAAAGCCAAATTTTTACCTATTTAGAAAATAGTCTAGTGGATTTTCAATAATCATAGAATCCATTTCATTTCCATCATCTCACCCAGACGTTTTGTGCTAGAAAGGCTCCATTTAGCACATTAACACAAAAATGCTCACCTAGAATGATACCTAAAGCACCTCTGAAAGTGAGGCTTAATCTTAAGCTCCAGCCTAAGGCTTAAGTCTCAAAGTTTAGGCTTTTGTTTCAAGCCTAAAACTTAAGTCTCAAAATTTATGCTTATGTTTGAAGTTTAAAATGTAAGCCCTAAGCCCCTTTTAGTCTTTATCATTCATTATGTGAAAACCTTTTATATTGTGTGCACTCAAGAGCTATTTATAAAACCCCTTATCTATGAATTTTTCAAGGTATCATACAATTTTCTTCATAATCTCTAAGTATTTTGTTATTTGTAACATTTTTTTGCTACAATGCTCATGATACTGGACCCATATGGTAGTGCTACACTAACATACAGAGGCAAGGCTCGAACTTAAGTTCGATCCTACAAAATAAATTTCAATTTCTTGTTATGGATTACGACTCTTTATTAACATATGTAATCGCTACAATAGGATATGAAATTGTGAGCTTCACTTGGAAGTACTGAGGTAGGATTCTATGACAAGGACTTTTGTCGTTGAAACTCATACACATGATCACGTGATGCTCACCTAACACGCTACCTATTTCACATTTGGAGGTGAGACTCAAACTTAAGTTCATGCCTAAGGCTTAAATCTTAATCTTAAGCTTATGTTTCAAGTGTAAGGCTTAAGTCTCAAGCCATGTTTAGTCTCAATGCATTCACTATGTATAAAATTATTATATTGTGCACATCTAGGGCCTATTCAAAAAACCTCTTAACTATGAATTTTTCAAGGTATGATCCTTTTTACTTCATGATCCGTAAGTATTGCTATTTGGAAGATTATATTACTACAATGATCTTGAGATTGGCCTAACATGGTAGTGCTCATGAGCTCGGCCTCACATGGTAGTGCTACACTAACATGTGGAGGCAAGGATCAAACTTAAGTTCGAGCCTACAAACTAAATTTCAATGCCTTGTTAGGTACAAAGACATACGAGTTTCACGTAACATATGCAAGTGCTACACTAGGATATGGAATTTCAAGTCTCACTTAGAACAACTCAGCTAGGACTTTTGTGATTGAAGTTCATACACAAGTGCTTCACTATCTCTCCTTGTTAGGCTTGAACTTAAGTTTGAGCCTCATTAGTGTTTGGTAATGCTTCATTATTGTCTCACCAAAACTAAAATTTTTTACTCTTAATACACATCTGTATGTTAGCTATGGTCTGTGAATTGGCACTTTAAATAAAGACATGTGCTTTGTGATGGCTCAAACTCAAGTTTGATCCCCCCCATAATTTTTTAAAACAACAACAATTAAATCTAATCAAAATGACATACTTTTAGATAAAGATAGAAGATGGTATTAAGAAAATAGTGTTTGAAGGACCTAAAGTATCACAATTGATCAATTCAATACACTATCCTACCTTTTTACACTTTAGGAGTCTGTTGGTACATGATAATGGCATGCATCATTAAACCTAGTATCAAAAATATCTAAGAAGCATTCGCACCTTTTTCATCAGCTACTACAATGTCTTGAGGGGCTCTATCATCCTCTTGTGCATCCTCATTGCCTGCATCATCATCCTCATTATCTTCATCATTTTCTTTTGCACACTCAACATCCACAACTGGACTCATTTCTCCAACATTGTCTCCCCCCCCTTGATGATCAAAATTTGTAGCTTCTTGAACTTCACTATCATCCGTGTTGTCTACGTTATCATTGTCTTCATTTCCATCAACATACTCTCCACTGCTTTGTTGCTCTTCGATGTCAAGATTGTTAAGGTCTTCTTTTTCTTTATCATCTAGCTCCACTGTTTGTCTCGCAAGTGATGCTTGACTTGCACCACACCACTCCTGCAAGGACGGATCGCTCTCCAAAAGACTAGAGCATTGAGATTCTAACTCCATTGCTTCAAAATCATCTTTACATAGAGCAATTTCCCTTCTCTTCTTCGACAAGCTTTGCTCCAACACAAATCCACCGCAAAAAAATTCCAAAACATAGCTTTGCTCAGGAGAAAACCCTGTGATAAGGCCATATATGAAGTTTCTATCAATAAATTCATGATCCTTGCCACAAGAACCTAAGAAAAAGACTCTTTTTGTATGAGCCTTGCCAATAGCCTCAAAGCTATCAACCTTGCTAACAAAAAGAGAAACCATTGCAGAGTCCACAGCTCCATCCATCCATGAGTCATCTCTTGTTGCTTGGATATTTCCATATTCAACATGGACCTTAGTTGACTGGCTAGAAACCCCTTCAACAAGCATTCCGATAGTGATGAAATCAATGAAACACACTAGCACATATTCGTATTGTGCATTCAATGTATTTAGATTGAGTGCCAAATTTGATATGTCATCAATCTAGCCTTCCATGCTCGTGCTACACTCAAATATGCAAGTGGGGATCAAACTTAAGTTTGAGCCTCTTGTCATTGGTAACCAGAAGGATGCCATGAGGCTAGACTTAAGTTCAATCCTAAGTGTTTTTCTATTCTTGCATGAATCCTAAAAGGACTTAGTGAATCTAGATTTTCATGACAGTGCTATACTAACATATCTAGGTGAGTCTTGAACTTAATCTCGAGCCTCTTGCCTCTGGTAGCCACAAGGATGTCCCTCAGCTAGCCTTACACCCTAGTGCTACAATAGCATATGCAAATAAGGATAGCCAAAAGGATGTCATGAGGCAAGCCTTGCATCCTAGTGCTAAAGAATATGCACTTGAGTCTTGAACTTGAGATCAAGCCTAAAGGTGTTCTTCTATGCCCTTGGTAGCAACAAGCCCTACATGTTGGTGCTACTCTAGTATATGCAAGTGAGGATCGAACTTAAGTTTGAACCTATTGGCATTGGTAGCCACACAGATTTCATGAGGCTAACCTTATACCCTAGTGCTAAAGTAACATATACAGTTGAGGCTCAAACTTAAGTTCAAGGCAGACTTGCTATATTAGCATATGTAGGCAAGGGTTAAACTTAAGCTCGAGCCTCTTTCCCTAAGTAGCCACAAGGATGTCATTAAGCGAGACTTGCTACAATAGCATATGTAGGCAAGGTTCGAACTTAAATTTGAGCCGCTTTCCCTAAGTAGACACAAGGATGTCATTAAGTTAAACTTGCTATACTAGCATAAGTAGGCAAGGTTCAAACTTAAGTTTGAGCCTCTTTCCCTAAGTAGCCACAAGGATGTCATTAAGCTAGCCTACAATAGCATATGTAGGCAAGGTTCGAACTTAAATTTGAGCCGCTTTCCCTAAGTATCCACAAGGATGTCATTAAGTTAGACTTGCTATACTAATATATTTAGGCGAGGTTTGAACTTAAGTTCGAGCCTCTTTCCCTAAGTAGCCACAAGGATATCCCTCGGCTAGCCTTACACACTGGTGCTACAATATCATATGCAATTGAGGCTTAAACTTAAGTTTGAACCTAAAGGTGTTGTTCTGTTCCCTTGGTATCCACAAGGATGTCATGAAGCTAGACTTTCATGCTAGTGCTATACTAGCATATGTAGGGAAGGCTCAAACTTAAGTTCGAGCCTCTTGCCCTTAGTAGACACAAGGATGTCATGAGGAAAGCCTTGAATCCTAGTGCTACACTAGCATATGAAAATGAGGCTTGAACTTAAGGTGCTATTCTATACCCATGGTAGCCACAAGGATGGCATTAGGCTTGCATTCTAGTGCCACACTAGCCTATGCAAGTGAGGATCAAACTTAAGTTCGAGCCTCTTGGAATTAGTATCTTTAAAGGATGAGTCTAGGCTTACTCCCTAGTGCAACAATAGCTTATACATTTGAGGCTCGAACTTAAGCTCAAGCCTCAAAGTGTTTTTCTTTTCCTTTGGTATCCACATGGATGTCATGAAGCTATACATGCATCGTAGTGCTATACTGACATTTGTAGTCAAGGTCTATACTTAAGTGCAAGCTTTTTCCCATTGTTTGCCACAAGGATGCTATTCTATGACCTTAGTAGCTATAAGTATTTCACGAGGCTAACCTTTCAGCCTAGCGCTACAGTATAACATACTCAAACTTTAGCTTGAGCCTAAAGATATTTTGCCATGTCCTTGATAGCCACAAGGAAGTCATGAGGCTGTGCCCTTGCATAGTAGGGCTACACTGCAAGCAAGGCTCTTTCCATTGGTAGCTACAAGGATGTTAGGAGGCAAGCCTTGCATCCTAGTTCTAAAGAATTATGCACTTGAGGCTCGAACTTAAGATCGAGCCTAAAAGTGTTCTTCTATGCCCTTGGTAACAACAAGCCCTACATGATGGTGCTACTCTAGTATATGCAAGTGAGGATCAAACTTAAGTTTGAGCCTATTGGCATTGGTAGCCACACAGATGTCATGAGGCTAACCTTACACCCCTAGTGCTAAAGTAACATATACAGTTGAGGCTCAAACTTAAGTTCAAGGCAGACTTGCTATACTAGCATATGTAGGCAAGGTTCAAACTTAAGCTCGAGCCTCTTTCCCTAAGTAGCCACAAGGATGTCATTAAGCCAGACTTGCTACAATAGCATATGTAGGCGAGTTTCGACCTTAAATTTGAGCCGCTTTCCGTAGAGCTATTATGCTCTGGCCCTGGTTAAGTCTCAAGCACTTGCATGAGGCAACGCTATCATGGGAAAATATCCACAATAAGCTCATGAGTCCACAATAGAGTGGAATATGCTAGTGATTTGAGAGCATTAGAAGGTGAGGTTTAAGCTACATCAGTTCATTGTTCTACTTTCTCAACAAGGAAACAAGGCACCAAAAACGATCTATATATCAAAAGCAAAGAATCTACGTCAAGTGGAAATGTCACACTCAGTACCCAACCAAGTAAGTGTTGTTATCTATCTTTTTCTTTAAGTAGATTAATTACTTAATTATAGTTTTAAAAAAGTTAATTAGAGTACTTATTGATTAAGTACTCTATTTAGAGAATAGCCACTTACTTTCAATTTAAAGAGCGTGATTTTAGACGTAGTTGTAGTTTGATTAACTTAATGATAGAGTTTAAAAGGTGTATCAAGGAGGCGGTAGCAAACAATAATGAGTATATGTAGTCATTAGAAGTAGATTAAATAGAGATTAGAAACTAATAGAATGAGATTGAAGACTGAATTTTGAGATGCATTCAAAATTGAAAAAGGACAATAGATTAGAGGAGAGGAAAAGATTAATATCTGAGAGGAGAGTAGAAGTTTAGGACCTGTGAATGTAATCTCAGAAGACAAGTTACAATGGTTAGTAGAATGAAATTTTGATTGATGCAGGTTTAGGAGAGATTAAGAGGAAGAGAAGGAGTGATTAAGAGGAGGCAAGGGAGATTACACAGAGAGATTAGGCAGTGATTAAGAGGCTGAGGGTAATTACACAGAAAGATTAGAAGAAGATATCACACACACACACACACACACACACACAAGAGAGAGAGAGACAAAGAGGTGCACCTGGATAAGCCTTTCGAATTTGAAATTCAAATTTCAAATCTGGACTCCACTGCTATATTAGATCTTTACCTGCAATCAAAAAGAGAAAGATACACACACACACACACACACACACACACACACACACACACACACACACACACACACACACACACACACACACACACACACACACAGAGTTAATGTAGAGCGTTTTGGGGCGGCAAATAGATACATAGAGGAGAGGGAGATGGGAAAGTAAAGAACCGTACCTATCACGTCGTCGTCGGTTTTTTCACAGGTCTGCAAAAAAATCCAAACCCTATTTTAATGTAGAAGAGAGAGAGAGGGAGGGAGAGAGAGAGAAAGAGAGAATTAATGTAGAGGTGTGAAAAAGAGCCTTGTGGGGCCGCGAGCAGATGCGCAAAGGGCAAGGAGATGTGGGAGTAAAGAATCTCACCTGTCGCGCCGTCGTCGACTTCGTCACCGTCTATAGAAAAATCCAAACCTATTAAAATATAGAAGGTTTCAAAAGCATTAAAAAGTCTTTAATAGCATTTCCCACCAACCCTACCAAGGTTAGATTAGCAAACTCACATGTGTGGACCAAAACTAATGGTTTTCATGATGGTTAAAAGAAGTAGAAAAAAAAACTTTTCACGAAAGTCAGCATAACTTTCACATACGGAGTCCAATTGCAAAACTTTTTTTATAAGCCTGTAGCTTGAGAGAGGCTCTATGCTTTTGTCAACAAATCCTATTAAAAAAACCTGTTGTTACACAACAGGTTTTATGAACATTTTTCAAAAAAACGATGTTTAAGGGGTCAAAAAATTCGACTAAGTTAGGGGTGTCTAGAACTAGTTTTTTGAGAGTTTTGGGAAAATAATATTCACAAGTTGGACATAGTTTTGACTTCCCTTGGCTAAAACCTCTTAGGATCAATGAGTGAGGGACCTACCTCCACCAAACCTCTTGCTTAACCGATTTCGTGGCACCTTTTTGCATGTAAAATTGTCCTGCTACAACACGTAAAACACCAGGACTATAATCACCAAGACTCAATTTACACATAAACAAATGAGAAAAAAACCTCATTGTATCTTGAATGTCCATCAAGGCTCAATTGTCATAGCATAATCTCCAAGGCCACCTATACTCAAAATAATGTCCTATCCTAAAAGAAAACTATATGACTAACTAGGCTCGAACTTAAGTTGAACCACTCATGCAACTACTTTGAAGGCTCACCTTATTGTAAGCTATGACTCTTTTGATAGGCCATTCAAGGAAACTTAGGTTTGATGTAAATCTCATTATTACCTTGGCTCCACCTTACAACTCTTTAAATGTATAATGTAGCTCAAACGTCAATTTGAGTCTCCTTCCAAATTCAAGGTTCCTTCAACATAGCTTGGGTTTTTTCTCACACCTCTTGTTGCTCGTAGGTTTCTAACACTTGAATGTGCATCTATGCTCAAACTTGAGTTTGAGCCTTCTACCAAATTCCATGGGTGCCTCCATGTAACTTGGGCTCCATCTTGCAACCCGTGTGACAAGTATAGATTTCTAATACTTGCATGTACATTTAGGCTCAAACTTGAGATTGAGCCACCTACAAAATTCCATGCTTGCCTCTATGAAACTTTGGCTTTGTGAAACTCTTTTTAGCTAGGTATTTTTAGCACTTAGATGTACATCTAGGATCAAACTTGAGCTTGAGCCTCCTACCGTCCTCCGCGGGTTGACTCAATATAGCTTGAGATCCATTTTGCAACTATTTTAAGCTATAGATTTCTAGCACTTAGACCTACATTTAGGCTTCATCTATGCTCCGGCATTGTAACTTAGGCACCATCTTGGACCTATTTTCAACTTTAGATTTCTAGCACTTAGATGTACATTTAGGCTCAAACTTGAGCTCGAGCCTCCTACCACCCCCAATGGGTTGATTCAATATAACTCGAGATCCATCTTGTAACTCTTCAGAGCTATATATTTCTAGCACTTGGATGTGCATAAAGGCTCCATCCTCCTATCAAATTCCATGGGTGCCTCTGCAATGTAACATAGTCCCTATCTTGCAACTCTTGTCAGCTTTAGATTTCTAGCACTTGTATGTACATACAGGCTCAAACTTGAGCTCGAGTCTTCTACCATCCTCCATGGATTGACTCAGTGTAGATTTTCTTAATTGAATAGGATGCAAGCTTTTGCCAAAATTGTGATTGTATCTTGGGAATGCATTAAATTTTGAGTTCTATGTTCAGACATACAATTTTACTGATATCTCTTGATTTTCTAAAAAATTGCAGGGTCCAAAACAAGGTGATTCAGTGTTTCTTGTTGATGGTTCCACAAGGAAAGCTCGTGGGGTTATTCATTCCACTGATGCATCTCAACGTTGTGGTTTTGAATTGATTGGCACAACATGTGTGGCGATACATGTACTATAAAGTTTTGATGACACCTTCTTGATTCCATTTGTCACAATGGATGCAAGCAGTTGGAAGCATCATCAAATGGCCATTGCATAATATTGTTATGGACAGAGGAAAATCTCACACAGTAGATGAGGATTTTCTTGTTGGTCAAGAAGATGGCTTGATAGATAGAGCGAGTTGGAAAGAGAAAAGAGTCATCCTTTGGGCTTACAATAGATCTACAAAACTTGGTAATGGAGTGGTATTGCTGGTCCACCCATATGAGGCTATAAACTATACTGAACTAGGTGAGAGTAGCTTGGGTGCCATTGTGGAAGGGTCGATGCATCCACATCAAAGTGATATTTCAAGTTTGAATTTGGTAAGCTGGCCTATTAGGTAGCTCACATTTGAGAATGGTGAGCCCTTGATCAAAGACACTGGGTCTTCTTCTGCCATTGAGGGTATTCAAGATCCCCTCATGGAAGAAACGTGAGATTCCCTTGACAGCTTATATGCTTCTAGTGATGAGTATGAGGATGAAGGCATAGATAACAACACTGAAACCAGTTTTGAAGAAGGTATCACCAGTACAGAACTAGGTCTTCTTCTTCATACTCAAAATGATAGAGAGCAGGATGCCATTGCCGGTGACTATGATATAAGAGATGGGACAGGTAAGAAAAGGAGTTATCTACATAGAGTTAGGCCTAGAAAAAAAAAGGTAATGCTCATGCTTTCAACAAACAATGTGATGCTGCAAACATTCACAAAGTTGCAACAATTGATTTTTGTGAGATGCGACGCTGTCAGATTGGAAACATATCCAAAATCATGCAAGCGAGGGCAGACTTTTGGGGACAAAGCGACACTAGCCGATGCACATTTTTATTGGATTGTATGAGCATGGCTCATAGAAAAGATCAAGAAGAGCAATGCTTTGAGTTTACTTTTGATGAAAAGAAGGTATGTAGTAAAGCATGGGATGTAATGTATAATATAGGAAAGTCAACATTTTACAGGCTGCGTAAAAAATTCTTGGATGGAGCATGCTATGGAAATCATGGAAGCACTGGAATAATAAGGAAGAGCTTGACACATGTTGAGATGTCAAAAGCACTCATACAGGGATTCATAGATAATAATGCAGATCAAATTCCACATAAGTCAAGGTCAACCATGCATGGCACTCGGGAAACTCAACGTGTTCTACCAACGATGTACAAACAAGTGGACATTTTGCGAGAAGTAAACAACACACTTGTCACAATGGAATACAAAACGTTGTCATAGCCAACATTCTCAAGGTTGTGGAACACAGTCTTCAAGACAATCACTTTATCAAAATCAAGCACATTCTCTAAATGTGACATTTGCACATCAATAAAGGTCAAGCTGGAATCTACCAAAAATCATGTGGAGCGTGCTAGATACATGGCACAGAGGAGAGCACACATGTTGCAACAAATGAGTTGTAGATATCTGTACTATGCTTGGAGGAGCTCTTCAGAAATGAATCCAACCAAGTTCTTGTGCATTATACATGACAAGATGGACCAGAGTAAGACTGCTATACCACAAATTAAACCAGTTCCAAAATCTCTCAATCGAGTTGAGAGGCTTCTAGTATCCTTGAGAGGAATGCTCACTCATGGACATGGACAAACAGCTTATGGTCACTTTGCATTGGGATTATGGCCGAGTGATCCCAACTTCACAATTGCATCTCTCTCAAAATGTCTAAGAAACTTAGAAAGAAGAGATAAACATATGTTTGGTGACTTGAGCTTAGAAAACTTGAGTGTAGAACTAGTACTGCAAGGAGAAAAACAAGTACTGCAAGGAACAGAGCGCTTAGAATGAAGAGGTAGAGATTGATCTAATCACAAATGTGAATGTGGACACTGAGAATTTTGCTTCTAGACAGGGAAATGATTGTCCAAGGCTGCAATCAATCTTTTCTACTAATGCACATGTACAGGAGGATGGAAATGTATTTGGGTTCAAGAGGTTGCAAGAACATTGTTGTTGCAACTTGACAATTGTGGTTCAGAAAATAAGAATCGATATGTGTTTGCATACCTATCATTGTTGTTGCACGAGGAGTATTTGACACTATGCAGCTTGGATTTCTTATGGTTGGTCACACTCATGAAGACATTGATGCATTGTTCAGTCTCTTTTCTGAGAAGCTTAGAAAAAAAGCCATTTTTTGATTTCCACATTTGATGAAGATCTTTAGTGAGTGTGTTAGCATGCATCCAACACCTTTTCTCCTACAAAAGGTGGCAGACTTTAAAGGATTTGTAAAGGGGTTCTTACATGATGGAGCAGATAGCTTAGTGGGTCATTCAAAGCCATTGCAATTTAGGTTCTATATGAGTGATGGAATACCTTTGATGCAATACCTTTGATGCAATACAAAGTACACCCTAAAAATGTGGATTGGTTACCCAAAAATGGTATAGAGTTATGGAAGAGAAATGACCAAGGAGGATCCAAGCTTCCTGAAGGTGTTCCAAAAGTATTACCACCCTTTGAGTATGTTAAAGATAGTGAGAAAGTTATGGAAGGATTAAAGAAGTATGTTAGTTGGTGGAAAGATCACTTGCAAGAGAAAGGAGATGAAAGTGAGTATGCTAGGTGGATCAACCCAGTTCTTATGTACTGGGAGAATCTCATGCAAGCTATGCAAAACCCTGGACAAAGTGAAAACACTTTATTTGATGAATTTTGGACAAGGAGTATGCGTGAACAAGATCATCCTCTTGAAGTTCCATTGGAAGATGGTCTAGATGAAGCACTTGACATAATCGAGGGCCACTACTGTGGTCCAATGCGCAACAAACCTGTTGAAGAGTTCAACCCAACTCTTGATGTGGCAAAGGGAGACTTTGTACTTGTGGAACCTTGTGATGATGAAAATTATCCAATTTGGTTAGGAGTGGAAACAATAGATATTGATCAGAACAATGACTCGGCAACCTATCTTCAAGTGCAGATACAATACTGGGCACCAATTTCAAAGAAGAAGAATGCAAGTGATGTGGAGGTTTACAAGGATTGTTGGAACAAGTATTGTTGGAACAAGTATTGGAGAGAGAACATCAATGATCCTCAACGTTGGGAAGACACTAGCTGTATCATTTGGCATGGAAGCCCAAGGGTGGACGAATTCCTGAAAAAATCAAGATTCCAAAGGCAATAAGGCCAAAGAGAGTAAATTGAAACTTGATGAACATGAGGCACCATCAAATGTCAATGCAAATGAAGAGGAATGATCGCTAGCATTGGCCTTTCACCTTTGTAATCTTCTAGCAATGGTTCCAATTAGTCCACCCATAGCTAGGGTCATTATCAACATTGATAATGGCATCCCACCTTTGTAATCTTCAAGAAATCTTATTCAATATGAATGGTGTTTTTTTTCACTTTAGTCACCCAAGTTTTTCTTGCAACTTACATTTTAATTTTTTTATCAAATGAAGCATGTGTTGGAAGAAAATTTTGTTTTGGGTGCATGAGCATGTGTGTGTGTGTGCGTGCGCGTGCACACGTGTGTGTGTGTGTGTGTGTGTGTGTGTGTGTGTGTGTGTGTGTGTGTGTGTGTGTGTGTGTGTGTTTGTGTATTTGTAAACTATCATGTGCAAAAACACTCTAGTGTATAGTATGGTTGTTGAAAACGGACCATATTGGATCTTGCAGACTCATAAGCATCCACTAAACATTCTATCTCATTTTTCATATGTGCAACAACCTAGTACAATACAACCTTACCTCAAGTCCATTAGACACAAAGAATCGTCCCAAATGTGTGAATTTTTCCCTATTTTCCTACATATGTGTTAAAGGGAGTATACCCTTTTGGAGCTCCCACCTTGCTTAATTCTCACCACCTCACACCCACCTTGTTGCATCAACTTCACACTTTAAAATGTGTGTAGAAATGGCCTCCTTTTATAGGCCAAAAGGGCTGCCCTCTCTCATGAGAGGCAGTTGTGTGTAACCGCCCTTGTGTAGATGGACCCTCCAATCCGCTCATGGCTGCCCTTGAGAAGACAAGTCCGCCTTTAAAATCGGCCACCGGCCACACCGACCATTGACTTCCGACCACCGGCCAAATGATCGGCTATTTTTTGACTACTTTACGGCCGTCGTCCCGCCGACCATAATATTCCGCCACGAACAAGAATATTTTGAACTGGCCGTGAAAATTTTGGTTTCTGGCGATTGATTTTTCTTCACGCACGATGGCTTCTCCTCATAATGGGGGCCTTACAAATGTGCATTTGTAATGCAAAAAATTACAAGGGGTAAGTCAGGCTCCATACTTAAGAGAATATTCCAATTTTCCCAATTGGGACATCCCAAATAGTTTTGAAGCTCTCTGACATTTTTTGTTACCGTATACATGTGGTAGTGATGTGTGTGAACACACTTAGGACCGCCTGGGCATTTTTTTCCTCTTTAGGAGATTTCCTCCCTTGTGCATTGTATATACGCCCATCACTCTAGGGCTATCTATCTTTCCATTGCACACTAAGTAATACATTCTCCGTTGTATGCCTTGAGCTTCCTTCGCCTTCTCCAAGATGTGTGTGTTTCCATGCAACCTTAATTCCAACAATTGGTATCAAAGCAGGTTGCATGCTCCCAGGCTTAGTCGCTAGCTGCTCCAGCACACGCCTACTCACTTTCTCCGATCTTAGTGAGCTTTGGCGAGAATTCTTAGGTCAACAAAAATTTCGGATTAGCTCGTAGAGCTAAGTCTGCTGAGATTTTGATTCGGGCTTGTTTCGACCTCCGTTTCCACTACAGCCAGGTCTGCACATGCAATTTCATCATTTTGTGCAATTTTTTTTTCAATGCCAATTACTGCATAACAGGTCCCATATAATCTACTACGGGTTGTGATATATAGCACGTGATGCTCTCACTCAGTTTCTCCTCATTTCAGGCAGTTTTCACATCAGGTGCAGGCATTTTCCATGGCTGACAACAACACAGATGTGTTCAAGATGTTTGCTGCTGAGGACAGATTGGATGGAGACAATTACCCTATGTGGTCTTACATGATGCAACATGTTCTTGTGTCAAAGGGCATCTGGAATATTGTGCAAGACATTGATGTACGTCTTGGTTCTGAGGATGTAGGCGATGTTGAGGATGTGGCAGGTCTTGCTACAAGGATTGCTACTGTTATAGTTGTTTTGCCTACGACAGAACAAGCTCATTGGGATGTAAAGGATGCGCATGCTCATGTGTTGATTGTGTTGTCTGAAGCGCACCATTACTCCTCACGTTCGTTTGATGAAATCTGCAAAATAGGCTTGGGATATTCTAGCAAGTCTTTATGCAAGCCACAATGAGGCTAAAATTGCTTTGCTGCGTAAGAGCTGGAATTGAAGATTATGCATGAGGAATATGATATGGACATTTTCCTTGCTGGTGTCAAGGATATCAATGAGCAACCTATTTTTGCAGGTGAAGTCATTTCAAACAATTTCCTTGTGTAGACTGTTCTTGATACCTTACTAGATTCTTACCAGACTTTTGCTAGTACTTGCAGACTTATGACCTAAGAAAATCCTAAAGTTGTCAAGTTTGATGTATTATGCACATTGCTGTTGCAAGAGTCACTTTCCAAAAACAAAAAGGACTAGACAACGTGCAGTTGAATAGGCTTTTATTTCTTCTCAAAGAAAGGGTGGTAAAAACAATGCAACCACTTCTTATGGTTCTGCTACAAGTGGCAAAACTTATGTTCCTAATGCTTCTGCTGGTAGCACTTTGTCTGGCAATTTTGGTGATAAGAGAAAAAAGAAGATGCATTGCCATTATTGTAAAGCTAATGATCACTTGATCAAACAGTGTCCTAACTTGAAGGCCAAAGAGGCAAAGAAGAAAGAGGGTGGTTCCACTGCAAATGCTGGTTTAGGGTACAAATGCAGCTATTGTTAGAGTCTTCTGTGAAAGGAGACTGTGATGATGATGTTGATGCAGAATGGGCTTTTAGTGTAGAGTGCACTTACAATCCTGTTGTCCATGATGCATGCATGTTAGTTGCTGTAGATTCACATTTAAGGTTAACCTGACAGTGGTGCTACAAAGCACATTACCTCACATCATGATTTGTTCACCTTTCTCGAGGCTGTCCCTCATGGGAATTCAGTCACTTGTGCCAACAATGCCTCTTATCCGGTTCAGGGAGTTGGAAAGATTGTGCTTACTGTTACAAATGGCAGTTCTTTCACACTTGTTGATGCACTTTATGTACCTGGGATCAAGAAAAATCTTTTGTCTATCTGCGCTTGCTAGACTTGGACTTGTAGTCAAGTTTGTGGATGACAGATGTACAATACATGATCTCAATTTTGGTGATGAAATTGTTGCATCTGGCATATTATGTCGTGGGCAGTATAAGCTCACTTTGTATGACAAGTGTGGGTAGAATTTTGCAAATGCAGTTGTGGATTCTAAGGCTATTTCAAATGCAAAACTTTGGCATGCACGTTTTGGGCATCTGAATTTTGCCAGCTTGTTGCGTTGCTTCTTTACCGCCTCTTGAAGCACATGTCAAACATGTTTGTGAAGGCTATATTTTGGGTAAAATGCAGCGTTCCAAGTTTCCAAAGGATGGTTCAGTTAGGGCCACATGTAGGTTGTAGCTTGTACATAGTGATGTTTGTGGGCCCTTGCAAACTCCATCCTTGGGAAATTACCTTTACTTTGTGACTTTCATTGATGATTATTCCAGGCATACATGGGTATTTCCGCTTAAACCAAAGTCCAAAATTTTTATGTGCTTCAAACAATTTCTGGCTATGGCTGAAAATGTCTCGAAATGTACTATGGGCACCCTCCGTTTCGATCAAGGGGGGGAGTATATGTCTTATGAATTTAATGCATTTTTGGCTAGTCGTGGGATAAAACACCAATGTATAGTGCCTTATACACCTTAGCAAAATGGTGTTGCTGAGAGGAAAAATAGGTCACTTATAGAAATGGCACGATGTATGGTCAAAAGTCAAGCTTTTCCGCATTCTTTTTGGCTTGAGGCCATCATGTGTGCCACTTATGTACTAAACAGGTGTCGTATGAAAGCTTTGCAGTCTATTATTCCATATGAAGCACGGTGTGATAGAAAGCCTTCTATTGAGCACATGGTGTTTTTGGTTGTTTGGCATATGCTTAGATGCCACAAACATAGCGCAAAAAATTGGATAATAAGGCTGTCAAATGTATTTTTGTTGGTTATAGTGCTAAAACAAAAGATTACAGGTTTTATCATCCACAAACAAAGCGTATTCTGGTTTCACGGGTGGAAGACTCTGTTCAGCCCTTGTCGTCATGTACTAGAGACAGTAATGTAAGATCACATGACATTTATGACGCTTTGTTGCTTTTTTTAGTGGTGGAAATAAAAATGTAAATTCCAATGACGCAAATGTACAGTTTATGGGGGTTTCTGAAAATGTTACAGATAAGCCTATTACTGATGCATATATACATGATGTACTTGATGAGAAAAGGGCTGAAAATGAGCAGGCTAGAGGTATGCCAAAATGGCTGATGCACACTTTGTATGACAGTAAATTGGATGCACCTTTGTCTAGTCATACTCGTTCAGGTTCTCGCCATGCCTCTTATGCATCAGATTGTTATGTTTTGGCTGTGTCTAGCTTACACGATGTTGAGGGACCTCTATCTTTTGATGAAGCACATAATTCAAAAAATTGGATGGGTGCCATGCAATCAAAATATGATGCACTTATAGAAAATGACAAATGGACTTTATGTGATTTGCCTCTCGGCAACAAGGCCGTTGGTACAAAGTGGGTTTACAAGTTGAAACGCAAGTTGGATGGTGAAGTTGATTGCCATAAGGCTCGACTTGTTGGAAAAGGCTATGTGCAGCAAAAAGGCATAGATTATGAAGAAACTTTTTCTCCCACTTACTGCATGACTATTGTTTGTTTTCTATGTGCATTGGCAGCTCATTTTGTTTGGGATGTACATCAATCCAATATTGTTACTGCTTTCTTGAATGGTGACATTTTTGAGGAAGTCTATGTAACGCAGCCTCGCGGTTTTGTCAAGAAAGGACAAGAGGACAAAGTGTGTGAAGGCTTTGTATGGGTTGAAGCAATCTCCTTGTGTTTGGTATGAGAAAGCTGACACTAATTTGGTCAAACGAGGCTTTCTTAACAATCCAACAAAAAGAACATTGTATGTCACGCGTGAGGGAGATGTACTTCTCATTGTTGTCCTTTATGTGGATGCTTTGTTGATCACTGGTCCCAACAAGGCACACATTGCTGAATTTAAGGCTGATTTGAATGCTACTTTCAAGATGAAAGATTTGGGGCTGTTGCATCATTACTTGGGTATACAATTTAAGCAGTGTGATGGTGGTATTGCTTTGTGTCAGAAAAGTTACATAGAGACATTGCTATGTAAGTTTGGACTTAGGATTGCAAACCTATTGCCACTCCCATGGAAATAGGTTTTAGGTTGAGTCTACATGATGCTGGTGATCCTGCTGATGTCACTCTTTACCAAACTGTTGTTGGCTGCCTCATTTATGTATGCAACACGAGGCCGGATATTCAGTTTGCAGCAGTCTCACAAGTCAACAAATTTATGCATAGCCCAGGGTCTAAGCATTGGCAGATTGTTAAGAGGATTTTCTGCTACTTGAGTCGCACTTTACATCTTGGCTTGTTTTATCCCAAGGGGGGATCATTGCCGCCAGACTTACATGCTTTTTCAGACTCAGATTGGGCTGGTTGTTTTGACACGCGAGTGTCCACAAGTGGTTTTTGTTTCATGCTTGGCAGTTCATGTATAGCATGGTTGAGCAAGAAGAAACCTATTGTGGCCACTTTGAGTTGTGAGGCCGAGTACATGGAAGTCTTCATAGCTATGGTTGAGTGTGTATGGCTCAGACACCTTATAGCGCTGATTTGGGTGTTGGACAGGACACTGCCAACACTATCTACACTGACAGTCAGAGCACATTGGCAGTTGCACAAAGGCATTGTTTCGTGATAAGTTTGAAGCTTTCCGCAAAGATTTGGGCTTACTCCCTTTTGTGGATTGATCATGTCCTTAGAGCATGTCACTTCCATTTACTCATGTGCCAGCTCTCGTTCACCGCATCACTCTGGAGGGGATTTGCTACCATATACATGTGATAGTGATGTGTGTGAACACACTTAGGACTGCCATGGCATTTTTCCCTCTTTAGGAGGTTTTTTCCCCCGTGCATTGTATATACACCCATCACTCTAGGGATATCTATCTTTCCATTGCATAGTAAGTAATACACTCTCCGTTGTGTGCCTTGAGCTTTCTTCATCTTCTCCAAGCTGTGTGTGTTTCCTTGCAACCCCAATTCCACATTCTTTAGTTGATTGGGGGTGTTTGCAATCTTGACTAACCCATCCTCTTGGAGTTTTATGCATTCATTGCAAATTTTTATCCCCAAGAAATTAACTTCTTCTTGTACAAAGCTACATTTGGCATATGACAAAACTATTCATGCTTCAATTAGTACCTTATAGATACTTGACACCTTATTCCATGCTCTTGGATTATATCAAGATATCATCTAGATATACTAAGCAAAAATCCTTAACTAGCATTCTAACGGAGCATTCATTAAACTAATGGGCATGGATATCCATTGAAGCATACCTTGATATACCATGAATGTAGCTTTGCCACATCGTTTTCATTGAAAATTTTAAATTCATTGGCCATATTTTACTTTATAGGCTCTTCATTGGGTGGCTAAATCTTTTGTTGCTAGAGCAAAGTTATTAATTCTTTGAGGCTTTGAACATCTTCTAGAAAGAGCCGGTTACATGTTGTAGGTGCAATTGCTGACGTTGATGTTGATGGGAGTATTTCACCCCCCCCCCCCCCCCCCCCCCCCCCCCCCCCTCCCCCAATCCATATAGAATAAAGGGATTGGTCGTATGAAAAAGTTTTTGTGAAGTAGAGGGAAGTTTTGTAGGATATTTCCATTCTTCATTATCAAAATTAAAGGAAGAGAAAGGAGGCTCTCTTCCTGCTAGTAGTTCATATATTGATTTGGCCTTTTATTTTCCACTTACCAAGTTACTAATGAATGGTAGATCCAACTATGCATGTAATTGAGAACCAAGATAATATCTTTTTGTTTCATGTTCTCCATGTTGTGGAAGGTGATGTCGCCAACCTTCTGTATTCCTTGCACAAATCAAGGAATTGGTGGTGCTTAGGTAGAGCTGATTGATGCTTTCTTCATCTTTCTCCATGTGTGGAAGCATGTGTGGTTCTTCGTCGATTTTTGATTCACATGGGTCATTATCATCATTGACTTTGTAATAAAAGGAAGGAGATGGAATCTGGTTGGGGGTGTATTCTATTTGGACACCATTATAAACAGATTCTTCATAGAAATAGTCAAATTTTTGTCAATTTTCATTATAGAATACAAACCAATCTTTGACTCCTACTCTTTTTTTTGCATTTGTCATATCCATCTAGGTTCATCTGCAGTTTCATCCCATTTGTAATCAGCTGATTCAATTGATACGCATTATAGGCTTTGGGTGGAACTTGTACTTGAGAAAGAGAAAGGAGAGTATAGTTAATGCCACATCCCTTTTCTCCCTTCACTTTCAAAAATATAGTGAGAGAAAAGGACTCCTAAATCCACATCCTACATAGATCTTAAAAAAGGTTAGAGAAGCCTATCAAAAACTAGCTTTGTGAATGCCTTGTCCCCTTAACCCTTTACAACATTAGCTTTAATCCCTTGAAAGTGGGGATTTTTATATGGATCGTGCAAGCTCCATATTTTTCCTAGTAGTAGATGATGACTATGGAGAGCACATTCCAATCAAGAAAGGAGCTTAGCCCGTATGCCAAAAGCTAAGGATAATGGGACAGGTACAACTCAATGCTTTAAAGGAAGAGGTAGACAAGCTTCTCAAAGCAGGTTTTATATGTCTTGTGAGTACTATAGAATGGATGATCCATGTTGTTGTCACACCCAAAAAGGATGGAAAGTGGAGGACTTGTGTTTATTTTAAGCCTCTAAATGCG
This sequence comes from Adiantum capillus-veneris, assembly GCF_014529385.1. Lineage (NCBI taxonomy): Eukaryota > Viridiplantae > Streptophyta > Polypodiopsida > Polypodiales > Pteridaceae > Adiantum > Adiantum capillus-veneris. The sequence continues at coordinate 82,459,177 of NC_140953.1, read as the reverse complement.
GCTATGAAGAGAGATCCATACACTCTTCCTTTCATAGATGACATACTTGATGCTATTGCAGGGCATGAGAGGTATAGTGTATGTGATGGATTCTCTGGATATTTTCAGCTCACCTTGGCTTTGTAAGATCAAAAGAAGACCAAATTTATCACACCATGGGGATGCTTTTGTTATTGTGCGCTTCCTTTTGGTCTTATGAATGGTTTTGCATGGTACCAAAAGCGTGTCAGTAAGGTGTTCTCTCCCTTTATTGGCAAGTTTGTGAAGAATGTTATTGATGAATTTTGTGTTTATAGCTCTAGAAAGGATCATTGTTCAAAGCTTGGGATGGAATTGAAGCTATATGATGAAAGTGGAGGTCAACTCAACCCAAGGAAGTGTCATATTGCCCAACCAAGAGTGAACTTTTTGGGGCATATGATCTGAGAGAATGGGATTGAAGCGGATCTAACAAAGTGAAGGCTTTGGTGCTCCTCCCATCACCTAAGGATACAAAGCAACTTGCTACCTTCAACCAAAAGGTGAAGTATATGTCAAGATTCATTCCTTTGTCCTCTCAACTTCTTTATCCTCCACATCAAGTAGATTGGTTGGATCCTTTACAATGGAAAAATGAATGTGAAGAGGTTTTTCAAGGTATCAAAGATTTTCTTGGTTCTCTTCCTACTATGCAAGCTCCTAATTGGGATACTAACTTGGTGAATAGCCCTACATGAAGTGGATTGTGGAGCTACAAGAATTCCAATTCTCTTTTCTTGTTGAGGAGAGTACAAGGGCTACGTTCGATGATTTGCTTACTTATAAGGAAAACCCTCTTCTTCTTAAGGAGGATGTGATGAAGAAGCAACACATGGAAGCTCTTGACATAGACAATGTGTGGCTATTGTCTTTTGATGGATCTTGCAAGAAAGCGCATGGTGAAGCTTCAAGATTTGTTGTAATTTATGATCCTCAAGGTGATTTGGTAACTAGAAGGAGTTTGAAGCTTATGTTCCAAAGCAACAATGAAGCTGGGCATGCTACTTTGAAGAAAGGGCTCAACCTTTGCCTTGATCTTGGCATCCATCATGTGAGGGTAAGAGGTGATGCTCTTTTGGTGGTTAAGCAAGTACTTGGGGTGTGGCAAAGTGTAAGAAGCTAGGCTGAAAAATATGTGTTTTCAAGTGAAGAATCTGCTTAAGCGTTATCATGAGGATTCTTGTGGGGTGGTCACTTTGCTTCAAAGGTCACTTTGCATAAAGTCTTGCAGGAAGGGTATGTGTGGCCAAGCATTCAACGTGATGTTCATCATTGGTGCAAGTCTTGTAAAGAGTGCCAAAGCATGGGAAATAGGGTTTTCAAGTAAAAAATTAGAGACACCATTGTGGCATATGATGTGTTGATAAGTGGGGTATTGATGCAATAGGTCCTCTACCTATGATAGCTATAGAGGCAAATGTTTACATACTTATTGTTGTTGACTATCTATCCAGGTGGGTTGAAGCCAAAGCTATTAAACAAATCACAAGAAGAGATGTTTCCCGATTTTTATATGAAGATATTTGCTGCAAATTTGGCATGCCATTGGAGTAACTTTTTGACAAGGGCCCAGGTTTTAGGGGAGAGATGTGGTGGATTATCTATGTGAGAGGCTTCATGTGCATCGTAGGTTTACTACTCCATATTATCCCCAATGCAATGAAATGAATGAGAGATTTAATGGAGAGCTCATAAGGATGCTTACAAAGATGACAAAAAACAATGTGAAGACTTGGGATTGAGAGCTACCTTGTGCTCTATGGGCTTACAAGACTGCATCAAATCAGGTAACTGATTTCTCTTCCTTCCATCTAGTTTTTGGCAAAAGAGGATTTAATTCCTATTGAGGTGGAGATACCAGCTTTGAAGCTGATGCTAAAGCTTAAAGAAGAGCCTAATGATGGACTCAAGGAGAGGCTTCTATATTTTCAATGTGTACAATTAGACAGGTTGTTGGCTTTTGAGAATTATGAGCACGTCTTGAAGAACAATCAAGCAAAGGCAAATGAGAAGGTGAACGACAAAGACATCAAGAGGGGTGACATGGTGCTTCGTTACAATAGTAAGCTTGATAGCGCTTTTCAAAAGAAGTTTCAAATCAAGTGGCAAGGTTTATGTGCTATAGGTTTTAGAGAGAGGATGCAAATGGCAATCATAGAGAGCTTCATAAAGTTTTGGATTTTAGGGAGGAGAGGGTGTAGATGGTACCTGTGGAGAGCTTGAATTGGGCAGGTATTAGAGAGAGTGTGAGGGTGTAGATTATAGCTATAGAGAGCTTCAATGAATACAAGTATCAAAGAGAGTGCGGAAAGGAAAATGAAAAAGAAGATGGAGAAAGAATGGGGTTAGGTTCAGCACTAAAGAGATGAAAAAAGGGGTTGTAAGAAGAAAAATTTCCATATTGATGTTAGATATATGGTGGGGGGATGTGTCATAAAATCTAATATCTAACCAACCCAAATGATTTTCTCATATTAAATTGATCACTTAATGTGGGAGAATAAATGGGAACAAGTGTTAAGATATAGATATGTGCTTATAGATCTATCTCAACACGGGGCCAATAGTAAAGGGGCCCAAATGGGAGATGGTCTATCAAGAGCAAGGCTAACCAATGGAGCATAATACCTTAGGGTTAGCTTCATTGAAGACCTCCAATAATGTGTGTAAAAGTCCTTTGACCTTAGGTAAGCTAGGGCTGAGCTTGAGGTGGGAACCCGGCCCAAGCTCGAGGTGTTTGTCCTGCTTGAGGTGCTTGTCGTGCTTGAGGTGTTTGTCCTGCTTGAGGTGCTTGATTAAGGTGCTTGAGGTGCTTGAATTACTCCATGCTTGAGGTGCTTGACTTGCCGCTTGATTAAGGTGCTTGAGGTGCCTTGACATGCTTGCCTGAGATGCTTGTGGGAATACCCCCTAGTCCAAGTGCTTTGTCATGCTTGATGACTAAGGAGCTTGAGCTCCTAAAGTCAAAAGCATCCCTACAAGAGGGGGGGCGAGCCCTTTTCCTAGGGCTAAGAGAGAGAACACACACTCACACTCACAAGGGAAGTCCCAGCTTGAAGAGGTAGCAAGGACACATGTCAGGTCCCTACCCATGTTACCTTCATGTGTTGCTTGAAGCCTATTGGCTAGGCTTCAAAGGGGTCCAATGATAAATTACTTGAATTATCTAATTGTTTTTGTATTTATCAAGTCCTCTCTCTCAAAGGGGAAAGGGGGACACTTGTCCCAAGGCTATCCCTGTTGCTTGTAATGGCTTCTGCTTGTGATTGGCTAGGCCTGGAGGGGTCCAATGAGCTTCAAGCATGAGCTACAAGGGGGGGTCGACCCAAGCAAGCTAGGGGGGTGCTTAGGGGGTATACTCACCCACACACACTCACAAGCACTCTCATTGTGTGCTATGCAAAGTGGAAGAGCTCCCTCTCCAAGCAAGTAAAGGTTGAGAGCCTACACCAACACTCTTGGCTATGGAGTGCAAATCCAACCAAGAGCCATGCTTCAATGCTTAAGCTTGCCATCTCCTTCTTCTTCATTACTATGCTATTATGTATGCTAGAAACAAGAGTATGATAAGTGAGGAACTAATTCTTTCTCCTACGAAATGTTTCTTCTTCCTCTTCCCTACCCTCATTCCCTGCTAGCTCTCTCCACCTTCGAAGGTGTTTGAGGTCTTGGGACTGAGGCTTGGGATAGTTAAAGCTTTCTTCAAGTTTATGTTATGTTGGTGATGCATGAAGCTTTCCATTTTCATTGCTTCACCTAGGTCACAAGGAACACAAAGAATGTATTGTAACAAGTCTCTCTTTATGGGAGAAATCATAATACAAATGCCTATTGGAGGGGGGACCGGCTCCACATAAATCCGGTCCTCAACTGTTGTCATGTTCTCTAAATTCTCTCTCTTGCAAAAGTATTTTCCATGCCAAGTTAACTAATTGCTATAATTATGTTGTTATCTTCAATTATGTCTACCCGCTATGCTCACAAAATCATTTCTTGAAAGTACTCTCATTAAATTCCGCTACTCTCAAATTGAATAGGCAAATTCCATTACAGGATGTTTGAGAGGGAAAAATAAAACTTGTGACAAAATTCAAAAATTTGAAAATTTTAGGGCTTTTGAATAGTCAAGTTTGCTTTTGGTGGGCCAATGGATAATTGAGTAGTCATAATTCCCCCCTCCCTCTCTATAGGGCCAAAGCCATAATTAGAGGGACATAGTAGAATCTTTCCTACTTTTCCTTAAGTAGGTGGTATCACCATCCTCTTCCTGTTGGTGTAGCTTTGAAGATTTTCTTAATCCAGAGGGTCCTTTCAAAGTCCAAATACTTCTAATGTAAACATTTAGAAGAAATATCCAAAAAAACTAGTCCTATATATAAATTCTCTCCTAGATATTGTGGCCCATTCAAAATACTCAAGGGAGTTGCCGATATGGACTATAAGCATTCTTTACTTGTGCACTCTTGTATTCATCCAATCTTTCACAAGTTGTTTTGTAAATGAACCTGAGCATATTCTTGACGATCATAATTTATGTACTCGTTATCATGTATGTCGACAAGAATTGGTTAAGTGAAAAGATAGACTCAAGGAACATGCTACTTGGGAAACCATTAGTGTTTTTGAAAACAATTATTCTCAAGGGCAACAATGTTTCTTCAAGGGGGGAGTAATGTGAAGCCAAGGGTCGGGCACGCCCCAGTGGGAACCGACATGGAGGCTCTCCTATCATAAATAGGAGAGGATGGTGGGTGGAAATGAAGGGTTCCTCACCAATGAATTCCAACTATAGCACCACTCGCAATGAGTGTTACCATATACATGTGGTAGTGATATGTGTGAACACACTTAGCATCATCGTGGCATTTTTTTCCTCTTTAGGAGGTTTTTCCTCGGTGCATTGTATACACGCCCATCACTCTAGGGCTATCTTTTCTTTCCATTGCACTAAGTAATACACTCTCGGTTGTGTGCCTTGGGCTTCCTTCGTCTTCTCCAAGATGTGTGTGTTTTCTTGCAACCCTAATTCCAACAATTGGTATCAGAGCAGGTTGCATCCTCCCGGGCTTAGTCGCCAGCATCTCCAGCACATGCCTGCTCACTTTCTCTAATTTTTGTGAGCTTTGGCAAGCATTCGCAAGTTGGCAAATATTTTGAGGCTCATTTTGGCCTCCGTTTCCACTACAGGCAGTACTGTGCAGGCTATTTCTTCATAATGTGCAAAATTTTTGTCAATACCATTTTGTGTATAACAGGTCCCTTATAATCTTCTACGGTTTGTGTTATATAACATGTTGTTCTCGCTTTGTTTCTCCTCTTTTTGGACAATTTTCACATCAGATGCAGGCATTCGCCATGGCTGACAACAACATAGATAAGTTCAAGGTGTTTACTATTGAGGAATTACCCTATGAGGGGTTATATGATGTAACATATCCTTGTGTCAAAGGGTGTCTAGAACATTGTGAAGGGCATTGATGTACGTCCTAGTTCTGAGGATGTAGGTGATGTTGAGGATGTTGCATGTTTTGGTGGTAGGATTGCTGCTGCCAAAGCTGTTTTGCCTACGATTGAGCAAGCTCATTGGGATATAAAAGATGCACAGGCTCATGCATTGATCGCATTGTCTATGAAGCGCACTATTACTCCTCACATTCATTCAACAAAATCTACAAAATAGGCTTGGGATATTCTTGTTGGTCTTTATGCAAGTTGCAATGAGGCTAAAATTGCATTGTTGCGTAAAGAGCTAGAGTCAAAGATTATGCATGAGGAAGATGACATGGACACTTTCCTTGCTAGTATCAAGGATATCAATGAGAAACTTATTTTTCCAGGCGGTCATTAGAGATAGTTCTCTTGTGCAGACTGTTCGATGCCTTGCTAGATTCTTACCATACTATTGCTAGTACTTGGAGACTTATGACCCAAGGAAATCCAGAAGTTGTCAAGTTTGATGCATTATGCACATCGTTGTTGCAAGAGTCACTTTCCAAAAAAAACAGGACTAGACAGCATGCAGTTGAATAGGCCTTTATTTTTGCTCAAAGAAAAGGTGGTAACAACAATGTAGCCACTTCTCATGGTTCTTTTGTGAGTGGTAAATCACCTGTTTCTAATACTTCTGCTGGCAACAATTCGTCTAGGAATTCTGATGATAAGGGAAAAAAGAATATGCATTTCTATTATTGTAAAGCTAATGATCATTTGATCAAGAAGTGTCCTTAGTTGAAGGCCAAAGAGGCTAGTTCCACTACAAATGTAGATATTGTTGAGTCTTTTGTGAAGGGAGACTGTGATGCTGATGTTGATGCAGAATGGGTTTTTAGTGCAGAGTGCACTTATGATCCTTTTGTCCATGATGCATGTTTGTCAGTTGTTGTATATGCTCAAGTGTGGTACTTTGACAGTGGTGCTAAAAAGCACATCAACTCTCATCATGGCTTGTTTACCTCTCTCGAGGATGTCCCTCATGGGAATTCAGTCACTCGTGCCAACAATGCCTCTTATCCAATCAAGGGAGTTGGAAAGATTGTGCTAACTACTGCAAATGGTAATTTTTTCACACTTGTTGATGCACTTTATGTACTTGAGATCAAGAAGAATCTTTTGTCTGTATCTACACTTGCTAGACTTGGTCTTGTAGTCAAATTGTGGATCTCAATTTTGGTGATGAAATTGTTGCATCTGGCATTTTATGATGAGGATTTTATAAGCTCACTTTGTATGACAAGTGTGGGTAGAATTTTGCAAATGTAGCTATGGATTCTAAGGCTATTTCCGATGAAAAACTTTGGCATGCACATTTTGGACATCTGAATGTTTCCATTTTGCTGCGTTGTAAAAATCTGATATAATTGCTTCTTTGTTGTCGCTTGAAGCACCTGTCAAATATGTTTGTGAAGGCTATATTTTGGGTAAAATGCAGCGTTCTAAGTTTCCAAAGGATGGTTCATTTAAGGCCACATGCAAGTTGCAGCTTGTGCATAGTGATGTTTGTGGACCCATGCAAACTCCGTTTTTGGGCAATTACCTATACTTCGTGACTTTCTTTGATGATTAATCCAGGCATGCATGGGTGTATCCATTTAAGGAGAAGTCCAAAGTGTTTTTGTGCTTCAAAATATTTATGGCTATGGTTGAAAATGTCTCAAATGTACTATGGACACCCTCCGTTCAGATCGAGGGGGGGAGTATATGTCTCATGAATTTAATGCATTTCTGGCTAGTCGTGGGATAAAACACCAATATACAGTGCCTTATACGCCTTAGGAAAATGGTATTGCTGAGAGGGAAAACAGATCACTTACGGAAATAGCATAATATATGGTCAAAAGTCAAGCTTTACCACATTCATTTTGGCTTGAGGCCATCATGTGTGGCACTTATGTACTTAATAGGTGTCCTACAAAAGCTTTGCATTCTATGACTCCTTATGAAGCATGGCATGATACAAAGCCTTCTATTGAGCACGTGCATGTTTTTGGTTGTTTGGCATATGGTTTGGTACCACAAACGCAGCGCGGGAAATTGGATGATAAGGCAGTCAAATGTATTTTTGTTGGTTATAATGCTGAAAGCAAAGGTTACAGGTTGTATCATCCACAAACAAAGCATATCTTGGTTTCACGGGATGTTGTGTTTGTGGAAGATTCTGTTTAGTCCTTGATGTCATGTATTAGAGATAGTAATGTATGCTCACATTACATTTATGACACTTTGTTGCGTCTTTTCAGTGGTGGAAGTTCGAATGCAAATTCAAATGAGGCAAATGAACAGCTTATGGGGGTTTCTGAAAATGTTACAAATCAGCCTATTACTGATGCATATGTGCATGATGTACTTGATAAGGAAAGGGCTAAAAATGAGCGAGCTAGAGGTATGCCTAAATGGATGGTGCATACTTTGCGTGACAATAAATTGGATGCACCTTTGTCTAGTCGTACTCGTTCAGGTTGTCGCCATGCATCTTATGCATCAAATTGTTATGCTTTGACTATGTCTAGTTTATGTAATGTTGAGGAACCTCTATCTTTTGACGAAGCACAAAACTCAAAAAATTGGATAGCTGTCATGCAATCAAAATATGATGCACTTATAGAAAATGACACATGGACCTAATGTGATTTGCCTCCTGGCAAAAAGGCCATTTGTACGAAGTGGGTTTACAAGTTGAAACTCAAGATGGATGGTGAGATTGATCGCTATAAGGCTTGAATTGTTGCAAAGGGTTATGCACAACAAAAACGCATAGATTATGAAGAGATTTTTTCTCCCGCTTGTCGTATGAGTACCGTGCATTTTCTATGTGCATTGACACCTCATTTTGGTTGGGGAGTACATCAGTCAGACATTGTTACTACTTTCTTGAATGATGACATATTTGAGGAAGTTTATGTAACACAGCCTCACGGTTTTTCATTAAAGGGCAAGAAGATAAATGCTAGGGTAAACCTTCTCATGGGAACCTTCTCTTTCCTATGACACATAATGTATGAGGCATACATACATGCATACATCCATGACCCATGAAGACCCCCATTAAATGAAGTCCAAAGACCACATTGAATGAAGGTCAAAAGGCTTACACCTCACCCAGTGCATCAGCAGATATTTCAACCTAGTGCTATATAAGCACACACTTCTCATTGAACAAACGCTCTCTTACATCCTTATAATCTCATGCTCTCTTACATCCTTATAATACCATGCTCTTTTGCATCCTAATAATCAAGTGTATCTTTATTTTGTATTGAACTTGTTTAAGTATTGTTTCGTTTTAGTAGGATTAACTATGTTGCCATGAATGCCCCTAACCCTAATCCACCATAATCCAACCCCTAACCAAATCTCATCAATAAAGAGTGTAAATGTATGAAAGGTTTGTATGGGTTGAAGCAATCTCCTCATGCTAGGTGTGAGAAGGCTGACATTCATTTGATCAAATGAGGCTTTTGTAACAATCCAACAAAAAGCACATTGTATGTAAAGCGTGAGGGTGATGTACTTCTCATTGTCGTTCTCTATGTGGATGATTTGTTGATCACTTGACCAAATGAGAAACATATTGCTTAATTCAAGGCTGATTTGAATGCGACTTTCAAGATGAAAGATTTGAGGTTGTTGCATCATTACTTGGGCATACAATTTAAGCAGTGTGCTGGTGGTATTACCTTGTGTCAGACAAGTTACATAGAGACATTACTATGTAAGTTTGGACTCGAAGATTGCAAACCGATTGCCACTTCCATGGAAATAGGTTTGAAATTGAGTCTTGATGATGTTGGTGATTCTGTCGATGTCACTCTTTACCAAATTGCTATTGGTGGTTGCCTTATTTATGTATGCAACACGAGGTCGCATATTCAGTCTGCAGTCTCACAGGTCAACAGATTTAAGCATAGCCCAGGGTGTAAGCATTGACAAGCACTCAAGAGGATTTTTCACTACTTGAGTGGCACTTTACATCTTGGCTTGTTTTATCCCAAGGGGGGATCAATGCTGCCAGATTTACATGCTTTTTTAGACTTGGATTGGGCTGGTTGTTTTGACACATGAGTGTCCACAAGTGGTTTTTGTTTCATGCTTGGCAACTCATGCATATCATGGTTAAGCAAGAAGAAACCTATTGTGGCCACTTCTAGTTGTGAGACTGAGTACAGGGCATTCTTCATAGCTACGGTTGAGTGTGTATGGCTCAAACGTCTTATGGATGATTTGGGTGTTGGACAGGACACTCACAACACTATCTACACTGACAATCAGAGCGCATTGGTAGTTGTGAGGAACCCAATTTTGCATGCTCGTACAAAGCGCATTGAGGTGCATCACCACTATGTCAGGGAGAAGCTCTCAACAGGAGAGATTAGCTTGCCTTTTGTGCCAACACAAGACAACCTTGCAAATATTTTCACAAAGGCATTGTCTCTTGAGAAGTTTGAAGCTTTCCACAAATCTTTGGCATTCGTGTGCTGCATGATATAACTCTTTTGACACAATCATGGCACACATGGTGGGTATCTTAGCCACTAGGTTGAATGTCACCTCATAATCAATGCTATAAGTATGTGCTTAGCCTTTGCTACTTACTCAGTGTGCTATATCGTAGGTATCTTGTCTTATACCTGCCAGTGTGCTATGTCATTATGCTTCCTTTCCATTTTAATTCCACTTCCATCCCATCGTATTCTTTTCTTGGGGTGATGATAGAAAATCCGTGTTGCAATTACATCAAGAGAAACCATCTCCTCATCCATGGTTTGATCCCCCTTTTAATTTTCAACAACATTCTCAAAACAAGTGGATTCTACATCTTGCACCAATCTTCGGTGCACGAATTGTACATGACCTAGATCACTACCATGTGCTCTATTTCCAGCTTGCATTCTTCTTGCACTTGGGAGTCCTCATAAAGGTTATATCAAACTCCTCATGCAGATTGTTCTTGAATTTCCACCATCATGAGTTGCGCTTTTCTTGGAACATCATCAATCTTTTCTTCCCCTTTTCTTGATACATTTGATGAATTAGGAGCTCACCCTATCATGCAGCCTCCCACTGCGTGTACTTTTACATTGGCTTCTCACAAATAGGTGATCCTTACAATCCACTCATAGCATGTGATTGTACATTGGTATTTTTTGTGATCATACTTCACATCAACCCCCCAACAGCATCTTTCACATCAATGTACAAGATCTTCATTTCCTAGAAAACATCCCTTCTAACCCTCACTTGGCATGTGATAGGGTTTGCAACATTTGTGTTGTTTCTACCAAAGAGAATAATAGCCAATACACATTTTTCAATGTTTGGATTAAGTTAGGTGCACAACTCATCTCGCATATGCAGATAAGCAAACGCCCACATCAGGTTTTCCTATATTAAACGTCCAAATCAATTGTCCTATATGTGTGAGACGAATCAAGTTTTCGAGTGGTGAATTTATTGTTTAGTGTTATATTGTGGTGTGTGGTCGTGTGTCCGACCACCTAGTGTGGGAGGACACTTCTGTTGTTCTTGGCATGTAACCTTTCCAGTGCTTAACATAAGGAGCTGCCTCACTCGTTGAGGGCAAGCTTAGTTTGGTCCAGTCTCTCTCTCTAAGTGTCTTGTAGTGAGCACACTACATTGGTGGAGGAGACGGGCACGAGGTTTCCTTCTTGGTGTTGATTGAAGCTTTTCTTGGCTTTCTCAGTTTCTCTCCCAGCGATGGTGTTCACGTTAGAGCCCGATTAGCTTTTCCTTCTCTAATAGCGTCGCACATGCAAGGAGAAGGGCGCAATTTCTTAACCCAGCATGAGCCGGCAACTACCTTTCTCAACGCTACCTAGTCTCCAGTTTGTACAACATACTGATCGCCAACTTCATGGAGGCACCCTCAGCCAGCACCGACCTCGGTCATATGTAGTTCTTCAAGCCATCACGAAGACCATATGCCGCCACCTCTGCTCAACCACAGTTTGGAGCATGAAGAGCTATCATGGGATTGCAGACGACACCAAGCACGTCTTACGCCACAATTGGTGTAGATTCCACAGAGAGCCCTTTCAAATCAGTTTTGAAGCACTGGCGTGGCTATTTTTGGATTGGAGCAGCAGTAATTGGCAATGTGTCAACTTTAGGCAGTCACTGTCAAAGAGCGCAGAGGAAGCATCCGCGGCAACTCAAAATGAAGCAGAAGAACTGCGACTTGTGATCACCTTTTGATGATCGCCGTGAAAAACCTTGCAGTTTCTAATGGAAGCTCTGATTCAAGAAAGCGCAAGCCAGATGCTGCTGTTCTTGCAAAAGGCATCATAAAGCATCCTCCTGCTTCTTCTCAGACGGCCCACTTATTGTCGTCATTGCCCATGCTGCTCATGTATTCAAGGTTTTCTTGGTCGCACTGCAATCATCACAGTCACCGCCTAAGTGTTTCAATGGAGACATTAGCCCGAGTATGCTCGATAATCAGTTTTTCTGTCTTTCTCATCCCTGGTGCATGAAGTCCTTTCTAGATTTCTTGTCATCGTCCTCATGGCCAGCTACATGTATTCTTACTCCAGTAGCACAACACAAACGGCCTCTTTCCTTTATTGCTTTGGCCCAACTTTCTCTACATGCAAGATGTCAAAAATCATTTTCCGCCCAAGCTATAAGGATGGTCACAGGACATGCAAGATTGCATAACAATCCAAAGAGGAGTTGCTGCAGCTTGCTTGCAGAGGTGCCTTTTTGGTCGATAATGTTAAGTCTTTAGTTAGGAATTTTTCATTAGAACACCATCACACCAAGCTCCTTCGGGAAGGGATGCATGTCGCAAAAATTTTGCACCTAATCCTCAGTCAGTCCTTCCTCGTCGTGTCCATTTCATTGGGATAGCGTCCTAGTGTTTGCATAAGCGAGATGTTTAAGTTCCATGCCTTGATGATGATCGGCATGATGTTGAGTCTAGCCCCCAAGTTCAGTCCCTAATCCTTGAGTCGTTGTATGATCACTCCCCCCAGATGAGGCGTCGGAGTTGATCTCTCTTGTGAAGTCCATTCTCAGCCCAACATTGTAAAAAGTTGTCCATCTTTTTCTTCCTAGGGGGGAGGTGTGGTGTGTGGTCGTGTGTCCGACCACCTAGTGTGGGAGGACACTTCTGTTGTTCTTGGCATGTAACCTTTCCAATGCTTAGTATAAGGAGCTACCTCACTCGTTGAGGGCAAGCCTAGTTTGGTCTTAATCCTGTGTACACTACAATATTATGAAATGCCGCAATAGCTTTTGTGACATGGTTGCATAGCAAACACCATTTTACTGCAATGTGCGAAGCACGAGGGAGAGATCGTTACAATACAATATTTAGGGTAGAGTTGGAAGGATGTTGTCACTTTCAAACTTGGCAATTGAATTCGGGAAAATATGGTTGCTAGGAAATGGTCATTAAAAAGATTTCTGGTCCAGAAAAATAAAACACCGAACTTTCACTGGAATTGTTCGTCCTTCGTTTATCTGAGTAAAAGGTAGTATAAGTTGTTGAAAATATTCATGGGATTGTTTTGAAGGAGCCTTAGGAAGCACCCCTCTCAATGGTTTTAGCCTTTAATTAGAAGGTAATGTAAGTTGTTGAAAACATACATGGGATTGCTTTGAAGGAGCCTTAGGAAGTCTGCTCAAGAGAACTCACTTTTGAGGTTTTTTGAAGCATGAGAGACACACTCAAGAACCAGTAATTGTCCACTTTTATGCAAATTACACAATGACTAAAAAACAAGATTCTAGGGATATTCTATATTTTTTCTCGGTGGATTTGTCTCTTACTTTTAACTTGGGAGGTCAAAACATAATTCGTGAATTAAAAACTTAGTTTTACGTTGCATTATGTACCAATTGTTGGTTTCAATATTATATTCGGTCAATTTGAAATTTCACTTTTGCTTCTTTAAATTTATGACAAACCCAATTTGAGTTTTAGTTTGTGTATTCCGTTCATACTTTTCTAATAACTATGATAATTTTCAAGTTCCCCAAAGAAAAGATGAGATGTAAGAGAGAGAGAGAGAGAGGGAGGGAGAGTTTTGCAAATTGTAAAACCGTGCTGGTGAAGCTCTGAGATAAATTTCAGCAGATGTCACAATCGATCCACGGGATGGGGGAAATAAAATCCACGGTGATTGAACTCTAAACCTAATCTTGTTGTCCAGCAAGGGACTTGGCAGCCAACGGAAACAAATAAAGTAATTGGTATTTCTCTGAATAAATATGTACACAGAAATTAAAAAAGACATTCAACAACACTCTTAATTTCTCAAAGCATGTGCCATGACTCTCAGTGGTGGTGGTGGTGGGCGCCAACAGGATTCGCCGCTACAGGATGGCTTCATATATACGGTTGCAGGTGCAGGGGAGAGAGGGCGTAGGTACCAGGAACCGAGTCCGGCGGCTCCGGCCGTGTTGCTCAAGAAATGCAACGGAAAAGTCAAAAGTCAAAAACGTCCGACCAAAAAACGCAACAGGCAGAAGAGAGAGAGAGAGAGAGAGAGAGAGAAGATCAGAAGGCAGAGGCTATTGAGCTTCCACAGTTTTGCTCGCAGCGGGACGAAACATAGGAGGTCTGGCCCTCGACGGAGAGGGCCTTGGCGGCAGCTGGGGCCACGTGGGCGCAGCAGGTGCAGCCGCTGCCCCTGGAGACGGCGACGGCGACGGCGACGGCTGCTGCGCGGGCGGTGTAGGTGACACCTTTGGCCACCTGTGCAGTGTAGATCTGTGCAGCCTACACCTGAACGAGCCCTCATGGGTCGTTGGCGCGCACAAACACTGCCTCGGCATCGATCTGTGTGCTTCCTCTTCTTGTGGAAGCCTGAAGGTACTGGAGCTCGTCGTCTCCTTCAAAGCTGTCGAGGACGGCATGTTCTCCCCTTCCATCTGCCAATCACGCCACACATACATGATCAATACATATACCACATACATGATCAATACATATACCAGACACACAAAACCACCCTTAACTACAGCCCTACATTAAGCAATCAACAACATCCCCCCGCAAAGCTTTCGCCCCAGAATCCTCCCCGCCCCCCAAAGGGCCTGCTATCCCGGCCATAGAATGGGTGATGCACCATACAAACATCCAAATGGACCAGATACATCACGCACATCCACATAAACATCTAATGCAAAGACGGCAGCAAATAGAAACGGGAACTCGGGAGGCTAAAAATAATGATAATTCAATTAACAAACTCACCTAGAGTGCTAAGGGCCGCCGGAGATAAAAGTTGAACGGACAAACGCAGGTAGAGAGAGAAATTGTGTACTCAAAAGAGGGAGAACGTGTGAACAGTTAGTGCTGGGCTAGGGGGGCGGTGGCAGAGCGCAGGTGCGACGGGATGAAGCTGTGGCAAAGCGAGGCTCACGAAGCCAGAAGGGTCTCTTTATACCTGAGATGCCGTTAACTTTGACGAGCCCCTAACCCTTAACGTTCACCTCCGTCAACTCCTAACGTTCCCTCTCCTGCTACCTTTCGTGGGTACTCTGCCAACGCTGTAAACTGGTCCCTCTCCACGTGGCCGTCTACTGTAGATCAATTTCACCATGACCCCGCGCAGCCTGCTTGCGCAGGCCACCTGGTGCAATCATGTCCTTCTAGACACTTGCCTTAGCCGACATGGCACAAAGTGGCCACTGGCCGATCTCTTCATCCTACGTGGTCTTGACGTAGGGTAGCCGGCGGTAGCCCACTAGCCGCTACAGCAGGGCGTTTTCAGGACGGTCGACACGTTTGCTATCCGACATGGCCTGTATCCTCCACCGCTTTAAGTCCGGGGATGTTTGCCTTGTCACACACTTGGCGTCCCACGTGGCTTCCTCGAGTCCTCGCACAGGCTGCCGGCCCTCACAATATTTTTTGTGACAGCAAAAATTTGCGGCAAAATTGTAAATACCGGAAATGGCCTTTCGCAAATTTTAAAATGCAAAATACAGCCTGCTCAATGCTCAGTGCTTACACGTTGAAAATATCAATTTAATTCAAGGCAGAAAAGAAAATTCAGATGCGGCTGAGAAAAGGTAACGTTATTATGATCCAAGCAAAGGCCATACAAAAAAAAATTCGTTCTTGGAGAACGACTTTCTTGTCCTGTTGCTAGGGGCCCTTTCACACCGTGTCCTTCCCCTACCACGACTGTTTCACATCGGCTCCTCCTTCAAACGTCCACTTGTGACCTAAATAATTTAAAGTAGCCCCACATCTTCTTTACATTACATTTCCAATGTCTAAAGTCCCCGAGGCCTCCCTCCCACCCTTTCAAACCTCGTTTACTATTTCAAGACTTCATCACTTTGGTCACCCTTGCTAGAAACTTCTTCCTTAGAGTCGAGTCGCACCCAGACGTAGTCGGGGTAGTAGGGGGGAGAAGGTACCCAGATTTAGCAAAATCGAATTTTTCTGTTGGATTTTTTAAGTCCTGTAACCCCTTCGTTTTGTGAGGATTAAGTTATAATTCTGCAAAGGAGTGTACGCCCGTACTTCTCTTTGGCTC